>NC_080540.1:260350457-260962957 GCF_028640845.1 Ahaetulla prasina
CATGACTTAGAGCAATTTATCAGAAGTTGCTTGGCTAAAACTTTCTTAAGCAATTTAGGAAACCAAAGTTTTTCCTAATCCAATTCTAAACCATCTCCCCAAAAATACCTTTCAAGTGATACCACCAAGCACTCTTCTGCAGCCCCTTTAAAGGTCAGGAGGCTAAGAAAGTTTTAACATCTAAGATATGCCCATTCCTGTTATAAAGGACAGCTAAGCTTAGAGATAAATCAGATGTCAAAATACTAGGCTGAATAATTTGCTGAATTGGACATTTGTGGCGCAGTACTTTCTAACCAGTTATTGTAAATTTTCATTTAATAAAGATGAGTTAGCTATAGGAAGGAATGTAAAAAGGCTTTGTAATATTTTAATATAAAGTTGATGTATTGGAAATGATTTGGTAGATAAGTTCTTTTGTGCTCAATATTCTTTTTTTAGTTTATGGGGAATTGGAGCAGATCTTACAAGTTTACCAATGGAAATATTTGATTTTTTTGAATTTGAAAATGAAAGGTCATACTATTACTGTAATATATTTTATTTATTTATTTATTTATTTATTTGATTTTTATACCGCCCTTCTCCCGAAGGACTCAGGGCGGTGTACAGGCAGAATAAAACAAACAATACAAAATACAATTAAAATGCAATTTAAAAAACTTATTTAAATTAGCCTGACAATTTAAAAATTTACCATACACTAAAAAACCCCATTTAAAATTAATAAAATTTGACATTTAAAATTCAATTTAAGCCAGCCCCGCGCGGATAAAAAGGTGTGTCTTCAGTTCGCGGCGAAAAGTCCGAAGGTCAGGTATTTGGCGTAAACCTGGGGGAAGCTCGTTCCAGAGTGTGGGAGCCCCCACAGAGAAGGCCCTTCCTGGGGCCGCCAGCCGACATTGTTTGGCGGACGGCACCTGAGAAGTCCCTCTCTGTGAGAGCGTACGGGTCGGTGGGAGGCATGTGGTAACAGCAGGCGGTCCCGTAGGTACCCAGGCCCTAAGCCATGGGCGCTTTAAAGGTCGTAACCAACACCTTAAAGTGCACTCGAAGGCCACAGGTAGCCAGTGCAGCCTCCGCAGGAGCGGTGTTACATGGGAGCTACGCGTAGCTCCCTCTATCACCTGCGCAGCTGCATTCTGGACTAACTGAAGCCTCCGAGTGCACTTCAGGGGGAGCCCCATGTAGAGAGCATTACAATAATCCAAGCGAGAGGTAACGAGCGCATGAGTGACTGTGCACAAGGCATCCCGATCAAGGAAGGGGCGCAACTGCCGAACCAGGCGGACCTGGTGGAAGGCCCTCCTGGAGACGGCCGTCAAATGATCTTCAAACGACAGCCGATCATCCAGGAGGACACCTAAGTTGCGCACCCTGTCCTTTGAGGCCAGTAACTCGCCTCCAACAGTCAACCGCGGCTGCAGTTGACTGAATCGGGATGCCGGCATCCACAGCCACTCCGTCTTGGAGGGATTAAGCTTGAGCCTGTTTCTCCCCATCCAGACCCGTACGGCTTCCAAACACCGGGACAGCACTTCAACAACTTCATTGGGGTGGCCCGGGGTGGAAAAGTACAGCTGGGTGTCATCAGTGTACTGTTGGTATCTCACCCCGAAGCCACATATCCCGAAGCCATATATCCCGAAGCCATATATCCTAATTGTATTGCAAGAAAAACAGATCTGTTTCATGTTCTTTACAGTTTAATAATCCACTGAATATTTCTGATTAGCAGTTTTATTTTTTTTTATTTTTTTGTTCTTGTTGAAGCCAAAAAACCCCAAAGGTTAGGATAAGAACATTATATGATCTGCTTTTTAGTCCTACAAGTCCAACATTAATACCAAACTTTTTTGGGAGAATGGGGGCAGAGTGCTTGCCAACTTCAGGGCCTCTGTAACAATCATGGCTTTATTTCAATCTGTTAATGGATGGATAGCATCAGTTGTATCTTTATTAAGGTTGAGAGATAGTCTGAACATGATGAGAAGTGCTATAGTGCTACATTGAATATCTGCTTATGATGATATGATATAAGGTTTCCTGCCTGGGCAGGGGGTTGGACTAGAAGGCCTCCAAGGTCCCTTCCAACTCTGTTATGATGATGATGATGATGATGATCAGACATGTACTCTTAGGCTTGCAAAATTCTGTTCATGTAATTTTTCAATAAAAGTAAAATAGGTCTAGCTGATTATGCTCTGTCTCACAAAGCTTAGCCACCTAGATAATACAATCGGAGATAGTAACCCTTACATTTGCATTTATTCCCAAAAATCTCATTTGGTGGAAAATGCTGAGAACAAGTTGCTAAGCAAGACACTTGGCCATGTTCATGTTGTGAAAGCAATTGAATCAGCTGCCTATTAGCTAATAAACGAAGTTCAGATTCTACTCATGTAGAACATGGAACCAGTTCAAACTTAAGATTGTTAAGGGAGATCATTATGTGTGAAGCAGGAGTGACATTTTTACACATTTTATGTAATATGCCTGAGCTCTGAAATGTTCTACCTTAACATTTGTGAAGTGTCTGCCATTACATCTTTTATTTTCCTTTTCCTTTTCATGTAAGCCTTCACCACTAATTTGTGGGTTGTTGTCCTTTTTTCCAGTTTTAGATTGTGCATTATTTTAGTACTACTTTAACATACTTTAGATTTTAATTATATTATAATCCACCTTCACATTTTAAATAATGTATTAGTTATGGACAGACAGGTGTATTTATTAATACATGTGTATTATGTAATATATACAATATATTACATAAATATAGTAATATATTAAAATATGTTAAAATGATTATATCCTTAATATATAGCTTGTGTATGTGTGTATATCTATCTATCTATCCTCAAAACCCCAGCTTTGACATTAAAATTCATTCTGGATAAATGGTGTCTAATTTAAAACAAGTTAACTTCCAACAACCATGAGTCCATGATAGTCTTAAAAGAGTGATTATTTAAGTGCCTCCAACTGCCAATTCTAGCAGGAGGTCTAGAAGAACAGTGTGACCAATAGTTTCAAAATTCTTGGAATCTTTTGGAATCTTGGAAGACAAGGATGATTCTCCCTTCTCTTAAGTCCTGCCACAAGTGATCCATGACAACCAGTCCGGTTTTCATTCCATGGTCAGTGAAATTTTAATTCCATTATTAACATCCTTTAGAAAAAGGACAGGTTGAAATTAGAGGAAAAGCTGTTCCCTATTGCTGGTTCCACAGCCATTATTCAAGGCGTGGGCAGGCTAAGACTTTTTTCAAAGCTTTCAATAGTCCTTTCCCTCAAAGAAGAATTGGTGACCTCCAGAGTCCAACTCCCAGTTCCCTATCTAGATGCTTTGGGCAGCCAGATGTCCAATTCTCTATTGTAGAGAATTTTACTCTACTTTGAGCTTACTCAGCTCAGAAAGGTACTAGGTAGCACCACAAGTTGATACCTCTATCACTTCAAAAGATTTCATCTATCTGGCTTCCAGCTCAGAGCAAATGCAAGTGATTTTATCTATGAAATGCTTAGCCAGACGATCACAACTTATACTAATTGGTTCTTCCGGCCCATCTTTGACTAATAGGGTCTGGGACAGTCTAAATAATGCAGCTGGCAGACATTCCGCAGACACAATAAGGGCAGGGAAGTATGTAATTGCCAAATGTTCAGTATTATGCCTGAGTTGTATTCCTATTTAAATTGGTCTTCTTTTAGCCCTCTTTTTCAGGTTTATACTTTCAAAAATACATGTACTGTTTGATTTTTCTGAGGCTTAGTGATGCGTTTTTGTTGGCAACCAGTTCAGTGACTTTTCACCTCTTTCTGCCTCACCCTTTATAGCAATATTAAAGATATCCACTCAGTTCTTGAAGTGACAGTTTATGATGAAGATCGTGATCGGAGTGCGGACTTCCTAGGCAAAGTGGTTATTCCATTATTGTATGTAAGTTGATATTATTATTGTTATTATTATCATCATTGCTGTCGTCATCTGCTCTGAATTTCTTTATCCTCATGGAAACAATCAGTACAGGCTGTCATTTCTCAACCCAGGTCTGTAATAGGAATACTGAAAAAAATTTAACATACTCAATTCACCGCCATGTTGAATCCCATGATAGTTAATTTTTCCTGACAGACTTGGTCCTGGTAATGAACAGGTACTTGTCAGAATTGCCACAGTTGTTTTGGGTTCTCTGTCAGTTTCAGCAGCTGGGGGTCAAAGGTCATGGAGGGAGTGTATTCAGTAGAGACTGTGAGACAGACGGCTGTCATGTCCTTTTCCTGCAGATTCAAAATGGTGAACAGAAAGCCTACGTTTTGAAAAACAAGCAGCTGACAGGGCCAACAAAGGGGGTCATCTATCTTGAAATGGATGTGATTTTTAATGCTGTAAGTCTTAACTTTGGCTTTTTTGTACTGCTAAAGAGTTTGGTTTCATGAAAGCTTTTGTTCCTGATTTGTAGAGAATTTCTGTCATTCCTCATTTTCTCTAAACTTTGATATATGCTGCAGAATACTCTTCTGCCACTGCCTGAGACAGTCACACTTTATCACTTCACTGCTACTGCTGTAATATATACACAAGCATGAGCTTCTGCGCTTCATATTTCTAGCTTATAATCTTGGCCTTGTGATTTTGAAATGCTGTGATAATGGTTCTAAATGATACATGTTTCAGTGCCTAAATATCGTGACATTCTGATGTTTAGGTGAAAGCCAGCATCCAAACATTAATGCCCAAAGAACAGAAATATATTGAAGAAGAAAACAGACTATCTAAACAGGTAAAGATTTAGAATTGCAATGTTTTGTGGTGGTGGTGAGGGGTGGGGGATGGAATAAGCATTTAAAACACTTCGTGATTTATAACAAAAGTTTATCTGGACAGTGAACACACACACACCATTCCCAGCGAAAACTGAGCTTTAGAAAAGTGTCATGAGAACCACAATAAAGTCATCAGTTTCCCCCTGTGTATCAGGTTATGGCACAGGTGGCTGTAAACTTAGTCTACCATACATTTTGTGGCTAATTTGACCTACAGGAACTCTCATATTATTGTGGATTAGAGAATCTATCAGTCTTTTGTTCTCCTAGTTCTAATGCTGTGGTGCTTATTAGAATCTTAATTAAGGCAACAAACTTTTATTTGACTTTTCAAAGAATGACACGTATTTTTTTTCTGATGTGTATTTACTTTTACTAGTTGAAATATTTACTTATGAACAGTGACTATTTTAAAATGTTCATTTTGTTGAAGAATTGGCTAAAATAATATTACAACCAAATTTATTCTATATTCTTTATGATTACAATTACGGAACCTAAATTAGCTCTAAATCAATCTGCTTTTCCAGAACTGATTCATAAACTGAATAGTGTTTGTATACTTCTTACTTAAAATACAAGAGTTACTTTTAGTAAGGATTTTTTTATCAGCAGTCTGATAATATTTACATAATCATAAAACAAGCAAATACTCTTTTGTAATACACAAAACAAAGTACTTTCAGTACAGTCCTCCCATATTTTTAGAAATTAGTGGGCACATTTGCAGACAAGGGTAGATAATTTATCACATAGTTTGATTTCTCAATCGAGAAATCTTGTTTTAAATAAAAACAGGGAAAGTATTGTGCTTTAAAATGCAACAAGTTAGCAAGTTCTTTCCATTGAATTTTATGAATAAATTCAAGGTAGTATCTTTCCAAATGCTGGTGAAAAGATCTTCAGAGTTTTTAAAAAGAAATGCATAGTTCTTCTTGTCCTTGTAATGTTTTGTCATATCTTAAATAGAAAAACAATAGCCTGAGAATTACTGCATATGTCATTTCATGTAGCTAGTTATAAAAATCTGGATTAATATAGTAAATCTTTGAAACTCAGTGCCTGGAGCACAGTTACATATTAAGAATGAAAGCTTAGTAAGTACAGCAGCATTGTAATTTCTTCTATTGTGCTGCACAGTGGAATGGTACAGCCTTTTATATTTTGCAATTACCGATAAACCTGTGGATACCTATTGACAGTTCCTTTTTTTATTCAATAATAGCACTTTTACTTTATATAGTGTATCCTTTTAGGATAAAATGTGAACGCAGTCAGAATATATTCAACAGTACAAAAGAAGCTAACACATGCTCTGTTTCTTACCTCTAGCTTCTTCTAAGGAACTTTATGCGTGTGAAACATTGCATCATGGTCATTATAAATGCTGCCTATTTTATAAATGGTTGTTTTGAGTGGGAGTCACCACCAAGAAGTCTGGCTGCTTTTATGGTACGATATTTTTAATTTATTCAACATATTATTAAACATTTATGGCATGTTTAATGGCAAACAGTTATTAATTTTGCACACAAGCTTAACAATTCCCATTTGTCCCTAAAGTCAGTGGGAATGGCTAAACAAACCATAGAAGAATTTTCTGAGGTTTACTTAATCACTTCTGCTGGCAGGAGAAGCAAAGCAGGAGCAGTCAAGTAGGATGCATCAGCAGGTTACTTGTTCACAATAAGCCAACATTGAATGTGCAGACACAGATAATACTTAATAGTCTCACACTTGGAACACATTGTTATCAACTATTCAGTAAGTAAGCAATAATAATGGACAAGTCAGTAGTTTCAGAATTGGTGTGCACCTTGAATTACTGATCTCTTTAAAAATGATTTACTTATCAGGGTTGGAATCTTTATTATGTCATTCCTGATGAAATAGATTCCTGGTCATCAAAGACAAACCGTGATAGGGTTTTCTTGCTTCATAATCTTAATGTATAATCTGTATCATTTTTCTGGTAAAAGAGTTTTTTGCTGTGTGGGTAGATGTCTACAACTGTTTATACAATGAATGATACTAATATTGGAGGTGCTGTATATAGAGGTTGTTTTCTAGATTTCTTATAAAGCACTACTATACTAAGTACAAGAAACTGAAATTGGTGTTCAGACAACTGTTTAACTCAAGGAGTCATACAGGAGGGGTGCTTTTCCTATTTGGAAGAGCTGAAATATGCTATGGGACTTACTCATGTGATTTTTCAACTTCAGACTTTTAGGGTGATATAAGAGATTATATTGATGTTCCTTGATATCCAAGTAAAAACCTTGTAATATAAAAGAATAAGACAATTTTATGGAGAACACTATTTGTGATAGCGTTATATTATCACAGTTAGAGGTTGTATTCTTCTAAGTACAAGTTGCTGATAAACGACAATGTGACCAGTCAATTGCCATCATCTGTGTTTTAAATAAACTGTTATTGTTGTGGAATATAACTAATACACACACGTATATAAATATATATATTTTATATTTACTTAAGCCATTTGGTTTTCACTGATTCTGGTGGCTCACTTGGGGATTCTACATTGGTCAAGGTAGTGCAAAGAGTAACAGGTTTTAAGAAGGAATGAAAATACAGAACCTTAACATTCTAAAATAATATTATGGCATGGTCTTCATATAACGTTATCTTTATGCTGATACGTTATAGGTAGCATCTGAATATTTTCAAGGCCTTTTGATGTAAGGCAGCTAATATGTGTGTGCTTATGCTTATAGTCAAGATTTTTATGATTGACTTGTCATAAGGTAGATTTCAATAACCTATTCTACTGTCAAAGAGCCACAGCTTTTTATTAGGACTCATTTTCAGTAACAATTATATCTCTGAGCATGTTTACTGATTATAGAATTGCAACCTACATTCATTGTTCTGCAAAATTTAAACTGTTTAAAATACTTTTGAAGTAATAAGATTTTAACGGTTCTAACAAATTGGAAAGTAAATGAGCAACACGGATAAAAGCAAAGTTGTGCAAAGTAGAATCCCATTTTTTAAATTTTTACACCTGCTTGAGAAGAGAGAATTAACAAATAACATATTTCTCAAGTCACAGCAGGTGCCAACACCTATCCATTCTCAAAAAACTAAATATCAGATCTGATTAAAAGTTGGAAAGGGAGAGAACACAAAATCACAGGATTACAGTCTAGACTGAAATGTCAAATGTCCTGAACAAAGGAAATGATAAATCACTTCCATACAGTTTTCGGGAAAACAACATGGATATATTCATGTAGTCAATGTCCACTCAAGGGAAATTTTATCATTAACTTCCTCTAATGGGAATTTTCTGCTGGGTTTTGGTTTGTTCCAACAACTGTGAAGTGTTCGGTTCAGATAACATGTTCAAAAGTTTAGGATTTAAATAGTATAGAAACAAATGATATAGTTTTTCCTCCAATAGGTATTGTTCTCCCAATTACTATTTTGATCGTAAGTAAGCATTCAGTTTACAAAACTAATAGAATTTTTAAAATATTAGCTTTTTTAATTCAAGTTTAAATTAAAAATTTGGATTACTTCTATGTAATTTTCACATGCAATTATTCAAAATACTTTTATGTATATTTAATATATGAAGGCAACTTCTTACATAGAAATTATAAGAATTGTCTTTGCAATAGTTTAATGTAGTATCAAAATGTCTTCAACTTGGGTTTAATTCTCTTCAGCTCTTTGCCACACGTTCCTCTACTTGTGGAAGTTGGAAAGTGTAATGCTTTAAGGCAGATGAGGATGTATGCAACCTTTTTCCTCCACTGTCATATTACTATAATGGGCTGAAAAATAATTGGATATCTAAAATTTAAGTAAAAAGAGGTACTTCAAAATGAATTAGTAAATTAGTTTGGCAGACAAATTTTACTCTGTAAATAGGCTTGTGGATAATTTGTGGTACTTTGGACTATTTTGAATTGTTTTAGCCTTTTCAGTTGTTATACATTAAGTGTTGCTATGTTAACATTAACATTTGATATTTTACACATTTATTTCCTGCATTGCTGTGTGGTCTTTGGGGAAATGTGCTCTAGTGCTACATGAAAGAGACATAATATTGATCAGGTAACATTTCAGTTACACTTATGTATGTTGCAAAATGAATGAAAATGCCAGGCAAAAATGTCAGAGTGCACAAAAAGGTAGGATTTGAATTTGCGCAGTTTAATAAAAAGTTTAAGATTTATGTTACAATATGTCCTTTTAGCCTACAGTATAGAAGTCATAATACAATAATTGCTGTGTTACTTGAAGGAATATTAAGCCTTAATTTATAAAAAGTAAGTGACATTCTCAAATTACTTAATTTGGTATAAATAGTCAAATCTTGTTCTAAATAACAACAATCCCTTCGTATAAGGAGAAAGATACAAATGTGCCACATTTTTGCAAGAGCTTGGAAGATTATGTATTATTATTCTTTTGATTTTAGCTAACGTTCATCTGCAACCTGTTTTAAATTTTTAAAGTAAATCTAAAACAGTTCCAGTACTATTTTTCCTGTTTTAGTGCTCAGATTTATTTAGCTTAGGTTTGTACATATTTATGTAAACCATTTCTGTATTTAGCCATCACACATGAAAAACTAGAAGGCATCTTGAAATGATTAAGGTCTTAAATTGTCATTACAAGTTTGTGATTAATAGGGGATTTGTAGGATAACAATATAATGGAGAAACATGAACATTATTTAATAAATTCATGTTTGGTAAATGTGCCAAAAAACCCCAAAAAAGTAAGAAATAATTAATGTAGTATACCCCAGTGTATAAAGAAGTATTGTCATTTTTATTTAGTTGTATTATTATACATTCCAACATTTCTCTAGGAGCTCAGGATGCTATACATAGAATTCCCTCACCTAATTTTTTGCAATAACCCTTCTATTGGAGAGTAGAGAGTGACTGACCTAAAGTCATCCAATTAATTTCATTGAATAAGTTTGTATTTGATCCTGGGCCTCCATACTTACAGTCCAGGAACAACCATTACATAAAATGGCTTTTATTTCAGTAATAAATAAATAACTAGAAAAAAAGACTATAGACTCAACACTTAGATATTTTTGTTTTTTATCATGTAATCAAAACATTGCATTTCTCTCTCTATATTATTTTACTATATATATTATTATTTAATATTGTTTTCTCATAGGGGTTTGTAAGAGGAACTTTCCTTGAAATAAGATGGTAGCAGTTGAACATCTTCTGGGCCATAAACCTGGGCAGATGGCATACATCTGTTATTACCATAAAAGTGTACTGAGATTTTCCACAGTTACAGAACATACTCACATTGAATGGCTGTGACAATTTCAGTCTGTGTACTCTGAGAGAATAACATTTATTGTTAAGTTCAGAAGCCTGTATGTAACATTTAACCATAGTCTTTTGATTGCCATGTTCTCTCTTCAGAGCCTTTGGTGCAGAGCCCACCAAAACAGCTGCTCCTCTGGACCTGAGGTTTGCCAGGGCTGCATCAATTCCACATAAGGGAGATAGTTTGGAACTAAAGGAGGTGGCAAGACACATAAAATTATATGGAAGTACATTCCATATCCATACTGAGTAATTGGATTTAAATTGTTTCTTTAAAAGAAAATAACATACTGATTTATTTTGTATCAATATTTAAATATTCAATTGAATAATTTAGGCAGACAACTACAGAATTCCATGTGTAAGAGAAACTGCTTCTAATAAATTAGGGAGAAGGATCTGTTTCATGTATACAATAAGAATTGAATTTGAAAACTTGTTATTGCAGAAAATAGTATATTTTCATTATTTGAATCTTCTGTACTACCACAAATTGTTGTTCTCTTTGAATGGGATAGGGAATACCTGTGAACAACCAAGCTGTTGATGTGTTGATGCTCCGATTTTTGAAAATGTTCCTTTCTTCTTGATTCATTTAAGTGCATTGGATCAGTTCTCATACAGTAAGGAAAATAATTAATTTGATGATGGGAAAATCTCAGGCTATCTCATTCATAAATATATATTGTAATATCCCCTCCCCCCAGCTTATGGCTTTATTCCTGTCCTTTTTCTTTATTCCCATTCTTTTTCATATCAGTTCCATTTGTTGAAATAATACTTAGTTCTTTTTGCCTTTTTTTATGTACACCTCAAATGTTCATAGTAATCTATTCCATTTGTTTTTAGTTTGAGTGTTTTTGAATTTCCAGTATAAGATGAAATTTTAAG
This sequence comes from Ahaetulla prasina, assembly GCF_028640845.1. NCBI lineage: Eukaryota > Metazoa > Chordata > Lepidosauria > Squamata > Colubridae > Ahaetulla > Ahaetulla prasina. The sequence goes on from NC_080540.1 coordinate 260,361,521, forward strand.
TAACAGAGAGCCTTCATTAACAACTTTACTTAGATTCCTTATTTAAATATAAATTTAGCAATCTTGTAAGGAAACAACCCTTATGGTATGAGCAGTGGGTTTTTTTATTATAGAAATTTAACATGAGCAAAATTAGAAATTTGGATTCCAATTTGTATTTAAATAACATTTTAGTGTATTTTATCCATCTGGGTAGAAATTTATTTCTTGCAAAATTTTAAGATAAATATTCTGGAAGAGGGATCTGATTGAAATCATTTTTCAGGAAATAATGGCCCTCTTAATTTATGTGGAAGAAACAGGAAATTCTAAAATATTCTATTTGAAATACAAAATTGTGTTTGAGAAATACTTTCTTACACATGAAATTAAGGAAAAAACTATTCTGTAATAGTTTTACAAAAAAGCCATTCTGTAATAGCTTTCAGGGCAGTCCACAACAATTGTATTAGCCTTCGTTTTTAAAACAATCTTAAGAATGCTCTGTTTAAGAACTGACAATTATAATTCCTAGCTTATCAAAGTAAAAAGAAAGTTAAAAAAATAATTTTTAAAAAGAAAAAGTACTAACAATAATTTGTTCTGAAAAAAAAATGAACCTGCTTTTAAAGGCCAACATGAAATTAGAATATATTGAAAATGCAATTAATGTCAACCACAAAGTAGCCTTCATTACTCTCAGAACTATATAGGCAACAAGAATACCATGTCTCCATTCAAATTATAATGGTCACCTTCCTTAACTAGAAATGACTCATTAATGGGCCAATTCAGGTTCTTCTCTACCTCATTAAAATGATAAAGCCAAAAAGAAGAAAAAAGACTAATCTAACATTAGTTGATCACTGTCTAAAAACTAAAATCTGCTGCAAGTGAAACTTGACTCTTGGTGACTTCATGGTCATGCATACTTACTACTTACTGTTGATGTTATAGTATAAATAATCACTCATGTAGAAGTAATACATGCAATATGCTATTACATGTGCTTTAATTTCAAAATAAAACTATAATATTAGATGAATGTCTTATGACCATCTTTACATCTGTCTGCATAAACCCACTAAATAAACATTTAAAAAATATATTCCTCTGAAAACTACATATCCTTTAGGTCACCCTTAATCCTTATCGTTTTTAGAATACTTTGCATGCCGCAATAAGCAGTATTCCTCCTCTTACTTTTCTGTAAGATTGTCACCTAGTCAGTGTTTTGTCCAGTAATGAAATCAGTGTGTGTGGGCAGCGTCTCTCTCTTTCTTCCTTTCCTGTTTATAATGGGTGAGATGGGGGAAGAGACTCCTCTCTTTCATTTCATGTAGTGTTTAATCCTAGTGATTCTCTCCATATCATCCCTACCAGGGTGGTTTAGCTAGCAGCATTTCATTTGCCTCCCCCCTCCTGTCTTTGCTGCCATAAAGCTTTGCAACTCCCATCCTTCATTCCTAAGCTCTTTGTTTACAGCACTTTCCTTCTCTACGCTGTTCTACTTGCTGTGCAGATCAAGGCAGAACAAGCAGACTAGAGTGTTTTCTGGGCTGGGCTGAGATGAGATAGCAAGAACCAGTTGATGGGAGGCGTGTATACCTACTTATCTTACCTCTGAAAGGCAAATGCACATGGCTTCACTTTGAATTAAAAGATAAACAGGAATTATGCTGCAACTAATTCTAAATTAAATTGAAGTTGTAGCTAATGAATGCTTCAATTCTTCATGAACAAGTGTTCTATTGGAAGAAACTCTGTGTATGTTTAATAACACAAGATTTGAGTCCATAGTTGCAATCTTTATGCTATACTATTACCAAAAAGTGCAGGAATAAATACAAGTAATATAGTATTGATGCATGAAAACAAAATTAAAAGCATAAGGCCATATTATCTATATTTTAAAAACTCAACTATTAAGCAGATTTAATTGTTTCTAGTCAGGAATTTACATGCTAATAGATCTAGTTTACATGTTAAAATTACTTAGGCTCTATAAATAACTCTGTTTATTGAACTTTTATTAGTTAATTATTTTGGGTGCAATTCACAATATCCCAAACTTAGTATTTTTTAAAGCTGGAAGGCAGTCTGTGAAGTTAATAATATTTCAGGAATTATTCATTTTGTAAACTTTTGCAGCTAAAATTAGTAACTATCAGAATATTCTTACAGGACAGTTTTTCAGTGAAGTATTTGTTTCTCTGCTTCGGTGTTGAGGGTGGATTTGTGTATCTTCTTTCCTTAAGCAGATATAATATGTATCTATTTCAGTGACTGAGCATTTGAGTGCACCAATGCAAGTCATAGTTGATAACTCAGGCAACCCATCTCGTACTACTGTAGAACCGTATCACTGAACTGTCTGGAGTTACCTACCCAAGAAACAATTACTCTATTAGGGTCAAATACCCTTTCACCTTTCTACCTGAACACCTGCAAATTGAGCTGTATCACATTCAGAATTTTAAGAACAGAGCCATTGTAAGGGGGTGGTTTGTTTCTGGGAGAAAATTATGCCAGTTCTCTCTTAAATGAAAGACAAGTCTGTTGTTACTTAAGGGATATTAGGCTTCACTGCATTTTTGAGAAAAACAAATTTGCTGAAACTTTATCTGTAATGTAGTATTGAATGAGTGCAAATAGACTTGATAGCATGTATAGCAGAGCAAGAAAAATAAGAGTTTGTTAAAGCAATGAAAGGGATTTGCAACCCTTATATTTCTAAGGGATACCGTATCAGAATCAAGGGTTAGAAGGGGAAATGTCTTAGTTACAGCATGAACATTAAATACCTGCACAGTAATTTACCCGAAAATATCATCAAAGAAGGATGTTTTATCTAAACTCACAATGAACTTACACATTTCCTGAAAGTAACTAGGTTGATGTTCTTTGATTTAAAGGTTTAGTTAGTGTGTTATTATAGTAAGACTAAAGCAAAGAGGTAACTGCCAAACTGTGTGAATTGTGATAGTGCCTTATACATTCATTTGCTAATTTCATTATTTTATCTTTTATTTCAAATATAGTTAAGATATATAAATACATGTTTCTTCTTCATTTTCCTTCATTATTGATACTTTGCAAAGCAACTAACATCTGCTATTTTTATTAGGAATTTGAGGTTTTGGCCAGAAATTTGAAACACATTATGGAAAAAAGGAATGTATTACCATTATTAAAATTTATCTAATTGTAAAATGAACTTTAAGTTATACTAACAAAAATATGCATTTGAATTTGGTTTTAAACTGAAATAAAGAAATGTTGGTACACTCTACAGCTCCTTTTAATACTATACTATAGAACTCCATTTAAATTAGGTAGAAGTTGTCCTATAGAAATTTGTATACGATTCATGCCTTATTGTTATATTTCAAAAGTGCCAGTTTATATGGCCTACATATAAGATGCATGGTTGCCAATTTAATTGCCAAAGTGTTTCATCCTCATAAAGGATTTTGTGATATAGATTGTTTCATTTAGATAATGTTTCACTAGATTGTTTCATCTCATTTTAATGTTTACTGATTTTTGTGCATTTAAACTTTTTTTTAATTCACCATAACAATGTGATCTTATGGAATAAAATATCATTTATATAAATTATATCCCACCTTTTGTATGAATAATTTTGGCAGCAAAAAAGGAAAGGAAATGAATTGGCTATCTGGTTTTCTTTAAAAATATTTTAATGAATTCTGTATGAAACAAAATTTACTAGTATTTATGTACATGTTGAGAAAAATATTTCCAAATCATAAAAGCAGCATTAATGTTCTCATGTTGTGGCCCATCAAGATTGCAAATTACACACATCATAGAGAGATTGAAGCAGTGAAATTATATATGATATATCCATCAAAGGCGAGATAACTAACCTGAGTATTTGGGGGGTTTTCTAATTCATACATTCTGGTAATAAATTGTTCAAATTAAATATTTCAAGAAATATGATTTATGCTGGAGATAAATACATTTCAAAAAAGAACCTACATGTCTTCTATTTCTTGTATTTTTTTAAAAAAAACCTAAAACTGATGTTGTATACATTTAACTGGATTAAGCTCATTTTATTTAGTTGAAGCTGATCCTATGCACTTTTACATTGACATAAATCTCACAAAATAATTGCTTTTGCATACTAAATTTCAAACCATATTATAAAGCTGTAATCCTTTGTGTAATACACAAATTGTGTAATACGCAAATTAATGGACATAAAATCTATTGTAAGTATGATTTCTGAATAAGTATAGAATTGGCCATTAAATTGCAAACCAGAGTCAACGTAAGTTAGATTTCAGAAGAATGAGAGACAATAAAAATCTTAGTTGCCTTGAAAGAATCATACATGTCTCATATCTTCTGTTTCTGTTTTATCAATGGCAAAATGCAAAGTGTGTTCCTGGATGACAGAACCGATCAATTTTTACATGAGATGTATATTATCTACTTTAATACATATAATTTATGCTGTAGAAGTTAAAAAGTTTGATTTCACTGATGTATGGCTGATCCTTTTAATCATTTTGTCCAAAATGGATTAAGATAAAATTTTAGTACTGTCTAAAGTTTAAAGCACTATAGCCACTATAGAATTTGATTAGAATGATTTATTATATAAAGGTTTTTCTTTTACTTAATGCTTGTCTTTGGTATAGCCTTTTTAAACTTCTTTCTAATAGTAACCTTGACTGCCACATAAATGATAGAAATGAAATATCAAATCTACAAAGCTTTATAAATTAATGACAAGTCACGAATCTTAGAGCTTAATGCACCATCTTAGGTCTTATAATTGACAGTTGTGAATTCTTTTATAGAGTTTAAGTACCGTATAATACAAAAAAAATCAGAAACATTTCAGAAAAGTTCTGCCCTAAAATATTTTCCTTGATGTACATTTCTTCTTTTCTTCCAAGAAATACATTACAACTTTTTATTTTTTTATTTGTTTGAAGATAATTATGCTTATTGTTAAAAAAATTGTAAGAGGAATGCAAATAAAACAGGCTTTTCTCTTATTACACATTCAATAAAAATATAACTGTTTGAAGTATAGAAATATAACACAGGTAACAGCAGATTATATAATACTAAAGAATTATCTAAAATTTGAACAAGAATAGTATTTATATATGAAATGCATTTTTAATATATAAACTGAAATTTTATTCCTAGAATTTAATTTTATGGTCACGATTAAATATGAGATTATGTGTTGGAGTAGAGTTTAATAATTTCAGTTCTAAAACTGGGGATTATTTTGTACTTAATTGTTTCATTTTTTACTACTGTCAGATTTATTCTTAAATTGTTTTTGGTCTTATGTCTTTTTTCCTAAATTTACTATTTGTTTTAAAAACATATACATATACATTTTAGTAGTTTTTAAAAAGACTGAATTATTTTAATGTCAGTTTTTTAAAATAATTTTCTGCATAGAAGATACAAAGCAGTTTAAAAATAAAGTGTAGTTAATATTAAAAAATACTTTACAAATTTCATCCTAATTTGATCCAATTAGATTCAACAGTTTAAATTTCTATGCCTGAGGGTTATTTTTACTTACATGTAATTTAATAAAATATAGGGGAAAGTTGCAAAATGCTTTGATTTGTTTCTTTTTAGTTCATGAAAGTTAATAAATGGAATTGACCTATTAAATATGAAATATATAGACTGAAATATTACTTATATACCAAGTTATGCTATTGCTTTTGAAAGATTTCCCAAACAGGTGGTTAATAGTTATTTATTGACATCTGCATGCTTAAAATATAATAAGACATGTATAGAATCAAATGCCACACTTATTTAGAAATATATATTAGTCTTCTGCTCAGTAAAAGTATTTTAATAATTATAATGAATGCATATATTAACTAGCATACATATTAATAATTTTTATTATTGACTTATATCAAATATTTATCTTGTCATGCAGAAAAACATAATTATTTAAAGTGTATTATGGAACAGTCAGTTTGAAGTATGCAAAGCTGCTGTTTCAACCACTCTAGGAAATAACATTTAGAAGCAACTAGCATGATTTAGAGATGCTTTTTTTGGAAGCAGAAGCACAAAATATTCTTCCTGTATCAGTTTTAGTTGCTTTCACTGCAATATTAGAAACAGCTCTTTATCACATGTGCTTCAGTGGCAAAGTTAGCTAGAAAAGGTATTTACAGAAACATACCAATTAGAACATTCAGTCATTTGCAGTGAGCAATATTTGTAAGTCTCTGCATTTCCCCTCATTGTTGAACTTATTATTTCACATTTCTTTGTTTATTGTTTAATTTTAGCTCAATTCTAAAAAAGTTCAATAAATGTCATTCTTTAAAATGAGTTTCACTAGCATTGCATTAGCAGGAATATAGCCAAGCAGAGGCAACCATGGACAATTTTAAATTTTAGATAAAAGCAGAAGACATTCTTCATATATTTGATATCATAGTATTTTTATGTTTTTGTTAATTTATAAAACTTCTGATTTCTCCTTTTAGCAAATTAATGATAAATGAATGTTATTCTGCTTTTGAACCCCTAGGTAGCACTATTGTCTCACAAAACCAGTGACATCTCAAGACAAGGTTTTAGCTATTTATTTATTTACTTACTTACTTATTTACTTATTTATTCAACCTTATAAACCAACTCTAACTAACACTACATTTGTATAATTTTCAAACTTTAATGATGATCTTATGACGAGTGGCCTAAATATCATGCTTTGAGATTCTCTCTCTTTCCCTGGATGACCTGATGGAGGAAAAACACAGTAACAAAATTCAAATTATTAGTTCAAATCCAAAAATAGTTTTGGTGTGATGTGCAAAAATTTTTTTTGAATGTGTTGCTTTTCAGCTATTAATGCATCTGTGAAGTTCTGACTGACTATATTCTATTTCCTTTATACAAAACACTATTCAGCACTTGCTTTATTTTCAAGTCACTAATGAGGTAAATGAAGTCTCAATCTCTTAATCTTGCTTTTCTTTTCATCTTTAAATAGGGCCACCTACATGATTTTCATTTAGCCATGTGAGAGGAATGCACTGGTTCTTATGAGGTTAGCATGGAGCAGTAGCAACACTTGTACACTGCTTTTACGGCATCTATTAAGTAGTACTCTAAAGATGAGCAACATGTATGAATAGCCATTGCTGTTTCAGGGTTCCTTGGAAAATGCAGTTATCAGTGTAGAACAAAATATTAAAGATGGAGGTTTTTCATTGTCCTAGAAGGGATTCCTTGCTTTAATGGTCAGTAAATTGCATATAAGATACTAAAGTAGATCTCTCTCTGGTTTACACAACTTGGTACTTGGAATCATCCTAGCGATAATGTGGTTTTTTTACCATATAGCATTTCCTTCCCCTTAATGCAACTTCTTCTTAGCTGTATAATTCTGATAATAAGTATATATTATGGGAGGAGACTTGAGTCATTATTCTGATCAGCAATCATGGCTGTGCTTGAATCAAAATTTGGAGCTTCATTCTATTTTATTGATAACAAAGCACATAAAAATATTATTTTGAAGTTATTCCTTGCTGTAAGAAATATGGACTTCAATAATTACAATAGTGTCCTTTTATTCATTTGTCTACCCCCACCCCCACCCGGCCCAACCTTTGGTTAACATAAGACAGCTGTGAGTGCAAAATTCATTGAGATTCACTAAGTGGGATTAAAAAAAACCTACAAAGGCCTATTAATGTGCATCTTTATTATTCCTTTGTCAGTGTGCTGCACCATGGGAGACTTGAAAAGGGAACACTACAGCTTTCTATGAACAAGCTGTTTTCTAATCATATTATCTGCGCATTCGTGCGTATACTAGAACATGCAAAGTCAAATGCAGGTGGGAGGGAGCCACCCTTTGACTCACTGTAGTAGCAAAAATATTTCAGGCTATCAGCATGAGAGTTTTCAGCCTTTCATTGTCTCAATAAAAAGAGGTATCTTTATCTTGAAGGCAATGAACACAAATAGATCCCCAGTGTGTTTGCATGAATTCTTTAAAAAAAAACCTTGCAATTAAAAATAAAGTAGTGAGGGAATTCTGATACAAAAGAAACTGAAAAGTATTATAATGAAATCTATTTGGAGTGAATTCAGTAAAGTTAAAAAATGGGAGCCTCTATAGTGATAGCTCTCTTTTTCTCCACCCTAAGTTTCTGTGGTCACTAGCCAAGTTAGAACAAATGGATGCTTACAAAACAGTTCATAGTTTGATTTGTCAACGAAGAGAAACTATTTCCATGGTATACCCCAAAAGAGAGCTTGTTGAATGCATGAACACTGTTGAACACAAATGCAGACTGATGTAAAGGAATTAGAAGAATTCCTGTCTGGGCATAACAAAACCTTTTTACAATGGCTGATGTAACAGTTTGCACAGTTTAGCTACCAAGTCATTGTATTTTAATTATGATAAATAATCATTTTGAAAGTATATTTAGAACCATGACTAAAACAAATTTTGGGGAAATGGGAACAATCTGCTCATAGCCATAAATGTTGTTTGGATCTAGAATCCATAAGCACTTTTGCCAATAAAGGTAGTCCTTGACTTATGACTACAATTGAGCCCAACATTTCTGTCGCTAAGCAAGACATTTGTTAAGTGAATTTTGCTGTATTTTACAACCTTTCTTGCCACAGTTGTTTAGTGAATCACTGCAGTTTTTAAGTTAGTAACACAGTTGTTAAGTGAATCAGGTTTCCTCATTGACTTTGCTTGTCTCAGAAGGTTGCAAAAGCTGATCATATGACCCCAGGACCCTGCAACTGTTATAAATATGAGTCAGTTACCAAGTATGAAAAGTGTGAAAAACAGTCATCAGTCACTTTGTAACTATGAACAGTCACTAAATAAACTGTTGTAAGTCAAGGACTACCTATACTGCAGGAGTACCTGCTTTCCTCTATAAATGCAACTTGTCATTATGCAATAAATACGATCCTAAAGAATCCTTCAACCATCTTTTCAGTAAGAAAGGATGAGCGATTGAGAAATTCTTGGCCATTAATTGGTTTGTACAAAACATAGAATTTGATTTAATTTACAGTATTGTAATACACATTTGATTTGTTCATACATTGATTAAATTAACCAAATCTTGCAAAAGTTTAATGATTAAACAATTGATTATAGTTTAAGCTTATGATTCCAACATGTTCCCTGCAGTTATTACTGTTCCTAAAGGGACATGCAGAAGTATTGTCCATATAGATTGGCCGTTTATTTTATTGGAAAAGTAAAATACCTACTCAAATGAAAATTGGTGAAGAGTATATTTATTTATTTTATTTATTAATCATATTTATATACCGCCCTATCTCCCGAAGGACTCAGGGCGGTTCACAGGCATTTAAAAACATATAAATATAAATACAGAATAAAAACAATTAAGAAACTTATTTTAAAGCCCGTTAATTAAAATATACAAATAAAACCCAATTAAAACCCATGAATTTAAAACCTAGCTCAGTCCTGCACAATTAAATAAGTATGTTTTAAGCCCGCGGCGGAAGGTCCGAAGGTCCGGAAGCTGGCGGAGTCCGGGGGGAAGTTCGTTCCAAAGGGTGGGAGCCCCCACAGAGAAGGCCCTTGCCCTGGGCGTCGCCAGACGACATTGCCTCGCTGACGGCACCCTGAGGAGACCCTCTCTGTGAGAGCGCACGGGTCGGTGAGAGGTATTCGGTAGCAGTAGGCGGTCCCGTAAGTAACCCGGCCCAATGCCATGGGCGCTTTAAAGGTGGTCACCAAGACCTTGAAGCGCACCGGAAGGCCACAGGTAGCCAGTGCAGTCTGCGCAGGATGGGTGTTATCACGGGAGCCACGAGGGCTCCATCTATCACCAGCAGCCGCGTTCTGGACTAACTGCAGCCTCCGGATGCCCTTCAAGGGAGCCCCATGTAGAGAGCATTGCAGTAATCCAGGCGAGACGTCACGAGTGCGTGGTGACCGTGCATAGGGCATCCCGGTCCAGAAAGGCGCAACTGGCGTACCAGGCGAACCTGGTAGAACGCTCTCCTGGAGGCGGCCGTCAAATGGTCTTCTAGAGACAGCCGTTCATCCAGGAGGGCGCCTAAGTTGCGGACCCTTTCCATCGGGGCCAATGACTCGCCACCGATGGTCAGCCGCGGATTGCTGACTGTGCGGGATGCGGCATCCACAACCACTCTGTCTTGGCGGGATTGAGCTTGAGCCTGTTTCTCCCCATCCAGACCCGTCGGCCTCCAGACACCGGGACAGCACTTGATAACCGTTGGGGTGGTCCGGTGTGAAAAGTACAGCTGGGTGTCATCCGCATACAGCTGATACTTCACACGAAACCACTGATGATCTCACCCAGCGGCTTCATGTAGATGTTAAACAGGAGGCGAGAGAATCGACCCTGCGGCACCCACAAGTGAGGCGCCTCGGGTCGACCTCTGCCCCCTGTCAACACCGACTGCGACCGGTCGGAGAGATAGGAGGAGAACCACCGATAAGCGGTGCCTCCCACTCCCAATCCCTCCAACCGCGCAGCAGGATACCATGGTCGATGGTATCGAAAGCCGCTGAGAGGTCTAATAGGACCAGGGCAGAGGAGCAACCCCTATCCCTGGCCCTCCAGAGATCATCCACCAACGCGACCAAAGCCGTCTCCGTGCTGTAACCGGGCGGAAACCGGACTGGAGCAGGTCTAGATAGACAGTTTCATCCAGGTGCAAGGGAAACTGATATGCCACCATACTCTCTACAACCTTCGCCGCAGCGAAGGTTGGAGACCGGACGATAGTTACCTAAAACAGCCCGGTCCAGGGTAGGCTTCTTAAGGAGGGGCCTCACCACCGCCTCTTTCAAGGCGGCCGGGAAGGCACCCTCCACCAAAGAAGCGGTCGTAATCCCCTGGAACCAACCTCACGTCACCTCTCGAGTGGCCAGCACCAGCCAGGAGGGGCACGGGTCCAGTAAACATGTGGTGGCATTCAGCCTACCCAGCAACCTGTCCATGTCCTCAGGAGCCACAGGGTCAAACTCATCCCAAACAATATCGCCAAGACCACCCTCGAACATCTCACCCGCATCACCGCAATCTTGGTCCAACCCATCCCGAAGCTGAACGATTTTATCGTATAGATAACCGTTAAACTCCTCAGCACGTCCCTGCAGCGGGTCATCCCGCTCCCCCTGATGTAGGAGGGAGCGGGTCACCCGAAACAGGGCGGCTGGGCGGTTATCTGCCGATGCAATGAGGGAGGAGGCGTAGCTACGCCTCGCTTCCCTCAATGCCACTAGGTAAGTCCTAGTATAGGACTTCACTAGTGTCCGATCAGCTTCCGAACGGCTAGACCTCCAGGAACTCTCTAGGCGTCTTCTCCGGCGCTTCATCCCTCTCAGCTCCTCGGAGAACCAAGGAGCCGGTTGGGACCTGCGCCGGGTCAGAGGCCGCAAAGGCACGACACGGTCTAAGGCCCCCGCCGCGGCCCGTTCCCAGGCCGCCACAAGTTCCTCAGCCGAGCCGTGAGCCAGACCCTCAGGAAACGGCCCAAGCTCCGTCCGGAACCCATCAGGGTCCATCAGGCGCCTGGGGCGGAACCAACGTGTCGGCTCCGCCTCCCTGCGGTGGTGAATGGCGGTCAGAAAGTCTAAGCGAAGAAGAGAGTGATCTGACCATGACAAAGGTTCGATGACTATTTCCTTTAAGTCCAGATCTCTCAACCACTGTCCAGAGAGAAAAATCAGGTCCAGAGTGCCACCCCCAATGTGAGTAGGGCCATCAACTACTTGGGTCAGATCCAAGGCCGTCATGGAAGCCGTGAACTCCCGAGCTGCCGTCGATGATGAGCCGGAAGATGGCAAGTTAAAGTCCCCCATGACTAAGAGTCTGGGGGTCTCAACTGCCACCCCAGCCAGCATCTCCAGGAGCTCGGGCAGGGCAGCTGTCACGCAGCAAGGAGCCAGGTACGTGATCAGCAAGCCCATCTTACACCTCGACCCCATCTCACAAAGAGGATTCGCACCCGGCAATCTGAGGTACAGTGGTCTCCCTCGGCTCTAGACTCTCTAATCACAACCGCCACCCCCACCCCTACCCTGGGCCTCGGCTGATGGAATGCACGGAAACCCGCGGGCACATCTCTACAAGGCACGCCCCTTCAGTGCCCAACCAGGTCTCCGTAATGCCCATAAGGTCCATGGAACCCCCTGTATAAGATCACAAACAAGGGGCTTTGTTCACCACAGACCGAGCATTGCACAACATCAATCAAGGCCCAGGCTCTGAGGATCCTGACCATCGGGGAACGGGGAAAAGTCCAAGGGGTCGGTGCGCGTGATCGCTTTAAGACATCGAGCACGCGCTCCCGGAATTTGATATGACCCCTCGCCCGCCATACCTGCCCCTCCCACTTACCGTGTCAATAGGACCACCCTCACAGATAGGAACAGACTCCTCCCCATAACCTCCGAACCTGATAATAAAAACCGCCATGAGCATGTGCAGGAACTGGCCCTTACCCGACGGGTTACCCCATTACCGCCCTTACCCTCCCACCCTTAAAAATTCCTCTCTAAAAACCCCACAAGCTCTTCTTTTTCGCATGCCACCTCTGTGGGTCCCAAGACCCGTCATGGAGGCCGGCCCTCGGTAATGAGGAGGGCCATTCCTGCGAGGCGGGGGCACCTCGCAGGCGCAAGAGTTCACAAGCAGTATAATGCGTAGCAGCTGAGACTAAGAATCGGCAAAGTAGAGGCTCCATCTCCGGATGGCAAGATGATGACAGATGGTACTAGTCCAGAATGAAGGCATACAAAGAATGGAACAGCAATTAGCACCGAATGACAGTCAAGATGGTATTCTGTCCGGTGCCTAGTCCAAACATCCTGGAACCGGGGGTGAGGGGAAATGGTATTCCAGTCGCTGGCCACGTCCTCCTCCGTCCTCCTCTGTCCCCAACTAAATCCCATGTCCCCCCCCAAGGAGTCCTAATAGGACCAAAAACGGCCATAGTAGTCTCAAAAAAGGCCGAGGGGGGCATGGGTGATGTTAAAATAGTCACAGTCATAGACTGGTTGCAGGGACAACTCCGGGGTGCCTCCATCGTCTCCCCGCAATCCTCCAATAACCATCTCCAGACATGGCCAGGAAAAGAATCCTAACCACTCCAGAAGCCGGGTCTCCCCAGACCTCTCCCTCCAAGAGGCGAAGTCCATATAAAAGGCTAAACCTCTCCGAGAGGCTGGGGGGTATGAAGGTTGCCAAGTCCATAATCCGGCAGCAGGGGGAAAGCCAAGAAACCATGGCAGCGAGGCAGATGGCAATAGGGGTAGATGGAATACCTCCGCAATCATCCAGGTCGTCCACGATTGCAGAGGCTGGAGCCCAAAGGCTACCCCCGAAAAGTCCGGAGTCCGCAGTCAGAAGGGGGCCGGGAGACGAGCCAGAGGCTAGCAGCCAGCCGGCCAGACGAATCGGCAGAAAAACGGCCGTAAAAAACGCCGACTCATCGCCCCACCTCCGAGCCTAAAACATGGCCGCCAGAAACCACCGCTTGCCTACCCGGCCTCGTTCTCGGCAACCACATGTACGAGGGAGTCCAAAGACCTCTCATATGGCTGCCCGAAGTAAGATCTACCGGGCCGGGGACAGCAAGCGGCTAAACGGACGGCCGAGGCTTCGTCAACATCGGAGGGGCCTCTCGTCGCCGGAGCCGAGTCCTCAGAGCCGCGCCATCTTGCGCATGCGCAGAGCTTGATATGTATGTGATTTTCTTGTTCCACTAAGATTTTTTGCTTTTTTTGACCTTTTTTGCATAGCTTCTTTTTGTTTCCTCTGTTTTTTCCCTTCAGTGTGAGAGAAAGTAATGTGACTATAAATATGGGTCTTACTATTTTGCCTCTGCAATATCTGAGATTGGGTACTTAAAAAAAACCTACATATGGTTTTAGATTCCCAAAATTAAGTACAATGGCCTAATCTTTTTAACCAGATCTTCTTCATAATGCATTTAAGTATTATCCTCAGTTGAAAAGTGTGTGTATTTGTGTGTGCAATATGCAAATCAGCCATGATTTGTTCTGAAGATTCAATTCAAAATTCTGATTTAGTAAGTCAGTTTAATTCAGTGTGAAAACTGGTTGGAATCAGTTCCAAGACTTGGCTCAATAGAAATGTGTATGCATGTACAAAATCCATCAAATGTCTTAATTTGATTTGAATGCATCTGATTCAATATGATGATTCAGTTCAAAGGGATTATTTGGTTGGTACTCTGAAATTTTGTATATCCTTTTTGATATATAAAGGAAAAATGGTAATCAGTGTGATTACATGACAGTGAAATTAAATAGAACTGATTATACTCTCCCTGTGATTTGTGTTTCATAAAATATAAAATATGAGAGACAAGTTTGGTCTAATCGGTAAGGCACCAAGCTAGAAACAAGAAGACTATGAGTTTTAGTCCTGCCTTAGACATGAAAGCCAGTTGGCTGACCTTGAACCAGTCAGCTCAACCCGTCTTCACAAGTTGGTGGTTGTGTGAAATATAGAACGAGGAGGAAAGGAGTATTAAAGTATGTTTGCTGCCAAGTCACACACACACACACACACACACACATACACACACACACACACACACACACACACACACACACACACTTATTTATTTACGTACCTACCTACCTTCCTTTGGGAAAATCAGTGGTCAAACTGGAACCATTAGAAAGCTTTTCATTTCCTATATTTACAATACAGTGTAAATATAATATTGTAATATTTACAATAAATTATATGGATATCAAACATATAATTTATTTGAACATCACAATAAACATAAAAATCAAATGTTTTGATACTGGAGATTCAGAATGTCAGTAATAGCTGCTCTTTTTCCCGGTCACTTTTACCAATAATTTATAAGCAAAGTTAGTTCTCTAAAATAGGCATGCCCCATTGAGTAAATTATAAAATGTTATGTATGCTCTCATTTCCTAAATAATGAATGTAATATGGGTCATCTCTGACCATTTTAGTTAAAAGCAACAGAAAAATATTGTTAGAGCACACAGTGGAATGAGAGCTGTCCATACAAGATTTTTATTATTCTTGTTATATTCTTGTAGTGTAAAAAATATCTTGAATTTCCCAAATTTCCCTATTGAAATTTATAGATACTCTATTAGCCTGCAATATCTGTTCAAATCTGTTCAAATCAATATCTGTTCAAATTCATGTAGACATTAATACATTCTCCATATGCTAATACTAATACTAATTCTGGCTCATATGAAAGCCACTGTGCAGTCACCTAAACATGCAAAGGATTTCAACTGCAGAGATAGAAACTAACACCATTGGAGGTTTAAAGATTGTAGATTAAAGACTTTGGATGTCTTATTAGGAATATGCACACTTTGAGAATCTAGATACCATAACATGAAGGATAACATGAAAGAGGTTAATGTCATACTGACAGGGCCATATGCTTAAAGTTCTAATATATTCAAGTCACAAGGCAGAGGAAAAACCAAAAAATGCCAGCAATGAACTAAGAATAACTAAATTACTAGTCTAAAACAGCTTCACAAATATTGATGAGTAACAGAAATTTTTCTAGATGATATGTTGATTCTACCTGTAATACTATGGAAGGCTCTAATGAGAAAATTAAGTTCAGATAATGTGAAGGTCATTTTTGTGCTTGTAACTCCATGACTGAGTTATATGCGTACCATAGTAATTGTCAAAAAATTGCTCATCAAGCTTCTCAAGATAGCTGGATTAGGTAGATTGTACCTTTAGGAGCAGCTTAAGTTTATTTTTTTAAGCAGGCATTGCTAATCTGGGAGCATTTTACCATTTCTCATGAACTGCTCATCTAGTTGTATTTGTCTATGTATGTTGATATTGCATATTTTCTGTAGGACATATTAAACTACAATGATTTGTAATTATTGGTTTTGCCTTGATTTTTCTTTTTTCCTATTTGTGTGTGTGTCTTTGTGTGTATTCAATATGTGTACATATAGTATATCACAAAAATGAGTACACCCGCTCACATTTTGTCAACATTTAAGTATATCTTTTCATGTGACAACACTGACGAATGAAACTTGGCTACAATGTAAAGTAGTGAGTTTGTATAACAGTGTAATTGTGCTGTTCCCTCAAAATAATGCAACACACAGCTATTAATGTCTAAACTGCTGGCAACAAAAGTGGTAATGTCCAAATGGGGCCCAAAGTGTCAATACTTTGTGTGGCCACCATTATTTTTCAACACTGTCTTAACCCTCTTGGGCGTAGAGTTCACCAGAGCTTCACAGGTTGCCACTGGAGTCCTCTTCCACTCCTCCATGACAATGACACGGAGCTGGTGGATGTTAGAGACCTTGCACACCTCCACCTTCCATTTCAGGATGCCCCACAGATGCTTAATAGGGTTTAGGTCTGGAGACATGCTTGGCCAGTCCATCACTTTACCCTCAACTTCTTTAGCAAAGCAGTGGTTGTTTTGGAGGTGGGTTTGGGGTCATGTTCGGGGTCATGTTATCATGTTGAATACTGCCCTGCAGCCCAGTTTCCAAAGGGAGGGGATCATGCTCTGCTTCAGTATGTCACAGTACATGTTGGCATTCATAGTTCCCTCAATGAACTGTAGCTCCCCAGTGCCAGCAGCACTCATGCAGCCTCAGACCATGACATTCCCACCATCATGCTTGACTGTAGACAAGACATACTTGTCTTTGTACTCTTCACCTGGTTGCCGCCACACACGCTTGACCCCATCTGAACCAAATAAGTTTATCTTAGTCTCATCGGACCACAGGACATGGTTCCAGAAATCCATGTCCTTAGTCTGCTTGTCTGCAGCAAACTATTTGCGAGCTTTCTTGTGCATCGTCTTTAGAAGAGACTTCCTTCTGGGATGACAGCCTTGCAGAGCAATATGATGCAGCGTGTGGTATATGGCCTGAGCACTGACAGGCTGACCCCCATCCCTTTAACCTCTGCAGCAATGCTAGCAGCACTCATACGTCTATTTCCCAAAGCCAGTCTCTGGATATGACGCTGAGCACGGGCACTCAACTTCTTTGGTCAACCATGGCGAGGCCTGTTCTGAGTGGAACCTGTCCTGTTAAACCGCTGTATGGCTTGGCCACCATGCTGCAGCTCAGTTTCAGGGTCTTGACAATCTTCTTATAGCCTAGGCCATCTTTATGTAGAGCAGCAATTCATTTTTTCAGATCCTCAGTTCATTGCCATGAGGTGCCATGGTGAACTTCCAGTGACCAGTATGAGAAAGTGAGAGTGATAACACCAAATTTAACACACCTTCTCCCCCTTCACACCTGAGACCTTGTACCATTAACAAGTCACACGACACCAGCGAGGGAAAACGGCTACTTGGCCCCATTTGGACATCATCACTTCAGGGGACATTTACAGTTATACAAGCTGTATATTCATTTCTTTACATTGTAACCAAGTGTCATTTCTTCAGTGTTGTCACATGAAAAGATATACTTAAATATTTACAAAATGTGAGGGGGTGTATTCACTACTGTGATATACTGTATATGTATATACTCTGCATACACACACATCCTTGTTTTCCACTTTTTTATAAATACTCTGAAATCTTAATGGAAGTGTTTCTAACAATGTTAAACTCCAAGTTAATTAACTAAAATATTGATTGTGTTGAGGCCTCTGCAAGGTTTTGGTTAACATTTCCCCTTGCTGTAGAGTTTGAGTTTATTTTCATGTTTTGAAGCAAATTCTCATGATATCTTTAAATTATCTCCTTGGGGGTGTTTTTTCCTGAGATAATCTGACAGAATTTTCCTGCAAGATATGCCCATCAATTCTTCACATATAAGCACCTCTGTGCTTCAGGCTGTATGCAAATTTAATGCCCATCTCATTTCTGTTTCTCTTACATAGATGACAGACATTGTAACAATAACCCACACATTCCCTATAGGGATTTTCATATGCTTTCCTTATATATAAGAGCATACATACATTTCTGGTGTTGCTTGTGTCTTTCCATATAATACTATATATACAGAAAAATATAGGAATTTATGACTTGCATAGATTAAATGTATGTACCAAGATATGTATTTCTTTCTGGAGAGACTAATCATACTAGACAAATAGATGTGGTAAGCTAAAATGAAACATTAATAATATATATTGAAAAATAATTTCTAATATTTGAGTTTCTGCTTTTATAAGCAAAACAAAAGCTACAACATAAGAAATGAGTTTTTGCTTTTACAAAATGAGCATTGTGAGTGCAAATAATGTAGCTGAATTTCGAAGCAACCTTTTAAATATAGGTCACACTTTTCACCAGAAACTAAAAGTTTGTGAAATTAATTTTAATTATAAATAGCATAAAGAAATACTGCCTCTGTATTTTCAAAGGAAATTTGAAACATAGAGTACATCATCCTAAATGTAAATAGAATAGCTTGTGTTGCTGAATACTTGAGAGCAGTAGAACTATTTCTTGTTTGAGAGTTTCTTTGTAGTTCCTCACCTCTTAGGAGAATGCAGCATGAGCTTGCTGCTAACAACTAGGCCATGCCCATAAAGAATAAGAAGCACACTACAATCTTGGCCACAGCTTTGTTTCCAGATATGAACAGAAGATGATTATGAAGCAGGGTATTTGAGAATTGTTAAAGATTTCAGACCTATTTTTTCTACATTGATATTTCATGCAATGAATTAGCTTGGGAATTATTTTTTCAGAAAAAATGATGTCCTGGATAAAATGGAGATTGGAACTATGTGCCTCCCAGTGGCTTCCTGTTCCTATTCTTACTCCAATTTCACTCTAACTTAAATCTGCAAAAACATGGCCCTGCTTCTTCTAGTAACTTTGTAATGACCCTGATACCTTCCTACAGCAGTCTAGAACTTTGAGGATCTTGAGTTACAATCCTGACCCCCTCAAACATTGCTTATCCCTGAACCAGTAGAGGCAAATATATGCTGTCCGTAGATGTTATTCTAGGGTTGTTTTTTTTATGTGCTATATTTACTCAGTATTTAAATCTGCATCAATGCCCTTTATATCTTGAGAGCATTTGAAAATCACATAACCCACCAGGGCCTACTATAGTGATTGGAATTCTATAATTTGATATATCACTTGTTGTAATATTGCAATTTATGAGCATTATTTTCCATCACACCCCTTGGTAATTGGTGAAAATGAAACTCCATTTGGGTCCCTGCTGCCATTTACACAGCAATACCATTGCCATTTCTTTTTGGAAATGAGCAGCTGCATTAGGAAATAAAGATGGCAGCTCTCAGCGCCAATTGGAAGTGATACTGCTCAATGGGGTAATAAGAAATGTAGATCTAATTGATAAGCATCAAATGATTGATGATAACACAGGAGAAAGCAACAACTGCACTTTTATATAAAAAAACACTTAATGGTTTTATTTTTAAAACTGCAGTTAACTCTTTTTTAAAGCTGTTATAAATACAGTGTGTATATAAGTTAGATAGCTTTCTGTTTATATTACTATTCAATAAAGGATTGTGAACTTTAAAAGAAGAAATATGTATTATAGATAAAACTACATGGTAAAAATAAAAAGATAAAACCATACACTAAATTGCCTATGAAGGGAAAAACAGAGAAAAAAATATTTAGAAACAAAAAGAAAACACATCATGTTATTAAAATAGTATAATTTTTTTGTATTTATCTTGGGATTAAATTTTCCAACAGTGAATTATAGCTAGGCCATATAGAATCATATTGACCATCTTGCCTGCCTCAGCATAAAGCTGAAATTTCATATTCTGATACACAGTAGATTTTGCAATGATCATTCTTGATGTTTTAGATAGAAAGTTACTCATAAATCCAGAGGATGGTGTGTGTGTGTATGTGAAATGTAGTTGTAAACAAACTATGACAGTTGAGCATTTTGCTGGCTAAAATTTATAAAGGGCATTTTCATTAGGGTTGGACATTTTTAAAGGTGCTCGGTGTTGCTGGAATCACAGTTGTCTATTACAATATACCAGGAAAGGTAAACTTTTATGTTTTCAGAACTATACTTTATGAGTTCAACCACATGAATGGTCAGCTGAGCTGAATGGTGTTTGAGAAACAATATATTCAAACATAAAATGCACCATCATTTGGCTTTTTTAAAAGCAAAAGTGTTTGACATTTTGTCTTGATCTAAGTCTAAGATGTCCATATTACTGGAATCAATCCATACTTTCTTGCTGTATCACACTGTAATGTTTTGTAACAGCAAAAACAAGCCATAAACCTGCCACAGAATTATAGCAAAAGTGAACAGAAGATGATTATGAAGCAGGGTATTTGAGAATTGTTAAAGATTTCAGACCTATTTTTTCTACATTGATATTTCATGCAATGAATTAGCTTGGGAATTATTTTTTCAGAAAAAATGATGTCCTGGATAAAATGGAGATTGGAACTATGTGCCTCCCAGTGGCTTCCTGTTCCTATTCTTACTCCAATTTCACTCTAACTTAAATCTGCAAAAACATGGCCCTGCTTCTTCTAGTAACTTTGTAATGACCCTGATACCTTCCTACAGCAGTCTAGAACTTTGAGGATCTTGAGTTACAATCCTGACCCCTCAAACATTGCTTATCCCTGAACCAGTAGAGGCAAATATATGCTGCCCGTAGATGTTATTCTAGGGTTTTTTTTGATGTGTTGTATTTATTCAGTGTTTAAATCTGCATCAATGCCCTTTATATCTTGAGAGCATTTGAAAATCACATAACCCACCAGGGCCTACCATAGTGATTGGAATTCTATAATTTGATATATCACTTGTTGTAATATTGCAATTTATGAGCATTATTTTCCATCACACCCCTTGGTAATTGGTGAAAATGAAACTCCATTTGGGTCCCTGCTGCCATTTACACAACAATACCATTGCCATTTCTTTTTGGAAATGAGCAGCTGCATTAGGAAATAAAGATGGCAGCTCTCAGCGCCAATTGGAAGTGATACTGCTCAATGGGATAATAAGAAATGTAGATCTAATTGATAAGCATCAAATGATTGATGATAACACAGGAGAAAGCAACAACTGCACTTTTATATAAAAAAACACTTAATGGTTTTATTTTTAAAACTGCAGTTAACTCTTTTTTAAAGCTGTTATAAATACAGTGTGTATATAAGTTAGATAGCTTTCTGTTTATATTACTATTCAATAAAGGATTGTGAACTTTAAAAGAAGAAATATGTATTATAGATAAAACTACATGGTAAAAATAAAAAGATAAAACCATACACTAAATTGCCTATGAAGGGAAAAACAGAGAAAAAAATATTTAGAAACAAAAAGAAAAAAAAGTTAAACAAAACTGAAAGCAAACGAAACTAAATTACAGAAGAAAAACACATCATGTTATTAAAATGGTATAATTTTTTTGTATTTATCTTGGGATTAAATTTTCCAACAGTGAATTATAGCTAGGCCATATAGAATCATTTTGACCATCTTGCCTGCCTCAGCATAAAGCTGAAATTTCATATTCTGATACACAGTAGATTTTGCAATGATCATTCTTGATGTTTTAGATAGAAAGTTACTCATAAATCCAGAGGATGGTGTGTGTGTGTATGTGAAATGTAGTTGTAAACAAACTATGACAGCTGAGTATTTTGCTGGCTAAAATTTATAAAGGGCATTTTCATTAGGGTTGGACATTTTTAAAGGTGCTCGGTGTTGCTGGAATCACAGTTGTCTATTACAATATACCAGGAAAGGTAAACTTTTATGTTTTCAGAATTATACTTTATGAGTTCAACCATTATGAAAATGTGAGTACACAAATTTTATAATAAAGAGAACATCACTCTATTTAAGAGTTCAACCACATGAATGGTCAGTTGAATGGTCAGCTGAGCTGAATGGTGTTTGAGAAACAATATATTCAAACATAAAAATGCACCATCATTTGGCTTTTTTAAAAGCAAAAGTGTTTGACATTTTGTCTTGATCTAAGATGTCCATATTACTGGAATCAATCCATACTTTCTTGCTGTATCACACTGTAATGTTTTGTAACAGCAAAAACAAGCCATAAACCTGCCACAGAATTATAGCAAAAGTGAACAGTAGTCCAGTTTCCCTGGCAAGTGGCAAGTATTCCCTCTCCTGTAACACATTAAGAATGAGATCAATGTGACTTTCCTTGCCCTCGGCAATATCAGTATTTTGCCAGATCTGATTGACTGTTATGTCATAGTTAAGTTTATTAGGTGTGCTAAATCAGCAACAAAAGGAGAACAATGTGTCCATAAAGACCTGGCTCTTAAGCACAGATAGAGGAGTTAATTTCAGGGATTGTAGGTCTTATAAAATCTATGTGATTGCCTACCAAATAATAAAAGAACGAGAGCCAGTTTAGTGTACTGGTTAAGGCATCAGGCTAGAAACTGGGAAATCATAAGTTCTAGTCTGCCTTTGGCACAAAACTATCTGGATGACCTTGGGCCAATTAATCTCTCAGCCCTAAGAAGGAGGCAGTGGCAAACCACTTTTGAAAAACCTTGCCAAGAAAAAATAACACTCAAAATTAACATTAATGCAGTATATTTTATAAAATAGTTGCAAGCTTTTACATTTCCAAAAACTTTGGGGTTTTTTTCTCCTTCCCTTCTATTGTTACCTTAATTTTTAGCTCTCTTCTCTAATGTAAGTTTTTCACACAAAAAGCTTCCAGTTAACTTCAACACGATTATTGATTCATTATAGGTTCTTTTTTTCTTTATTTCATTAAATACTGTATTACAAAGAATTGGAAAAATAGTCAAAGAAAAAATTGGAATTTACTATCTATTACCTTATCCAGTGGCAATGAGGGAGGCGAGGCGCTCATATGCCTCCACCCTCATTGCGTCGGCAGATAACCACCCGGCCGCCCTGTTTCGGGTGACCCGCTCCCTCCTTCATCAGGAGGTGCGGGATGACCCGTTGCAGGGACGTGCTGAGGAGTTTAGTGGTTATCTATACGATAAAATCGCTCAGCTCCGGGATGGTCTGGACCGAAATTGGGATGATCCAAGCGAGGGAGAGGAGACACGTCTTGTTGAGTCCATTTGGGATGAGTTTGACCCTGTGGCTCCCGAGGACGTGGACAGGTTGTTGGGGAGACTTCACGCCACTACATGTTTACTGGACCCGTGTCCTTCCTGGCTGGTACTGGCCACTCAGGAGGTGACACGAGGCTGGCTCCAGGAGATTATCAACGCTTCTTTGTTGGAAGGGGTTTTCCCTGCCGCCTTGAAAGAGGCGGTGGTGAGACCCCTCCTCAAGAAGCCCTCCCTGGACCCAGCTATTTTGGGTAATTATCGTCCAGTCTCCAACCTTCGCTTTGTTGCGAAGGTTGTAGAGAGTGCTGTGGCGCGACAGCTACCCCAATACCTGGATGAAGCCGTCTATCTAGACCCGTTCCAGTCCGGCTTCCGACCCAGGTACAGCACGGAGACAGCTTTGGTCGCATTGGTGGATGATCTCTGGAGGGCCAGGGAAGGGGTTATTCCTCTGCCCTGGTCCTATTAGATCTCTCAGCGGCTTTTGATACCATCGACCATGGTATCCTGCTGCGCTGGTTGGGGGATTGGGAGTGGGAGGCACCGTGTATCGGTGGTTCTCCTCCTATCTCTCTGACCGGTCGCAGACGGTGTTGACAGGGGGCAGAGGTCGACCGCGAGGACCTCACTTGTGGGGTGCCGAGGGGTCGATTCTCTCGCCTTCTGTTCAACATCTATATGAAGCCGCTGGGTGAGATCATCAGTGGCTTTGGGGTGAGATACCAGCTGTACGCTGATGACACCCAGCTGTACTTCTCCACCCCAGGCCACCCCAATGAAGCTGTTGAAGTGCTGTCCCGTGTGTGGAAGCCGTGCGGGTCTGGATGGGGAGAAACAGGCTCAAGCTTAATCCTCCAAGACGGAGTGGCTGTGGATGCCGGCACCCGATTCAGTCAGCTGCAGCCGCAGCTGACTGTTGGAGGCGAGTTATTGACCCCAAAGGATAGGGTGTGCAACTTAGGTGTCCTCCTGGATGAACAGCTGTCGTTTGAAGATCATTTGACAGCCGTCTCCAGGGGGGCCTTCCACCAGGTTCGCCTGGTTCGGCAGTTGCGCCCCTTCCTTGATCGGGGTGCCTTGTGCACGGTCACTCATGTGCTCGTTACCTCTCGCTTGGATTATTGTAATGCTCTCTACATGGGGCTCCTTGAAGTGCACTTGAGGCTTCAGTTAGTCCAGAATGCAGCTGCGCGGGTGATAGAGGGAGCTACGCGTAGCTCCCACGTAACACCGCTCCTGCGCAGACTGCACTGGCTACCTGTGGCCTCTCGAGTGCACTTTAAGGTGTTGGTTACAACCTTTAAAGCGCTCCGTGGCTTAGGGCCTGGGTACTTACTTACGGGACTGCCTGCTGTTACCACATGCCTCCCACCGACCCGTACGCTCTCACAGAGAGGGACTTCTCAGGGTGCCGTCCGCCAAACAATGTCGGCTGGCGGCCCCAGGAAGGTCCTTCTGTGGGGGCTCCCACCCTCTGGAACGAACTTCCCCCGGGTTTACGCCAAATACCTGACCTTCGGACATTCCGTCACGAACTGAAGACACATCTTTTTATTCGCGCGGGGCTGGCTTAAATTGATTTTAACAAATTTTTAAATTCTTAGAAATTAATTTTAAATGGGGTTTTTTAGCTTATTATATATTTTACTTCTCAGGCCAATTTTAAAATAAGTTTTTTAACTGCATTTTAAATTTGTATATTGTACCGTCTGTTTTATTCTTGCCTGTACACCGCCCTGAGTGCTTCGGGAGAAGGGCGGTATAGAAATCAAATAAATAAATAAATAAATAAATAAAATCTTGAAGCTGTTTTGTTGCTTCTAAACTTCATGTGATCAGGCAAAATTTATTTTTTATTCATTGATGCAAACATATTTATGCCGCCTGGAATGAATTCTGAACTAACTGTAAAAGGTAAAGATAAAGGTTCCCCTCGTACATATGTGCTAGTCGTTGCCGACTCGAGGGGGCGGTGCTCATCTCCGTTTCAAAGCCGAAGAGCCAGCGCTGTCCGAAGACGTCTCTGTGGTCATGTGGCTGGCATGACTCAATGCCAAAGGCGCACGGAACGCTGTTACCTTCCCACCAAAGGTGGTCCTTATTTTTTCTACTTGCATTTTTACATGCTTTCGAAACTGCTAGGTTGGCAGAAGCTGGGACAAGTAATGGGAGCTCACCCTGTTACGCGGCAGCACTAAGGATTCGAACTGCCAAGCTGCCGACCTTTCAATTGACAAGCTCAACATCCTAGCCCCTGGGCCACTGCGTCCCTGGTGAACTAACTGTAGATTCACATAATACTTCGCTTATGCATGAAGCATCTTGTTATTATTACTTAAGGTGGAATTTACTTTAAAGCATTAACTTGATCACATAAACTGTCATCTAAAATACATATTTTGGGGTAGTTTATTTCATGTTTTCAAGGATGCTGAGATTAGGAATGAATTTCTATTCTTATAAAGAAGAAAGCTTTATTTCCGTTGGTGAAAAGATCCTTTATTTGAGATTGAAAACTTAAGTTGTCCTTCAAAAACACAGTCCTATTGATCACTTTAAATTGAATCTATCTCCATTACAATCATACTGGCTTTTTGTTTGCACAAGTGTGCTTAACATAGCTAGGTAATACATTTCTCACTTTAAAGAATTTAAATAGTGTGTTATACTAGCCTAGATTTCTACATTTTGCCTTCCATATATCCATTGGCTTTTTTAGAAAATAGATATCACATATACTTAGTGGCAATTTCTCAGAAAATTAAATGTAAGGTAACAATGTTCTATTGGATTTCTGCTTATGTAATGGTTAAAATGTTCAAAAATTGAATGTAAAGTTCAAATTAAAAACTTAAAGGCCACTTTCATCAAAAAGTCACTGAATCTAAAAAATATTCAAGTTGCACATAAACTCGCTCTTCCAGAAACTATTGTCTGTGAACTGTCCCTTAACATCACACTTTGCTTCTTGCTATGCTACAGAGCCCCTGACTACGACATTGCACATGCGAACATGTTAACCACACTACTAACATGGGCTGCCTCTTGCCCTTATCCTCTCATCTTCCTGGGTGACCTCAACCTACATCTTATTAATTGGATAACAAACGAATGTACAACTGAACCCATCCATACTACCCTGTACAATGCTGTTACAAATCTAGGTCTTGATCCACTAGTAACTAACAATACAAGACTCAACAACTGCCTTGACCTCATCTTCTGCAACAACGCAAACTCAATTTATGGACTGCAAATAAAAAAACCCTTTTCCAACAGTGACCACAGCATGATAGACTTTTGTCTCAATATACGCCCTTACAATAATCTCCATAATAATGGTATACTAGTTTTTAACTAGTTTTAATGTTAGCTTTTTAGTATTTCGGCCACAAATTATATTAATTTTATTGTGTTTTTAATTTGTATTTAATATGTTTTTTAAACTGGCTGTTAACCGCCCTGAGTCCTTCGGGAGAAGGGAGGTATACAAATTCAATTATAAATAAATAAATAAATACTAAACATCAATTTCAAAAAAGCCAACTATGATCTTATAGACACCGACCTCTCATCTCTTGACTGAAAAATTCTATTCTCTAACTGTATCACTGCTGAAGACCACTATAGCGTTTTCCTATTTGAAGTCAGTAGAGTCATTAAACTGTACGTATCACAAACCACCACCAAAATCAGGAAAAACAAACTACCCATTTCAATAAAAAAGCTCCAATCCCAAAAAAAATCCCTCTGGTGAAAAAATAAAACTGGCTATGTAGCCAACTTTAAAAACCACTACAAAAATATATGTCACCAAATAAAGACTGAATGCACCAATTACCACATCAAACAAGAAGAAGACCTTCTGCGCACAAAACCCAATCGCGCTTTCTATGATTTTGTAAAGAACAAACTTAAAGACTCGAGATCCATCCCATCCCTAATGATAAAGAATGTAATGATGAAACAGTTAAAGCAAACCTCTTTAACACATTCTTTGGCTCAGTCTTTGTTAACAGTAATGGCTCATACCCAAAATTCCCCAGTCGTACCAACAATGATTACAACGATCTAACACAAATAGATTTCACAGAAGATAACGTCGAAGAGGCCCTTCGCAGACTGAAACCATCTCTATCTATTGGACCTGATGGTCTATGTGCATACTTCTTAAAAAAGCTTTCCACTAATATAGCAAAACCCCTAAGCATAATCTTTGAAAAATCTTTCAGGACCAGCTTCCTTCCCAAACTATGGTCACTAGCCACAGTCATCCCTGTCTTCAAAAAGGAGACCTCAGCCTAGTTGAAAATTACAGACCAATTTCTTTATGTTGCGTCACCTGCAAAATAATGGAATCAATCATCAACCAATCCATCACCCTCCACCTTGAAACAAACAACCTACTCTCTAATAAACAATTTGGTTTCAGAAAAAAAATTATCCTGTAATTTACAACTTCTTCACTGCAAAAACATATGGACTATAAATCTTGACCAGGGCAAAGCAATAGATGCAATTTACATAGACTTCTATAAAGCTTTTGACTCAGTGGTACATGACAAACTTCTTCTAAAACTTAAATCCTATGGCATCTCCGGACCCCTCCATAATTGGATAACAGCCTTCCTGTGAAACAGACAAATGGTCAAAATAGGCAGTGCCCTATCAAATCCCGCTCCTGTCAATAACGGTGTTCCCCAAGGCAGTGTTCTAGGACCTTCATATTATACATTAACGACCTCTGTGATCATATTATAAGTAATTGTGTTCTCTTCCCTGATGATGTTAAACTATTTAACACTACCAACAATGCGGCTACCCTTCAAAAAGACCTTGACTTTGTGTCGGAATGGCAACTCCAAATCTCAACCAGCAAATGCTCTGTCTTACACATTGGAAAAAAGAATCAGAACACTAAATACAAGCTTGATGGACATTACCTTGTAGATGACCCTCACCCCTTGGAGTTTTCATATCAAATGATCTAAGTGCCAAAGCCCGCTGCAACTACATCGCCAACAAGGCTTTAAGAGTTGTAGACTTAATCTTAAGCGTAGCTTCTTCTCCAGAAATATTACACTACTAACCAGAGCATACAAAACATTTGCTAGACCAGTTCTCGAATACAGCTCGCCTGTCTGGAACCCACACCTCATTTCGGACATTAATACAATTGAGCATGTCCAGAAATATTTTACAAGAAGAGTTCTACACTCCTCTGATCACAACAAAATACCTTATGCCACCAGACTTGAAATCCTGGGTTTAGAAAATTTAGAACTCTGTCGCCTTCGACATGACTTGAGTATAACTCATAAAATCATCTGCTACAATGTCCTTTCTGTCAAAATCTACTTCAGCTTCAATCGCAACAATACATGAGCACACAATAGATTTAAACTTAATGTGAACCGTTCCAATCTTGATTGAAGAAAATATTACTTTAGTAACAGAGTTGTTAATGCCTGGAATGCACTACCTGACTCTGTGGCCTCTTCCCCAAATCCCCAAAGCTTTAACCAAAGACTATCTGCTATTGACCTCACCCCATTCCTA
The DNA here is from genome assembly GCF_028640845.1 of Ahaetulla prasina. NCBI lineage: Eukaryota > Metazoa > Chordata > Lepidosauria > Squamata > Colubridae > Ahaetulla > Ahaetulla prasina. Next base: position 260,390,213 of record NC_080540.1, read on the forward strand.
AGAGGTCTGTAAGGGGCGTGCATAAGAGCACCAGCATGCCTGCCGTTCCTGTCAATAGCGGTGTCCCCCAAGGCAGCGTTCTAGGACCAACACTCTTCATATTATACATTAACGACCTCTGTGACCATATTAAAAGTAATTGTGTTCTCTTCGCCGATGATGTTAAACTATTTAACACTACCAACAATGCGGCTACCCTTCAAAAAGACCTTGACTTTGTGTCGGAATTTGGCAACTCCAAATCTCAACTGGCAAATGCTCTGTCTTACACATTGGAAAAAGGAATCAGAGCACTAAATACAAGCTTGAGGAACATTACCTTGTAGATGATCCTCACCCCTTGGAGTTTTCATATCAAATGATCTAAGTGCCAAAACCCACTGCAACTACATCGCAAAAAAGGCTTTAAGAATTGTAAACCTACAGCTAAATTGTAGCTTCTTCTCCAGAAACACTACACTACTAACCAGAGTATATAAAACATTTGCTAGACCAATTCTTGAATACAGCTTGCCTGTCTGGAACCCATACCATATTTCAGACATCAATACAATTGAACATGTCCAGAAATATTTTACACGAAGAATTCTCCACTCTCTGATCACAACAAAATACCTTATGCCACCAGACTTGAAATCCTGAGTTTAGAAAATTTAGAACTCTGCTGCCTTTGGCATGACCTGAATATAATTCATAAAATCATCTGCTACAAAGTCCTTCCTGTTGAAGACTACTTCAGCTTCAATCGCAACAATACATGAGCACACAATAGACTGAATGTGAACCGCTTCAATCTTGATTGTAGAAAATATGACTTCAGTAACAGAGTTGCTAATGCCTGGAATGCACTACCTGACTCTGTGGTCTCTTCCCAAACCCCCAAAGCTTTAACCAAAAACTATCTACTATTGACCTCACCACATTCCTAAGAGGAATATGGAAGGGGCGTGCATAAGAGCACCAGCATGCCTACCGTTCCTGTCCTAGTGTTCCCCTTGATTGTATCCAATTTGTTTGGTTATTTCATGCTTATACTTATATATACTGTTGTGTTTGACCAAAAAAAAAAAAAAAAGCCTAACCTTTAACCAATCATAGTATTGCTTTATCTCTTTGTGCTGCTGATCTGGCAAAATAATCTTTGAACCATATCAGTAACTGATTACTCTGTGAGTTTTTAAAGATTGATCAAATATGCAGAAACTGGACGATGAATAAAAGTAGACCTCCAGGAAAAAAAAATGTTAGATGGTACATGTGTCCCAACAAACCCATGCATTGGCAAACATCATCTTAAGAACTGCCCTTCTTTATTGAGAGAGGAGGAATAATTCTTGCCTGTTGTTTTGAAGGAGTGTTTGAAGAAGTGTTCAAAAATAATTATATAATATATAAGCATAAGTATGTTGATGGTATCATAAAAAAATACATTGCCAAAGTATATTTCTGAATAAGACTGTTCATTTGGAATATTTTTTGTTAGGGACCTCTTAGAAAAAGTATTGATAGGTTACTAGCATTCATACTGACAGTACTAAAAAACTTTCTCATATGGATGGTCAAAGCTTTGAAACTTTTCCCCCCCAAGGAGTCTACACAGCTATAAAGAAGGGGTACCTGAACTTTTATTTTCTTTATCATATTTGTATAGCTGCCCATGTCACATGACTCTTAAATCTTGATTTAATGGATCTTGATCTAACAAACTTCAGATAAAATGGACAAATGTTTTATGTGACCTTCATCCCTATATCTGCCCTTTAAATCATGACTTCCTGCAAATGATGCTGTTTAAGTCAATTGCATAATAATAAAATGAAGAACTTTGACACAAATGACATAAATTTTAACAGATGTTCAAATTTAAGAGACACCTCTTCTCCTGACTATTCTGTTAAATTAAAATTTTACTGTGCCATATTTAGCTAAGTGGTTAAGAAAAGTGTGATCTGAGATTTGAAATACCTGTTTTTCCATGTTTTGTACATTAAAGGTAAAATTAAATAACAGTCGTTTATTTCTGTGAACAAAACTAATTTTAACACCATTGTAAATGGATATATAATCCTTCTTCCATGCCTTCCATATCCTCAAAATTTCCCAATCTGCTGAAACAGGAAAATGCACAATTTGAATGCAAAAGAAGCTTCCTCATATGTATTCCATTATTTCATTGCAGGATAACTGAAGATGATGATGATGATGATGATGATGATGATGATGATGATGATGATGATGATGATGATGATGATGATGATGATGATGATGATGATGATGATGATGATGATGATGATGATGATGATGATTATTATTTATTCGATTTTTATACCGCCCTTCTCCCGAAGGACTCAGGGCAGTTTACAGCCAGTATAAAACAATAGCAATGTACAACTAAAACAAAAGTTAAAAGTTTAGTATGTAATCAGATAAAATGGACAAATGTTTTATGTGACCTTCATCCCTATATCTGCCCTTTAAATCATGACTTCCCTGCAAATGATGCTGTTTAAGTCAATTGCATAATAATAAAAATGAAGAACTTTGACACAAATGACATAAATTTTAACAGATGTTCAAATTTAAGAGACACCTCTTCTCCTGACTATTCTGTTAAATTAAAATTTTACTGTGCCATATTTAGCTAAGTGGTTAAGAAAAAGTGTGATCTGAGATTTGAAATACCTGTTTTTTCCATGTTTTGTACATTAAAGGTAAAATTAAATAACAGTCGTTTATTTCTGTGAACAAAACTAATTTTTAACACCATTGTAAATGGATATATAATCCTTCTTCCATGCCTTCCATATCCTCAAAATTTCCCAATCTGCTGAAACAGGAAAATGCACAATTTGAATGCAAAAGAAGCTTCCCTCATATGTGTTCCATTATTTCCTTGCAGGATAACTGAAGATGATGATGATGATGATGATGATGATGATGATGATGATGATGATGATGATGATGATGATGATGATGATGATGATGATGATGATGATGATGATGATGATGATGATGATGATGATGATGATGATGATGATGATGATGATGATGATTATTATTTATTCGATTTTTATACCGCCCTTCTCCCGAAGGACTCAGGGCAGTTTACAGCCAGTATAAAACAATAGCAATGTACAACTAAAACAAAAGTTAAAAGTTTAGTATGTAATCAGATAAAATGGACAAATGTTTTATGTGACCTTCATCCCTATATCTGCCCTTTAAATCATGACTTCCTGCAAATGATGCTGTTTAAGTCAATTGCATAATAATAAAATGAAGAACTTTGACACAAATGACATAAATTTTAACAGATGTTCAAATTTAAGAGACACCTCTTCTCCTGACTATTCTGTTAAATTAAAATTTTACTGGAGAAAACCCGAATAACCAAAGACCTACATACAAACACCCGCAAAAACCTCAGAAAACATATATATATATATATATATATAAGCATAAGTATGTTGATGGTATCATAAAAAAATACATTGCCAAAGTATATTTCTGAATAAGACTGTTCATTTGGAATATTTTTTGTTAGGGACCTCTTAGAAAAAGTATTGATAGGTTACTAGCATTCATACTGACAGTACTAAAAAACTTTCTCATATGGATGGTCAAAGCTTTGAAACTTTTCCCCCCCAAGGAGTCTACACAGCTATAAAGAAGGGGTACCTGAACTTTTATTTTTTTAAATTTTAAATAAATTTCTGGGTTGAATGTAAAGAGATGAAAATAGTTATATTGTTTGTGGTAGTAGATTAACTGTTATTTCACTTCTTGTGTAAGAAATAAAAATGAGAAATGGTATTAGTTTCTTTGTCTTGAATTAATTCCTTGGCTTTCTGTAATTCTAAACAGAATTACCATTACTTTTATTTTCTTTATCATATTTGTATAGCTGCCCATGTCACATGACTCTTAAATCTTGATTTAATGGATCTTGATCTAACAAACTTCAGATAAAATGGACAAATGTTTTATGTGACCTTCATCCCTATATCTGCCCTTTAAATCATGACTTCCCTGCAAATGATGCTGTTTAAGTCAATTGCATAATAATAAAAATGAAGAACTTTGACACAAATGACATAAATTTTAACAGATGTTCAAATTTAAGAGACACCTCTTCTCCTGACTATTCTGTTAAATTAAAATTTTACTGTGCCATATTTAGCTAAGTGGTTAAGAAAAAGTGTGATCTGAGATTTGAAATACCTGTTTTTTCCATGTTTTGTACATTAAAGGTAAAATTAAATAACAGTCGTTTATTTCTGTGAACAAAACTAATTTTTAACACCATTGTAAATGGATATATAATCCTTCTTCCATGCCTTCCATATCCTCAAAATTTCCCAATCTGCTGAAACAGGAAAATGCACAATTTGAATGCAAAAGAAGCTTCCCTCATATGTATTCCATTATTTCATTGCAGGATAACTGAAGATGATGATGATGATGATGATGATGATGATTTATTAGATTTTTATACCGCCCTTCTCCCGAAGGACTCAGGGCAGTTTACAGCCAGTATAAAAACAATAGCAATGTACAACTAAAACAAAAGTTAAAAAGTTAAAAAGTTTAGTATGTAATCAGATAAATAATATTTTTCTTGGTTCCAGCTTTTCCTTATTGTAACATGGAATTTTGAGCTGTACATGATTCCACTGGTCTTGTTGCTGATGTTGGTGTGGAATTATCTCTTGGTCATATCAGGAAAGGATAATCGGCCACATGATACTGTAAGTCTTTTTAAGCATATATGTATTTGTTAACAAAAAAATCTTGGGAACTTTTTTTCAAGGTCTTAATTCAGTGTCTGAAGGTATAAAGGTTTAGATGGGCAGGCTTAAGTTCAACATTAACAAGACTCTGGCTTAAAGATCAAGTAGCAGCCAGGAGGGCTTTTGAGCAGATTCATCTGGTGCATCAATTACGAATGTTGCTGGACTAGGAGACCCTTCTTATGACCATATATGCCTTGGTTATCTCATGTGTGAATTACTGCAAAACATTACCCTATGTGGGGCTGATCTTGAATACCATTTGGAAGTTTCACTTTGCAGAATGTGGTAGTTATAGAAATTCTATTAACCCATAAAGCTCTATATGTTATAATGCTTAGATATTTGAAGAAGTCTTTCTATTGTTTCTAGCTATCCTGTAAGCTTTGACGAGTCATCTGCTCTGGGTTTCATCCATAAAACAATGTCATCTGATGGGTTGCAAGAAACATGCCTTCTCTATTATGTGCCTACTCTCTGGAACAGTATCCCTTAAGAGTGTTACTGCTGTCCTGCATTCCTTTTGGGTTATGGCCACCTTTTGTGAGGATTTTTGTCTGTTCCACCAGGATAACTATCTTTCTTTTTTGTTGCTTAGTATTGTTCTTTTGCTTTGGCTTGCATTTAGTATGTAATCAAGAAGAAGGATATTTAGATACATGATTTATAATATAAATCAACATTTGGAAGATGCCTTTTCAGATATATTTTAGGAGAAGACCTTCGGGGCTCATGCAGTTCTCTGTTTCATGTAAACATTATGGAAGAAGATGTCCAACAGGGAGAGCCTAAGGATTTGAATGTGGAAATAACATTCAGAAATAACCAGAAAGATTTTGTAAGATTCCCAAGAAAATATTTTTTACTGAAATGATGAATAAGATATGTTATAGATATATACCTTAGCACTACTTAGAAAGAAACAAAAGTAGTACTGTACTTGAGGAAGATGGTATTGAACCTCACTGTATGACTTCAATGACATTAAGAGTAGAACTTAGATTGCATTTCTTCTTTCTTGCAAACAGAAAGACAGAACTAAAGATGAAATCATAATTTATATGTTATATTGCCTTTTATCATTTTCTGGAGGGGGGACGCATGTTTTTCTTAGTGGTTATCCCACATTATTGCATTGTTTGTTTTTGCAGTATAGTCTCTTGGTCCCTATACAGAAGCTATGAATACATAATGCAACAAAAGATTTTGTTATTAGCCTGCTTGTCGAAAACAATGACACTGATTAGGGCTGAGAGGGAATGACTTTTGTTGTTGTTACTTGCAAAGTTGTGTCCAACCCATCGCAACCCCATGGACAATGTTCCTCCAGGCCTTCCTGTCCTCTACCATCCTCTGGAGTCCATTTAAGTTCATGCCTACTGCTTGAGTGACTCCATCCAGCCACCTCATTCTCTGTCGTCCCCTTCTTCTTTTGCCCTCAATCTTTCCCAGCATTAGGCTCTTCTCCAGTGAGTCCTTCCTTCTCATTAGGTGGCCAAAATATTTGAGTTTCATCTTCAGAATCTGGCCTTCTAAAGAGCAGTCAGGGTTGATCTCTAGGACTGACTGGTTTGATTGCCTTGCAGTCTATGGGGCTTGCAGGAGTCTTCTCCAGCACCATAGTTCAAAGGCCTCAATTCTTTGGCACTCAGCCTTTCTTATGGTTCAACTTTCACAGCCATACATTACCCTATGTGGGGCTGATCTTGAATACCATTTGGAAGTTTCACTTTGCAGAATGTGGTAGTTATAGAAATTCTATTAACCCATAAAGCTCTATATGTTATAATGCTTAGATATTTGAAGAAGTTTTTCTATTGTTTCTAGCCATCCTGTAAGCTTTGACGAGTCATCTGCTCTGGGTTTCATCCATTAAACAATGTCATCTGATGGGATGCAAGAAACATGCCTTCTCTATTATGTGCCTACTCTCTGGAACAGTATCCCTTAAGAGTATTACTGCTGTCCTGCATTCCTTTTGGGTTATGGCCACCTTTTGTGAGGATTTTTGTCTGTTCCACCAGGATAACTATCTTTCTTTTTTGTTGCTTAGTATTGTTCTTTTGCTTTGGCTTTCATTTAGTATGTGATCAAGAAGAAGGATATTTAGATACATGATTTATAATACAAATCAACATTTGGAGGATGCCTTTTCAGATATATTTTAGGAGAAGACCTTCGGGGCTCATGCAGTTCTCTGTTTCATGTAAACATTATGGAAGAAGATGTCCAACAGGGAGAGCCTAAGGATTTGAATGTGGAAATAACGTTCAGAAATAACCAGAAAGATTTTGTAAGATTCCCAAGAAAATATTTTTTTACTGAAATGATGAATAAGATATGTTATAGATATATACCTTAGCACTACTTAGAAAGAAACAAAAGTAGTACTGTACTTGAGGAAGATGGTATTGAATCTGGCAACCTCACTGTATGACTTCAATGACATTAAGAGTAGAACTTAGATTGCATTTCTTCTTTCTTGCAAACAGAAAGACAGAACTAAAGATGAAATCATAATTTATATGTTATATTGCCTTTTATCATTTTCTGGAGGGGGGACGCATGTTTTTCTTAGTGGTTATCCCACATTATTGCATTGTTTGTTTTTGCAGTATAGTCTCTTGGTCCCTATACAGAAGCTGTGAATACATAATGCAACAAAAGATTTTGTTATTAGCCTGCTTGTCGGAAACAATGACACTGATTAGGGCTGAGAGGGAATGACTTTTGTTGTTGTTACTTGCAAAGTTGTGTCCAACCCATCGCAACCCCATGGACAATGTTCCTCCAGGCCTTCCTGTCCTCTACCATCCTCTGGAGTCCATTTAAGCTCAAGCCTACTGCTTGAGTGACTCCATCCAGCCACCTCATTCTCTGTCGTCCCCTTCTTCTTTTGCCCTCAATCTTTCCCAGCATTAGGCTCTTCTCCAGTGAGTCCTTCCTTCTCATTAGGTGGCCAAAATATTTGAGTTTCATCTTCAGGATCTGGCCTTCTAAAGAGCAGTCAGGGTTGATCTCTAGGACTGACTGGTTTGATCGCCTTGCAGTCTATGGGGCTTGCAGGAGTCTTCTCCAGCACCATAGTTCAAAGGCCTCAATTCTTTGGCACTCAGCCTTTCTTATGGTTCAACTTTCACAGCCATACATTGCAACTGGGAAAACCATAGTCTTGACTATACGCACTTTTGTTGGCAGGGTGATGACTCTGCTTTTTAGTATGCTGTCTAGATTTGCTATAGCTTTCCTTCCCAGGAGCAAGCATCTTTTAATTTCTTGGTTGCAGTCCCCATTTGCGGTGATCTTGGAGCCAGGAAAATAAAATCTGTCTCTACCTCCATTTCTTCCGCATCTATTTGCCAGGAATTGAGTGGGCTAGATGCCATGATCCAAGATAACCAAGCTGTCTGTCATGCATAAGGAAGAACTGCAACCTGCAACATAAATGCAACATTTCAAAAAGATGATGCCAATAGAATATCTCTATTACTTAATAATCTCAGTTTCTTGATCACTTGTAGCATGACATCTTTCCAGAGAAGTAGCTTCTAGGAACCTTGTGATTAAGGCAAGCAAATGGGATGAGAGGTTTTGTAGGGAAGTTTGGCAGGAGGATTGAGAATGAGAGATTCCAAACAACATAATAGCAGAGAAAGTGCTGTGATGATCTTACAAGATATGCACAATACTTATCCTTCTGCCTAAACTGCTAAAAGTGCAAGGTTTTAGTACAGAGTTTCTACATTACAGGCTACCAGGGAAAGTGAGAAGTCCTGGATAGAACAGGCAAAATTCTTCAGAGAGACAGAAAAGAGAAGTGAATCCCAGGGAATGCAAAGCAGAAGAGAATCGGAAGCATGTGATTTGGAAAAGAAAGCTGATTATGAGATACACAGTATTGATGGAGCTCAATAATTGCTATTGTATTCTCTCCTTCTAGTAGATAGCCTACAGCTATCTGGGCAATCTTTGCCAACCATAACTTCACAGAACACAGTGAAAGACTCACAGATCTCCATGATTCAAAAAAACACAATAACTAATTGGTGGAAGAACAGACATTTCATGATGGTTGGAAATTACCTGATGATGGATAATTCCCTGCTAAAAGGAACTAATGCTTCAGAATCCTGGAAGTGAATAGGATGGTCTGTCAAGGTGGTGCTCCTGAGAAAGGTTTATGTTTTTTGATCATAGGCCACACAAAGACATTCTGGCAAAAGGGGAGCTACAAAGACTGTGAAGAGTATTTTTGGCACCTCACTAATTTCATCAGGGGCACATTACACCAGAATGAAAGAACTTTTACAAAAGTCAAGAACTGAATACACTTCCAAGGACTGGGGCCAAAAATGCAAGAAACAAAAGGAGAAGCAGATAGGTAGAGAAGGATTGTTAGCAGGAAACTATAGCAATAAAGCCAGGAGGGGTACCACCACCATTTCAGATGTTTCTACAGCAATGAACACAATGTATGGCAAATATAGAGATTTTGGAACTCTAACAAAGGATATATATATTGTGATAAGCATCACAGAAACTTAGTGAAATGACACAGATGACATTTATTCAAAAAGAACAGAACTGACAGAAAGGGAAGAGGTGTTATGGTTAGACAAAAAAAGTACATGCTTGCACAGAATGAATGTTAGAACCTGGAAATCTTGTTAAGAATGTTTTTTAAGGTAACTGGAATGTTGTGAGGAGACGACTACATTATCCTTGAATTCATGGTATCAAGGGGAGGGGAAATAGACAGTCAGACTCGTGTACTGGATTTCAAAAGAGCAAATTGTAATGAATCCAGAGCCAATGACGTGAAATACTACAGCAGTACAGGGTAAGATGAGGATATAAAATTATTTGAAAGAAGATTCTGAAGGTGCCTGAACAAGCAATATCAAATAAAAATGGTAGTTGTATAAAGAAAGCAGTATGGAATCCCAGTTTGCTAAAATGCTGAAAAACAAACAAAAAATGATACATGTACAGCTATGTGGGGCATCTTGTGGATGCCCCACAAGATGCCCACATAGGGGAACATAACCAAATAAGAATATAAAGCAGTTTTCAGAAACTATAGGGACTGTGTCAATAAAATGTAAGGCTAGAATATGCAGAGGCTTGGAGAAATATCCCAAATAATAAAAAGGGCTTTTCTGGGTATACAGCAAAAACAAAAGAGGAAGAGTCCCTAAATCTGTTACAGAGAGGAAGGGGGAAATGGAGATATCAAGAAAGCAGAATATTTTAACTTGTCTTCTCTCAGAAGAGAAGCAAATCTCTAGGAGGCAGTCATTGAGTGGTACAACCCAGGATACACAAGGGAGAGTAAAAGAACACTTCGGAGAACTTGCACTAAGTAAGGGCTTGTTAACCTCCATATCTGTGACTCTGTGTAATCAATAGCCTAGTCAAGTTCCTATCTGATTATGACAGGTACACCCAGTTTGATTTCATTTATTCTTCACACATACATTGTGCCATAATATAGAATATTTTGAAGTCCCTATTCATGCGCTGTATCTCAATACTACATGTCAAATAAGTTGCTTGATTGACATACATTAGTTCACACACCAGAAATTGTGTTCCCTTAGAACAGTGGAAAAAACCCTCTGATTCTCCAGAAATCAGACTGAAAATCATATCATCCCCACCCAGGATATATTAGGGATGGTAGTAGGATTGATAGTTAAAGAGATGTCATAGATTCCACTTCTAGCCATAGAGCAAGAGCTTATGTGACTCCTGATGTTTTGTTCGTGATTGGGAGATCAAATATGACCTTCACATTATACCACTGGAAAAACACAATGTGCCCCACATAGCTGTACAGTTGCAAAACATTTGAGCTAATCATAAAGAGTTTTATTCACTAACCTTTATGACAACCTCTTTCTGTCATTATGAACTCAAATACCAAGGTACCAGATATTCTTATGTTAAATTTATAGTGGTAACAAAATAAATAACATCTTTTCAAAGCTTTATATGAGAAATATATTCAACTGATTAAATCAAAATTTCTACTGAAGTATTTAAATATCAGGTTAGGATTTCACTTTAGTAAACTGCATGTCATCTAAAATGTGCTTATTTTAGCATTTATTTATAATCTAAAGGTTAAATAAATCTGAATCTTAAGGGTTATTTCTGCAAACATTTTAGAACTCTTGGATAGACCAAAGTTTAAGTATTTAATGATCTATGTAAGGGTTCGCTTAATTGCAATAGAATCTAGGTTGATTAAAAAGAGCAGATAGATAGATAGATAGATAGATAGATAGATAGATAGATAGATAGATAGATAGATAGATAGATAGATAGATATTATTTTTTATTAAATGTAATAATGTGTGTTTTTGTGTCCTTGCTTACCAGCTACTCATTAATTCAAGTTACAATGGTGCTGAAAAATTACTTTTTGGCCAATTTCTGACCATATCCAAGAGGACTTCCCTCAATCATGTGCTTGCATTATAATTCATATGCATTGACCTATGCCTGACATGTGTTCTTTTTGTTCTCCCCCCCTCCCAAAAAACCCCCCACTGGCGCTTCCCAGAGCATGTAGATTGTAAAGGGATTTCAAGAGAGCAAGCTGCTTGCTCTTCCTGACATAGAAAGCAATGTAATCACACTGGCAGCAGGGAAAGGGTCAGGCAAAGAAGAGATTGCTTAGAGAAATTGCCTTTCCCCCCCCTTTCCCATCCTCCCAGAACAGAGAGATTGGAGAGGAAGATATTTCAAGAAAGTGCTGTAAGCTGTTTGTGTAGCACGCCTACAGATCCCATCAGTGCAATCATATTGCTTTTGGTGTGCACAAGAGCACAAGCTTACTCTTTTGCAATCCCACTCCAATACCTCAGCTTGTGCATGGAGGGGGAAGGAGTCTGGCAAAGGAGAGATTGCCTACTACTCCCCTTTCTGCAGAGCAGAGAGTTTGTGGAGGGGATTTCAAGAGAGTACTGTAAGCTGTTTGAGTAAGCGCACTTGTAGCTTCCAGTCCATGGCTCCTGGTGCAATCAGATTGCTTTCAATGTGTATAGGTCAGTAAGCATGGGCTTGAATATTCCAAAGATTGGAGCAGTTAAGAGACAAACAAAAGCAGAAGGTGTGAAGTCTTATTTCTTTTCAGCAGGAGTGCATAGTCACAATCCCCTTATTTCCCACTTAATGACCGCTTGGCTTAGAGGCAGAGTTGCCACATTCATTTAGGATAATTAAGCAAGGGCTACCTGTATATGATTTATAATAAATGAAATGCATTATTAGGCCCATGAAAGAACCGTTTTAGGTGTTTGCTTAAAATTGAAGATATAGTGTTTCATGAATTACATGGTCTAATTTAGGAAAAAGTCTGTTCGTATAATCAATTGAATCTAAGAATTGAGGAGCCAATCTCCCTTTCTCTTTTTGTTGGTTCTATCTTTCTATTCAAATGTGTGCTGTCAGGTAATACAGTTATATAGAAACTTTACATCACAGTGTTTGCATTTTAAAGGTCCATTTTATTCTGTAGTTACTTGAACTATTAAGAATTGTTTTCGAATTATTGCTGGCCATTCTTAGTTTTATAGATTATCAAGTGATGTAACTTTTGAATAATATGCAACTGGATCAGCTTTCAGAAAATGTTTAAACTTGGATTCATAATGACTGTGGTGTGAAAATGACCATATAAACTAATTAGTGTATTGTCAATGATTGTATGAAATGTGAGAATATTCAGTTTGACCTAAACTACTTTCTCATGACCTAAAATCATCTGAGAAGTTTTACATATTCTGTTTAAACTGTGTACATTTAATCATTATATTTCATAATTACATACAAGCACTGTAAATAAACTGAAACAGCAAACACATATTGTGCTTTGATTGTACAGAGACAAGCGGGAAGAATGTAAATCAACTCCAGATTCTACCCAAATGCCTTTAATAGTTTATAGAAAATACAAAACAATTCCTAAATTTACTCATATGCTATTTGATATTTTTTTGTCTGATACTTATTTTGAATATAGTCATATTGTTTTGTATTAGATATAAGTTTAAAGGATAGGGGAATTGAGAGTGTGATGATGGGTGGAGTAACTAGAGATTATAATTTAAGATTTATTTTGGATTATGATTGTTAGTTTTAATAACCTGCATTTTGTTCTGGGAAGTCTCGGGGGGAGGGGGGGTAAGGGGGAGGGTAAGGGCGGGGGGACAAGGGTAGAAAATGGATTGATGGTTAATGTACAGGGATGATTGAAGATGTATAATTAATGTAATGTATGGTCGGGGCTCCCCGGCTACCATTTCAGAATGGTGGGAAGGGAGAAAGAAGAAGACAGAAGGAAGTGGAAAGAGAAGAGGAGGAAGAGGGGATAAGGAGGAGGAAGGGGAAAGAGGAAAGGAAGAAAGAGGGATAGAAGAGGGAGAAGAAAGGAGTAGGGGGGAGGGAGGAGAGGATGTAGATAAGAGAAGGGGAGGAAGGTTCTGGAAAGTAGAAGGTAGAAAAGGGAAGAGAGTCAAAGGAACGGGGTGGTGACCGGGCAGGCCCGATTAATTGTATATGACTATACATTAAATATGTTACTGGACATGAATGTAAAAATAAAACTGTTATAAAAAAATAGTTTATAGAAAATAGATGTTGATTTGGGATGCAGTTCTGTTCTTATTGATGATTCAAAGAATAGGAGGAAAAAGGGGAGAAAGGGAAGGAGGCATCAATTCTGCTTATACATTATGTTGCCAGATGCCTAATCTGTAATGAAAATAGCTTGATTGGAAGTTTGGGGGAGGATAGATAGATAGTGTACAATCCGAACACTATAAAACAAATAGTTTTGTAAATATAGTACAATTCATGAACTATAATGTGTAATATGAGATTAAACAGAAATCATAATAAAGAACTCATACACACAAGCACACACACACACACACACACACACACACTATATGGAGTCAACTTTCACAGGATCCTAATTGTCATCTGTATTCATATATCAAACATGGATCTACCCCTGAAATCAGGTCGTTAAGTAGCTTCCCCTCTTATGTGGCATATACAGCAGTGACAAGTGACATTACAGAAGGTCATGTCACTTTTAACTGCTTGCATTAGAGCTTTCTGATTTCCCTGGTGCTTTCCTTTGTTTGATTAATACTATTAGGTTGTGAAATGCAGACAGCAATTTTTTTTATGGAAGAAATCTAGCCATTTTATGAAAGTTTATCCTGTTATATATTTATATGAATTATTCAGATGTTATGGTACATGAGAGATCCAAAAGACTAAGAATGGACAACAAAAATTGGAAAACAGATCTTAAATAGACCAAGTAACTATGGAATAAAATAGAAACAACATGCAAATACTGTGATCTAAAACTTCCACATGATTGTTTTCTATAGCACACAGGTTATTTGAACAGAGTGTAGAACCAAAGATAACAGAATGGGCTATTGGTTTCTCACATAATAGCATAGGTTTTAAATTACTGTTTGTAATAGACTGCTTCCTAACTTAAGCCCTGGGATTCATGAAGCATTTCCAGATTCTGCTTTAGTATTTTTAGTAAAATGTAAACATTTCATTCCTGCTCCAACATTACCACGACTAGGAGCTACATTAAAATGCATACCTATAGTAAACCTATGGAACCTTTTGAATTTCCAAGGGAAGTATAGTGGAATATTGGAAAAAACATTGCTAGAATGAAAATGTGATTTTTTTATTAATTTATCAAGTCAGGTTTTTAACAGAATGTATTAGACTGCCAAAATGCACATGAAAAGCTAATATATCAGGATTTATTTTGTACCCACTTTTTTGGGGAATATAATCATGTGAGTAGCTCATGTATCTGCAATGCATTCTCAGCGTACCTTAAAATCAACCTACCTTTCCCCTTTTTGTCCTTGCCATCTACAACCAAAATACACTTAGTAGAGGTAGTTCTTCACTGCCTCAAACAGTGAACAATCATAATTACGATGGTGATAAAAAATATCTTTATACCCAATCCAAAGCAAAGCTGAAGTAAATAAATACAGTTGTGGTTTCAGTTAGTGACCACTTCACTTAATGACCAGGTTGCCAGTCCCAATTGCGGTTGTTAAATGGCACTAACTCTAATTTTTTTCTATAGTTGGGGTAAAGAACGTTGACTCATTAATCTCTGTGGCTTCATATCGTCAGCTGCATTCCATTGCTTTCCCTGAGCTAGGCCACTTGAAAAGGGAAACTGGGAGATGCAAGCAAGGCAGGCAATGAAAAGCCAGCATCTACAAGTGCAAGATGACCTGTATTTGTTGCGCACACAATGAAAATTGCAATACTTCATCAGCAATCTTGTCATTTTACACACACACACACACACACACACACACACACACACACACCATTTAAAATCTTAAATTGCATAACAAAAGAAAACACATTGCATGCAACAACATTTAAGGATCCATAAACCTCAAAATTATTAGGCATAACTTTAAAAAAGTGTAAAAGTAGGGATGGTGGAAATAAAAAGAACAACTCCAAGCATTTCAATAATATTAAGTTCCTTTTTCCTTGCTGTGTTGTTGGAAAAATATATTCAAATGTTAACAAACAAATATCAGCACTCTGCAAATCAAATATTGTAGTAGATTTTTCCTTCCAGGGTTGTACAGCAATCCTTTTAGCCAATCTCCATGGTCCACAAATCCACAGTTCCTGATATTTTAATAATAGGATATAGCCAAGAAAATATATTTCTCCTAACATAAAACAGATAATGGGATCCACAGCTGTATAATAACTTGGTTGAAGTCAGCTCAGAACAATACTTCAATAGGATGAAGTTATTATATGGGTTAATACTCTCTCATTCTTGAGTTATGTCTCTATCACCAGGGTGATTTTAACTAACCCACACTGAAAATTCTCTAGACAGTCAATATACCTAAAGCAAATGTATTCAGTTAATCTTTACTCAAGAAAATGGGGAAATCATTTCATTTATTCTGAAGACAAAGTTAACTTTTTTATATCAATGTCATCAGTTTTCATCAGCTTCCTCTAAAGGTTTATTGGTAGCTTCTTCTCTGGTAATATTGTACTACTAACTAGAGCATACAAAATATTTGCTAGAATTCTTGAATACAGCTCCTCTCTCTGGAACCGGCACTGCATATTGGACATAAATACAATTGAGAGAGTCCAGAGATATTTTACGAGAAGAGTCCTCCATTCCTCTACCTGTAATAAAATACCTTACGCCACCAGACTCCAAAGTTTAGGCTTAAACAACTTAGAACTACACTGACTTCAGTCTGACCTAAGCATAGTACATAAAATTATCTACCACAATGTCCTAGCTGTCAATGACTACTTCAGCTTCAACCACAACAATACACGAGCAAATAATAGATACAAACTCAAGGTAAACCACTCCAAACTTGATTGCAGAAAATATGATTTCAGTAACAGAGTTGTCAATGCCTGGAATGCACTACCTGACTCTGTAGTTTCTTCCCCAAACCCCCAAAACTTTAAGTTTAAACTGTCTACTGTTGACCTCATCCCATTCCTAAGAGGTCTGTAAGGGATGTGCATAAGTCACCAGCGTGCCTACCATCTCTGTCCTAATATTCCTTTTTACTTATTCTTTACATGTATTCAAATTATGTTTACTTTTACCTGTTATCTTATATATGTTTGATAAATAAATAAATAAAAAATAAAACAACAAAATGTAACGGCACAATCGTATGATTCGTGTATTTGTATCCTATGCAAATACAAAAGGCTGAGGTTTTGAAACATGAGCTCACTAATTGTTTCACCATTTTTTTTGCAACATTAATTGTATTCCGGCAAAATTAAGAAGAAAGAATTCAGAAGAAATGAACTTCTAAAGTTCTTGTCCTGCTTACCTCTTTTTGTACAGCCAGGTTGAGGAGTTTAGAAGCTCTCAAATTCTCTACTTTTACTCTGCTCATAGATTGTAAGTACCTAGTAGGAATTGTGTTTAATTTGAACAAAGATTAAATTATTTTGAGTAATTACAGTTAACATGTGACATTCTTTGACCTAACCAGTTGGTAGCAGCCAGAGGACATAGGAAGGTTAAAAATGGAGCTCTCTACTTTTGTATATGCTTGGTAATACGTTACATAGTATATTAAAGCTTTGTTTCTAGATCAATCAAATGTTGTACATTTTTTTGCACATTTAAAAAAACTTTAAACTGCAAAAAAGGTTAAAGAAACCAATATTTTCTTTTTAAGCTTTTGATGATTGCTACTCTTTATGCCTGCAGGTAGTGGAGGACATACTAGAGGACGAGGAAGAAGAGGATGACAGAGATGACAAGGTAATTATCTTTCCTGGCACCTGGTACCTAGGGATGGAAGAAAGTAGACACAACACTGCTCTTACAGACAGTTAAAAAGGAACAAGAGTGTTTTGTAGTGCAGAGCTGTTTATCATCTTAACAATGCCATGGGGTGTGTGTTATAGAAGGTATAGAGATCTATAAACCTTTCCTTCCCTTTCCCTCCCTCCCTCCACCACCACATCATGTTTTTGTCCAGAGCTGGAACATTTTTTTTACCTTTCTTTCAAGAACAAATATATTTCAGCTTGTCTGGAACTTGATAGCTGTTGTGAAGAAAAGTGCAGTGACAATTGTTTTTGAAGGACAAAAATTTGTCCTCTCTGGAGTATTTCAAATAGGGCTGTACTTCAGGTGGGAGGAGTGTTGTAAAAATAGAAACACCATACTGTTTGAAGGTAGTCTATTGCCATCTGTAATTTTCTGAGAATTACTTGGTAGAAGAGTGTTTTGATGTGTGTTGCACTCTGTAAGATATTTAAATAATCACAATTCTCATCTGCCTCTTATCGATAGATTTGGGATTGGCATTGTGTGGCCCAGCATCAATATAAGGGACTGGTTGCTCTTTCAGCTGTTGAGAATGTTGCTCAGTTCCTAGGTTGCTGTTTGGGCTGAGAATTTCCACCACAGTAAATAACAGCTAGTTAATACTGGTTATTGAAGCAAGCAATAGGACTGCAAGGCTGTCCCTGGAGAAGAAGGAAGAGGCATAGAGAGGAAATTAGAATGACCTTGTAAGAAAGAGACCGTGATGTTAGTTGGCAGGGCTGGTTTATGGGAAAGAAAAGTGCAGCAAGATAAATGTCTTTTAAGAACTTTTAAAATGAAGATACTGAGGGAGTGAAATATTCAGATTATTCTAACGTGTTCCATTTAAATGTAGAAAATGCTGACCTTCTTAAATGTTCACGTATTCTTAATAAACCATCAATGGTTTTTTGAAGAGCAGTGGGAAAAAAACCTCTATCTTAATATATGCCTTTGACCTTTGTTGCTAGTAGAGACATACAGTTCTATATCACTACAGGAATTTTAGGCTGGCAGCCAGAAAACATTTGACATGTAGGAAAATTTACTGTGATTAGTTTACTCTGAACAATTAAGGTACGTGTTTTGAAAGATGAACCTTTGAATATCTTTATTATTTCACATTTAGCAAATACATGATGATAGTTTTTTCTCTATGTATTTTAATGATTTTGATAACAGCTGCAATCATGAAATAATGTCACACCTAAATTTCTTCCATGCAAAGCCATATGTCCTGTTTTCATTACAAAATGCTTAGCAGTACAACACATGATTTATCATGAAGGTCAACCCTATAGCATAGTGAGCTTTAACACAAAAACATTTTTCCTCTGATAAATGTGGGTCTGCTATCAATTTGGGAGGGTTTTTTTAGCATTTAGGCATATTTCATTATCAATTTTTTGTATTTTTAGAAAAGTTTATAACTAAAATCACTTTAAATTAGACAACCTAACTACTCTTCTCTCTGATTAGTATTTATATGTGTGCATGTATCTGTATGTGTGTGTGTGTATTCTTAATTTACTTTTGCTTAAGAAAATCCTGATAGCATTTAAAAGTCTTGCCTTATTCGATTACTAAATAATAAATCAACATCTTTCACTGTTTGTATAAAAAAATGAGGACAGTAATAATAATTTAAATAAAAACTGTCTGGAACTATATCAATACTTAATATTGGCCATCTGAATCACTTTGTAAAATTCTGAACACTTTTAAATTGAACTATTGATGCCAAATAAATATGGGTGATTAAGTATCTACATTAAATAGTATATTTTTAACATAGAAACTAAATGTTCATGAATAATTTCTATGTAAAATGACTGTACGTCCATAGATATGTAGCACAATATTTAATGGAAAGATCTATAAAGAATTGTTTAGCAATGGGTTTTTCAAAGCAGACTTAACAATATTTTTCTCAGTTGAATGTTTTCTACATAGTGTAAATTAGATTAAATCATAAGTGATTTAACTACTTCCATTTTAAATGAATATATAATTTGAGTTTTGAGAGAAAACAAATGTAAATTCTGCTGTGGTTACTGATGTTGACCTCTAGCTCTCAGTATTGTTCTGGTTTCTCATTTGGTAAAATAGTAAGGTGAGGTCAGTGGGTCCCCTTATAGAATAAACATAAAAAAATTAATAAATGTGCCGAAGCCTCACTTTAATTGAAACTGAAGCATATATTGTAAGGATATAAAATATATCCCAGATGTCTAGCCACACAGAGTAACTTAGTTTTCCCCGATTACCACAAGGCAACTATTAGTTCAGTAACCTTTTGACTTGGGGGTAAATGGGGCATTATAAGGCTAAGAATTACAGCACCTGTTTTCTATTTAATAAAGACCTCTGCACACTTTCCCTTAGCTGCTTCATGTGTTTTTGCTTAACATATTGTTAGGTGATTATGATAAGGCTCTTTCCTCAGAACTGGGGTACAGATTAGACACTTAAGCAAAATGAGTGGGTAACTTATTTGCTACTCAATCAAATCTGTGTAGGCATCCAGAGAAGTATTTTTTTAAGCTGGACTAGGATTGTGGGTTTTGATAGTTCTGACTAAGTTGCAGGATCCTCACCATAACCAACCCCAATGTCTTTTACAAGTCTTGTCTTATATAAGCAGTTTCACTGAATTTATGCAGAGTGGTTCTGATTAAAAATCTTTCTTATTCAGATATGATTTCAGTAATAGATACACTACATTATTCAGACTTGCTGTTCAGTTAATATAAAGTCATATTTTATGTGAATGTTATTTCTGTATATAAGAAATGTTCATTTTCAGATAAGATAGTCGCTATCTTTTAAAACATAAACAGCTTGTTGCCGACATACAGTAATGAAAGTATGTATTGCATTATGGGAAAAATAGATTGTTGATTTAGTTCAGAACAACATGCAAAATTCAACATTGCTTGCAAGATTGCACAATTTAATTACAGAAAAAAAGTTGATAATAATCTGCATCTACCTTCTATTATTAAAATTAAAGCCAGTTAGTAGATGAATGCATCGTTAAACAGCTGCTTAAATGTTATCTTATAACACTGGCAATTACATGAAATTAAGCCACTCTCTAAGAAGCTTCGTCCAATGGAATATTTAGGAGGTTATATAATATATTCCTCGCCTAAATATTCCATATTCCTTTCAGTAGGTACAATGTAAATATATTGCATTTTTTTATTAAACAAAACTTCCTTCTCTGTCACAGTGTCTGTTGTATTGAAGTGTTCCCTGATGATTTGAATGACCTAATCCTTTTGGCATTTCATAGGGCATCAAAGATCTGGATAACCAACCCTAACTATTTCATTAACTTCACTGACGAAAATAGAATAAATTTTAGATCCCAGGCATATTATTTTGGACAATTATTGATAATTGATATTTTTTTTTGTTTCAACCTCTTGTGCACTCATTGTTGTGACATAGCAGTTATATAAATATGTATATGTATAAAAAATGGAGATATTATTAATGTGGTAATGTATGTTAGAACTTATGGTGAATTCATTATCTGAAAATGAGTTCTACTAAGGGATATATTAACTACATTTCTGAAAAGCCTTTATTTCCTGCCTTCATTTGTCCTTCTCCAAATAACCCTCCAATGACTGAAAAAAGTGCTTGAATCATATTAATCCATGGAAGCAAGAAAGGATGGTAAACAAAACTCATAACTGGATAATCAAAATTACTTCTTTTTTTATTTGCATTTATATCCCGCCCTTCTCCGAAGACTCAGGGCGGCTTACACTATGTTAGCAATAGAACCTGCAGTAATTGCAAGCAGCTGCTGTTAATAACAGACTGCATTAGCAGTCTGAGCCATAGAGGCCCTTTGTTAGCACCAGTTAACATAAATGTATATTCAAGCTTTTGAGTTCCCCTGAATTGTTGATCATATCTTTTAACATACAGCCATGTTCAATTTCAGTTGTATTTTTCCTTCCCATTTTTTGTTTTTTTGTAATATCTTGTCTGATAAAGAGTTCTAGAGAACTGAAATGCTTATGCATACTTTTCTGATATTTGATGTAGTCTTTCTGGTCAGTCTGTAGTTTGCAGAGAAGGTATTAACTGAGGGATAGAATCAAGATCACGCAAAGTGTTAGTATCACTTTATAATGCCTTGGTAAGACCACACGTGTAATATTGCACCCAGTTTGATCATCACGTATAAAAAAGATGTTGAGTTTATAGAAAGAGTGCAGAGAAGAGCAACAAAGATGATTAGGGGACTGGAGGAGCCCTGGTATGTTTCGTTTAATGAAGAGAAGGACTGGGGTGACATGATAGCAGGTTTTCAATGTCTCACAGTCTGCCACAAAGAGGGGGTCAATCTTTCCCCAAAGCACCTGAAAGCAGAACAAGAAACAATGAATGGAAACCAATCAAGAAGAGACCCTAGAACTAAGGAGAAATTTCCTGACAATTAGAACAATTAATCAATGGAATGACTTGCCTTCAGAAGTTGTGGATGCCCCATTATTAGAGGTTTTTAAGCAGAGATTGGACAACCATTTGTCTGAAATGGTATAGGGTCTCCTGCCTGGGCAGGGGGTAGGACTAGAGGACCTCCAAGGTCTCTTCCAACTCTGATATTGATTTTCCATTCTTGGAACCTGCTTATCATAACAATGCCCATGGTGGTAGTCTTTATTTTCTTGCAGTAAATTGTGTCCTTTATTTATTACATTTATATAACATATAAATATATTTTTATATACCAGCTTTCCTTCACTGAGCTTAAGACATACAATATTTTGATCTTGCCTTTCATTTTAATTTCACAATTAACTTGTGAAATAATTTAGTTTGTGAAGTTGTTTTGAGAGAGCAAGCAATTGAAGATGATTCTTTTCAGTTCTAGGAAAAAGCTAGACAGGCTACCTAAGCAGATGTTGTCAATTAGTTTGAAATTAAAGTCAAATGTGGGATTGCATCCTGTTCTAATCCTGATCCAGACTTGGGCCCTTATAATCAAGGAAGTTGAGCACCTGTTGTAGCGAAGATGATATGTCATCAGAACATTTCTCCATTTAACTACCTAGTTCACTGCTCCATTTGACTTTATTTTTTAAAATATTCCTTTAATTAAAGCTAACTAGGAAGCTGGCATGAACCAAAGTAAATGTATCATCTTCTATTGCAACTTTATTTACGTGAATGTCTATGATATCTATAAAGGCTCTTCTGTACAAATGTAGTAGGTCAAGAGTAAATTTGTTTATCTACAAGTAAATTTGTAGATAAACTTTTATCTAAAGAAAACCTTTGCTAAATTCGATTCACAATGTCACGGGCTCATTTGCTGCCTAGATTGTGAGGATTTGCTCCTTAGTTTTAGGAATCTTTTTGTGTTTCTAAATTGCTATTATAACTGAAATTCTTTTTTCATTTTGTATACTGGCACTCTTTTGTACTCTGCACCTGTTTTCTTATACATTGGCACTGTATATTACCAAATAGACGAAAGAACCAGTGTTATAAAATCAACAATATATTCTTAAGTCAGTAAATATTGATAGTGAAATATTTGGGCTTTTATGGCATATGTTGTTAACAAAGGAAAGTAATCAAATCTGAATCATTATTGGTAATTTCTATTGAGTTTAGGCTTGCCGTTTATTTCCTCTGTCTGTCTGTTTTTTTCCCTTTGTGGCCTATTTGTAGTATAACAATGCATTGTGGCAGGCACTAGGATTAAGTCTGGATAGCTACTACATTTTTGTACTGTTGCAGTAAATTATTTAGTTTTTTCATATATCCGATTGTAATTCCAGACATTTTTACATGAAAAATAAAGCATTCCTACTTTAAGTTAAACTGCTGAAGGTAATTTCCCCCAAACAACAAATAGGATTTATTAAACCTGTCATTCATTAATACTATAAAAGTTTTGATTGGGAAAAAAATAGTCTTTCTTTCTATTCTAAAATGTGTTTTCAATCTATAGAGCTCAGCCTATCTCACTAAGTGTTGTAATTATTTCTTTTGCTCTAAAAACAGCACATAAATCATTTGTTAGCATAGTTCCCTTAAAAATGAATTATATCTGCTGCAATAAAAATAACTTTAGTCACTATTGAACTGAAAAAGGAAATGATCCAGAAAACATAATAGTTTGATTCCTTGCCTTAATTCTTGTTACTTAGACCATCCTCTCTACCTAATTGACAGATATACTACCAGAGAAATGAGTCCTGGATTTTTCTAAGTAACACACCAACCTGAAGATTTCTTGTTCAGTATTCTAGGCCTGGATGTGTCAAATACCATTATTTCATTAAAATCTTTTCATCACCAGACTAAACCTAACAGTGCCACCACATTTAGTAATTTGTAGAAGAGGGGTAGAGAAAGCAAATATGTAAACAACAGTCCCAGGTTTTAGGATAATTTTACCAAACAGGAATATTAGGCAAAAATCAGCAATATATATTTCAACAGGGACAAATGCAATTGGATAGGACAAATCAGAGGTGTGAGGTTGGTCTATTCTGGGCAGCAGTACACATAAAAAGGACCTGGATGTCTTGGTAAAATCACAAGCTGAATTTGAGACAAAAGTATGATGCATCTGGAAAAAAAAAGCAAATGTAATCTTTGTTTGCATCAGCAGAAGTATACGATCAAGATTAAGACAAATCATTATTTTCTATTTTGTTTCAGACCATACCTATAACATTACACCCAATTCTGGGTATTACATTATAGGAAAAACAAAAAGAGAGATCAACAATCAATATGGTAAAGGACCTGGAAGAAAAAACTTAAAAACAATGGTGGGTGGTACTAGTAGGTTTATTCTGGTGAAGAAAAAACTTTAATGAAACAATGTGGTTGTTTCATGTAGAAGACAGGAAAGAATTGTTCATACTGTTCCAGAAGATAGGACAAGAAACAATGGGTTAGAATTAAAAGGAAGGAGATTCTGTTTCGAGATCAGGAAAAATATTCTTAGTGTTAGGAGTTGTTTAACAATGGAGCAGACTGTCTTAGGGAGGTGATGGACTCCCTGCCATTAGGGATGTTTAAAGAAGAGCTGGAGGGCTGTCTTTCAGGGATACTGTAGTACTGAGTTTCCTGCACTGATCTGGGAACTGGACTGGATAATCTCCAAATCCTTGAGAGAGAATTATTCCTTTATTAATTTGCCCATCCTATAACTGCAAAACTCGCCAACTTGAGATAAGTCCTTCTATTAAGATTTAGAAAGGTGAGTTAATCTTTTATTTCCTTTTATTCTCCCCCCACCCCTTCCCATATCTGTAGAGTCAGCTATGTTGCATTCAAGAAGGATGACATTTGGTCCATTCTCACAATGGACCAAATGTCTTTTTGCACAAAACCTTTTTCTTTAATCTGCCAGAAATGTGGCATTGATATTTCTTATTTTTGAAACCATTCTAATTGCAAATTTCAATATATTTTGTTTCAAGATAAAAAAGATATAAAAACAGAAATTTAAAAATAATTAGAATTTCCCTATGCATTTATTAATGAAAGGTGGCAGATTTATCTCCCAAGAGCAAACTGATTTTCCTATATTTTGTTGTATTTGGAAGGGAGGAAAAGAAATTAACAAAGGAAGAAGAAGAAAAAGAAGTTAATGAACCCTAGTGAGTCATCTTCAGATATTACTCTACCATTTTTTTAAAAAAATGTTCATAATGGCAATGAAACATACAAAAATATATTAGTGCCAATAATCTGTATTGCTCATTTATCTGTTCCAAATACAGTAGTGTTTAAAAATTTGTGAAGCCTTTTGAATTTTCATTATTTCTGCATAAATATGATCTACAATATAATCATTTTCCTTAATAAATAAAATGAACAAGTATAATGCTATTTAAGAGCTAGTTTGGTACAGTGGTTAAGGCATTGGGCTGAAAATCAAGAGACAGCAAATTCTATTCCCACATTAGTCACAAAGACATTTGGGTGAGCTTAGGCCATTCACACACACTCAGGCCTAGAAAGGCAGTAACAAACAACTTCTAAAATCTAAAACTGCCAGGACCCTAACAACAACAACAACAACAACAACAACAACAACATCTGTAATATCATCAAACATCCAGACCTGCCTATCCCCGTCCTTGATAAGGACCCGATATGTAGACAAAAATGCCAATCCAGTCTGAACATCTGACTGACTGTGTAAAAACAACAACAACAACAACATGAATAATCAATTTCCAACAGAATTGGCAGTTTAGAGCAAATCAGCTTGAATCATATACAAATAATGAAAAGTTGGACAAAGAAAAAGTCCTAAAGTTTTGGACAAGCAATAGGAGTCACATTAGGTATGCAACATGGAGTTACACATGTTGAAAATGAGGGGGCTTTGGCTGAAGAGCCTAGTTAAGAAATGCCTCCCTTTAATTCAGAGGTACTATGTCCAATTTGCCCCAGTTATAATGCCATGAATATATAACATTAGATCATAACCTGAGTTTTACAAGGCTTAGCCTAAATATACTGTACTTATACTAGGTCTTTTTCAGTCAGTTAGTGGTGGGTCTGGTTACTTTACTTTATACCATTATAGCAAAAAGAAGCCAGGACATGGTGTAACAGAATGCACTTGGCAATCCCATTAGCAGGTGGCCCTTGACTTGACCATAATGGATCCTGTCCATTATGTTCATAAGCTGTGGCAGTTGTAGAGCAGGTCACCCCCGTGACTAACCTGATTTTACTACCTTTCTTTGCAGCACTTGTTAAAAAAACTGAAAATAAATGGCGGTTTCCAGCAAAAACATCATCAATTGCAGTCATGTGACCCTGAGATGCTGCAAATGGTTGAAAATGTGGGCTAGTTGTCAAATATCTGAAATGCAATGATGTGATCGGGGTGTGTGTGTCTGATCTTCAGAATTAGGTTGTAAGTACCTTTGGGGGGGTGTCTGTCTGAACTATGGTTGTATTGATTGAGATGGGAAAGGGGATCAATTTACTTCCTGTGCAGATCGAAAGTGGTATCTGGTAATACATTAGGAACAGTAGTTCCCTTAGTAGAATGATAGCAGAGGAACTAAAGGTCTTCAACAACCTCTTCCACATTGAATAAAAATAATCTGTGGTAAAGTTTTCAAAAAGTATACTTTTCTAGTTTCTTTTGTGTGGGAGTGTTTTTTCCTTTTATATTTGTAAACTGCATCTTTATTCTAGACACTCTGATCCCTGCATTTTCTGGTCTATTGAAATCCCATTTAGGAAGAAAAAAGAGGAGTTTCTTGTTGTCTTTTTCCTTTCTTCTCTGAGAAATCTTATAATAAGGAATGGTATACCTTTTCTTTGTAAAGGTGAAGAGATTTCAGACAAAAGAAACTATGTCCAATCAGGATTAGCTATCTCTAGTTACCAAGGGAACTTCTTTATATTTCCATCATTTTAACATGAAACAATAAAGGCATTTTATGTTTTTTTGCAGCAATTTGGTGAAATTGCATTTCAGAATGATTTTATTTACAACTTTAATATTTGTTTGTTTGTGTTTTGGTTAAGACTTGGCAGTGATGTATTAGTTTTCCAATAAAGTAAATTTACTAGTTCATGGAACTATGGTAAAATATTTACATAAACTGAAACTTGAAGAGGAATGAATATCCACTGCTTAGAATATACCCTGGGATCCAGTATTACTTGGGCATATGGGGATGGATTGGGATTGATAAATCCTACTTTACCCTGAATCATTTCAAGTAGAAATGAAACTATTCTTAAAACTTCTTTTTGTTTAATAAGAAGAACCAACATGTGTAAGATTGATTATCAGTATAACATTCTGGAATCAAAAGTGCTTTGAACAATGAATAGTGATATATAACCCTGTGGTAAGATGGGTGGCCAATAAAATTTATGAACGAACAAATGAACAAACGAATGAATGAATTTATCTTTATCTATTTAAATTTATCTCGGATCTTTTTCTGAATCTCCCTGGTACAGCTCAAAAATGATTATCTGAATTATAAACTTAACTTTTGGTAATTTGTGTTTGTGTTGTGTATCAGACTTATCTGGAATTTATCTGTCAGTAGTTATTTGATCCAGTATTGGTTTGTAATACTAGATTTAAATTTTTTTCCCTCCTATCCCAAACTACTATGGTTGATGTGCATGATCTCTGTCAGCTTTCCACCTGTAAAAAAATAGATTAATATCTTCAGTTGCTGTTTTGCTAGAGGACTTGATCATTCAGAAAATACATTTATCAGGAATATTTAATGCCTCTGCAGAGATCTTCTCTGTGGAGCTATCCTATGAAATTTCAGAAATAGAAGAGTGTGTGTGCTATGTTAGGTATTTCTAAATATAAAAATAATGTTTTCAATAAAATCTCACCAGCTATGGCTTGTAAAATAGATTTTGGGTTATAATCTCATTAGCCTAATTTCATATGATTACAAAACTTGTTTTCTCTGAGCTGACCTGTATATTCATGTTAATTTTTTTGGCCTGTGCAACAATAATTTAAATGACTCTGAGCCCCTATAGAGCTTGATAAAAATTGAACGTTACCAATTTTATCTTTTTGAGAGCTGTTATTTTGACTGCCATCTATTCTGCATAGATTAATTGTATTATAAATATTTGCTTAGCCCTAAATGTCTAGAATCTGAAGGAAACTTTGTAATTACTCATTAAAAAACACTGCAAGCAGTTCAAGTGTGAATTAATCAAATAAATGAAAGTTGACTAGAAAAAAACCCCCATAAATTTGTCTAAAAAGTATTTTCTGTTGAGGAATGGAATAAGAAGAATGCAGGAGGCCAAATGTGTTCTATTTTCCTGTTCCAAAGATCATAAAAATTTTACAATCCCCCTCCCTGTTTACTTAGTTTTGCTCTGTCCTAGATCTGACAATGCATACCTCCAGTAACATAATGAAATCCATGGAAAATAGGAACAAAGAATAGAGGAGGGAAAGACATCAAATAATGGCAGCTTTTATTCCTCATTGTTGAACTGAAAATAGATAGTTTGCAACCAAGGCTAAAAAAGCATTTAAAGCTTATTTACAAGACAATAAATAATACAAAACCTACCTGACAAACATTGGAGATAAATGCCATCATTGAATTCTTCTATTGTAACTGCCAATGTTTCCTTTATTAGATTCAGTAGAATAAGGTTGAAGATGGGAAACATTTTTCATAGGTCTAAAAAGTCCCAATCACTACACACCTTGAAAAATACTACATTTTCTCATATTTATTGGAATAAGATTAATTGCTGAGTTTTAAAAAGACATTGAAATCCAAAAATCTTCCTGAAATAATATTTGTGAGTCTTTATAGAGGTTCGAATCCCTAGTGCTGCTGTGTAATGGGGTGAGCTCCTGTTACTTGTCCCAGCTTCTGCCAACCTAGCAGTTTCGAAAGCACGTAACAATGTAAGTAGAAAAAATAGGGACCACCTTTGGTGGGAAGGTAACAGCGTTCCGTGCGCCTTTGGCATTGAGTCATGCCAGCCACATGACCACGGAGACGTCTTTGGACAGCGCTGGCTCTTCGGCTTTGAAACAGAGATGAGCATTGCCCCATAGAGTCAGCAACGACTAGCACATATGTGTAAGGGGAACCTTTACCTTTATAATGTGTTTATGCCTCTTTCAAATGCTACTGCCTTATAACTTTACATTGAAATCTATAGGCATTAACCTATAAAGCCTAGAATGCCTTAGGATCATATTAGGTGAGCGCACGAAGGCCTGAGTAGCCAGTGCGCAGACTGCACTGGCTACCTGTGGCCTTCCAGGTGCGCTTCAAGGTTTTGGTAACCACCTTTAAAGCGCTCCATGGCATAGGGCCGGGTTACTTACGGGACCGCCTACTGCTACCGAATACCTCTCACCGACCCGTGCGCTCTCACAGAGAGGGACTCCTCAGGGTGCCGTCAGCTAGGCAGTGTCGTCTGGCGACGCCCAGGGGAAGGGCCTTCTCTGTGGGGGCTCCCACCCTCTGGAACGAACTCCCCCCAGGACTCCGTCAACTTCCGGACCTCCGAACCTTCCGTCGCGAGCTTAAAACACATTTATTCATCTGCGCAGGACTGGACTAGATTTTAAATTTATAGTGGTTTTAATTGGTTTTAATATTTATACTATTTTTAATAATTTGGCTTTTAGAATAAGTTTTTTAATGGTTATCTTAATTTGTACATATATGTTTTTACTTGCCTGTGAACCGCCCTGAGTCCTTCGGGAGATAGGGCGGTATACAAATACGATTAATAAATAAATAAATAAATAAATATTACTGGAAGAACTCCTCTCATATTTCCTAACTAGACACAATTACCCCCATCAGATATCCAGCTCTAAATTTTGTTGCCCAAAAAGCAGCTGGAGAAATGAGGAAGAACTCTGTTCATTTGCTTGGAACTATATCGCAATTTTAACAACAGACAAAAGACCTTTTTATTTTCACAGGTCTTCTAGAACCACTGGTTTTTGTGAGATACTAGACAATCTGTGACCCATTGGGTCATTCTTCCTTCCACATGTAATATAGCCCTGCATTATTTCCTCTTCCCCCCTCATGACTTTCAGGAGAGCCACGGTGAACCCTCATCCTCTACCCCCTCTGCTAACCTGCAGAACTGCCTGCTTTTTTGAGGGGGAGGAGGGAAAAGGGGAATGGCAAACCATGAGAAAAACTGTAGCCTACATCCCCATTCTAGCATGTTCCTATGAGCACCCTCCAGGAAGGAAGGAAGGGAGACACCCATTGTGGAACACACACACACAGCCAGACTTACCTTGTAAGCAGGCATCCCAGTCATTCCCTCATCTCTTCTCTTCCCACACATTTTCCATTTTTATATTAAATTTATATGTCACCTATCTTGCTATTAATGGCTTGTAATTGCTCCATTTCAACCCCCACAACCTTTAGCAGAACTATAGTGAAGCTGCCTCTTCATCTTTGTCCTCGTCCTCCGCCTCCATCTTCTCTGCCTCCTGCTCACCTAACCTACAGAATTATCTGCCACTTTGCTAGAAGGAGGAGAATAAAGGGAGCTGTGGACCATAAGAAAAACTGCATCCTTACTCCACATTCCAGTATGCACCCAAAGACCCCTTCCCTTCAGGGAGGAAGAGGGCTCATCCATTAACTGCTGATTTACCAGTAGGCATCTGAGTTGTTGAGTATATATATGGGGGTATTTTATTTATTTTATCAGGTAAAAAAAATGTATTTTTTTAATGGAACAGATCAGTGAGTTAACTCTTCTTGTGACCCTCCCCATGAGATGTAGAAATTCAAACTGTTTGTAAAGAAGAAGTAGTATTTCTCGTCACCATCCTTTTAGTTTGAACAATAATCTTAAATCTTATCTCACACTATTTTACTGCAAATATTCCTTTTTATAGGTGTCCATTTTGAATATTTTTTAATATATGAAAATGTGAAAAATATGATAATGAGTAGAATGTCAAGTTTACATATTTGTGCTCCAGAAATGGAAGTTAGTCATGGGCAAGCTGTCCAAGGCAATTTGGGCTGTGTTCCGAATATGAAAATTCAACTGAAAAGAAATTTCATAGCATGGACAAACTTTTGTAAAAGTTAAAATAACTAAGTCTTAACATATATATAGTTTTTTATACCAGTAGGTAAAATGGATTTCATATGAAATATGCAATATAAGAAGTAAATTAAAGCTGAACTTCTTGGGATACATAAGCTGAAAATGCCCATTCATGTTCTTTAACATATTACCATATAAATATTATGTTTGCCTTATTCAGTCCCTGTAGATAACACATATGTTCTTCTGTTCAGGTTTGTACACAATGTATCAGTGAAAAATATATCATCATTCTGTGAATCTTGGCGTGTTTCGTTCTCATTGGCATTCATTTATTGTAGACAAAATGCATAATCAGTCTTACTCATCTTCTGTAATCCTGCTAGCAAAGAACTAATGTATTCCAGTTATTGTTATAGCCCTTATTGCCATGGTATCTCTTTTGAGTTGCACATAACCTCATTTTTATGTCACATTCGGTTTGTACAAACTGTGCTGACTCTTTTAGAAAATGAGTTCCACTCTATGTTTACTTTTCATTCATTAAAATTTTAACTTCTCTTTTATTCTTAAGAAAATATCCCAAAGCAAATATGATCACAGTTACTGGTTTTTCCTCTTGATATTTGAAATAAGAAATTGTTACGCTCTAGGTCGAAGATGACCTTACTCTAAAATATGCAATAAAATATTTGTTTCTCTGTGCTAATCCATAATATCAAATTAATCTGATGTCATATTTACTATGCAGCAGTCTGGGAAGTAAAAAAAAAAATACAAGCAAATTATGTGGCCTATTTGGTGGTGTGGTCTCAGCGTCTACTTTTGCTGTGAGGTATTTGCTGCCCACTCCTGCCTGAAGCGATTTTTGTTTTCCCAGACTGGTACCCTCTGGATGTATTGACACTGTAATTTACAAAATCCGTAGCAAATTACTAAATGCTGAGAATTCTGATAGCTGTAGTCTTCATTCATCTGGAAGACAAGTTGTGGAAGACTGTTCAAACTGTTTGCAAGACAACCACCCTAATTGTTTTTATTTTTTTAAATGTAAATTTTATTGAGATGATCATAATATAAAATAAAAATAAAAATAAAGATAATAGGGAAATGGGGGAGGGGAAAAGGAGAAAAAGAAATGTGGGACAAAGGGAAAGATGGGGGGAAAGCATTAACTTCCAACTTTTTTCAGCACAACAAAGTGCAAAATAGAATTACAGCCGCAACATTTTACTTTTATATACTAAATAATAGCCATTTCTATTACAACACACTATTCTGATCAGCAAAACCCAAAGTCAAAATTTCCATTTATTTATTTATTTTGCCGGAAGCAGAAGTAGTAGTTTCCAGTAGAAACACAACTAGATACATTCTTTTCTTTGAGTAAAACAGTTAATTTTGCCATCTTTGCTAGCTCCATCTATTTTTACATCCATTGTCCCATAGTGGTGATTAAAATAGCTTTCCATTTTGCTCATAAGGAACTTTTGCCTCATACAGTAAAAAAAATATATCCTTTTTTCCAAACTCCTTATACTTTTAAATCCAGTTTTAAAAGTAAAGTTTCAATTTTATATTCATTGTAAGAATATTCTGGATTAAAACATAATCTGGCCCCAATATTTCTTTGCTTTATCACTAGTCTATCAAAGAGGATAAAAAGTTTCTTCTTTACAATTACATTTCCAACATACTTTTGAGACACCTTTATGTATCTTTTAACAATTTGTCAGGCATTTTGTGCCGGTGATGCATTATTTTGTAAAAGTTTTCTTTTAGATTATAGTTCAGTGTCAAACCATTTGTCCACATTACTCAAGCATTATATCCAAAATTCTTTGCCGATTGAATCATGCAGTATTTCACATACTCATTTTCCAGTTCAATTTCAAAAACATTTTACAATAACATGTTCATCATTGGCACACAATAGAATTTCAAATTTTACAGATTCAAACCATAATATTTCTTGTCTAAATTAAACCTTTCTTTCAGTTGTACATATGTGAGCTAGTGACAGATACGCCCTTTTGATTGCAATTCTGCTTTTGATTTGAGGTTATGCTCGCTTTGATTAAAAGATATTTCACCGTAAGTCTACCAGTCATCATTTCTTTTCTAAAAAAAGCTTCCTGTTGTCTTCATAATTTTATTATGAACACATAAAAAAGCAATATAAACTAATAATCAAGAGAAAACAAAGAGTGAAAAGAGAATAAAGATAGAAATGTAAAGTATTAAAAAAAGAAAGAAAAACAAAAATAATACAAAGAATAACCTCTGATGACTTCTTTCAAGGATATAAAGTACACTTACATCCAACTCTTAGTTTAAGACTATAATATAATGTTCATTCCCCTCCCTCCCCAAAAGAAAAGGGAAATAATTTTTTTTCTTTTTAAATTTTAACAATCATCAAATCCATATGTCAAAATTTCTCCGCCTCTTGCAGAATGTCCACAAAGAACTTCCAATTATAGATTAATTTCTTTGGTGATTTCTTTTAAAAGAGCCGTTACCTTACCTTGATTACTTAACTTGAAAATTCTTCACTGATTTCTATGAAATTTGGCATGTTTTATTTCTTCATAATGGATTAAGTTTTTTATGTTTCATGCAATTCTGGTAAAAAGCATATAGTAATAACTGAGATTATTAAGGTGTAAAATTCAAAAGGTCCTGGAATGTTTTTATGAAATTTGAGGTTTTATTTTCTCCTAATGATCTAACTTGCCAGCAAGGATTGTCCTATTCTGATAAAATACAGCAGAAGAAGAGTTGTAGTCTTCTGTGTTAGCTTATTTATTATTAGAATGCACTTTTATACCTTGTAAGTAGATTTTTGTGGCAATTGAAAACGTTAAGATTGTTCCTCTATTTTTGGCTCAAAGAATACATATGGCTAAAAATAATTTGGATTTATTACGAATTTAGAATTGTTATTAATTGTGATACGTTTACAAGGAAAAACCCTCTTGTATTACACTTTTATTTGTATATCATGTAGTTATTTAAATCTGAATCTGACAAGGTCAGCATAACCTACTAGTTTCAACTCAGACCTGACTACTTTTCAGGTTCTTGGAAGAATATAGTGAAATGCTTTTTAAAGCCTTTACAATATATTAAAAACAAAACTTTTTTTTTAGTACAGATAGTCCTCACTTAACAAACATTTGTTAGACGTTCCAATCGTGCTGAATGAATGATAGTTGCAACTGGCTATCCTTTGTTGCAGCACCCCAGTCATATGATCCAAATTTGGTTGCTTGGCAGCCCACCTTCATTTATAATCATAGCATGTGCTTCATCTTACCCCATTGCCTAGCTCCCCTCATCTCTGCCCTTGTAGCCATTCAGATGACAGAATGGATTCCTGTAACAGTCCATCTTTGTTTCGAGAGAAAATACCAAAAATATTTGACAATGGAATATTAGGGACTTTGGTTTGCTGAAACTGGCTCATATGTTCTGTGCTAACACAGCACCTTGCTGGGAAAAAAGTGCAGCTTTTCACTAGCCTGGAATATTTTCTCTGCGAATCTTTAGAACAGGAAATAAAAACCAGCTAATGTTTCATGTGGCATGTGGAATTAGTTTAGGAAAAGCTGAACCCTTATCCTTCTGTCTGCCTCTTTTTTCCAGTGCTGTTTTGTCTATGCCTGCTTTCGAATATGTCAACAAATTTTCTTTACGCTCCAAAGTGGAGAATGCAATAGGTCTGAGGAGAATAGTGGCCCTTCCCATTTAGAGAGAAAATGTAGAACAGATGTGCATTCAAGAAAGTACAAGTTGATCTTGTTAAAATATTTGTAAAGAAAAATAGCTTCAGGATCTTCCAAAGAAAATCACTTGAGCTCTAGAGATAGAAGAAAGGGGAATGTGTTTTGTTATTCTGATAGCATTCTTTCCATACAAGAACTGATGATGAATCAAGATATGCTTCGATCTAGGAATCTAAATTGAAGAATTATAAGTAAGAACAGAAAGCGGTTATGACTTGAGGCTGGTTTATTGTTTTTTTTTTAGTAACTCTTAAGCAGAATGATAGTTTCATGGCCATCCTTATTTACTGAAAAGAATACTGCTGCACCAACACAGCTAGTTCAAATAGAATGCTGTATATACCTAGGACTACAACTGTGTATCTAGGCTATGAAAAATGCAGACAGTTTGGAGTTGTCCAGATGTTTTCAGCTCATATGATAGCTTGAACAAACCTAACTTTATTATAAAATCATAAGTAGCATTTATGAATATTTTCCCCTCTGAAATAAACTGATAAAATCTTAGCAATTATTTAAATAATTGTTATATGTATGTTAGCCGTATGTTAGGATTTATTAAGAATACTTTTGTTAAATTGTTACTTTCTTAAAGAACACTACAGTTAGTCCTCAACTTACAACCATTTGTTCATCAACCGTTCAAAGTTATGATGGACCTGAACAAATGGTGATTACAACCTATCCTCAGAATTCAAGCTGTCCCATTGGCATGGACTTATGACTGGTTGTAACACTCTGTGTTCATGTGATTGCTGTTTGTAACCCTCCCTGCTGGTTTCCTCAGAAAGGTAATGGGGAAACTGGCAGAGAAAGTCACAAAGAAGTCTCCCTTACCTGCGTACCCATTCCCAGCCCTTCTGCATGTCACTCACACTGGTCACTTATGCATCCTCCCATCCTTTGTTATGCCTCTTTTGCATTTTCTCTCACTCTCCCCAATCCTTGCTGTGCACTCTCACGCACCCTTCCTGATCTTTGCAAGGGAACCCTCCCAGACACTCCCTGAGCCTCCCCATGCCTCCCTTGCATTCTCACGACCCTCTTGTGCTCTCCTTCATCTGGCAGTAGCTACTAATCTACCTGATAGCTTGCTTAGGAGTATTTGAGGACCACCTGTACTATATAGAAAGGCAGCATCTCTTACGGCATTTAAAACTGCTGTAAGATGGAGTTTTAGCATAACTGAAAAAAGGAATGGCTGTACTTTTTTTTTAGATTTTTTAAAATCCCATCTTCATTATTTTTATCTGTAATTCAAGGCAGCCGACATACAGTATCTGATACTCCTCCTTCCTCCTGTTTTCCCCACAATGAGCCTGTGAGATGAGTTGGGCTGAGAGAGAGTTACTGGCCCAAAGTCACCCAGCTAATTTTTCATGTCTAAGGTGGGACTAAAACTCACAGTCTACTAATTTCTACCCTGTAATTTTAGCCACTATACCAAATTGGCTATATAATCCATATAAAAACAATTGTGATGAATATAACTAGTCCTTTTTTATGACTCTGTCCTTTAGACATTTATAACAGCTTGTTTCTCAACCAATATTGTTAACACCTTAACTGTCATTGTTAACTCCTTTACTTAGAACAAGCAAGCAAGACTATTTTTAATGAGATATTCAGTAGTAGTAGGAATTATAAAGACATTGGTATAGAACAATAAGGGACGTGCATAAGAGCACCAGTGTGCCTACCGTCCCTGTTCTAATGTTCTTTTTAATTGTGTTCACTTTATGTATTCAGTTCATGCTTATACTTATATATATTATCTAATATGTACTCAACAAAATAGAAAAACCGTAATTTTTCATACTCCTTGTCATTTTATTTGAAATATACTTACTATTACTGGTAATATATTTTGTACAGCTGCAAACACTTTGAAAATGATTTAGAAGTACCTAAGACCTGATTTAAGGACACCCTTAGCTCCTCTCTATTACTTGTTCAAGTATACAAGCTTGAAAATGATGCCACTGCTTTAATAGTCACATTAAAGACATGCTATTATAATTACCAGAATTGATAGAACAGCATCACCTGTTTTTCAGTCTTATGTATTCAATTGTACTTGGAGAGTACTATAGTTCAAAGCAGAGAAAAATAAAATATTAATGTGTGCGTTTTAAAATATGCTATTTTAATGTTTTACTGGGGAAAACTATAATCAATTTACCAATCATTGTTGATTGATCCTCTTTCTTATAATCCTCAGGACGGTGAAAAGAAAGGATTTATGAATAAACTCTATGCCATTCAGGAAGTGTGCATAAGTGTTCAGAACATCCTTGATGAGGTGGCTTCTCTTGGAGAAAGGATTAAGAAGTAAGTATTGACAAATGGTTCCTTAGCTGTTCTCAGATTATGAGATTATGTTCTCAGATTATACTGCATGTTTATTCACATTCCAATTACAAAATGTTACATAATCTGGACAAAGGACAAAAACGTTACTATAAAAATCATGTCATCCTTACTTTGTCATTAAAGTTCTATCACTTTGACCAGGATTCTAAAAGAATATGATATCTAATGTTGAACGGAAAGAGAAGAAGACATAAACCTACATTATAGTAGAGAGATGTAATTCCTTCTTTTATTAAGAGTCTGTCCAGAGGACTGGAAAAGAGCTGATGTAGTTCCCATCTTCAAAAAAGGAAAAAAAACAGATCCAGGAAACTACAGACCTATCAGTCTGACCTCAATACTGGGGAAGATTCTGGAAAAGATAATCAAGCAACGAATCACCGAACACCTAGAAGCAAACAAAGTAATAACCAAAAGCCAACACGGGTTTGTCAAAAACAGATCATGCCAGACTAATCTTATCGCATTCTTTGACAAAATGACAAAATTAGTGGACCAGAGGAATGCTGTCGATATAATTTACTGGGACTTCAGTAAGGCACTTGATAAAGTAGACCATAACCACTAGATAAAATAAAAAAATGTGGGTCAGATAGCATCACCACCAGATGGATTCATAACTGGCTGACCAACTGCACTCAACGTGTAGTCCTCAACGGAACTACATCCACATGGAGGGAAGTATGCAGTGGAGTACCCCAAGGCTCTGTTTTAGGCCCAGTACTCTTCAACATCTTCATCAATGACTTGGACGAGGGGATAGATGGGGAACTCATCAAATTTGCAGATGACACCAAGCTGGCAGGAATAGCCAACACTCCAGAAGATAGGCTCAAGTTACAGAAAGATCTTGACAGACTTGAACATTGGGCGCTATCTAACAAAATGAAATTCAACAGTGAAAAAAGTAAGGTTCTACATTTAGGCCAAAAAAACAAAATGCACCAGTACCGTATATGTGGTACCTTGCTCAATAGTAGTACCTGTGAGAGGGATCTTGGAGTCCTAGTGGATAACCATTTAGATATGAGCCAGCAGTGTGCAGCAGCTGTTAAAAAAGCCAACACAGTTCTGGGCTGCATAAACAGAGGATAGAATCAAGATCACGTGAAGTGTTAGTACCACTTTATAATGCCTTGGTAAGGCCACACTTGGAATATTGCATCCAGTTTTGGTCGCCACGATGTAAAAAGATGTTGAGACTCTAGAAAGAGTGCAGAGAAGAGCAACAAAGATGATTAGGGGACTGGAGGATAAAACATATGAAGAACGGTTGCAGGAACTGGGTATGTCTAGTTTAACAAAAAGAAGGACTAGGGGAGACATGATAGCTGTGTTCCAATATCTCAGGGGCTGCCACAAAGAAGAGGGAGTCGGGCTGTTCTCCAAAGCACCTGAGGGTAGAACAAGAAGCAATGGGTGGAAACTGATCAAAGAAAGAAGCAACTTAGAACTAAGGAGAAATTTCCTGACAGTTAGAACAATTAATAAGTGGAACGACTTGCCTTCAGAAGTTGTGAATGCTCCAACACTGGAAATTTTTAAGAAAATGTTGGATAACCATCTGACTGAGATGGTGTAGGGTTTCCTGCCTGGGCAGGGGGTTGGACTAGAAGGCCTCCAAGGGTCCCTTCCAACTCTGTTGTTATGTTATGTTATGTTATGATAACCAAATACAAGAAAAAGTATAGGATAGATAATCTTAGAGAGAATTGTTTAAACTTCATCTTTTTAAATGTTTTATTTTATTTATTATTCAATTTGTATATCACCTGATTCCCAAAGACTGTGAGATGCTCACAAATATAAACATTAAAACAGAATATACTCAGAAACCAAAATAAAGATGACAAAAATTGGACTTGGAACAGAAAAAAGAATCTAAGGGATCTTTATTCACTATCCTAAAGGCTGAGAGGAGAGCTGGGTCTTCAAGCCCTTTTGAAATACCATAGAGTAGGATCCATGCATATCTAGAGGAGGCGCTCATTCCAGAGGGCTTGGCACTATCACAGAGAAGATATGCACCCAGGATGCCAATAGATGACATTTAATTAAAAGTACCCAGGTCTCCCCAACACTGCCGGATAAATCAACCAGGCAATACTATGGGAAGGATTTGTGTACTTCCCTTTCATGCCCAGTCAAGCCAAGCCAAGTGGCACAATATTGGGGAAGAATTTTGGAGAAAAAATTAGAAAAAATTGCATGAAGTTTAGTTTCTACAAAGTGTAAATATATGCTTTCATGGAGTGTAGAGCAAATTTTAGCTCCAAAATTGCTTTTTAGGGATTGGGTCCAAAGCACCAACACATGCCATATTCTACACTCATGTGTATTCATAAACATGTTGGTTCTTTCACTGAAGATTGATCTTGTTCCATTTAAAGATCTATATTCTACCTGCTGTTGCTTTGGGTTTTTTTAATTTTTTTTTCTGTGAACTATTGTATTTCTGATCTATTAATTTTTCATTCAGTATATTCAACTGGACTATTCCATTCTTAAGCTGGCTGGCCATTGTTGCTCTCTGTGTGTTCACAGTCATCCTGTATTTCATTCCACTGAGATACATTGTCCTTGTCTGGGGTAAGTAGAGACTTTCCCCTCCAGAACTCTCTGTAGAACATAGAACAAATGGCGTTAAATTTTTGAGATATATTATATTTCGTGAATATCTGATAGTGGATAGAGAATGTCCTATTTTTCTAAATTCACAGTGATGCTCTGAATATATCAGATGGAAGCTTATACCAATAAAATTGGATAAGATTGCTGCTCCTCTTCTTCCTCATACATGTTTTCTTAACATGCACTTTTTATAAATACAAATGTTGAGCCAATATTTTTTTTAAAAATGGGCATATTGGTACATTGGCATTCATGCTTTTGAATATATTGAGTCTGTATTAACGGTTATCATTTTGGCATTCAAAAGCCCAATTTGGCCCTACTCATCTTTGCCTTCCTGCCAAGTAAAATTATTTTCTTGCTGATAGAGATTACATTAAAACCAGAGGCGTTCCTGTTTCCAAGGAAAAAGGTATGAAGCACTAATCAAGAATGGGTGTACAGCTAATCCAGCATTCCTATGCAATTAATTTTACAATGACATTAAAACATCAATACTGATCTATGTGAACTGTTGCTTTGTTCAGGCATCAACAAATTTACAAAGAAACTCCGAAGTCCATATGCGATTGATAACAACGAACTACTTGATTTTCTTTCCAGAGTCCCTTCAGATGTGCAAGTGGTCTGTATACACCTTTGATGTTAAACTTGAAGATATATTATTTTTTGAAGGTTAATTTTCTAGTTAAATTGTGAGTTAATAGACAAGCAGTGTAAGTTTTATTAGACCAATGCTTGCATGCTTTGAAGCAACAGCTTCAGGGATATAAGTTGATGAAAACACCACTGTAAAAGAGCAAATCATTTCACTAAGCGCACTGAAATATGAAGCAAGTCATGCAAAGATGCTGTGATGGCAATCCTTTGCACTTTAAAAGGTCCTCATTTGACGGAGGCATTTACATTCCCTGAAAACTGCTCCGTATTCGTCAAAGAATACTACACTAAGAATATTTCTACTGACGAGCGCCTGTTTGTTCCTTGATTGTACAATTATAATTGTAGCTTACCTTTGTAATAGAGCTCTACATTGTCCTAACTTTAAAAACGTCATTTTAAAAAATTGTCATTTGGCTTTTTAAAAGTTATTCCTTATGAAAAGTAGGGTAGGAGAAAGCTTTACTGAAATGTTTCCTTTCCAACATATTCATTGTGTTATTTGTTATTTTTGTTTTCCTCCTTCCCCTTGACCTGGAAATTTGCCGTGGTTTGCATTTTAGGAACAGTGCCCATGTTAAAGTTTGGACAATATTGGTTTCTTCCCTAAATATTTCTAGCCCCATGGTATAGTTTTATTTTTTTTAAAAAAACAACAACAACTTTGGTTTGCTGAGTTGAAATTGATGTCTGAATTCTGTGTTTAAACAGGTGCAATATCAAGAACTGAAACAAGAGTTTTCTCACAGCCCAAGTAAGAGGAAGAAAAACAACCTTAGTTAGTCAATTCCATGTGCTGGACAGATCAACATCTGAACAAGGCATCACATCATCTGAGGAGAATTTCTTCTCTTTCTAATTTTTTGTTTATTTTCTGTTGGGTAGTGATTCTTTTTAAAATTTGGTAATTTTAATGAGAAATCTGTAAATACTGTACAGAGAGATTTAGCAGGGAAAATATTCTTTCCGTTGTACAGAACTACAATGAAAGTTTGAAATTTAGCTTATGCTCTAGCTTTCTGGATGAGAAAAGCCATCAATAGCATGAACGTGGAATGGTACGTGACAGACACATACAAAGGAATAAAGATGTGTTAAATGCAGTTTAATTCATGCTAATTAATATTAAGAAACCAAATAACTGATCTTTTTAACCCAAAAAGGATGTTCACTTTAAAGTTCCATTTTATACATATTAGTAGACATGCAGAGTAAAGCAAATTCATTTATTTTATCCATCACTGCTGCAAATAACCAGATATTATAAGTTACCCAAAGCTTGCTGGAAGTAAATGAATTACATGCAACATACAAATGTCTTAATCTTAATGCAAAGATTTAAAGAATTTATTGATACTTTTATCATTCCACCGCCAGGTTTCGAAAAAAATATTCCTCTCTAAAATTACTGCCAGATTTATAACTGATTCCATATCTAATTTTTATAAAAAAATAATCTTGATTTGTAATTGTTAGCATCATGAACAACTTGCATATATTTGTAAGCAAAATCAGTTTTAAACACATTGCTTCAGATGACAGTTATGAACATCTTCTGTGCACCTTAGTATTACTTTAGGTTTACTTTATCCTAAATTTTTATAGGAGTCAATGGAAACACATTGCAGGCAGATTTTATTTTTTCTTTAATTAATTAGTGGCCTATTATATGCAAACCGTTTTCTATATTATTGACAATATGGAAGTTTAAGCTATTGTTATTACATAACAAATAGCTTTGGATATATATACTTAATGATGTATCGGAATCTTGAGTTGAGCCAGTATACTTTTTTAAAAAAAGCTTACCACATAATTTTTATAGAAAACTTTCAAGGGGATGTAAAGAAGATTAATTTGTGACATTGGGGGAAAAAAAGTTTCTCAATATTCATTTTTTCTCTTGAGTGGGGTTACTCCCCAGATTTTACTTCACTACTGCAATGGAAAGATATTAACCCATATATTTACATTAAAATGTGGCAAACGGGAACATATATTCCTTTTCATCTTTTCTTGAGCATGTCTCATGAAAACTGATTTTGGATTGTGTATTTGTTGGTTAAGAGATCTGTAAATGGATCTTGCCTAAGTATACAGTCTGCTTGATAGAATACCAAACTACAGGGAAAGCTAACCCTGAACATGTTTTTTGAGTAGCCAGGTAGTTTTGATATGCATATGAATGAATTTTCTGGTTGCTTATTATTGATGGGCAATATTTAATTAATGGAAACAAAAACTTTTATTGATGTGAATATTGGGGACTGGAAAATAACTCTAGAACATTACACTAATTTAAAAACTTGTTGCAAAGTATGTGAAAGATTTTTCCCTTTGATGTCATCATTTATTATTATCTATTACCTTGTGGGCATACATTTCCTGCATAAAATACTTATTTATGTGATTAAATATGAGTTTAAACTGCATTAGAATAAGTGTGTGTCTCTCCCTGTCTGTCTGTCATCCATTTTCTGCATAGGAATGCAAGGGATCAGTGTTATGAGTGTTATTTTTAATTCTTGGCTCTTTAGCAAAAGCTTAACCTTAGATCAGTGGTCCCCAACCTTTGCGGTTTGATGGCTCTGCTGGGGCAGGGAGAGGGGAACTGGGCCATGTGAACAGTGGGCTGGTGTGCACACATGCATGACTCAACTTATGTAAGTTGAACTTGCGTGTGCAGGCTGCCACTCTAGAGAGTTGAGCTGTGCACATGTGCATGTGCGCCAGCCCACCGCTCATGCGACCCAGTTGCAAATAAGCCACGGCCCAATTGTGGGCCACGGCTAGTGGTTTGGGACTCATTTTAAATAATTTTAGCCTGAAAACAATTACAAGTGATATTGGACTGCGTCCTAAATCTTCCCTCCTGGTTAAGGAAAGATAAAGCAGTCAGCTTCACAATCTCCCACACTGCATTTTAAATCTCAAACTCCCTTTTATGTATATTTATTTATTTATTTATTTATTTATTATTTACATTTCTATATAAAAGAGGCTCTGCGCATGCGCAAGATGGCGGCTCGCTAGGTGAACGGAGCCGCCGACGGGATGATCGACGCGGGATGGCATCGTCCAGACGGCTAGCCGAGCCGCCTATACCCCCCGGCCCACTTTATCAGCTTCTCGGCAGCCGTGGGAGAGGTCCGCGGGCCTTTTCGGTGTCACGGCTGCCGAGAACGAGGCCGGGTGAGGGAGAGTGGCGAACGGCGGCCATTTCCTGGGCGCGTGGTGCGAGGTGAGGCTGCAGCCACGGATCATAGGCCTGTCGGCCCATCATGGCCTGTTGACTGTGACTGCTGGGCACTGGATTACTTTGGGTATGTTTACCTCCCCCCAGCCTGGTCTTTTCGGGATGAAGGGGGTTGAGAGTTTACCGGCTTTCCCACTGCCTTCCCTGCATGGAGGTGCTCTGAGGATGTTTTACCCCAATTCTGCCGTATTTGGGATCTACGGCCTATTACATCTTACCGGCCCTCCTCAGAGGTGCCTGGCCCGGTTTCTGGGAAAGGCCCTGGATCTGAGGAGTGGCCAGGCCTTTGGACTAACTTTGAATCTGAGGAGTGGCCAGGCCTTTGGACTAACTTTGAATGTGGGGCTTGCCTGGAGGATCTTCATCTTTGAACCATCTTAATGGAGGGAATTAGCGTGGTGACTATTGGAGGTGTCCCGGCCTTTGTGGGCCTGTTTCTTCCACTATTAGTTGTGCACTGTCACCTGCACTTACATGTACTTACATGGCCTTTTGGGATCTTTGGCCAGGACTGTTCTTTGGAACTATAGTGGAAGGGACTTGGAGACCGATTTAAGATCTGCCGGAGGACGTACCCAAGAACAGCTGTAAACATTGCCGAGGGTGATAGAAGACCCACCCACCCACCTCGTTTTCCCCATGGATTTTAGGACTGGGCTATTTTTTCCATCTTTCCATCTTTAGCCTATTTATCAACATATATTAGCCACCATCGGACGATGGGTATCCATGTGAAGAACTATGGACTAATACCCTGCCATCCCGGACAATTATCATCTCCCGGCAACTGCTATCCCCTAGCAGTATTATTCTCACGATTCGCCTATGTTATTGGTACAGGAACTCTTGCGCCTGCAGTGCCCCGCCTCGCAGGAATGGCCCGTTTTATTACCAAGGGCCGGCCTCAATGACGGATCTTGGGATCCACAGAGGTGGCATGCGAAGAGGAAGAGCCTTTGGGGTTTTTTAGATAGGGCATTTTTAAGGGGTGGGAGGGTAGGGCGGGTGTTGGGGAAACCCGCGGGTGGGGTATCAGTTCCTGCGCATGCTCGTGGCGGTGAGTTAATAGGTCCGAGGGCTATGGGGAGTTCAGGTTCCATTGGTGGAGGTGGTGCTATTTGCACGGTATGGGGAGGGGCAGATTTGGCGGAAGCGGGGCTCGGATCGTGTTAAGGGGCGCGCTCGATGCTTGCAGGCGATCGCGCCCGAGCCCCAGACTTCTCCCGTTCCCGGATGGTCAAG
The DNA here is from genome assembly GCF_028640845.1 of Ahaetulla prasina. Taxonomy (NCBI): domain Eukaryota; kingdom Metazoa; phylum Chordata; class Lepidosauria; order Squamata; family Colubridae; genus Ahaetulla; species Ahaetulla prasina. Next base: position 260,434,943 of record NC_080540.1, read on the forward strand.
ACCCTCAGAGCCTGGGCCTTGGCTGATGTTGTGTAATGCACGGTCCGTGGCCAATAAGGCCCCCTAATCCACGATCTTATTCAGGGGTGCGCGGACTTTATAGGCATTACGGAGACCTGGTTGGGCGCAGAAGGCGTGCCCTGGTACAGATGTGCCCACCAGGTTTCCGTGCATTCCATCAGCCGAGAGCCCAGGGTAGGGGTGGGGGGGTGGCGGTTGTGATTAGAGAGAATCTGGAGCCGAGGGAGACCACTGTGCCTCAGATTGCCAGGTGTGAATCCCTCCTTGTGAAGTGGGGCCATAGATGTCAGATGGGCTTGCTGGTCGCGTACCTGGCTCCTTGCTACGTGACAGCTGCCCTGCCCGAGCTTCTGGAGGTGCTTGCTGGGGTGGCAGTTGAGACCCCCAGACTTTTAGTCATGGGGGACTTTAACTTGCCATCTTCCGGCTCGTCATCGACAGCAGCTCGGGAGTTCACGGCTTCCATGACGGCCTTGGACCTGACTCAAGTAGTTGATGGCCCTACCCACATTGGGGGTGGTACACTCGATCTGATTTTTGTCTCTGGTCAGTGGTCGAGAGATCTGGACTTAAAGGAAATAGTCATCGAACCTTTGTCATGGTCAGATCACTCTCTCCTTCGCCTGGACTTTCTGACCGCCATTCAACACCGCAGGGAGACGGAGCCGATGCGTTGGTTCCGTCCCAGGCGCCTGATGGACCCAGAGAGGTTCCGGACGGAGCTTGGGCCATTCCCTGAGGGTCTGGCTCACGGCACGTCTGAGGAACTTGTTGCGGCCTGGGAACGGGCCGCGGCGGGGGCCTTAGATCGTGTCGTGCCTTTGCGGCCTCTGACCCGGCGCAGGTCCCAACCGGCTCCTTGGTTCTCCGAGGAGCTGAGGGGGATGAAGCGTCGGAGAAGATGCCTAGAGAGCTCCTGGAGGTCTAGCCGTTCAGAGGCTGATCGGACACTAGTGAAGTCCTATACTAGGACTTACCTAGTGGCATTGAGGGAAGCGAGGCGTTGCTACGCCTCCTCCCTCATTGCGTCGGCAGATAACCGCCCAGCCGCCCTGTTTCGGGTGACTCGTTCCCTCCTTCATCAGGGGGAGCGGGATGACCCGCTGCAGGGACGTGCTGAGGAGTTTAACGGTTATCTATACGATAAAATCGTTCAGCTTCGGGACGGGTTGGACCAAAATTGCGGTGACTCAGGCGAGGCGCCCGAGGGTGGTCTTGGTGACATTGTCTGGGATGAGTTTGACCCTGTGGCTCCCGAGGACATGGACAGGTTGTTGGGTAGGTTGAATGCCACCACGTGTTTACTGGACCCGTGCCCCTCCTGGCTGGTGCTGGCCACTCAGGAGGTGACACGAGGCTGGCTCCAGGCGATTACGATCGCTTCTTTGGTGGAGGGTGTCTTTCCGGCCGCCTTGAAAGAGGCGGTGGTGAGGCCCCTCCTTAAGAAGCCTTCCCTGGACCCGGCTGTTTTAGGTAATTATCGTCCGGTCTCCAACCTTCGCTTTGCGGCGAAGGTTGTAGAGAGTATGGTGGCATATCAGTTTCCCTTACACCTGGATGAAACCGTCTATCTAGACCCGTTCCAGTCCGGTTTTCGGCCCGGTTACAGCACGGAGACGGCTTTGGTCGCGTTGGTGGATGATCTCTGGAGGGCCAGGGATAGGGGTTGTTCCTCTGCCCTGGTCCTATTAGACCTCTCAGCGGCTTTCGATACCATCGACCATGGTATCCTGCTGCGCCGGTTGGAGGGATTGGGAGTGGGAGGCACCGTTTATCGGTGGTTCTCCTCCTATCTCTCCGACCGGTCGCAGTCGGTGTTGACAGGGGGGCAGAGGTCGGCCCGGGCGCCTCCCTTGTGGGGCGCCCCAGGGGTCGATCCTCTCGCCCCTTCTGTTCAACATCTACATGAAGCCGCTGGGTGAGATCATCAGTGGTTTCGGCGTGAGGTACCAGCTGTATGCGGATGACACCCAGCTGTACTTTTCCACGCCGGACCACCCCAACGGTTATCAAGTGCTGTCCCGGTGTCTGGAGGCCGTGGGGGTCTGGAGGGGGAGAAACAGGCCCAACCTCAATCTCTCCAAGACAGAGTGGCTGTGGATGCCGGCATCCCGGTACAGTCAGCTAAATCCATGGCTGACCATCGGTGGCGAGTCATTGGCCCCGATGGAGAGGGTGCGAACTTAGCGCCCTCCTGGATGAACGGCTGTCTCTAGAAGATCATTTGACGGCCGCTCCAGGAGAGCGTTCTACCAGGTCTGCCTGGTGCGCCAGTTGCGCCTTTCTGGACCGGGATGCCCTATGCACGGTCACTCACGCACTCGTGACGTCTCGCCTGGATTACTGCAATGCTCTCTACATGGGGCTCCCCTTGAAGGGCATCCGGAGGCTACAGTTAGTCCAAAATGCGGGTGCGCAGGTGATAGAGGGGGGCCCTCGTGGCTCCCGTGATAACACCATCCTGCGAGACTGCACTGGCTACCTGTGGCCTTCGGGTGCGCTTCAAGGTTTTGGTGACCACCTTTAAAGCGCTCCATGGCATAGGGCCGGGTTATCTACGGGACCGCCTACTGCTACCGAATACCTCTCACCGACCGTGCGCTCTCACAGAGAGGGACTCCTCAGGGTGCCGTCAGCGAGGCAATGTCGTCTGGCGGCGCCCAGGAAGGGCCTTCTCTGTGGGGCTCCCACCCTCTGGAACGAACTACCCCCAGGACTTCGTCAGCTTCCGGACCTTCGGACCTTCCGCCGCGAGCTTAAAACATACTTATTTAATTGCGCAGGACTGAGCTAGATTTTAATTTACGGGTTTTAAATTGGGTTTTATTTTCATATTTTTAATTTAGGCTTTTAGAATAAGTTTTTTAATTGTTTTTAGACTGTATTTATCTATTTTTAAATGCCTGTAAACCGCCCTGAGTCCTTCGGGAGATAGGGCGGTATATAAATTTAAATAATAAATAAAATAAATAAATAAATATACCGCCCTTCTCCGAAGACTCAGGGCGGTTTACAGCCAAGTTAAAAAGACATATACAAAAATTAAAACACAATATTTGAAATTTAAAAATCTGAAACCATAAGGCCAAATATTAAAATAACAAGTAATAAAACCACTCAGTTAAAAAATTACTCTTATGAATATGAATATTTATATGAATAAATGTGTGAACAGAGATAACCAGCCTAAAGAAAGCCCTAATTTTCACTTCTGGGTACCGTAGCCTTTTACCAAGCAATTCATGCTTTCCTATTTCAACCTAGTAAATGGCCTGTGTTCTTCTGTCCTTGCTGCTTGAGAACAATCTCACTCCTATTTTCCACTTTTCTTTTTAAGGATTGAAGGAAATTCACCCAGTGAATGTCATAAAACTTGCTGTTTGAAAAGTTATTACTATTTAAAAAGTGGGATAGACAATATCAAAAGTGATTATGAAATTAGGCGTGATCAAGCTTCATGTCTATATATCCATATAGGTTACATTATTGCTGTGAATTTAATTGGAATCTCTCAATTCGAAACCACTTGCTCACCATTCAGCCACAAAAACTTCAGCCTGCAGTCTTTTTGCAAGGAGCAACTGTCCAGAATACATCTGGATGATCTCACAATCTCTCCTTTCTCTGAAGAGATTTTGTCAGCTAGGTCCACCTTCTGATCAGCAATCTCCACCATAATGCTGTTTCCACAACTTCAAGGCCATCTTGCATTTCACTAAAAGGTTTCCCACATAAAACAGATTTTATGTGTGGAATCAATCCCTAGCCTGTTCTTTTAAGTCTCCCAAGGGCATACTCATCACTATTGTAATCCAACAACCTTGCTGTTGGTCACCTTCTTCTCTTTCTTTCTACCTTTCCCAGTATTACAGCTTTTTTGGAGAGCTGTGTCTTTGCACAATACACAGAGAGAATGTTCTGCTTTATGATGTAAGACTTCATTTCAAACCCTGATTTGGGCATCTGGAAAACATCAATTGTAAAAAAATTTAGGAAGAGCTCTGGCCAGCTTGTGGCCAAATCCAAAGTGAACTTCTCAAATCCAAAGCTCTTGTCTCCCATTGATTAGCATGGAAAAATTCACATACACCTGTGATTTAAAAAAAAACTTTTGAGAGCACAATGACATTTTAGTTAATAGACAACAGGTGGTCTTTGTTTAACAATAGTTCGGTGATTTTGAGCTTGCAATGTGCTGAATGATGGATAGTTGCAATTGATCCTTGTACTTAGGACTGGTGCAGCATCCCCACAGGCATATTGTTGTGGGTTGCAAGTTTCTTTGCTGGCTTCCTAAAAGCAGTCAATGGAATAACCAGCAGAAGGTCAGATAGTGACCATGTGACATCTTTGCTTAATGACCCACAGGATTTAGTTAACAATGGCAACTGGAAGTGCCAGAATTTCTATAGTTCAGTGGTATGGCCATGTGACTGTGCTTTATGACCATATTGCTTAGCAATAGAAATCCCAATTATTGTTGATAAGTGAGTATTAGTTGTATGTGATAACCTATGCAGTCTTCAAAAATAGAGATGGGTGGTTAGGATTTGATTTGAAAAATATTCTTCAAAATTAAAGAATATTTGTTTATTGCTCTCTTTTTCCTTACAAAAGCCTGTACTATTATAGTTGCAAGAATAACAGAATAACAGAGTTGGAAGGGACCTTGGAGGTCTTCTAGTAGGGTTTAGGCAGGAAACCCTACACCACTTCAGACAAATGATTATCCAATAACTTCTTAAAAACTTCCAGTGTTGGAGCATTCACAACTTCTGGAAGCAAGTTGTTCCACTGATTAATTGTTCTAATTGTCAGGAAATTTCTCCTTAGTTCTAGGTTGCTTCTCTCCTTGATTACTTCCCACCCATTGCTTCTTGCCCTACCCTCAGGTGGTTTGGAGAATAGCTTGACTCTCTTCTTTGTGGCAGCCCCTGAGATATTGCAACACTGCTATCATGTCTCCCCTAGTCCTTCTTTTCATTAAACTAGACATATCCAGTTCCTGTAACCGTTCTTCATATGTTTTAGCCTCCAGTCCCCTAATCATCTTTGTTGCTCTTCTCTGCACTCTTTCTAGCATCTCCACATCTTTTTTACATTGTGGTGACCAAAACTATATGCAGTATTCCAAGTGTGGCCTTACCAAGGTATTATAAAGTGGTATTAACACTTCATGTGATCTTGATTCTATCCTTCTGTTTATGCACCCTAGAACTGTGTTGGCTTTTTTGGCAGCTGCTGCACACTGCTGGCTCATATATAAATGGTTGTCCACTAGGAATCCAAGATCCTTCTCACAGTTACTATTATTGACTGAGGTACCACATATATTGTACCTGTGCACTTTGTTTTTCTTGCCTAAATGTAGAACCTTACTTTTTTCACTGTTGAATTTCATTTTGTTAGATAGTGCCCAATGTTCAAGTCTGTCAAGATCCTTCTGTATCTTAAGCCTATCTTCCAGAGTGTTGGCTATTTCTGATAGCTTGGTGTCATCTGCAAATTTGATGAGTTCCCTATCTATCCCCTCGTCCAAATCATTGATGAAGATGTTGAAGACTACTGGGCCTAAAACAGAGCCTTGGGGTATCCCACTGCATACTTCCCTCCATGTAGATGCAGTTCCATTGAGGACTACACGTTGAGTGCAGTTGGTCAACAAGTTATGAATCCATCTGGTGGTGATGCTATCTGACCCACATTTTTTTATTTTATCTAGTGGTTATGGTCTACTTTATCAAGTGCCTTACTGAAGTCCCAGTAAATTATATCGACAGCATTCCTCTGGTCCACTAATTTGGTCACTTTGCCAAAGAATGCAATAAGATTAGTCTGGCATGATCTGTTTTTGACAAATCCATGTTGGCTTTTGGTTATTACTTTGTTTGCTTCTAGGTGTTCAGTGATTCATTGCTTGATTATCTTTTCCAGAATCTTCCCTGGTATTGAGGTCAGGCTGATAGGTCCTGGATCTATTTTTTCCCCTTCTTTGAAGATGGGAACTACATCAGCTCTTTTCCAGTCCTCTGGCAGTTCCCTGGTGCTCCGGGATCTTTGAAAAATATAGTTCAATGGCTCTGAGATCTCATCTGCCAGTTCCTTAAGAACCTTGGGGTGTAATCCATCCGTTCCTGGTGATTTGAACTCCTCTATGGTAGACAGGTGCTCACCATTTTCTTCCCTATTTTAACTTGTGTTCCTAATCTGTTTTTTGTGGTGCTGTTTTTGATAGGTTGGACTGTTTTTTTCCCTTTGTGTAAAGACAGATTCAAAAAACGAGTTAAGTAGTTCTGCTTTCTCCCTATTGCTTATCACCACCTTGCCACTTTCTCCCAGAAATGGACCAATTGTTTCCTTGACTATTTTTTTTGTTTTTATGCCAAGGATTACAGTTTTAAGGTGATGAATCTGTCTTCCTCAATTGTGCGAAGAGGGAATTTATCTAGGGACTAAAAATCTGGTCATTGTCAAGATTGCCTATGTAAGAGGCCAGTCACAAGTATATGATTAATTTTAATGTTGTAGCTGGAAATAGAAGAAGAGTTTAACAATGGATTATACAAGAAATGATGAAAGTGTAAATTTGATAAATAAATTAAAAACCTATATCAGAAGGATGAAGGAACTATTCCAAACCTGATTGATCTTTTAATTAGCCATCCATCTTTTAATTAGCCATCCAATTTTAACTGTAGGCAAAAGAAGTCCTAACCACCAGGTTTTAGCCTATATTCTAGAATATTTTGAGCAAGTGAAAAAGTAAAAATCTTTCAGCCCCAAGAGAAAGTTTAACTTGATTTTGAGGGAAGAAGATGTAACACATCAAATTGTATCACATAACAGCAGGGAATCATTCACATTTTGCAGAGGGTGTCAAATGTTCGCATGCAATTAAAAATTAATAGCATTAGATGAGACAGTTCTCATGGTTATATTTATATATCATTTACATCTATTCAGTATAATTTTAGAAAGCATGGCATAGCCTGTTCTGTGTTTGTGATTGGAACTTGTTCAAAGAAAATTGACTAGAAATTTTTCAAATACTTATTTTCTAGATTGTCTTTTGTTTTAGATTGGTACCCATGCTGTCAAAAGCCTTTTTACAAACTTATCAAGACAAAAAATCCCACTCAGCTTAATGTAATGATAAGTCTGAATTCTCCTTAAATATATCCATTGCAAAACTTTCGTAAGTGGACTCAGGACTTGTAGTAGTACCTGGTTAATGACTGTAACTGGAACTAGGATTCTATCACTAAATGATGTGTCATAAAGTAGAAAAAAATAATAATCACATGACTATGTGACCAACTGATGATGGCAGGTCTGATTGCAGTTATTAAGCAAATCCCATGTAGCCCTTCTGTGTGATGTCATGTGACCATGAGTTATAACTTTTTGCCAGCTTCCCCATTGACTTTGCTTGTTGAAAGCCTGGAATTAAGCTCACAAATTGTGATTAAGTGACTGTGAGACGATATGACCATCATAATTGCATTCTGGTTACCAAGTGGCCAAATCATGGTAATGTGACTGCCAGGATGCCGTGAAGGGCATAACCTCTAGGACCAATCACAAGTCTCTTCATTCAGTGCTGTCACAACTTCAAATGATTGCTGAATGGGTGGTCATTGGTTTTCTTTTTGTGCTGACCTGAAAACAGACAAGAGAACAAGTAATTCTTCATGTTCCATTAAACACTCCAAAAATCATAATAGTTCAATAGAGAATGTATATTGCATTGTCTACATGGTATTTGTGTTAAAAAAAAATAATTAACAATTTAAAAGCCATCAGATCCAAAAAAAGAAAAGGTCTTCTTTCAAAAGTTTTGAACTAAAGATTAGTTGACCACATCAAATTTATTATGACCATTTAATATATAACACAGGAATTTGAGGACATAATTTAGATAATTCAAAAGTATGTCTTCATAAAATGTTAATAAGGCTTGGACTTCCTGGAAAGTAATTGTGAAACAAATATGGCTGTGCTTTCAGCAGAGCTGACAACTGTGGTGAAATGAGAAGCTAGCAAACAGATTAAAGTGTCAACTTTCCTCTCTGGATAAAGGGAAGGAGCTAGGATTTTTTATTTATTTATTTATTTATTTGTCAAACACAACAGTATATATAAGTATAAGCATGAAATAACCATACAAATTGGATACAATCAAAGGGAACATTAGGACAGGAACGGTAGGCACGCTAGTGCTCTTATGCACGCCCCTTACAGACCTCTTAGGAATGGGGTGAGGTCAATAGCAGATAGTCTTTGGTTAAAGCTTTGGGGATTTTGGGAAGAGACCACAGAGTCAGGTAGTGCATTCCAGGCATTAACAACTCTGTTACTGAAGTCATTGCCCATAAACACTTGGTACAGAGGCTCCCAGTGGGGAAACTGTAAAACGGTGGTCTCCAGCAGGATTTAGAACTCATGGAGCTGAGGGAAAGTCAGTTTTGCCCAAGCTGCAGTTTAGAGCCGTCAAACGTATTGGATTCCCCCACTTCCTTTCTTTATTACTTCATGAACTTGCTTGTTAACTGCTTTTTGAATATAAAAAACCTTCAGAATGAGAAGTTTCATTGTACTGGGAGATTCTCCTTCAATATTCAGTGAAAGAAGTTTCATGTAAGTTTAAGAACTTTAAAAAATATTCTGAAATAAAGAGCAAAAGGGAGAATATAATGTTGATTTTGAAAAGTTATACATGGACTAAGGGGCCAGATGGACTGAAAATAAGATTTTGAAATTGTAAAAATCATTCCTATGGGTTAAAATCATGTTAAAATGTTTGAAGATTTCTTTAAAAAAATCCTGTTGAAAAGTATTGGGGATAAGAAAAAACATGAGATGATTTTGAAAGTTGGACACTAGAAGCAACCAGAAATTAATTACATTTAAAAAAGAAAAGACCCACTAATATATAATAAAATATTTTAATTTTGGCAAAATTCAAGAATATTTGGGAACAAATTTCTATAATTTGCTACCATTGTATTAGATAATTATATATACATTTGTAACTGTTTATTGTTTTACAAACATACTCTGTCTTATTACATTTTTAATTTTTAAGAACATGTATTTTTCTGATAATGTATATATTTTTTAACTTTTCAAAATCAACATTATAATCTCCCTTTTGCTGTTTATTTCAGAATATTTTTTAAAGTTCTTACAGCCACATGATCATGATTTGGTTTGGTTTGGTTTGGTTTCTTTTTCTTTTTTGATAATTCAAAAAAGATTGTCTACTACTATAAAATGGGTTTAAAAGAGGAGATAGAAGAGGATGCAACTGAGAATCAAACAGTTTTGGATTTGAATTTAAAAATGACAAGTTACAAGAGAAAAAATATTTTACACTGGATTTACTAATAAAACTGACTGATGCCTTAATAACTAATAGGACACACAAATAAGAGTTACTTGGACAACTTTCTTCTCTTGAACTTATAAAAGAGATGTGTTATACCATAAATCAGTTTTGAGAAAAAGCAAAATGAAAAGAAATCGATTTTTGAGACACTGTTTAAGAATAGAATAGAATAGAATAGAATAGAATAGAATAGAATAGAATTTTTATTGGCCAAGTGTGATTGGACACACAAGGAATTTGTCTTGGTGCATATGCTCTCAGTGTACATAAAAGAAAAGATACGTTCATCAAGGTACAACATTTACAACACAATTGATGGTCAGTATATCAATATAAATCATAAGGATTGCCAGCAACAAGTTACAGTCATACAGTCATAAGTGGAAAGAGATTGGTGATGGAAACTATGAGAAGATTAATAGTAGTGCAGATTCAGTAAATAGTTTGACAGTGTTGAGGGAATTATTTGTTTAGCAGAGTGATGGCCTTCGGGGAAAAAACTGTTCTTGTGTCTAGTTGTTCTGGTGTGCAGTGCTCTATAGCGTCGTTTTGAGGGTAGGAGTTGAAACAGTTTATGTCCAGGATGCGAGGGGTCTGTAAATATTTTCACGGCCCTCTTCTTGATTCGTGCAGTATACAGGTCCTCAATGGAAGGCAGGTTGGTAGCAATTATTTTTTCTGCAGTTCTAATTATCCTCTGAAGTCTGTTTTTCTTGTTGGGTTGCAGAACCGAACCAGACAGTTATAGAGGTGCAAATGACAGACTCAATAATTCCTCTGTAGAACTGAATCAGCAGCTCCTTGGGCAGTTTGAGCTTACTGAGTTGGCGCAGAAAGAACATTCTTTGTTGTCCTTTTTTGATGAAGTATTTGTTGTTAGCTGTCCATTTTAGATCTTGCGATATGATAGAACCTAGAAATTTGAAGGTTTCTACTGTTGATACTGTGTTGTCAAGTATTGTGAGAGGTGGAAGTATGGAAGGGTTTCTCCTAAAGTCTACCACCATTTCTACGGTTTTGAGTGTGTTCAGTTCCAGATTGTTTTGGTTGCACCACAAGGCTAGTCGTTCGACCTCTCGTCTATATGCGGATTCGTCATTGTCTCGAATGAGACCAATCACTGTTGTGTCATCTGCGAACTTCAGTAGCTTAACAGATGGATCATTGGAGATGCAGTCATTGGTATACAGAGAGAAGTGGGGAGAGCACACAGCCTTGGGGGGGCCCCTGTGCTAATTGTACAGGTATTTGATGTGATCTTGCTTAGCTTCACCTGCTGCTTCCTGTTTGTTAGGAAGCTTGTGATCCACTTACAAGTCTGTTCCGGTACCTGTAGCTGGTTTAGCTTAATTAGAAGAATGTCTGGAATGATGGTATTGAATGCTGAACTAAAGTCTACAAAAAGGACCCTTGCATAGGTCTTTGGAGACTCAAGACGTTGTAGGATGTAGTGCAGAGCCATATTAACAGCACATCTGTTGATCTATTTGCTCGGTATGCAAATTGCAAGGGGTGTAACAGCGGATCCGTGATGGTTTTCAGGTAGGAAAGCACTAGCCTTTCAAAGGTTTTCATGACTACAGATGTTAAAGCAACTGGTCTGTAGTCATTTAGTTCCTTGATGGTGGGCTTCTTCGGCACTGGGATAATGGTAGAGCGTTTGAAGCAAGAAGGAACATAGCACATCTCTAGTGATTTATTGAAAATATGGGTAAAGATGGGGGCCAATTGGTCAGCACAGACTTTTAAGCAAGAAGGAGTTATCTTGTCTGGGCCTGGAGCTTTTCCTGGCTTTTGTCTGTGAAATAGGTCCTGCACTTCCTTTTCTGTGATCACTAGGGGTTGTGAACCCAATGAAATGGGGTCAGTTGTAGGAGGCTTGACTGTTGTTGGTGTGTCTGAGATGGGGGTTGTGGAGATAGGTGGCTGTAGTTTCCTTTCAAACCTGCAGTAAAACTCATTCAGGTCATCTGCCAGTTGTTGATTACCTTCAGTCTGGGAAGGAGGTTTGCTATAGCCCAGGGGTGTCCAAACTACGGCCCGCGGGCCAACTGCGGCCTGCGGGTCAGTTTTTATTGGCCCGCAGCAAATTTTGAAAGTATAACTGAATATGGCCCTTTTCGGCCGCCTCCCGGTGCTTGCCCGGTGGTTCGCTGAGGCTCATGCTCCTCCCCATGGGCGGGGAATAATGAAGGGAGGGGGTGGAGGAGGAGGCGAGCGGGAAAGAGGCTGCTGGCCGTGCCCGACCCCAGCAGTTCTACCCTCGCCTTCCTCGGGCCGCCTGGTGAGGCTCCTCGCGCCTCCCCATGTCGGACACGCGTGGCGGCAGTGACAGCCATCGAGAAACAGGTGGGGGGGCGGCGGCGGAAAGAGGCTGCTGGCCGTCCCCGACCCCAGCAGTTCTACCCTCGCCTTCCTCGGGCCGCCTGGTGAGGCTCCTCGCGCCTCCCCATGTCGGACACGCGTGGCGGCAGTGACAGCCATCGAGAAACAGGTGAGGAGGCGGCGAGCGGGAAAGAGGCTGCTGGCCATGCCCGACCCCAGCAGTTCTACCCTCGCCTTCCTCGGGCCGCCTGGTGAGGCTCCTCGCGCCTCCCCATGTCGGACACGCGTGGCGGCAGTGACAGCCATCGAGAAACAGGTGAGGAGGCGGCGAGCGGGAAAGAGGCTGCTGGCCATGCCCGACCCCAGCAGTTCTACCCTCGCCTTCCTCGGGCCGCCTGGCAAGGCTCCTCGCGCCTCCACCCCTTGGGCAGGGAATAACAAAGGGAGGGGCGGAGGAGGCGGCGAGCGAGAAAGAGGCTACTGGCTGTGCCCGACCCCAGCAGTTCTACCCTCGCCTTCCTCGGGCCACCTGGCGAGGCTCCTTGCGGCTCCTCCCCATGGGCGGGGAATAACGAAGGGAGGGGGCAGAGGAGGCGGCGGCGAGCGAGAAAGAGGCTGCTGGCCGTGCCCGACCCCAGCAGTTCTACCCTCGCCTTCCTCGGGCCGCCTGGCGAGGCTCCTCGCGCCTCCACCCCTTGGGCAGGGAATAATGAAGGGAGGGGACGGAGGAGGCGGCGAGCGAGAAAGAGGCTGCTGGCCGTGCCCGACCCCAGCAGTTCTACCCTCGCCTTCCTCGGGCCGCCTGGCGAGGCTTCTCGCGCCTCCACCCCTTGGGCAGGGAATAACGAAGGGAGGGGGAGGAGGAGGAGGCGGCGAGTGAGAAAGAGGCTGCTGGCCGTGCCCGACCCCAGCAGTTCTACCCTCGCCTTCCTCGGGCCGTCTGGCGAGGCTCCTCGCGCCTCCACCCCTTGGGCAGGGAATAACTAAGGGAGGGGGCGGAGGAGGGGGGGCGAGCGAGAAAGAGGCTGCTGGCCGTGCCCGACCCCAGCAGTTCTACCCTCGCCTTCCTCGGGCCGCCTGGTGAGGCTCCTCGCGCCTCCACCCCTTGGGCAGGGAATAACGAAGGGAGTTTCAAGTTCATACCAAATACAAAACAAAGTTAAGATCAGGGTGTCCAAACCTGGTCTTTAAGACTTGTGGACTTCAATTCCCAGAGTTCCTCAGCCAGCTTTGCTGGCTGAGGGACTCTGGGAGTTGAAGTCCACAAGTCTTAAAGAGACCAAGTTTGGACACCCCTGGCCAAGATGAATGAATATGAAACATTTTCCCCCCTTAAATGAAGATGATATCCACATATTGTAAACTGCACACTTCCCTGCGCTGTCTGAAATCAAGTCTGCTTTTCCAAAGGCAGACCTTTCTGCTAAAAAGGAGAAATATGTTTCTGTAATTACATCTCTTGTGACAGAATTCAACCAGCGTTTTCAAGATTTTTCTGTCATTGAAAAACAAATCAAGCTGTTCTCGACCCCCTTCCTGGTGGATGCAGAAGAAGTGGAGGAGAGTCTGCAGTTAGAACTGATTGAAATGCAATGTGATGATTCTCTGAAGAGTCAACATCAGCTTCTCTCCCTCCCTGACTTCTATCAGAGTTTGGATCATGCCAAGTTTCCTCTGATGAGACGCCACGCAAAAAGAATGATGAGCCTGTTCGGCTCAACATACATATGTGAACAAACATTTTCTCTGTTAAATCAGAACAAAAGCAGACTGAGATCCAGAATGACTGATAGCCATCTCTGTGAAGTCCTTCGTGTCTCAACCACCAAACTTTCGTATACTTAAGCCTAAACTGTGCATAGGGACTACCCAGACGGCTGAAAAAAGTGATTTCTGACAGGTTCTCACACTTTTGACCAGTCCTCACACTTATGACCGGTCATCATTTATGCCTGTTGCAGCATTTTGTGCATAAGGACTACTCAGAGGGCTGAAAAAGTTATTTTTGACCTGTCCTCACACTTTTGACTGGTCCTCACACCTACAACTATCTTTACATTTTGCACCCTATCTTGTAACCGTGGTGAAGAGAAGCAGTTGTGAAATGAGTGATATGGTTGTTAAAAATGCTGCAATGGGCATAAATGTGAGGATGGTCATAAGTGTGAGGACTGGTCAAAAATTACTTTTTTTAGCCCTCTGAGTAGCCACATCCACTCAGTCACATGAGCAGTTAGCCACGCCCACCAGTCACATGACCACCAAGCCACACCCCAAAATAAGCCACGCCCACAGAACTGGTACGAAAAAAAATCCCCCCCCCTGTTCAATGGTGTGGCCCGGGCCTTTGCTTATTTTTCTGTATTTGGCCCTCACCAAAAAAACTTTGGACACCCCTGCTATAGCCGGTGATAAAGAGGATAAACATCAAGATTTTTAAAAGGAATGTTAAATTGGCCTATTCGATTAAGGTTAAATACATACATTATAGTTTTCTAGTAGCCCTTAATAGACTTTTCTCAGCGAGGACTGAGTGACAGAGTTTTAAAGATTTGTTTATACATTTATAAGATATGGGAATAAGGGATTTTTAATTTTATTTTTAGAGAAAATGATAGCCTACGTGTGAAAAGTAAAGGAATGTGAAACTGATTTATTTGAGTTAAAATTTATGTTATTTCCGATAAAGTTAAATGATTAGGATTGAATGACAGGGTTTTATAACTTGTTTATAGTTAAGAGGTGGGAGATGAGATGAGAGATCCTTTGTTGAAATGTTAGAGAAGGTGACAAGTTACTGATATTGTTTGTACTTGTCTTGATGAAAGGGGAGTCATTTCTTTATATATATATTATTTTTCTATGCACCTTTTTCTTTTTACATGTTATATTTTTCTTAGCTTTTAGTTTCTTTGTATTTTTAAACTTTAATAAAAATGTCATAAAATAGTTTGTAAAGTTAATTTTATAATAAGTAAAGCAGAGCATGTAAATTGCTATTAAGGAAAGAATAGCAATGCACATGGCCAGAATATTGAATAGCCGTTAAGGTGAGGGGTGAGGGGTGGGAGAAGGAATCCTACTTTCAACCAAACTCAGTTTAGAATATGATTAACTCTTAACTATTGAGAAACTAGCATGTTTGTAACTCTAATGGGAAGTTCAGTTCAGCTGTATTAATAAACCTTCATAAGCCTTTTTTGAACTGGGATAATTCACTTTCTACTATTTATTTGCTTTGTATTTAAATTATATGTAATTGTAAATTATACCATCTATTCTTCTGTAATATTCCTGATTAGAATATTAATACACAATGTGCATTTATATTTTAGCAACTAGTCTGTGAAGGCCACTTTGGAGTAGTGTTTAAGTCTCCAGGCTACAAACCAGGAGACCATGAATTCTAGTCCTGCCTTAGGCATGAAGTCAGCTGGGTGATCTTGGACAGTCACTTTCCAAGTCCTAGGAAGAAGGCAGTGGCAAATTACTCCTGAAAAATAGTGCATAAACTTGGCAGGCAGGCACCAAGTATCAACACTTGCTCAAAGGTACTCATCTCCCCCATTAAAAAACCCACTATTTTTGTACTGTTTTTATTTTGACTTGTAGACTGTTAGTTTTTTTTTTTATTGTGGGAGAAGCCCTAGGTAATGTAGAGTAAAAACACAATTAGATGAATAATTATACTTCATTTTTATGTAATTAATACATTTATATCCCACCTTTATGTTTATTCCAACACTCAAGAGGCTTACATTTTTGTAGCATAAAATATATAAAATGAAACAATTAAAATTCATTAAAAGTTGGCAAAGAATTTGTTTCTGTTTTTTCCCTATCTTCCTGAATATTGGGAGAGTGGGAGCTAAATGTACTTTCTTAAAGAGAAAAAGCACCGAAATAGATAAAGATAACTGTCAGACCAGCTCAGGAAGGTTACAGTTGGTATATTAGCATAATTCTGTAATTACAGAAATAGGGTTCATTCTTCTTGCTGCCATCTATGAATCCAGTGACAACTTAAAGTTCAAGATTACTTCCAAAGGGCAACCCTGCTCTTTCTACGGGAATTAACCACATCCAAATCAAGTTTCATCTCAATCCAATCCAGTAGTGGAATTCAATTTTTTTTAGTACCGGATTCTGTGGGCATGGCTTGGTGGGCATGGCAGGGGAAAGATACTGCAAAATCCCCATTCCCTCCCCACTCCTGGGAGAAGGATATTGCAAAATCTCCATTCCCACCCCACTCGGGGGCCAGCCAGAGGTGGTTGTTGCCGGTTCTCTGCACTATTCAAAATTTCCGCTACCGGTTCTCCAGAACCTGTCAGAACCTGCTGAATAGCACCCCTGATCCAATCCCTTTCTTATCAACAGCACTTTCACCTTTAGTTTTAGCTTGTACTCCCTCATCTGGCATTATTGAGATTAATGGCATTCAAGGGTACTAAGATTTGGGTTGCTTTAGAAATAATGAATGGATGGATCGATAGATGAATGAATGAAGAAAAATAGTTACTAGAGAGCTGAGAGATAGATTATAGCAACATGAGTCCATTATGCACAGCATCATCCCAACAGGAAAAAGCAAAACAAAATCATTCCTCCAATGCTTAACTCTGCCAGAGGGCCCAGATAAAGTGACTGATGCTACAAAAAGCTTCCAAATATAATCTCCCAGCATGACCAAATAGGTCTCAGACGAAACCCCAATTAATATGATTGCAGAAAATGTTTCATCCAGATGCAACTGCAGCTGAAAAACACCATTTTAAAAATCTCCTTATCCAAGAACAGAATATTTAACTGACCTATAATTGGAATAATGTTCTGGATGAAGGAAAAGCTTTTTCAGTAAAGGTCTTCTGTAGGACATAACACACTGCACAGGAAGATATTGATCATCACCCAACCTCACCTGACTGATTTAATCAGCCAGAAAGGGCAAGGATCGAGCAAAGTCCTTGTATCTGTCTTCTGTCTTCATCTTTCTGAGCGGCAAGTTGAAGAATATTCATATGAACCTGCCAAATGGTTACCAAGGTTACTTTTCTATGATCTATCCTAATATTGGAATCCAAATTGAGGGGAATGATAGATTTTCCAAATAACAATGAAACAGCTCAATTTTCTGGCTTCTCTCGCCCCACATCACAATGGAGGATTTCTGCCTAATACAGAAAAGTATCGCTGCTCCATTTCTGTGCAGGTGCAATGGAGACGAAGCTCAAGGCTCTAACGCTAAGACAAATTTATCTACTTATTAATAAAATAAATGTGGAGGCCCACATGACTCCACAATGACACCGTGGTTTAGAAATCCAAAAAGGCCAATATCAGAAAATAAGTTGCTAAGAGGAAAGAATAAAAACCCTCTGCCTCATAATACATCTACTCTAAAAGGGCCTGACAATCTCCAAAGGCTGGAGAAGAGCCAAGTTTCTAAGGCTCACTGAACGGCAGGCAGGATAGAGGGCATTTCAAAATTATTGAAAACTATTCTAGAATCTGATTTCCAGTAGATGACATTGTTTGGACTTGGTGCATGCCAAATGCGACCATACAGGGCAGATAAAAACCAGAGACAAGTCATTCTTCAGATAATCAGGCCCTATGCTATAGAGGGCTTTATAGATAACAAACCAGTACCTTGAATTGCACTTAGAAACCTATTGATCATCAGTGAAATCAGAAGAGGCATTATGTGAGCATTAACAAAACTTGCCCATTACAACTCACACTGCTGCTTCCATATAGCTCAGTGGTGGCTTGCTACCGGTTCGCCCCAACTTGGCAAATGGGCTGTTTCTGGCCTCCAGAGGGCCTCTGGGGAGTGAGGAAGGCCGTTTCCCACTCCCCAGACCCTCCACAGAATCCTAGAGAGGCACTGGAGGCTAGGGACAGCAAAAAATGGGCCTTATCCCACTGGAAGTTGGCAAATGGGCTGATTCTGGCCTCCGGAGGGCTTCTGGAGGGTCTCCGGAGGGCGCGAGGCCATTTTTGCCTTCCCCAGACTCCTAGAAAGGCTATGGAGGCTGGGTACAGCAAAAAACGGGCCTTCCCCACCACCACCCGAGGCCTTCCAGAGACAGGAAACAGTCTGTTTCCCTACTTCTGGTGGGCTGAGGTTGCACGCCCACTGATATGGCTATGCATGCCACTGTTCACCAACATGGATATAAAAGGTCCCCGAGAGAGCAAAGAGGACTACTCAATACCAGCATTATCAATCCACACAAATAATTCCATCTCAGGTTTATGCTCTACTTTGAAATAAAACTGAAACTTTGGATAAATTCATGCATAAAAACTGCCTGGAGATGGTTTAAAAGAAAAAAAAAGTACAGGTAAACTTTATTACAAAATATGAATCCCATTAAGTTTTGAGGAAGATTTTCATGGATATGCTGCTTTGTCTGATAAGGTAATCCTGACAGGAAGGTGAGATTCCTTTGTACCTTGAGATCTGTGTAGAGACTAGGAGGAACAAGAAGGATGTGTTAAGGCCCAGCAAGATTGTGCTTTCGTTTAAGGGTGAAACAGGATGGGTTTTTAATTACTATAAAAAAGTATGTGAGAACAGGCTTTCTGCAGGGCTCATAACTTTGAAAGGTCTCCTTTCTCTCTTTCAGAGACAGAAGAGAGATAGACATTGAAAAAAATACTCATGGTCTTTGGTATCTCTTAGCAGCAGAGATGTGATCTTACTTTCCTGTATTACCTCTTTTCAAATGAGACACTTCATTCAATGTACTTGGCTCATTTGAACACAAAATAATTACCGCTTAGTACCACTTGGCAGCAATTACAGTTGCAGAAATGCAGATGTTCAAGGCAATATATTTAAAAATGAAGTACATATGTTTAAAAGAGTTTGGGACATTTATTTTTCTAAAAAAGTATATGCAAATTGTTACATAAAAATGACTTGTTTATTTCAGTATAGGCAACAGTATAAAGATATAAAGATATATACTGTTATATACAATATATATATATATTGGAAACTTCACATATACATCATCACCAAAAAATGTTCAAACTTACAGACCTGTATTCTGAAAACCCATCAGTGTACCTATCAAACCATCATTATACAACAATAACGTGAAGATTAATTGAATTAATACAGAACAATTGTTTGAACCCACTTGTGCATTGTAACAAAATTAACACAAATGTAACAGAATGTCATTTGTTTGTTACGTGAATGAACCACGTTGGGCCTCAGCCTAAAATTTTATCAATCCATTCAAGAATCACACTGTTGTTTAATCCTGGCATGTTGTAAAGCTTCCTGAACTGAGGAATCATTGAGAACTATATCGTTAGGGTAAAACTAGAAATCTCTTCAACTACTCCACAAAAGAAAGTGGACATTAAAGTGGATGATCATAACAGTTTTCATATTAGGGTTCTCTAACATGGCTTACAACTAAGCCAGTCTTCAACCTTTCACGTGTTGGGGAAAAAACACAACTTTTCATGTGTTTCACTTATCCAAGCAAAAATTGCCACTGAATATTACAGTTTATGTATTTTAGGCAAGTCACACTAACTTTGAAGTTTGTTAGTTAAACATGAACCAGACATCTGAATTGTAATTATAATTTGCTGTAACATTGTGAAGAAAGCTTGTTTCTGTTCTTCTGGGTCATTTTTAAGATCCTCAATCGTTTTCTGAAGATATTCTGGGAGTTTCTGAAAAGTTTCAAGCTCTTTAAAATATAGATCTATTAACCAATGATTAGAAGAGTTCATATCAAGCTTATAACAGTCATCTGTCACCAGGTATGGATCTGAGAAACCAAGCTTTTTAAAGGTAATAGGAAAAGGTCTAAATAAGTCATATACAGAACAAAGATTTAACAACATCTTGCAAAATAAGTTTATCCATAATTCTTTGCGTTGATTATAGAAATTACTTTGTACTTGAGCATGAAATTCCTCAACTGTCTGTTCTGGCTTCACAATATTCAAAAGACGTTGCTTGGTTGCTGGACATTTTATGTAATCAAGTGGTAACTTTCCTTTAGAATCTTTTTGCTGTAGTAATATTAATCCTGTAGGAGACAAAACATCAGTCAGAAATTATACAGACATGTAGATAAAAAGTGCCTAAGAAAAGTCTGGACTGACTCTGAATCTTAAAGATGAGCAACACAACAAAATCAGATTTTAAAAAACTAGATAAATAACATAATTCAAATCAAGGTTAGATGATGTTTTATAATGTGATTTTATCCTGTTAAGACACTATACCATGACTATTAAAAAGTCTGTTACTGCATGATTTATATCTTTTTTTTCTGAGGGGATGCTTCATTGCACTCCCTAGAACCTCATAATCATATAACAATTGAGTCATTTTTTTCCAAAACTGAGGGCTCCTTTGTTTTAAGTGGCACACAATTTATTCCTTAAAACCCTCTAATAATGCAAATAAAACTTGTCAACAACCAGGCTTGATGCAGACTCCAGCTGGGGATCCAAGCCCCCCCCCCCAACCAAAAAAAAAACACACAAAAAAAACACAACAACTTTCCTGTTCTGAGCAAAGGTTATTTGTTGTACATAGTTGTATGTATAAAAACAGGTTACAATTCTAAGCATATTTTCAGTTGTTTGTAAAAATGTAAGCATCCTGATGGGATTGTAGTCAATGACCTGAAACAAACAAGCCTCCAATTCAACCATGTAATAATTACAAGAAAGAAAAATAATGGTTTTGGAATAGGCTTCACAGTCCTCTAAAGTTGACCATTATTGAAAGCAATCTCAAATATGTAAGGAGAACCAATAATATTTCTGTTATCAAGGTGTTCTGTTAATTTTTACTTCCATGCACCCTTTAACCAAGCAACTCATATTAGTTCAATTAAATGTCTTCTGAATAGACGTATGGAATGCAATAGGGATACAATAAGCATACACATCCAAAATTATTGTAACTTGGTTTTCATCAGCTTACATTATATTACAACAGGGTGTCCCCTGGGCAATGATGATGTCACCGGCTGACATCACCACTAAGCACTTTGGTGCTTCTTACATGTAAGTATAGTATATTACAATATAATCCATATCTCCTTGCTGGGTTTGAAATAAAAGTTCTAGAAATCCTAATTAGCAATAATCATGATAGCTAAAATTCTAGGTTATGATCTCACTAAGCTAAAGAAATTTGATTACATAGAAGGAAGTGGGGGTTTTCCTCATTTTATATGATAGGGCCTCACCCTTTTGGGTTGCTGGGAGTGATCTTGGTGTTTGTTGATTAGACTGTTGTTTACAGTTAGCTTGTCTATATTGGTGGTTCCTTCATGGGGGTACTGTTTACTTCTTGAGTGTTGCGCTAGTGTTAATTTTAGTGTTACTTTTTGCTAATCTAGGTGTTGATTCCTAATGAGAAGGTGTTTGGGTCTTTTTGTTTCCTTTTTGGATTTTTGATTGTCTCTCTTGAGTGGTTGTAGATGTTGTTAATCTTTACCAACACTGATAGAGCAAACACTAGCATATAAAATGAGAGCAAACCCCACTCCCTTGTAGTACTGACGATGTTACCTAGTTTGGTAATAAAATGTCTGCAAGAAAACAGCCAAGCTCAGAGAGCACTAAGGACCTCACAGTTCAATCCTGAGCTACAAATAGTCTCTTCTATGCGTAAATCTGATTACAGTATTCATTCTGGATGTAAGTATACGTTTAGTCTATTTTTTATTGAACTTTCTGTATGTAGCTATGATCGATGAAAAGCACATTGTCTCTACTATGTTGATTTAAAAAAAACAGCTGACAAAATTTATTCCTTTTATTCTGGAAAACAATCTGGCTCATGCTGCAGCCTAACTATGCTGTGAAAGGGATGAGTTTCTGCACTTCTATTTAATCTGGGATTCTCTCTATGCACCATGGCAACTTATGTCTGTATAGGCCAGAAATTTGGACAATGATGTAAATATCTGTAATGGCTTTCCATTATGTTCTTACTTTGTAGAAAGTCATGCAAATTACGCTAATATAAAAGCTTTTGATACGATAAAATCTCAACACAGTCAAAGAACATATGATTTTTTTTGCTTCTACATGTCTACACTGAGTAGCTTACCTAGCATGCATTTATCTTAATTCAGCAAGTATGTAGAATTTGTAGATATAAAAGTCCATATTTATCAATGTTTAAAAGCGTGCATCCAGGACTTACTAGAAAGTAAAAGGGAGTGACTGAAGTAGAGACCTCTTTTTTCTTAACAGTGATCACTGTTCATATTTTGTTTTGTTAGAATAGGGAAAAATATTACTATGTAATTCACTGCCATATAGACATTATTTTGGTTAGGGAAAACATCCCATCAATTTAGATTTTACAGGATTGCAAACCACAGAATAAGAAATACATACTTTTTGGAATTGACAAATAACATGGGTAGTCATAAAGAACCTGTTATCTACATTTAACTGGAATGCCCTTTTCTGCCTAAAAATGGTTATGCTAAAACTAATACAGTACATGGAGGTAAGAAAAACGTTGTTGGATAATCCTGGCCAAATTATCATCTTTCAAAGTACCCTGTTTAATAGAATTAGAATTTAATGAGAATTAGAAGATGTGCAGAATATGGTGCACTAAAAAGATTAATATTAGTATAACTGTGGTGAAAGTTTATAGAGATGAAATTAGCTCGAGTAGTACAGAAATGTTATTAACTCTAAAACATTGATACTGCATTGTAGTTAGTTACTTAAAAAAATAAAAGGCATATGGATGAAGAGAGTGAAAGTTTTGAATGGTTCTGAAGAAGAAGAAATGTGAGTAATTCTACCCTGAATATGCAACACAGAGTTCTTGTCAAGCTCTTGTCAAAACCTCTGACAGGCCAAAGCCTGGCAACTGACAGCGAAGATAAGTCTGAGCACACAGCCTGTAAAGTTGCCAGAAGACCTTGATGAATGAAAGAGCAAGTAGATCTTCTCCCTTAGGACAAGGGGATCATCCAGTGGCCATTCTTCATTGACACACAGGAAAAATGCACATCTGTCAGTGGAATGCCACATTCAATTGAAGACTTGGACTTGCGGTAATATTGGGTCTTGCATCACTTAGACCGATTGAAGAGAAGCCAGGTATTGGCTGGGCCTGTCATCTGCATGGTGCAGTAGATAAATAAAACACCTGGGAGATCATGTTACTGTTCTGGAAAATATACACTGAGAGGGAAGAACAGGGATATATTGATTGGGAAAGAATGTCAGACAGAGATCAAGCAAATAGCCTTTAGGGGGCAGGAGACAACTGCAAATACAAAGGAGCCTTCCAGAGCAAACAAAAAACAGCATTAATTTGTAATTTGGGGTAAGTTTAGCTAAAAAACCAGGTACAACACTTTTTTTTTACTCTATGCAACTGAGTTATATAAATCTGGAAACAAGATAAAACATGAAATCACAATGACACCATGGCATAATAAAGATAACAAACTATGCTATGCATCTACAGATATAAAATGCTCATGCAAATTTAAACAGTTATGCAATGTAAGTAAGATACAAAAGGTCATATAAATGGCATCTACAATAGTGTTTTGCTATTAAAATAAGACACCTTTTTCAGAAGAAACAACAGATATTTGTTCAACCCAAATAAAAGCACTTGGTTATTAAGGGGCACGAAGCAATCAGCTTAAGCATACTGCAGTTCATTGTAATATAATGTAAAATCAAGTTTTGGGATAGTACGAAATGCAATCTATACTATTGTTTATTAAGATAATCTTTAAAGCAAATCTGCAATTCAGCAAATATGAAAAAACAGCCACAAATAATTTAACTGACAAGATGAATGAGTATAAATATGGCAAGATACACATCAATATTTATGAAAAGCTCCAGCTTTCAAAATGACATTCCAAACAGCCTCCAATTTTAATACTCTGCAATTTTTAGAGATTCAAATTTCTCTAAGCTTATTTAGCATAAATGCACTCACCACCATGCTGAAGTAGAAGCTCAGCAATCGCTACATGTCCGTTTGACAGTGCATCATGCAAGGGAGTCACCCCATCCACTTGACTGAATAGGTTTACCTCTGGACAATGCTGCAAAATTTCACGGACGCACACTGTGCTACCATGGTTACAGGCTTCATGCAAAGGTGTCCAACCAGCATAGTCTGAATCATAAATTATGAGGAGTTTGAGGAAATAACAAAATCCATATTGGGATGTTCATAAAAATAAAAATCAAATTTCTAAAAAAATAATAAACACATTTCTACACAAATAAACTTCAGTAAAAATCACATATAATTTGGTACTTTATTTTAAAAGAGGAAACATGACTTGAGAAGAAAGATGCATTCACTGCAATTTTGCAATAATCTAAAAATAAGTTTTCCACAAAGCAGATTAATATTAATAGTATTATTAAACTAAAGATTTTTTTAGAAGTTAAAATGGGGCTGGTCTATTAGAATTTAAACAAAATTCTTATCCAGGTTATCACTTTGAATTCATAATTATAAAATGGCCAGGTAGGAGTAATTTTTAAATAATTACTGTGGTTAATTGAAAATCCCAAGAATTATACGAAACAAATGACTGGTTCAACAAGCTTTCATTCCAAACTACCACTCAAGTTTTGCTTTTAATGTATTTTTATGGGTAAGAAAATCATTGTGAAGAACGTTACAAATACATACCTTTCATAGTTATTTGGAAGGCTTATGGTATCTATTTAATGCAAAAAAAAATAATCAGCCACTTACCTTTCACATTAATATCTATTCCTTGTACAGTCAGAAGATGAATCAATTTCTTCACATTGTTGCTTTTGCAAGCAATATGCAGAGCTGTCTCCCCTAGAATGCAAAATTCATACAGTGTAAGCAAAACAGAAAATCAAGGCAATAAGCAAAGTGAAAGGAATTAGGAGTGCTATCTGTCAGAATATTTATTCATCAGAAATATATCCCCTTCCCAGTGCAAATATCTTTAAAGAACACTTTTAAAAACCACCAAGCTTCTCTTCAGTCACAGATCCAACAAGGATTGCACTAATAAAGGGTTAACTTAGGAATTATCTCTCCTCCCCCCCACCTTTAGTTGTAAAATGTTTCAGTCACATAAAAGGACCAAATGATCATGGAATACATGCACAAAATGCTTGGATTTGAAGCCGTAAAAGTTTAGAATGCAGTTGCCCTGCCTTAATTATATTCATGAACCCACATTAAGTGCATGGCTTTTTTTGATACAGCGTTTGTAGCTTAATTCAAATGAATGTTTCTGTCCAAGCACGAGTGCCTCTACACACTCAAGTATAATACGAAACTTCAAATCTGGTAACAGATGGTTTACTGTTTCTCAATAGGCTGTCTGGCTCATGTACAGTACCAGAATGAAAAGAGGGGGATGGGGGAAATGGAAGAGATTAAAACGAATGAAATGATCTTTTTTTTTCTTTAAAAACAAAACACAAAACCACACATGCAACCTCATTTAGAACTAGAAAAAGATTAAACAACAAAATCTGCCACCCTGAAATATGAATTGCAAACTTCTAGGTAGTGGTGTAATTGCAGCAGGCCAGGTAATAAAAAACTATTAATCTACAATATTTTGGTGAACTGATTACATCAGAACAAGAGCATATGAAAAACATGTTGCCCAACATAAATAATGAAACCTTTTTTAAAAACCGTTTGCGCCATTGGATTGGATCATTATTTACCTACATGTAGGAAAGATAAAGTCAAGCTGTTTATGCTGCATGTGGCTGAATCCATCATAAGCCACTTTACCAGGCCTTGCTTTGTATTCAGAACATTATATTTATGCAAAGAACATTTGGTTGTTGTTATAAGAAAGTACAATATCCTGCCTTCAAATATTTCTACATTAAATGATAATTATGTGCCAATTTATATTATGTACACTCTCATTAATCAAGAAAAAGATATAAATTGTAAGTAATTGTTTCTGACACAATTCTTGAGAAATTGGCACAGACCGAGAATAAAATATAAAAATCCACGCAAATTAATTTTTTTTTAAAAAAAATCCTTTTATTTCAGGCATATAGTATAGGAGGAAGACCATTTTAATTGCATTGCTCTTACCTTTCCTAACAAATGTCAAGCTTAAATTCATCACCATTTTATCACAGAAACCCTATCACAATTGTACTGTATTTCACTGAATTGTACACATTTCACTGAATTTGTGCTTTAAGTAGAACTTGGGTAAATTACTAAACTGATAATTTAAACCCTCAACATTTGTCTTTCGATATAATGAACAGTAAAGCCTGGGGCTGAATGCCGAGAAGAAGAAAATACTCCACATGCTTAATAAAGATATATAATACAGCATGCACTTCAGTCTTTGTTCACAAAATGTCTAGGAGTGGAGAGGAGCAAGAGAATTAGACTTTCAAATCAGAAGATAATGCTGATCCTTTCCAAGCACAGGTTGGGGTGGATTAGTGAAATAAGACAGTCAGGACCCAAATGGATTTATTTAAGGTATACTCTCAATTTAAAACTTGGTGTGTTTGGAAGACGTAGGTAAAAGAGGGGGAAATCCTGCAAAAAAAAAAAGGGGGGGGGGCATTTACTCATATATGTGACTTCCCATATTTAAGCATCTGATGATGTGCAACATGTAAAGCAGGGAAGGGATGTCTGGCTTATGTAATTATGTGACACTGCTTTATTGCAAATTCTTTTATGATTTTTCGCATTAGAAATGCACAATACCTTTAAGATTAATCTTATGGACATTCATCTGGTTCGCTGAAGAATGGCAATTTTCTTTGCCATGCAATATGGTAGGCTTGGTTTTCCGTTCGAGATTTTTTGGTAGATGAGCAGAGTTATCCTTGGTTTGTACACTGCAAATAAGCAAACATTGAAAAGAGGACATTACATGATATGCTTACCTTAAACACAACCACTGTGTATTACAATAATAAAGTATTCACAATTCTAACTGCTCGCAATTAAAACAGAAAGCAAAATTTAACCCAGCAGCACATAACTAGCCCCAAAATTCAATAAAATTAGAACAATCAGTATGTACAGTAGACTATATGTGTAGACAGAAAGATACACATACCCTTGTACAAGCACAAACATGCTCATCACTGAAACAGCAAGGCATAATAATTTGCAGATATCACAGGTCACTTAGAGTTCAAGAAATGGGTCAGGTCAAAGCAGAATCCTACTGTAGTGGTATTGTAGATGTTACTTACGGTACATCAGGCAGGACTTTGGTTTGGTTCTGCTTATCGCCACTTAGCATCAGAAATGCCCTCTGAGACTCAGAGCATGGCCATTGCCCTATTTTCTTTTTCTTCCCTTTCTCATACACTCCAGCTTGTAAAGTAGGCAGATAGCAAGAAACCTGTTGCAAGAATGACATTTTGGTCTGAGCATGTTGAAAGATTATAATAGCATTACCAGTCTCCTCTTCTTGCATCTAAAGCTAACATCTTTAAATAATATCTTTCGGATAAACATGCTCTTGAGTTTACATAGCAGTTTTTAATCATTCTTAATGCCAAAGTAATTCCCATGAAACACATTTCTTATGCTTTTATACCCATTATTGGGAATTCAAAATGGCTTCTTGCTATAGCAGAAAAATACAAGCATGAGAAATTTACAGTCCTGTCCTTCCATGACTGTGACAACATTGTACTGTATCTATATACTGTAATGTAGCCTTCGGTCTATTGCATTAAGGAATCAAAGAGGGCCGAATCTAGGCTTTTTACTGATTTTTTTCCCTACACTTTCTTCTAGAAGGAGAAAACGTGATTTAGCAACACCTAGCTTTTGAAAAATTAACATTTAAACTTTTTTTTATACTTTCAGTATTTTCTGTTCACAGGATTTTTGATTTAGTGGAGATTGATCAGATCAGGACTAAGAAAAAGGATGGTTTTTATTTCCGTCTTTCCTTCTGTAATTCTGTAATGCTTTCCTCCATGCAATTTGCCCCACAATACACACGACGTGGTGGGGAGTTGGCAGAAAAGAAGTAATTGAAAATGTTGCCTACTGTAGTCTCAATTGAACCAAAGCCTCTCCCAAGCCTTCTATTGACAGGAAGGACACAGTAGATGCAACTGAAGAAAAGAAGGAAAGCGCTCGTCTACTGATATCTTCTCCGCTGGCAGTTCTACCATGATGTTTATCTTACTGAAAGATGCCAAAACTGGGGGAGGGGGGAGGGGAAATCCTTTCACTCAAATATACAGAGTGATTATTTGCTCAGCTGGAGCAGGGAAATGCAATGTTACTTTCCTCTGCCTGCCTAAAGTCCAGGATTATTAGCAGCCCAGGTGAGCTAAACACCACTACGTCAATAATATCTGTTGGAAACTCCATCTCATATATTCTAGCTTTAAGAACAATAGTAAAAAAGGTCACTATTTTTTGACACATTAAAAATTGTGAACTATAGTTCCAAACATTCAGAGCACAATGTGAAATATGATGTCAGAAGTATGGGCATTTGCAGGAAAGGTGTCAGGCAATGACAACACGTGTGTCATGACCTGCAGTACATACTTTACTTTCGTATACATATGTAGCATATAACTGCACATAAAGAGAAAATATGTTCTCATATTTGGAGAAAGCTGTTGTGTTTACTTTGTACCATGTGTACTGAGGTTGCATTAGCACTGAGGTCACTCAGGAAATACACAGTTTGACCCGAAGTACCTAAACTTCCACATGGAACTATAATTATTTAGCCTCTTTCCAGGGGCCTCTGGTGGTTCAACAGGCTAATGCAGTCTGTTATTAACAGCAGCTGCTTGCAATTACTGCAGGTTCAAGTCCCACCAGGCCAAGGTTGACTCAGCCTTCCATCCTTTATAAGGTAGGTAAAATGAGGACCCAGATTGTTGGGGGCAATAAGTTGACTTTGTATATAATATACAAATGGATGAAGACTATTGCTTGACATAGTGTAAGCCGCCCTGAGTCTTCGGAGAAGGGTGGGATATAAATGCAAATTAAAAAAAAATGAAGGCCACAGCAAATAAGAGTATGAGCAAATAAAATGGCTTAGATAAAAAAAGATGAATAAGAAACACAAAGTCTCAGATCAGGAAATCTGAAGGTGCAACAGAACAGCTAAGTCACTAACATGGAAAGTTAAGAGATCGTAAGTTTCCTCTCGAAGTCTTTTGAATTTTTACCCCAGCCCTGCTTCCTATTTCACCAAAGGAGGTGGATCGGCCATCATCTCCTTCCAGGCATCACCTCACTAGTGCATGAGGGAAACGGATCCCGTCAACTGTGCTGCCTTTTTCATGGTTAAAAAATGTAAAAAGTATAGTAATTTCCATTGTGCAAACTCATGGCTGAGCAATTAATATAGAAACAGATGACTTGGTCTTCCTTCCCGCAACAAGCAAAATCAATCTTTATTTAAAGAGAAAGCATCATTTCCTTTTTTAATTTTATGTATTAATATACAAATAATCAGTGTTGGAACAGTGCAGACAAATGATACAGGTATCCATATCAGAATACCTGCCCTCTCAAAAGGAAAATTCCGAAAGAAAATGTGATGTTCTACTGTAGGTAGACCACAAGATGGGAATGATCTGATAGAGATACAAGGTTTTTGGGTGGAATTTTAAAACAGACACTGCAGGGATGTCAATGTATTACAAATCATAAGAATGTGAAGATATGCCAAATACAAAGATATGCAAAATGCAAATAATATTTTCATGCTCAGTTGGTTATCAGCCTTTCAATGCAGCCCAGGTCAAGATACAGACTGCACGAATAATGGAATTCTGGTTTTCTTGATATAGGGCAGGGGTCTGCAAACTTGGCTCTTTTAAGACTTGTGGACTTCAACTCCCAGAGTTCCTCAGCCAGCTTTGCTGGGAGTTGAAGTCCACAAGTCTTAAAAGAGCCAAGTTTGCACGTCCCTGATATAGGGTATAGCAACAGGATTTTGAAAGCTTGACAGCATTTTTCCTTCCCTCCCTCATACACTCAGGAGTTAAGGCAAAGCAAATTTTGAGTTTCTTTCTAGTATTCAAGAGTCTCCAAACTTGGCAATTTAATGACATGTAGACTTCAACTCCCATAATTCTCCAACCAGCAAAGGAGTTGAAATCCACAAGTCTTAAAGTTGCCAAGTTTGAGACTCCTGTGTCAAATCATCTCTAAGTATAGACTTAAATCATGCTAATAGCTAATTGCTATCATACTGTTTCTCCAAGATCGTGTTTATAGTTCTCCATACTTTGGTAGCTTCTTTATGTACTGTATATGACAGAGAGCATGTTTTCCTTGAGAAGATGGGGATTGGGGATCTTGTGGCTCCAGCCCCACCCCCGGGCCTGACCCCCTGCCAGAAAGTGACTCAGAGAGTGAGGGGGAAGGGCCATCAGGGCTCCCCTTTGCAGGGCCGGCCTCTCTGGCTCAGCTCCAGGAGCCAGAGGCAGGCCAGGTGGAGGAGGTGACAAGGCCTCTGTCTCCTGTATCTCCCCCCCGCCCAGGCAATGCTTCCAGACTTAGCTGTGGATAATCAGTCCTAGTTAGATCCCCGGTTTCTTAAACAAGAGAGGCGGGAATAACAGAAGAAGGGGTGGAGCAGGCCTAGAAAGTGCTGTGTCACGGAGCCATACCCCACAGAGTATAAAAGCAGGAGGGGCTGCTCTACTACTTCATGACGGACAAACCAAACTGACTGGAGAAAATTTGAGCTGAACTATTTGACTGAGCATTTGGCTTGGATTGCTGTTTGTTCCTGACTTCCTGGTTGCTCCGGTAATGAGCTTCTGACACGCCGGCATCAAGGAAGATAAAGAAAACCTTGGCAGACGCTTGCTGGTTTGCTGCCAGAGCTGATAGCTGCCGTGGACTAAATTGCCAGCTAATTGAGTCAGTTCACGTGCCTCGCGGACTGAGGTGTGGGGACAGAACAGGGGACTTCCACAATCCACACACTAGGACTTCTGATAATCAGGCAGATTCACAAGAAAGAAAGACAGAGATGAAGCCAACAGTAAAGGACAGGTCAAAATAAAATTAAATGAGCAAATAGCACTTACCATTTTTTGAAGAGAAAGCAGTTCATTAGAAAGAAGAGAGCTGTTCTGGAAATACAGATTTTTAAACACAGCTTCTGCGACAAACATTTCAAGCCACAGAGATGGGATAGAAGAAATGAATACTTTTAATTCCTCATATGAAAAATCTAAAAATAAGGTGAGCAAAAAAAAACATTAGTCCAGTAATCTGGAAAAAAATCCCTTGTAATATTTGCTAAGCATCACATTTTTGTAGTATTAATAAATAAATAAATAAATAATATTTTAATTATCACTCATTTAACTATCTGAAGTAAAAACTGTTTAAATTGATAAAAAGAGCAATATTTCTAACACAATTTTTAAGAATAGAATAGAACAGAATAGAATAGAATTTTATTGGCCAAGTGTGATTGGACACACAAGGAATTTGTCTTGGTGCATATGTTCTCAGTGTACATAAAAGAAAAGATATGTTCATCAAGGTACAAAATTTACAACAAATTGATGGTCAATATAGCAATATAAACCATAAGGATTGCCAGCAACAAGTTGGCAATCATACAGTCATAAGTGGAAAGAGATTGGTGATGGGAACTATGAGACGATTAATAGTAGTGCAGATTCAGTAAATAGTCTGACAGTGTTGATGGAATTATTTGTTTAGCAGAGTGATGGCCTTCGGGAAAAAACTGTTCTTGTGTCTAGTTGTTCTGGTGTGCAGTGCTCTATAGCGTCGTTTTGAGGGTAGGAGTTGAAACAGTTTTGTCCAGGATGCGAGGGATCTGCAAATATTTTCACGGCCCTCTTCTTGATTCGTGCAGTATACAGGTCCTCAATGGAAGGCAGGTTGGTAGCAATTATTTTTTCTGCAGTTCTAATTATCCTCTGAAGTCTGTCTTTCTTGTTGGGTTGCAGAACCGAACTAGACAGTTATAGAAGTGCAAATGACAGACTCAATAATTCCTCTGTAGAACTGAATCAGCAGCTCCTTGGGCAGTTTGAGCTTACTGAGTTGGCGCAGAAAGAACATTCTTTGTTGTCCTTTTTTAATGATGTTTTTGATGTTAGCTCTCCATTTGAAATCTTGCGATATGATAGAACCCAGAAATTTGAAGGTTTCTACTGTTGATACTGTGTTGTCAAGTATTGTGAGAGGTGGAAGTATGGAAGGGTTTCTCCTAAAGTCTACCACCATTTCTACGGTTTTGAGTGTGTTCAGTTCCAGATTGTTTTGGTTGCACCACAAGGCTAGTCGTTCGACCTCTCGTCTATATGGGGATTCGTCATTGTCTCGAATGAGACCGATCACTGTTGTGTCATCTGTGAACTTCAGTAGCTTAACAGATGGATCGTTGGAGATGCAGTCATTGGTATACAGAGAGAAGTGGGGAGAGCACACAGCCTTGGGGTGCCCCTGTGCTAATTGTACAGGTATTTGATGTGATCTTGCTTAGCTTCACCTGCTGCTTCCTGTTTGTTAGGAAGCTTGTGATCCACTTACAAGTCTGTTCCGGTACCTGTAGCTGGTTTAGCTTAATTAGAAGAATGTCTGGAATGATGGTATTGAATGCTGAACTAAAGTCTACAAAAAGGACCCTTGCATAGGTCTTTGGAGACTCAAGATGTTGTAGGATGTAGTGCAGAGCCATATTAACAGCATCATCTGTTGATCTATTTGCTCGGTATGCAAATTGCAAGGGGTCTAACAGCGGATCCGTGATGGTTTTCAGGTAGGAAAGCACTAGCCTTTCAAAGGTTTTCATGACTACAGATGTTAAAGCTAAATGTTTATCAAGTTTTCACGCTTAAAGTAAAAGCTACATATCTCCAAACAGAATCTGCATCTGTGCTATGTTTTAAAGTAAAACATAGATTCAGAAAAACCAATGAGTCAATTTAACATTTAAGGAAAAAAATACAAGGCAATATTCTTGCAACTAATATTGTTACAATTTTAACTACAATCTCAAAACCTGTACCAGGAGAACCATTGCCAAATGCTTCTATGTATTTAAATTTATATTATGTCTACCAAAATTTAATATATGGTATAAGCTATTAGTAATCAATACAATTTTCTACCTCCAAATCTTGGATGTAGCAGATAGTATCTGTTGTAGTTCTATATTGTCACTTTGAAGCTGATACAAGAATATAGGTCTTAATTACAAGCTCTATCATCTAATTATAGAGCATGTCATGCAAAGGTCAATTTTAAGAATTCATGACTTAAAATATTTTTAGCCTTATAGTTCACCATATACAAAAGTTCAAAATAATTCATTAGGGAAGTATGGATGAGAAGTTCATTTTTTAAACATTTTTGATGGTATATATAATCAATTTGTATTCTGCATACTATATAGCCAGGTGTAGTGGTTAGAACATGGGGCTAGAAACAAGTTGTGAGCTCTAGTACTGCCTTAGGCATAGAGTGAGCTGGTTGATCTTGGGCTAGTCACTCATTCTCAGTTCTAGGAAACCAGCAATGATAAACCATTTCTGCAATTTTGCCAAAAAAACTGCAGCCAAAAAAACTGCAGGGACTCATTCAGTCACCAGGAGTCAACATTGACTTGAAAACGAAAAACACCCGAATTAAAAATGCATACTAAGATGAAAAAAGAGGAAAGTTTATGTTCCATCAGTGTGCATATACACAGTGGCAAACTACATTCTATTTTTGTATAGTTTGCTGACCTTTGGTTAATATTAATATTAATAATACATGTGGGTTTTGTCTCCTTGGTCAATTTGTGATATTAAGGCACTCAGAATGTCTTAGAATGATAATGATTAATCTCATTTAAGTTAACAGTTACAAGTTATAGCTTTTTATAGCATCAAATTGTTTACTGTCATAGTTGGTGACTGTACCTAACTGATTTGACTGGTACTGAAAAAGGAAAGCAGGAGTAGTTCTAATTAGTACATGGGTGAAAGACCACCAGGAATCTCAGGTCTGTAAACAAGGTGAAGAAATTAAGAAAAACATCCCCCCCCCAAAACATCCAGTAATATACCATCTCCGTATGTTTTGAGGAAAACAATATTTGACAAGGGAGATTTCAGTTTACAACAACTGCTAACCAATTTGGCCTTTTTAATGGACACAGATAGTCCTTGCTAAATGAATGTTTAGTGACAGTTTGCAATTACAGCAGTGCTGAAAAAGTAACTGGTCCTCACAGTAGTCCTCACACTTACAACCGTCTCAGGATCCCCATGGATACATGATCAGCATTAAGGTATTTCACACCTGTGGGTATTATGACTGTAGCAGCATCCCCTGGCACAGTTTGTGTATTTCATAGTCACCTTTTGACAAGTAGAGTCAATGGAGAAGCCAAAAGTTAAACCATAAGTTGCGGTCACATGATGTCTTGTTTAATAAACACACAGAAGTGAGTTCTAAGTCTGTTGTGGTCAAATGAGGTCTCAATTAATGTGTTGTTTAGTATTATGGGGGAATAACCTTGGGGGGGGGGAGGGTAAGAGGTGGGAAGCCTGCAGCTACATAACAGACAGAAAAAAAATCCTCTCTATCCTATCAGGTTTTAAAAGGAGACAAAGGAAGGTTTGTACTTTCTGAAGTACTTAACAGAAACATTCTGCTAAATGCCTTACAATATATTAGAAATAACTCATTTGGTGACATTTCCTGTCTGATCTACCTTGGGAAGGCTGACAGAGAGAGTTGCTGGTCCCAACTGAGGTCATTAAATGAGAATTGCCTGTAATCAACACCTTAAAGTTACAGTATAAATGATAAAGAATTAGTGTAATGTTCCACAAATTCAAGGGACATAGCATGGGTAGCTTAACAATGTCAATCACTGGATTCCCGAGATAAAACAAAAAAAAAACCTTTGAGAAGGAACCTCAAGGAGAAAAGTTGCAGAGAATTAATAGTAGATGAAGGCTCTACTGCACATATTCAAAAAGTCAAACAGGTTTTTCATTTATATATAATATAGGCTATAAATAATAATGGGTATAATGCTTAATTCTTAATTACTAATTATTAACATTACCATCACACGAAATGGCAATATAAGAAGCAAGGTCATCAGCTACAGACGGCAACATATTTCTGTCCATTATGAAGCCTGAAATAATCCAATATTCCACAACAGCTCCCAAAACTGCATTTAATAGCTCAGCTATTTCATGTTTGAAGACCTGAAAAAGAGTACAAGTTCCATATTGTTATTATTTACTAACATATATTCATATTTATCTGTATATTATTCACTTCAATAAATAAAATGTTTTCTAAGTTGCTAGGAATAAAGAAATTACTCGTTCAAGATGATGGGCCCAATCTGAAGCTACAAAAACTGTCTGATGTGGTCCAGATTATTTCAAAGGTAGTTCAATATGATACAACCCTCTGCCCTTCAAAAGATCTATCTATCCATAATCTAGCAAGGGTAAAAAATACAAACACTTTTAAATTTATTTTTCAGCAGAATAGGATCTTTTTAAAGGGAAGTTGGAATTAATGAGTGGGCGAAGCTTACTGAGCTTCATAGAAATTGGGGGGTGGGGGTGGGAGGTTGAACCTCTTTCAAATCAGGTTGGTTGTTTTAGCAGGCTGTGGGATGACACAGAACACAATTATCATTTTTGTGAAGAATATATATGACAAAATTGAGACTGTGGGTCTTTTGTGCAAAAGAATGGGATATTCATTAGGAATAACAATTCTTTTTCCTCATGAAATGCAGGTAATTGTCAGGTTTTCATTATATCAAATTAATATAGTCGATGCATATTTTTTTTTACTTATGTATATATATATATATATTCTTCAAGATATGTTGTTTTATCTATGACAATTGTTTGTGTATACTGTTGTGACAAAAAGAAATTAAAAAAAAACATAAGGGATTACTTTGGTGTTCTTTTCCATAAAAGCTAGCTAATACAGTTAAGGGAAAAAATATCTAGGATTAGATTCCGATAACAATGAAGTAACATATATGATAAAACTAGAATGTCTCTCAGCTTTTTTTTTATTCAAAAAGTTTTACAGAAAATTTCCCCCCCCTTTCCCCCCTCCCCTCCCCCCTCCCTTCACAACCCCCCTCCCCCCCCCAACTTCCCGGAACAAGCACAAGGTATAGTTAAAAATAAAACAAACATATGCTAAAAAAAATTCGTCCCAACTTAATTATACCCCTACAATCATCAATTCCTAACTTCCCCCGAAAACAATCAAAAATAACACATCATAATCATTCAAAAACAGTCTGATAACTCTTAAGTCTGATATCTACTTTGAATATAGTCAATCCATTTTTTCCATTCCTTTAAGTATCTTTCTTGCGTATTGTCTTTCAAAAAGGCTGATATCTTCGCCATCTCAGCCAAAGTCTCTCAGCTTTTAAAGATCTTTTTATCTTTCCACATGCTGTCAAAAGGAGGCTGGTCACAAGGATCACTATGAATGGAGGATGGACCTGTCAACTGTAAAAACTATACTTGCATTAGATATGGTTAACAGCACAAGTAGCATTTGAGTTATGAAAGTTGGGACTGGGACAGCTATCACTAAGTGATGCAGTCATAAAGCAATCCAAGCAGTCCCGGTTGCTGCTGTAACCCCAAGATGCACAGGTTGTTAAATGGGAAGTCCTAAGTAAAAAAGCACAGGAATATGACAGGATGGCATGTATACAAGTGGAGGGAGACTGAGAGATGGAGGACTTGGGTGTATGTATGTTAAGTGTAGAGAGGCCAAGGGAAGGACTGGGTGCATGTGTGCGAATGCAAGGAGACTGAGGGAAGGAGGGCAGGGCATGGCGCTTAGGAAGGCAGGAAAGACTTGTCAGATCAATTTGTGGCCTTCCCTGCAGGCTATCTCACTGACTGAGAAAAAAAAAAACGGTGTGTCTGTACTGTTGTCAAGAAACAGTCGCTAGATGTATGCTTCATATGCACAGGCATTTATATAATAATCTGTCCAATGCTACAAAATATCAAGTCTGTATTACATTGAAGGTGCACAACAACAAATATTTATTAACAGAGCCTTTCTGAAAGTGGGACGTCTAAAAATATTATTTCTCCTTCTTTATATTTATATTAGGTAAATCACTTACATCAATTGTCCTGTACTTTTCTCTGTATGAATATATAACCCAGTCTATTAGAATATTTATCTGTTTGTTGAAAAGCACTGAATCGTTTCCTAACCAAAAGGTGTTCAAAAGAATAGTCTGTGGCATCACTAGTGGATTATTTGAGTCACTTCCTTCATAAAGCCTGTAAAAGAAAATTTCATTTCTGGATTTAACTACTTAATTTGTTAGACTTCAGTATACTGCATATTTTCTGTCAAAACCTGTAGAATTTAACAGTATAACAAAGAATCTATAGAATGTGTGATAAACAATGAAGTGATGTTTTAGGCTTTATTTAAGTCATATAAAATGTAGAAGCTTGCTATCTTGTCATTCAGAAGCGGCTTCTTGAAGAACAAAATATTTTAACTCATCTGTTATTTCAAACAAAGGGCTATAATAGCTGCAGTTCAATAGCTCAACCACAGCATGCAATAAATATGAGTACTAAGACTGCCTATTAGCAAAGCTGTAATATAATATTCTTCTTCATGGATTACTGCCTTGTCGTGGTGAAGGGGCTTGCGTAGCTCAATGAAGCTATGAGCTATGCCGTGCAGGGCCACACAAGATAGACAGGTCATAGCAAAGAGTTCTGACAAAACGTGATCTACTGGAGAAGAAAATGGCAACCCACTCCAGTATCTTTGCCATGAAAATGCATGGACAGTACCAAAAGGAAAAAATGATATGACGCCAGAAGATGAGCCCCTCAGGTCGGAAGGTGTCCAATATGCTACAAGGGAAGAGCGGAGGGCTAGTATTAGTAGCGCCAGAAAGAGTGAAACGACTGGGCCAAAGCTAAAAGGATGCTCAACTGTGGATGTATCTGGTGGTGAAAGGAAAGTCCGATGCTGTAAAGATTTTTTCTCCATAGGAACCTGGAATGTAAGACCCATGAATCAAGGCAAGCTGGGTGGGGTCAAACAAGAGATGACAAGACTGAACATCAACATCTTAGGAATCAGTGAACTAAAATGGACAGGAATGGGTGAATTTAATTCAGATGACCATCAGGTATATTACTGTGGGCAAGAATCCCTCAGAAGAAATGGAGTAGGCTTCATAATCAATAAAAGAGTAGGAAAAGCAATACTGGGATACAATCCCCAAAATGACAGAATGATCTCAGTTCAAATGCAAAGCAATCCATTCAATATCACAATAATCCAAGTCTATGCCCCAACCACTGGTGCTGAAGAGAATGAAATTGACCGGTTCTATGAAGCCCTACAGCACCTTATAGAATTAACACCAAAAATGATGTCCTTATCATTATGGAGGATTGGAATGCTAAAGTAGGAAGCCAAAAGCTAACCGGAATAACAGGCAAGTTTGGCCTTGGAGTACAAAATGAAGCAGGGCACAGGCTGATAGAATTCTGTCAAGATGATACGATGGTCATAGCAAACACTCTTTTCCAACAACCCAAGAGACGACTCTACACATGGACATCACCAGACGGTCAACACAGAAATCAGATTGACTATGTGCTCTGCAGCCAAAGATTGAGAAGCTCTATACAGTCAATAAAAACAAGACCAGGAGCTGACTGTGGCTCAGATCATGAGCTTCTCGTTGCAAAATTTAGGCTTAAATTGAAGAAAGTAGGGAAAAGCACTATGCCACTCAGGTATGAACTAAATCATATCCCTGATGAATATACAGTAGAGATGACAAATAGATTAAAAAAATTAGATCTGATAGACAGAATGCCTGAAGAACTATGGACGGAGGTTTGCAACATTGTACAAGAGGTAGCAACTAAAACCATCCCATAGAAAAAGAAAGGCAAGAAAGCAAAATGGTTGTCCGAGGAAGCTTTGCAAATAGCTAAGGAAAGAAGGGAAGCAAAAGGCAAGGGAGAAAGAGAAAGATACACCCAATTGAATGCAGAATTCCGGAAAATAGCTAGAAGAGATAAGAATGCATTCTTAAATGAACAGTGCAAAGAAATAGAAGAAAACAATAGAATAGGGAGGACCAGAGATCTCTTCAACAAAATTGGAGATGTGAAGGGAACGTTTAATGCAAGATGGGCATGATAAAGGACCAAAATGACAGGGACCTAACAGAGGCAGAAGAGATTAAGAAGAGGTGGCAAAATTAGACAGAAGAACTATACAAGAATTAGTTAACATCCCTGATAACCACAATGGGGTGGTCACTGACCTCAAGCCAGATATCCTAGAATGTGAAGACAAATGGGCCTTAGGAAATCTAAGCAACAAAAAAGCTAGTGGAAGAGACAGTATTCCAGCTGAGCTATTCAAAATCTTAAAAGACGATGCAGTAAAAGTGCTACACTCAATTTGCCAGCAAATTTGGAAAACTCAACAGTGGCCATAGGATTGGAAAAGGTAGTTTACATTCCAATTCCAAAGAAAGGCAATGCCAAAGAACATTCAAACTACTGCACCACTGCACTCATTTCACATGCTAGTAAGGTTATGCTTAAAATCCTACAAGCTAGGCTCCAGCAGTGTGTGGATCAAGAACTACCAGGCAGGATTTCAAAAAGGCAGATGAACTAGACTTCAAATTGCCAATATACACTGGATCATGGAGAAAGCTAGAGAGTTCCAGAAAAACATCTACTTCTGCTTCATTGACTATGCTAAAGCCTTTGATTGTGTGGATCACAACAAATTGTGGCAAGTTCTTAAAGAGATGGGACCATCTTATTTGTCTCTTGAGAAACCTACATGTGGGTCAAGAAGCAACAGTGAGAACTGGACATGGAAGCATTGATTGGTTCAAAATTGGGAAAGGAGTCCAACAAGGCTGTATACTGTCACCCTGCCTATTTAACCTATATGCAGAGCACATCACAAGAAAGGCGGGGCTAGATGAATCAAAAATTGGAATTAAGATTGCCGGAAGAAATATCAACAACCTCAGATATGAAGATGATACCACTCTAATCGCAGAAAGCGAAGAGGAACTAAAGAGCCTTTTGATGCGGGTGAAGAAGTAGAGTGCAAAAATTGGCTTGAAATTCAAAATTAAGAAAACTAAGATCATGGCATCCGGCCCTCTCAATTCCTGGCAAATAGATGGG
Organism: Ahaetulla prasina; assembly: GCF_028640845.1. Taxonomy (NCBI): domain Eukaryota; kingdom Metazoa; phylum Chordata; class Lepidosauria; order Squamata; family Colubridae; genus Ahaetulla; species Ahaetulla prasina. The sequence continues at coordinate 260,474,943 of NC_080540.1, forward strand.
GAAGAAATGGAGGTAGTGACAGATTTTATTTTCTTGGGCGCCAAGATCACCACAGATGGGGACTACAGCCAAAAATTAAATGATGCTTCATCCTGAGGAGGAAAGGTATGGCAAATCTAGACAGCATATTAAAAAGCAGAAATATCACCCTGCCAACAAAAGTGCGTATAGTCAAGGCTATGCTTTTCCCAGTTGCAATGTATGGCTGTGAAAGTTGAACCATAAGAAAGGCTGAGTGTCAAAGAATTGAGGCCTTTGAACTCTGGTGCTGGAGAAGACTCCTGCGAGTCCCTTGGACTGCAAGGTGATCAAACCGGTCAGTCCTAGAGGAGATCAACCTTGACTGCTCTTTAAAAGGCCAGATCCTGAAGATGAAACTGAAATACTTTGGCCACCTAATGAGAAGGAAGGACTCACTGGAGAAGAGCCTAATGCTGGGAAAGATTGAGGGCAAAAGAAGAACGGGATGATGGAGAATGAGGTGGCTGGATGGAGTCACTGAAGCAGTAGGTGTGAGCTTAAATGAACTCCAGAGGATGGTAGAGGACAGAAAGGCCTGGAGGAATGTTGTCCATGGGGTAGCAAAAGGTGAAATCAACATTAAATAACTCTTTATTGTTTAGCTAATCAAGGTTCAACAGCCATGTGCCTTTGGATACAAGACCTGTAATTCTCAAGCAACAAAGAAAATGATACAGTTAATAATTTCTGGAGGATATCAGATTTCCCATATCTGAGCTAAAGTGGACTCTCATCCCACAAATATGTCCTTAAAAGTTGTGGGAAACATTATGATTTTTATAGTAACCAAATAAAGATTATACATTTCACAGGAAAGAACTGCATTCTGGAAATTTAGACTGGCTAAATTGTAATATGTAATACCTGTCTCTTAGTTCTCCAATGCACTTTACAGTGTATTACAGCAAATTGTGACCTTTATTTGCAGGTTGTATAAAACAATTTTAATTTGCTAGTTAAAATTTCAAATAAAACAGAACACCTTCAATACTTAAAAACATTATTTTTAAAATAATTTAAATACATGTCACGAAATAATTAATTATTGTAATAGGGCTGTACACGTCATTGGATTTAAAGCAAAAAGGTGCTCTGCAGCACACATGGACAGAAATGTGGGCCCTTGCCTGCAACTCTTGAAATCAAACATGTCTTTCCTGGGTTAAATGACAATGTGCTGGGAAGCTGCACAATCCCAGGAAAAGGCATAACTGAATCCAAAGTGATGCACAGCCCTAATATTTAATGTATATATTTCTAAGTAGAACAGCCTATCTTTGAAACAGAGAACACATTTACTATAAAGCGAGATCCACTTTAAAAATATAAATAGAAAGGCTAAAAGGAAAAAAAATACCTTCTTTTTAATGCCAACACTTCAGCCTCAAACAAATTCATAACAAATGTCAGCAGTTTTTTGTGAAAGGTTCTGTCCATATTTGTAGTTTTTGGGTCCATGACTGAATGACAAATATTATTGTAATAAAGACAAGACCTGTAGAGGGGAAAAAACCCACACAATTATTAAGATTCTATCAATTTCACATATTTTCATGTACCTTTTCTATTTAGCACCCAGACATTTACATTTAAGTCCAATTCTTTGTGTTCTGAGAGAGTTCTCTTTGTGGTTATATCTTACTGGAACAGAGATCTAATTTTGCAAAACACTGCTGAGCGTGAAAAGGGGTTGCTGATAGGTATAGAAAGGACATTTCACAAGGATACTTTGAAAATAAGGAATGAACTAACTATATATAGTTTTTTATTGCACTGCTGTTCAATGTGTATTGAGAAATATATAAAATAATATCTACAGCAAAGTGTCATAACTCAGGAAAGTACAAGGTGCTTCAGAGATCATATATTTTTGATGATCTATTGCTCTACAATTACAGGCTCCACTTATTATTGTGAGGTTGTTAAAAATCCAATATTTGTCTGACAACACAGATAAGCACAGCAATAGATTTTTTTAAAAAAATAATCCTTGTATCTTTGTATACACTTGAACTATCATTTTGACAGTTTTAAATTACTTAAAAATGGTTTTGCTCATGAACCTCTTCATCTTAGAAAATGTGCATCTGATAGTAAAGCAATTAACCTTTTTGCTAGCTTTGATTGCGCTCAAAGCTTTTTAAAACTTCTTTTTCATATCTATTAATAGTAGCTGCTCAGCAGAAAAAAAATTCTTAACATTCACTTCATGAAAATCAAAAACCAAAACTCTATTTGCTGCTTCAGCAATGATGTAATAATTTCGTTAAGGTTTTACCTGACAAGCGTTTCTATCAGAGACCATGTTCCATTCTTACAAACAGGACATTGAAGAATTTCGAGGTAATACCTTAGCACAGAAGGTGATTTCCAAGGAGGATTATGTTCGAGGAGAGTATACATTATATGAAAAAACTGGACAGAAAGGGTAGGATCTGAATTACCCTGTAAGCAAGCATGAATGTGTATCAGTTTCATGTTCTTCACCAAACTTAATCTGATTATTATTTTATTTTAAAACTGAATGTCTTGAAAAATTTAAGAGTGATTTATTTCACACCCACACCCACACCCTGTATCTTTCTATATTTATCAAATAATATTCTTACTTTTGGGAATCTGTCATTTAAGCAGAATCTCTACTTCACCGCAATCCATTTTCTTTATAACAAAGTTGAAGGTAGTATTACAGATGATTTTGACAAAGTTAAAAACTCTTACCCCTAACCCAAATACCATATTCTCGGGGGGAAAATGAAGCACTGGCTTCGCTAAATGGTATTAAATTGGCCAACTGTCCCATTACAAAATCTTTCTCAAGAAAACTATATACTGTCAGCTAAGCCATCTAACATTTAGAAGGCGAAGTAATGCTGATAAGCTGTGAAAAGTTACTGGAAGATGACCAGAACTTGGGAAAGCAAAGGAAACTAACTCTCTAGACCAGGGGTGTCAAACTCGCGTTATCACAGCATCCTCATGTGACGTATCGGGACTTCCACTCCCTAAACCAGGAGTAGGTATGGCCAGGAGTAGGTGTGGCTCATCTGGTCCACGGGCCACGAGTTTGACAGCCCTGACCTAGACAATATTCATTACATATTGCCTCTTTGTTCTTTCAAAACACCACTCTCTTTGTAGTCCTGCCCTTATTATCTCATAGTTACATCCCAATAGTCTCACTGATCTCACCAAGCACATGAGATTTTATATCCAGTGAAATGTCTGTCTAATATAGCCAATCGTATATTTAGTTTAAGTCTACAAAGAGGGTGTGCAATCCCAGCTTTTTTTAAACCTCTCTTTGGATCTGCCTCTGTCAATAAACCAATTTATGCTTAATGTAACGTGTCTTAGTCTTTGGTTTAAATATACACCTAACAATTATATCACAATGTACAAAGGTACAAAGATTACCACACAATCTTAATTTTCACAATCTCAACATAAATAGTTGAGTTTCACTGTGGTTAACACTTATAATTTCAAGATGTGATTTTTTTTTATAGTAACAAGTAAGATGTTGTTCTCACCTGGAGGATAGGCTCTAAAAGAGAATGAATTAGTTTATCAGGAGGAATACAATCTTTTCCAGAGAAAAATTCTGTGATTGCAATTGGTAAAAAATGATCATCCACTAGTTCTTCCAATATATTGGATCCCCTGGAATAGGGAGCATTTTCAAGCTAAGAAGTAAAACTTTTAAGAATTATCATTAACATACTTTTTATTAGGTGTTAACAGAAATAAACAAAATCTTTCTTGATTCATAATATGAATTTGTTGACTAATCAATTATAATTCCATATGAACATAACTTAACAGCATAAATAATAACTTGAAATTTGGGTGAATGAGGAAACAGAAATTCTATTTTGACTAGCTGATAGCCGCTATCCACAATTTTACAAGAATCTTCATTAACATTTCTTTTTATCTTATACTTGATTATACAAATTAATCTAAATTTTCAGACCTAAATTGTTTTTAAGACTTCACTTTCAAAAAAAGTTATAGATATACACTATTTAGATTAAAAAATTGAAATTGTGAACAAATCTGTTGTCCAAAAAATATTCCTACAGGAGTGCTAGTACTGTAACTACAAAACATCTGAGACAAGACATTGTTGTTTGTTATCACTATGTTTAAACCAGGAATTTTCATGTTCTGTCAATATTAATTCACTGAATTATCTAATGTTATCATTAATTGCAGGAATCTCACCCTAAACAAACATTCAATTACTGTGAAACATGCATTTGTATTGAGTTATTCCTGTCAACATTTCAATAGTCATAAAAGATAAATTTACAATAGTATTCAAGCATATTTAATTACTCCACAGTAGATATTTTGAATTAAAATACAGAATTTTGTGCATTTTTTGTACATGTAGGCTCTTTAGTACTTGGGACTGCAATTATTATTACTGTTGCTGAGCATAACCAGTTCTAACCAATGAATAATTAGTTCACATTTTCATAGTAACGAAGTTTATTATTCCTTCAAGAATTTGTACATTAAACTAGTTGGTTTTTTTTAAAGTTAGGAGCAAGCAGTTGCAGTTCAATACTTGCTTAAGCAAAAACCTATGGTTCTCACTAATCTATATTATCGTATCATATATGCTTAGTATCTCTGGGTAAAAAAATCCTTCCAGAATAGCATTTATAGTGAAACAAAAGGAAAAGAAAAATATGTGAATGGATACATTTTGTGTGTCACTTTTAAAGCATTCCTTCTAACTTCATTTTTCAGAATCTTACCTCTTTGTTGCATTCCACCTTCTGGCCCATTTGAGTGTACTTGCTTAGCATTGCCTGTCAGTTAAAAACAAATTGTTCTTGTTATATTCAATTTGTTAAATGTAATGCATAGAAATATTACATGACAAATTAAATAAGCATATGGTTTATCAGTCCTGCTAATTTCTAATAAAAATACTGATAATTATAGTGAAATTCATTTAAAGGACTTTGCAGCTGATTCCTCCTAAGTCTATTTTTTTCTGATACTTTATATTAAATTTCTTGTAAAATACTTATTACGTGCATATGTATTACCTTACTGCAATTTTCTTATTTGACAAAGTTTCCAATAAGCAGACTTATTTTTAAGTGAACTGCTAAAACAGATAAAAACAGATCTATATATTTTTCCCTCTAAATGTGTAGCCTCTGATATTAGAATGTCAAATAAAGTATAATGTTATATTCATTTTAGATTAATTCTTTTTTAGATTAATTTCTATAAACACTTTTGTACAATTTTTAGCAACTTTACCCTCCAAAATAGTTCAAATTGTTCAGAAATGCCCCCAACAACCTGAAAAGACTTTGGAGTGTTCTAGAGGAGATAATGTCTTTTAGGTTTCCATTGTTTAAAATAGGTATCAAATTACCTGAAGTAACAAGTGTAAGACTGAAACAACTTTCACTATATTCAGTTCTGTCTGAAAAATACCTCAGTTGTTCTTGAATAGTATTCACACTTACTGAATAGGTTTTAATTTAAAGAACACTAGTAACTAAGTATCTTCTTTAAATACAGGCGGTTTCCAACCCCTTCCACTGGCAATCCATTTCTGGGATTTCATATCTGAGGTTTAGTAAAATCTCAGTGTAATATCTCAAGCTTCCTATGCTTAACTCTTCACCCAAGGTCATCAATGGATGTCTTTGCTCTGGTTATTTTTAAATCAGAGTTGGAAACCTTCACTAAATTGAAATTAACAATGACAGCCAAAGTATGTTAGAATAATTTTGGCTCAACTCTATTTACATAAGTTGCATTTGTCTATTTGCAGTTGCTTTTGTTCCTGTTCTTTCATACCATGACAGCAAGAGGTTTTTAAAGATTAGTGCTTACCTGTTGATAAAATATATGCTTGATAAGTGCATTTTTTATTTCATCAAATTGCGTATCAATCATTGCTTCTCTCGATTCTTGCTCATATTTAACATTTTTCTTCTGGTATTCTTCAATGTTGCTTTTAATTTCATTCTAAGCATTACATATAATACATTATATTTTGTACAAGCAAGGTGTTAGCCAGCATAATAGTATGGACTCAAAAATTATAGTTAAAATATAATTAGAGCAGAAATACACAGCTTAATATAAAATAGTACTGTTTATATTGAACCAATCTGAGGGAGTAAGTTTGAAAAGAACCTGCTTAAACAGTCAACATATACAATACGTATCAAATATCAATATTCTATATAGTAGTTTTGAATATGGGGATTGAATGAGGAAATCTAGGCATAGAAACATATATCGTACTTGTTCAAGATTAAGCCCTGATACATGAAAAAACACAGCCCATCAGAATATATTTTACCCTTCTAATTACGTATATTACAATTTCCAGAAATGAATTTATCATAACTTTCCATTTGCTAATAAACAAGCTATTCTTTGAACTAATATGCTACAAGCCAAAAGTTATGAATAAAAAACTTGATTTAAAGCTGGTTTCTAATTGTGCTGCTTCTAGAAGCAATTTGACAAAATTCTGGATTTTCTGATTTTACGATTACAGGGTTTTTATTGTTGTTGTTCATTGGTATGAATATTTTAGATTGGCTTTTTGCCAATCATTTTTTTCAAAACCATTAGTGATACTGCAGAAGGAGTTTGCCTTGTCTAAAACTGGGAAATAACTACATTCAATTAAAACATCTTTTGATTTTGCAATCTGGTCAAGTTATATTCACAGCAATTATCATTCCTGGATTATTGTTAGTATTGAAACATGTTTTGGATAATTTTGAATGCATATTTTTAAACAAACAATTAACAAATTATTAAGATTAACATGGATTAATTTAAGAGATTTAGAATAAAGAACTGGAATGCCTGACATTAACAACTTAATAGATATGAGTCAAATAGTAATAAATATATTTCATGTGATCTTATTATAAGTTTTATTCCACATTAGAATGTTCATGTTTATTGGACACATCAGAAATTCTTAGGAAAAGGCTGGTGGTCAATTTCATTATGCTCCAAGCATAAAATCACGGAGGGAATACTTACCTCTATATGGGCTTATCCTATCTAGAGAAGTATCCACAAATTTGTTAATATGGTTTTAAGAACAAAAACATGTTAATTTTGAAAGTCAGTTTGGTTTAGCAATTAGGAGAGACCAGAAGACCATGAGTTCTAGGAAGGTGTGCTGGGTATGTTCACTACCTTATTTGTAAAAATAATAAAGGTGGAATATAAATAACATTATATAAATAAACAAAATAAAGAATGTAATGTTAAATATAGTGAGCATGGAACTTTGGGGCATACCAAAGTTATTTGCTTATGACGGAAAGAGAGATCCACAATACTTAATTCAGTGGTATGTGTTCATTCTGTTGTGAGTAAAAAGATAAATAAATTTCTGAAATGATAAATTATTCCATATGATTAAGGTTTAATGCTCTGTTCAAATATTGAATTGCTTTCTCTATGTATTTTGATGTGTTTATATGCCTTTTAAAGCAAATAAAACAAGAAAAAATCATAGTCCCTAATTTGTTTGTAACAGACAACTGTGACTAAGTGTATCTTTTGAATTTATGTGCTGCTAACATGAAGGAAAATGTAAAAAAACTGTGTATGTGTATGTGTGCCAACTGTATTCACATTTAACAAGTTACTATTTAATTAGGCTGAGGCTGTAATAACTCTTCCCTCCAGTTAAGCAATTCTTGAGAGTCAGGATTGGTTAATCTCAAACATACAAAATCACAGGCATGCCCTGAATGGTGCCATATTTGATTCAACATAAGCAAAATAATGAATGTAATGATATCTAATGATTTTCACTTTAGAACCGTTATCTACTTTTTTTTATGTAAAGTTCAGAAACTATGATACAGTTGGAACTATTACACAATGACAATTTAACTTAGAAATAGTTGATCATGACTCATCAGCTATGTTTAAAGCATGAATTTTGTTTATATACTTGCCTCTAAAAGATAAGTTCCTAAATAACAAATTGGGTAGCATGGAGCCCCAAAGAGATGTTTCAGTTTTTCTTGATTTAATATTGTATTATTAGTTAAAACATGGGTAATATCCTTTGGTGTGCTTAGTGCTGTATAAATATTGGCCTCCCCAGCTTTTAGAACTCTGAAAAAAAGGGAAAGATAAATATTTCAAATGTAAATATGTTTCTATTTCAAAAGCTAAGTTTATAAAAGTAATAATTCTTTCCCATAGTCTTTCCCATAATCACAAAATGGATATGTGTACATATTGCATTTTTCCGAGTAGAAGATACATATTCGGTTGTGGGGAGGAAAACAAGAAAAAAAATTCTGCCTACCATTTGGCTAGCATCCTTGCAGCAAACAGCAAACAGCTTGGTCAGCTTCAGCACATTATCGCAGCCTGATTCAGCACAAACAGCTGATTGGCAGTTGGATCGGCCTCCTGGAATACCGCCAATCAGGTGTTCCAGCCTGTGGGGATCGCCTCTGTGCATTGTGTTTTTGGCCTCAGTGTGTTGTGTTTTCAGCCTCCACAAGTCATGTTTTCGGTCTCCACACACTCCATTTTAGATCCGTTCCAGTCTGCCAGGATCACCATAGCATATCGCTGCGATCACCGCCTCCGAGTGTCGCATTTTCAGCCTCCATGCATCGCGTTTTTGGCCTCTGCGCATCGCATTTTTGGCCAGTTCCACAGAAACCAGCCAAAAATGCGCTGCAGAGGCCAAAAACGAGGTGTGTGGCAGCCAAAAACACAACGTGTGGAGGTGGCAATGATATACTGTGGTGATCCCAGAAGCCTGGAAAGGGTCTAAAATGGAGGATGCGGAGACTGAAAACGCGACGTGGAGGCTGAAAACGGCCAAAGGGTGGGGGCTGGTGGATGGGGCTTCGGTGTGTACATGTAAGTAAATCTCTGTAATAGTGCTTCATTACCTATTACAACATTCTATCTATTCTTATTACTATAAGTGAATGTCATGAGTTCTCATTGTTCAAGCTCTATTAACTATTTCAGGTAGAAACGATGCTAAGGGAAGAAATAATACTGAAGAGTAAAACACTGAAAGCTAAATAATTAAAACAACAATAACACTCAGACATTTTCTAACGCTAAATTTAAGTGCTCTCAACCTATTCCCAAATCAACAGAAAACTATTTTGGCTTGAAATTTGCCCTCCCCATAACCAATTTCTACCCTCTCTTGCCTCTGTTTGGAATCACTGAAGTCATTTGACTTTCTTTATCAGTAATGAGTGACAAAATCAATCAGATTTTATATCTTCTTGTTGCATTTGGAATAGTATCAAAATAAATGGAAAAGTACTACTTGAATGTCAGTACATCTAAAGATAACTTACTTCTGTCTCATGGATGGCAGTGAGACAAATATATCATGGAACATGACAGGAAAATGTTGCCATGGTAAATTTGTGTCATGGTTTGATGTAAATGAGGAAAGATCCTTAAAATAAAACATTGGTATACATGCATGTGGGTTTATATACACTTGTATACCATCCTGCCTAAGATTATCATATTTACATCCTACAGCATACATTTTGCACCCTCTCCCTGACCTGCACATGTCTCACACACTGCCTCACACATCTTGCCCGCACCCCACCTCTTGCTCAAACTTCTGACTCTCCCACACACCTTTGTGCATTTCCTCTCTGTAATGGCATATGGGGATAGGATAGCTGGAAAATATGCTCAGGTAAGAGAGGGCATACTCATAGATGCATAAGGGGCAGAGGAAGACATTCAGAAAAGAACTAATTTCTCAGGATGTAAAAGAGATGGTAGATTTGTACCATCAGACTTGCAATGTAACGTTACTATAAATAAGGTTGAATTGGATTATCTGGTTATGTATCCAATCTGGTCCACTTGAGAGAGTGACACTCCCCCACCAAGCTGCAGCCACTGACTATCGCCTAGGGCTTGCAATTTCTTGCTGGCTCCCCCACCTGACTTTGGTTGCTCCAGCTACCGACTATGGGATTCACTTAACAATAGCAATTGGGACTACAGGGATTGCCATTGCTAAATAAAGCTGTCCTGCTTTATGACCACATTGCTTAGAGATTGAAACGCCAGTCCCAACTGTCATCTAAATCAAGAGCTATCTATACAGAAACAGAATTTTGTTCCATTGCTTTGTGCACTAAAATATACCCACAATTAATAATGATATGTTTAATTGCAGAGATTAACTCATATTAAGAACCTTTTATTAGATAAAGAATGCTATTACAAAAGAACTGCTATCCAGCTTAGTAACAAGAAAAAAAATACAATTATTTTCTAATGACTTAATCATTCATTAGATAAAATTTCAGCTCTTTTCCCTACCTTATCAAGGAATCCTTTCGTTTATTACCACTCATAATAAACAGAACAACATTCCATCTGCGGAAGGCTCCTGTAGCACCAGAATGACTGAGTTTTTCGCGCCATCTTTTAGGTGCAGATTGCATTTGAGGTGAATAAAGAGAATCGTTTTTAATTTTATAACCCCATTCATAAGTTGTTTCATCAAGCCATCTGCCACTTTCAGCACTATTAATTACGTAGTCCTTAGTTAGTACCCATTTTCCTGAAAAACAAATGAAGTGACAACCAACCATTTTTGTGTAAACAAACTGCTGTCAAAGGTCAAATATAAAAAAAAAGCAAAAATTCCTAAGAGAAAACAGTTAGAGATTAAATGACATTTAACATTACTATATCTAACCATTTTTTTTCTGGCCATCATTAAATCCTGATCTTAACTTAAGACCTATACATCTATTTAATAGCATATTATCATATTTAATAAATAAATACTGTAAGGCTATGGAAATATATTCAGAGGTAACACATTACCTAATTTTTCATTATTTATTCATATCTGTGGCAGCAATACCATGTATTTTACATAAAAACAAACTTTAGCTTGCTTCGTACAGCAGTTTGATGCCAATCAGTTTCATTGGCGAGCAAAGCAGATTGTGCCACTGCATAGTATATTTTACCAGATGGTATTTCTATAGGTGCTAGCTTTGGATGCCAGCAATCATCTGATGGAAAGGTACTTTCAGCCTCTTTGGGACAAGCTATTACATTATGCTATAACACAGAATGCTCTGATTGAAATATGTTATAGCATATAATGAAATAAAATTGATAAAAATAATGGTGGTGGCTTGGATGAATGAAATCATAATTATCAGATACTTAAATGCTATAACTACATCGTGCATGTTATTAAAAATGTGTACATGTTATTAAAAATTCAGAACTAATTGAGAGACATTTGCTCAATCCAGAGGGAGACATTGTGGAATAAATATATGTGGTCATCTTTAAGGGGAAGATTTTAGGAGATCTCGAATTTGTTAAATACCATGGTATTTCCCAAAAATGCTTTTTCAAAAAGCAACTGGACTTTGTTTTTTCCTTGAAGATGTTTCACTTTTCATCCAAGAATCTTCAGCTCATTTCTAATATAAGAAATTACTTCCAAAGTACATTCTGCTTCCTATCTAAACTCTGATTAGACAATTTTCTCACTAAGAGATTGTAATTTTAATATTTGAGCAGTTAATAACTATTAACAATAGAGTTGAGAAATGGAATTTGTGCTCAAGTTATTTTTGCGCAACCATGATTGGAAAAAAGTAGACGAAGTCCTTTTAAGCATGAACAACACTAATGTAAGATACTCTATTCACATATGGATAGTCAAAGACAATGTATTGGATTGCTAGAAGAAATATGAGAAACATTAAATAATGTAAATATAAACAGTAATAGCAAGGATTCCTTAGCTGAGTCACAAAAGAGAAGAACAGGAACAGGCTAGCAGATTTCAAAATATTACTAATTCACAAATCTTCTTACACAATTGGTACTTTTTAGAGTACAGGTAGTCCTCACTTAAACAGTTCATTTAGTGACCGTTCAAAATTACAATGGCACTGAAAAAAGTTATTTATGACTTTATAGATACTAGTACCCAATTTCCATTCAGAGTTGGAAAGAGTTATTTGGCTTTCCCCCAATAAGAAGATTGCATTGGTATTTAAATACCCAATTACTCCATAGATTTCTTTCATCATGAAAACGAAGGATTTTCTGACGAGTCTGAATAACAGACTCCAAATTTTGAGAAGCTGGGCAAAATAACATCAAATTATGGCATAAATGTAAATGTAAAAACTACTGGGACCATCAAGTTGAGAAGTTTTTGAAAATGAGTAGATAAGATCTTACAGGATTTTAAGGTTTAAACAGACAAGCAACTTATTCATAACATGCCTCATATAACAGTTATTGAAAAGAAGAAAATCTGGTTCATTGATGTTGATATACCAGACTATACTAGGATTAAGAAAAAACAAGTGGAAAAAATTATGAATTACCAGGACTTCAATATGGCATCAGAACTGAATATAATGAAAAATAAATCCATTGTTATACCAATCATGACTAAAGGCCTTGGAGTGATAATTAAGGGACTTGCTCGATATCTAGAAATACTGAATTTACCAGACCTCAACACCTTATTTAAAAAAAAAAAAGCCAATGCCTCTGACATAGCCAATGTTTTCTGGAGAGCTACCCAAATCTCCCTATCAGTTTAGAGGGATACATTCCTCTTACTAGGATAAACTCAATTGGAGGCAAGTCATTATGCATTTATTTTAATGGAGGTTATTAGAAATAACATTATTACACAATACATTTGGAGAAAAATAATAATAAAACAGCTTTAAAGGTAATAGAATATAAAAAGAAATAATTTCAACAGTTTTGTGTTTTCAGGTATAGAGAAAGAATATCATTGAGCTGAATACAAGTAGCCCTTGACTTACAACCATTTGTAACTGTTTGAAGTTACAACAGCACTGAAAAAAGTGATGTCACCATTTTTTACATGACCATGACTATGGTCATGGGATCAAAATTGGAATGCTTGGCAATTGGCATGTATTTATGATAGTTGCAGTATCATGGAGTCATGTGATCACCTTTTGAGATCTTCTGACAAGCAAAATCAATGGGAAAGCCAGATAGCAATAGCACTTAGCACATATACCGCTTCATAGTGCTTTTACAGCCCTCTCTAAGCAGTTTACAGAGTCAGCATATTGCCCCCAACAATCTGGGTCCTCATTTTACCCACCTCAGAAGGATGGAAGGCTGAGTCAACCTTGAGCCAGTGAGATTTGAACTGCTGAACTGCAGCTAGCAGTTAGCTGAAGTAGCCTGAAGTACTGCACTCCAACCACTGCGCCACCTTAAGAACTACTTAACAACCATGTTACTATCTTATCAACTACAGTGATTCACTTGCACCAAACTTCCTTTTGTAAGTCAAATCATAGCTCATTCTATAAAAATACAAGGTGATGTTATGTTTGGGGTGACACAAAAATTAAGCATTGGATATATTTCAATTTCTGCAGTATTAAATCATTTGGAGCAAAAGCCACTCTACAGCTGGTTCTAGGATGACCTTACTATGCATTAAGTTAACATGACATCTAACATAATACTGCCATCAACAATCCATGTTTAGGAATGGAAGTGAGAATGGTTTGAAAGCTAAGGAGAGGAATAATGAATAAGTTAACATAAACTATGTCTTGAATTTTGGTCTTTAATTCATTCAACTTAGCATTTTTACTTCCATTTCTGCACTTAATGGTGAAGAAGCACATAATGGTGCTTACTTTCAATGTATGATAATGTTGGATATATACAAAGAATAAAAGATAAAATGTATGTTAGGTTTTTGCTTTTTGTTTTACTCAGACATGTCAACTTATATTTTTCTTCGTATATAAGCAGCACAGAAATCCATGTCAAGGTCACTGCTATATTTTCATGTGCCATTCTTTTCCAAAGAATCATTATAAGCAACCGGTCACTGTACTATCTGAAATAACTACAGTATATTGTATTTACCTGCTGCACATGCTGCTAGAAACTTTTCACTCTTGCAAGGCCTTTTTGCTATAAGATGAGTACAATTTTTATACTGCTAAAGAAAAAAAAAGAATTATTAAAATGTATGTGTGTTATTTAAGGATTAGCAGGCATCTTTACTATGGATCAGCATATTCCATTAACAAGTGGGATGCACACAGTAGTATGTTGGCTGCACAGAATATTCTAGCTTGCATAAAATAGTAGGGACATGTTTGGAGTAAAACTGAGCTTTGATTGTATTTGTGGCAATGTGCCAAAATTACTACTGTATCCTTACTATTAATAAGAAATACTACCAGAGGTACAGGCATGGCTAAAACTGATAATTTAGGTTCCACCTTATCTTATTGAAAAACAATATGTGAAAACTTATAATGATCAAAATCATGATAAGAGTCATTGGCTAATGTCTATGAGTCCACTTGGTACTGTGCTTCCTTTTCTCATGCCTTAATTTCTTTTTCTTATATTCTGTAAATGATACTTATCCTGAAAGAAAATAACATATGTATATATGTATCCATTTATACTAAGACAAGAAACTGAGTTCATTTTCCAATCAGAAACTCTTTCCAATAAAACTGCTGCAGGCCCATAATTACCTTATGTATTTATCAAGTACTATCACTTACCTCACTATTAAAGAAAACACAGTCTAATTTCAGAAGCAACTGGATTAGAATCTTCTTTTCTTCATTCTTAAATCCAGTTAACTGAATCTTTGGTTTCCTTTCCATCTACTTAAAATGATTATATGAAACAAAAAAGTATGACTAAAACTTCAATTATATTGAGATCAACGAGTTTCTGTTCAAATGTTAGTAACATTATATATAGATAAAAAGGGTCAGCACTAAGGACATTGCTTCATATCTTCTAACCAGACAACATATAGTCAGTTTTGACTAGTAGACTGCAGGTATGGAATTGCAGCACATTTTCAATTTATGAGTGGCCAGAAGATTAATGGCCATCAAGTACTCCCCAAATAAGAAAGCCAACAGAAGATGTTCCCATTGGATATGAGTAGGAGGAAAACTTATTTTCATACATACCTCCAGTGTGTGTGAAATTGTGTGTGTGTGTGTAAATAACTACCCAGGGCAGGTCTGCTAAGTAGCATATCTTTGAGGTCTGGCAATTTTGCTCTTGCTAGCTGAAGGCTCCCGATAAGCAATAATCAAGGAATTCAATGCCTGCGGAGTGACATTGTTCCTAGTCAGATCCCCAATAGAAGAACTTGGGGGCAAGCAGACATCTGACTGGGAGCAAATAGTGACTGGAGGATGCAAAAATGACATGGTAGCACCTTAATTCCCCCCCCAACACTTTATCCAGATGAAAAGCTACCCACAGTGATTCTGAATGCTTTCTTCATGGTAGACAGTCAAACAACCATTCTTTGACAAAGCCCTCCGGTTCTGGTGAATGTGGTTGCTTTCACAGGACGATTAAACCAGCCCTCCCATTTAATTTCTCTGATGCCTACTCTCAATTCTTAGTAACCCATCATTACCAGATGACTGCTAATTATAGAGCTGACATAAATGCGAGCTTAACTGCCAGCACTTGTACTTTACTTTGTCAGCCTGATGGGAAGTCCTGTCTACTTTGCTATACAACTCTGTGAAAACTAAAATGCACCAAATAAGCCAGCCAGTTATGCAATAAGTAATTGCTTCATATGATGCCAGTGTTCTTTCTACAGTTACGGGAATTATGTTTATGTTCATAGTTAAAATAAATATTGGGCTGTATTCAGGCATCTCACTCAAATTAAGAGGATGAAAAAGGGTTATGCAAAACTTGACCTGCAATAATTTTGGTGTGATTACCTGAAATAAAACTAAAGCAGGACCTCAACTATTGTGACCAACAGAACAAATCTTTAATCCTATGTAAAAAATACTAAACAACAAACTCAACCTAAGCATGCACTGGACTAGATTCCAAAGCCAGTGACCATAGAAGAGCGATTAGCCAATTTGTTAATGATCTCGCTCTCCTCAAGACATTTCAAATCCAACAGCAATAACTATAGAAAGAAAGAAAAAACAGACTTCACAACATGTCTATGGAGATTCTCAGTCATCCAGGCCAGGGGTCTCAAACCTTGGCAAGTTTAAGCCTGGTGGACTTCAACTCCCAGAATTCCCTAGCCAGCAAAGCAAAGCTGGCTGGGGAATTCTGGGAGTTGAAGTCTGCCAGGCTTAAATTTGCCTAGGTTGGAGACCCCTGATCCAGGCCATGGTTGTCCCAAAGGTGCTTTTTTTTTTCAAGAGGCAATTGGACTTTCTGTTTTTTCTTTGAAGACATTTTGCTTCTCATCCAAGCAGCTTCTTCAGCTTTGACTGGAGTCTTCTATTCCCCACCATCCACTCCAGGGGTCTCCAGCCTTGGTAACTTTACGACTTGTGGACTTCAACTCCCAGAATTCGTCAGCCTGTTGAAGTCCACAAGGCATAAAGTTATAAAGGTTGGAGACCCCTGATCCAGTCAGAGCTGAAGAAGCTTCTTGGATGAGAAGTGAAACGTCTTCAAAGAAAAACTAGAAAGTCCAGTTGCCTCTTGGAAAAAAAAAAACACCTTTGGGGCAGACTTCACAACCATTTCTACCTGGAGATGGAAAGATCAGAACCTATCCGGCGGTGCCTTCAAACTTCTTCACCTTTTAAGTGCCGTTGCGTATCCCGCTACGCCAGAAGCGTAAGGGGAAAAAAAAAACACCGCTTTGGGACAGTGGGAGATACCGGGAGTTCGATATCAAGAGCCGCCGAAGTGAGGCGCATCTGCCTTCTTTAAAACGGCGATTCCTTGTGAGAAGTGAGAAGGTATTTCTCAACCGCGGGTATCGTTCGCCATCCCACCAAAGGTTCAAAAGTGGGAAACATTCTGTCCACCGAGTCCAAAAAGCCCCTGAAGGAAAAGCAGCCAATCGTTTGTTTCTTCCCCCCACCCCGCCGCCCCCAGTTATACTCAGCTCGCCGCTACGAAGTCATTACCTCGAAAAGTTCCTTCCGGGCCCCGCGAGCTTCTTCAGTCTCCACCCTCCTTCCCGCGCGCGGTTCAGGCTTCACTGGCTCCTCCCCCCCCGGATGTTTGAGCCGTTCCGGGCCGTCGCTAGTAACGCTTGTTTGGTCTCCGGGGTTACCAGGCTCGGAACGCAGGGGCGGCTGGCCTACCTGGTGAGTGACGTCGGGATGCATTTCCCTCGCAGTGCGGGGCGGGAGGTGAGGGGAGGCGTAGGTGATACGTCGGAATCTGTGGGCCGTTTACCTCCCTCTCTCCCTCGATCTCCGCTGGGTTTTCGTGAACCTCTTAGTGTTCCGCGCCCCTCCCTGAGATTCAGGTTCTTGACCTGCCGTAAAAAAAAAAAAGCGTGGCGGCATTTTGAAAACTGTCCCACCCATTAATCCTTGCGCAGGGTTTCCGTCTTCCTTCCCTGCAGCTGACGAAGTAGATCCTAATCCATGATATGTTGGGTGTTTAAAGATGTCTCGAAGATTATCGTTGCATCCGGAGTAAAAGCTACCCCTCGTGAGGGCGTATTTACATTGTGGCACAGGCCATGGACTCGCTGTTTCCCATTCTCTGCCTTCCTCCTTCATGCTTGTCAATGCATTGAATGCAACAGTTTATTTTTCAGGAGTGCACAAACTCACCTCTTTGAATAAGCCTCTATTGTAACTTTCTAGAGAAAAATGGGATAGGAGCTGCCTGTTCAATATAAGACGGGCAGCTATATAAATGTTTTGAATAAATAAAATACAGTGTAATCAAAATATACTTGGGTAGTTAGTATTGATTCACTGTTGTGCGAACTCTAGAAATAGAGGTACCATAGTTTAATACAGTGGTCACCAACTGGTGGTCCGTGAGAAAATTTTGGTGTCCCCAGAAAAATTATTTGCATTTTTTATATTGCAGTAAATCAGGGGTCCTGAAACTACAGCCCCTGGGACAGATATGTGCAATGAATGTTTGTGTTGCTGCAAGACAGTCTCCCCCTTCGAGGACTTTTGTGTGGGTCGGAGGGCGGCAGAAATTCTGACTTGGGATCTGCTTCAGACTCCTGGTGTGGGGCTGTTGGAAGAAATATCCATCTGGGTTCAGTTCCAAGTGGGGACAAAGACACTGGAAACATGGAGGCTGCTTGGAAAGATGGTTTAATGGTGGTCAGGATCACATGGCTTGAGTTCCTGAACAGAAAAGGGCTGAGATCCTGTGTGCTCCCTGGCTTTATGCTTTTTCTGAGCTTTGAACTTTCTGGGGCACAGGAAGAGTATCCTGATTGGTTGTCAGACTCCCAGGGGGTGGGGGTCTTAGCTAACAATGTAGGTTGTACCTCAAGCTTGCCTGAGCCTTGCCATGTGGTGAGTTTCTGTTGCTAAATGGGTTCTATTATGATGCAGATGATGATGGCCCATTAACAAAGGTGGGGAGAATGAGTTTCTACCTCTGACCTATTGACAAAGGTGGGGGGTGGCAGGAAGTTGCAGGGAGCTGCTTTGTCTTTAAAACATGTTTCTCCATTTCTCATCCAGGGAAATATATTCTGCCTTTTAAATATTTTCTAAAATATTTCATTCTTCTAGGAGGGGGGTGGGTGCTAAATTCCTACAGGGCTTTGGGCAAAGGCTGGGGTGGGGGGTAAGAGCTGCTGGTGGCGAAGAACCGGAGGACCTTGTTCCAGTGGGACTGCACCATGGCCTGGAACTGGCTGATCATCTCAGCTGGCTGAGCCTCCAGGCACCGGTACCTGGCCTTGCACTCCTGCAGGTCATCCCTCTGTTTGGAAAGCTTATGTTCCTAGTCCTCAGTGAGGTGCTTCTGCTGAGCCTCCTTCTCAGTCAGTTCCAATTGGAACTGAGCCAGCTGTTTTGCCAACTCTTTCTCGTGGTGGCTGCTTAGCTCCAGTAACTGCTTCCCATTGGGGCCCTAAAGAGCCTGGGCGGGCAGGCGAGGAGTAGCAAGTAGAGGCTGGCAAGGCACTCCTCGACGTTAGTGACATCAAGTTGGCTACGCCCACCCAGTCACATGACCACCTTGCCACACCCACCCAGCATTAGGCAGATTATATTAGTGGTGCACGGGATTTAAAATTATTAATTTAGTGGTCCCTGAGGTCCAAAAGGTTTAATAAACTACAGATTACATACATAACTTTTACTGATGTAAAGGTTCTCCTCGCACATATGTGCTAGTCGTTCCGGACTCTAGGGGGCGGTGGTCATCTCCGTTTCAAAGCCGAAGAGCCAGCGCTGTCCAAAGATGTGTTCGTGGTCATATGGCCGGCATGACTAAATGCCAAAGGCGCACGGAGCACTGTTACCTTCCCACCAAAAGTGGTCCCTATTTTTCTACTTGCATTTTTTACGTGCTTTCGAACTGCTAGGTTGGCAGAAGCTGGGACAAGTAACAGGAGCTCAGCCTGTTACATGGCACTAGGGATACAAAGTAAATATGAGATGCTCTTGCTTATAACTATTTTTGCTTCTTTCAACACTCATTCTTCACACTATATGCTGCCTGCTACTTTATTATCAGCATATGCACACCTTTCTTTCCCTATTCATTTTTCTAACTTTTTACTAAGATATTTACTTACTCTTTTTGTTAGTTATGTATAATTATAATAATAATAATAATTTAATTTGTATACCGCCCTTCTCCCGAAGGACTCAGGGTGGTTTACAGCCAAGTAAAAATAACAATCAATAACACAATACAAATAAAACAATAACTAAAAAACTTATTCAAATTTGGCCCCAATTTAAAAAATACATTTAAAAACCATAAAACCCAATTAAAAATTAAAACCCAATAATAACATCTAAAAATTCTATGCCAGTCCTGCGCGGAAAAATAGGTACGTCTTCAGCTCGCGACGAAAGGTCCGAAGGTCAGGGAGTTGTCGGAGTCCAGGGGGAAGTTCATTCCATAGGGTAGGAGCCCCCACAGAGAAGGCCCTTCCCCTGGGGGCCGCCAACCGACATTGCTTGGCTGACGGCACCCTAAGGAGTCCCTCCCTGTGAGAGCGCACGGGTCGGTGTGAGGCAAACGGTGGCAGTAGGCGGTCCCGTAAATAACCCGGTCCTAAGCCATGGAGCGCTTTAAAGGTGGTAACCAACACCTTGAAGTGCACCCGGAAGACCATAGGCAGCCAGTGCAGCTTGCGCAGGATTGGTGTTATATGGGAGCCACGAGCAGCTCCCTCTATCACCCACGCAGCTGCATTCTGGACCAACTGGAGCCTCCGGGTGCTCTTCAAGGGGAGCCCCATGTAGAGAGCATTGCAGTAGTCCAGGCGAGAGGTAACAAGAGCATGACCTGCAATAATTACTTACACTATTCTTTTGTTAGTTATGTACTTACTTACACTATTTTGTTATATGTATAATTTGCAATCATTCTATTTTCTTTGTCAGACAAAATTATTTAATGTCCTTAATTCTTTAATTTTAGGATTTAGACTCTTCATTGCATCATACAATCTAACATTCACTGAGTTTATTCGGGTTTTCATTCATCAGTTATACTGAAAGCTATATGTTGATTCATATCCACAACTAACATCTCTAATGTCAGCACAGCATTCCCTATATATTTATAATTATGTACTGTAAAACCACCAAGAAAGCATCATAAATTCATGTATTACCCCATACTCGATGTACAAACATCCATTAAACTTTGTTTATTCACTTGCATGCTTTTGTTTCCACCAGATGCATTTATTTATTTATTACAATCATGCCTTTATTATTTTTACAATAATTCAAAGCTGTGAATATATGCAACATGTTTTCCTCCTATTTCCCCACAACTCCATGAGGTGGGTTGGGCTGAGAGTGACTATCCCATGGCCAACATGGGACTAGAATTCACTATCTCCAGTTTCCAGCCTGATGCCTTAACTATTAAGAAGCTAATGTTATATGAAACTGGCTGTTATACATTTCAGTAATCAATGATGAATTTCAATTTGCACAAAATTTCATAATTTCAAAATTTCATAATTTCATAATTGGATTTACCGTATTTTTCGGAGTATAAGTCGCACCTTAGTTTTTGGGGAGGAAAATAAAAAAAAAGCTGATTGGCAGGTGGATTGGTCTCCCGGAATACCCCCAATCAGTTGTTCCCAGAGGTAAATTTTAGCAACAGGTTCCTTGGTTGTGAGCTCTGTGCCTTGCTTTTTTTTTTTGCTTTTTTTTCCTGCCTCTGAAACTCTGTTTCAGAAAAAACTTTTTTCTGCCTCTGAAAGCCTCCAAAACAGAACTTCAGAAAAAAAGCCTCTGAAGCTCTGTTCTGAAGCTCCATTTGGGGCTTTTTTCCTAAACTCCATTTCTGATGTTTTTTTCAGCCTCTGAAACCTCCGTTTGAGAAGCTGGGCAGAACTACATTCGGAGTATAAGACGCACCCAGATTTTCACCCTCTTTTTGGGGAGGGAAAGATGTGTCTTATACTCCAAAAAATACGGTACTTCTTTGTTTTACCTGAATCAACAAAGATAAACTTTCTCACGTTGACAGATATCTCAATGAGATATTGAAGAACATTGTAGAATATTTAAAAAAAGATATGTTACAAAAGAAAAACCATATATGGCTAAGAAACCAGGTTGACTTCTCTTTCCCCTATCCCTTCCCCTTTCCGCTATTTCTCCAATCCCAGATGTATCTGATGTTCCATCACTTCTTCAATGTTACAATTCTAACATACCTTCATATCTGACTTCTTTATCACTGTTGCTTATCTTCATCTGTGCAGAAAATATAAGCTTCACTTGCTGGCTTCTATGTGGATTGAACTGCCAGTGCCTATTTTTTCTTTTTAGGAATTGTCCTGTGGAAAGTATTTTATTTTCAAAAAATGCTGTAGCTCAGCATTGAAATGAGGGGCCTTTGGTGCTTTCTGATCTTCATTGTTTACTTGCAGACACTTCATTACCCAGATTACTGTATTTTTCGAACTATAAGACGCACTGGTGTATAAGACACACCAAGATTTCGAAGAGGTAAGTAAGAAAAAAAAAGTTTTTGCCATCCCTGGCCCTCAGGAGCACTCTGCAGGACTCCCAAACCCTCTGTGCGCCTGTTTTTCGCAAAAATGGAACAAGTGGGACTTTGGGATGGCGCCAAAAATGGCGGTATTCGGTGTATAAGACGCACTGACATTTCCACCCTCTTTTGGGGTGGGAAAGGTGTGTCTTATACTCTGAAAAATACGGTAGGTAACATTGTAAGAAATCATCATGATGATGTTATCTAGTTTGGGTAATGAAACATTTGCGAGAAAACAACCAAACTCCGAGAGCACCAAGGACCTCACAGTATTTTATTTTAATAATAATCATTATAGGGAATTCTTTATTCCAAATTAATTTATTTCCCTCAATGTACTGGCTACCGTTTAACCTTAACACAAATCTAGATTTACTGAGTCTGGAAACTATAGAAAATTCATTGTGACAATAAATTTCTAAACTGCACCTCTGCTAAGCTATCATCTGACAGTAGAAAAACCAAATACCTGGAAAGAGTAGTTAACCAGACAAATAACTTCTTCAGTCACATTTCCCCACACCTACAAATAGGCTGCCTGGACACCATCTGTATACAATGAAAGGCAAGCCAGTAAACACCAGGAAGGACAATTATGTTTGACCTGGTGACAGAGTCACATGCTAGAACCAAAACGTAGGCAACCCACACATCCCCAAGCTCACACCAATGACCAGTCCCCCTATAAAAAGTTTCAGAACCCCATTTTTCTCTAACCCCTAAGAACAAACCCCTTGTTGGAAAATAAACTGATCAATCTTCAGCAGAGTGCCTCGTGTCTTATTTGCCTATGTTCTTGGAGAAAGGGACCCAGAAAAATTCTTTTAACACTAACTTCTAGCAAAAACCTACCTGATAATGAAGGATTCAGCAAAAGGGGGAACACTAGGCAACTACAAACCAATTACCTGCTTACCATCAATTTTCAAATTGTAAACTTGTGTAGTAGCCAATGCAGTACAACAGCATCTAGTTGAAAACAAGCTCCTTCCAACTGAACAGAAATTTTGGTTGCACAAGACCAAACCTTAAGAATGCATACAAAATGCAGTAGTTATGTGGATTCCTAGAATGGTGCATGTTACGCTTTTGCTCTACAAGCTTCTCAAGATTCCAAGGTGCTGGTTTTGATCTCTTAAAGATTTCATAGGTTATTTGAAGGACATCTCTCCAAGGGGTGAAATCTACTTACCTTCCTTACCAGTTCGGAAGTGCATGCGTCATCACCAGGAAGTAATGATACCCTATCCCAATCCATCGCTACCGGATTGCCGAACCATCGGCCATGATCGCTACCGGATCGTGCAATCCGGTCCGAACCAGGAGCATTTCACTCCTGATCTCTCCCCAGTTACATCAGTGCACTCCATTAGATCTGCCAGACAATGCATGCTAGGATACCATCAGATAAGGTCTATATTTGGTGGGTCCCAGAAGATATAGTACCTTCTTTACTGTGAGGCTTGTCTTCTGGAATGTTCTTCCCTGCCAGATTATATTATCTATGTCCTTTTGATATTTCTGAAAACCCACAAGATCTTGTTAGATTAGGCTTAGATGGCTCCATTACTGAGCTGCCTATTTTTATTCCCTCTTCACCTAAAATCTGTATCTTTATTATTAATGTAATTTTTATATTTTTTTTATACCTATGGTTTTTAATATGTGGTTTTACCCACTGCTTGTTCATCATGCTGAATCACCTTGGGCAAATGGCCAACTATGTAAACTTCATTACTAAAAAAATGATAAAAATGTGCATTTTATGTATATGTTCTTTATGGTTAAATATTAAGTTCCAAAGGAAAAAATTTATTAAATATCTATATGGGAATTGCTAATAGCTAACATTTGGTGCCATTTGTTATTTAGGTCCCCATGTACTGTATGTGACAGCTTAACATCTTAGGCTTATGTCTCATAAACGGCAACATCTATATAATTGATGCTAAAGTTGGCAAGATCATGTTTTTCTTCCTCATAAGTATCTGTCTCTTCTTAAGGCAGTTAAACTGAATAATATATGTGAATCATAGGTAATAATCACAAGAATGTTGTTTTCTACCAAGTATTGTACCTTTTCTTTGATATATTTGAAAAAAATTGCTACATTTGGTGGAATCCCTGAGAATAACAGTTCTATGTAATTATGGTTTATTATCAGAAAAACATATTTCTGCTCCAAAGCCCACCTCTGAATGGGCTTAATATTGTGAATGGGAATCTTCAGAGATGCAGAACTCTGTTTGGTGAATTCCCATGTAACTGCTAAAAATACTCTAGAGTTACAGGTTAGCAGCCTGTTTTTCCTAGGTATTAACAGAATAGATGCTGCCAACCCCTCCTCCCCAAAAGAAACAACCACCACTGAGGGAAAGAAAAGAGTATTTTCATTTTTTTATTTGCTAGCAATTTTACAATCAAGTTTTTATACCTATGTCAGCAATCATAAGGAGTTGGACATTTTATTTTCTATTTTTATTTAGAAATGGAGTGGAGAGGTGATTTTTCTCTTGATTCTTTGAACTTGGATTGTTTGCTAAACACATTTCCTGGAAATCTGGAAGTTCAACAGGTACTTGGTGACATTGATGAGAAAATAAAGGAAAATACTTCACGGTAAGCTGTTTTATTTTTTCAATATTGTATATAATCCAGCGACAAGAGTTTTCTGAATGTTTTTTAATTACTGTATGCTGTTTATTCATTTATGAACTTTACATAACAGTTGTTTGAAACATGGAAGAACACAAATGATATCTCTCTTTTCAAATTGTTAGAACAACCAAATTTTTGCAAGGCTTATATGGCTGCTTCAGAAGCTTTTCCTGGTTATCTTTGCAGAACTGTGCAAGCATAGCCTTTTTGATTCAAGTCAAGAGTAGTTTTGGAAACATGACAAATTAGCATAAATGTCACAGCCCAATAAGGTAGTATTATACAAACATTATAATTAACTTTATTTATTTGAAATATGGATACTGCATTTTCTGACCTTCTGGAATGAGATCAGCCCTGGGTATGGTAGTAGTATGGTGACGCTATTCTAATCCATACAACCTTGCTATGCAAATACTTCCATATGATATTCCTAAACAAATATTACCTACATTGGTTAATGGCCAAACTGAATTCCGGGAGTTGAAATCCAGACATATTGAAAGTGCCCAAATTGGAATATAGCTAGTTGTTTCAAAAATTATAAAGCAATGACATTAGTCTTCTTTTATGACAAATTAAGTAACAAAATTATAGGGTGACATAAAATGTTGACATTCAGCAGAAAATAGGTAATTTACTAAAAATAATGAAAATACTTTTTTTTTCTTTTTTTGGTTTAGTGTGGATCAATGCCTTAAGGAACTACAACTGGAATTAAATGAAACTTGTTCTAATGAGTTGTTGCAGGACACAACGAGTTTTCTTCATTGGCTAGATAACCATGATTTCAGTTCAACCAAATTCTCTTCAACCCATCAAGGAGAATTAATCAAGTTTCTCCAAACACTGGTGAAAATGCTACTTTTTATGTTTGTGACAGAAAAGTTTTATAGCACACTTGTCTTTTTTGGGAATTTAGTTGCTATTTGCTAGTGTAAAACGCAGTGAAACTTTAAAAAATTGCAGAATTTTGTATGTTTCACAAAACACTGTGGAATTTTGGACAATAATATCTAGTTTACAAGGTTTCCAATCTTAATGGGCAAATTTTAGAGTCATGTAGATTTTTCATTTCGCTACTTAGGTCTTGAGAGTAGATCAATACTGTTTGATACAGTTGCATCCAGGCTGCACATATTTTAACTTGTTCTTAGATAAGATTAAATTTGTAATTAGTTAAAAACATAATGCTAATGATACTTAAACCTGTATGGATAAATGGCCTGTTTCACTGGTTTCATATAGAGGTAAATAGGAATGAGGAACAGAGGTGAGCCTGGGGCACCCTGTAAATCAGGCAACTTATGGCTAGATTCCACCATCCCCCACCCCCACCCGACTAGTATTAACTTTGGAGGAAGGATGAGAACCAATGAAGCATAATGCTCCTCATTCCCTAACTTCTAAACCAGTTCAGAAGTATGCTGTAATTGGCATGGAAAGCCATTATGAAATCATTAAGGGCCAGAGCTCATCATGAAGGGCTAAAACCATCATGAAATCTATCCCATCAGAGCTCATCCACAATGGCAGTTTACAATAATCCAGTAAAACATATTGTTCATTAAAATGTTCACAGTAAACATTATTAAAGTAAAAATGTATGCAATGTAGAATAATAATGAAAAAATAACTAATCAAAATACAAGAAAAGTGCAGCATATCACTTAAATTGAAGTTAAAAAACAGTGAAAGTCACCCAATGCTCCATGGACAACGTTGATCTTAATCAGTTTTTAGAATTTGATTTATTTATTATATTTTTATGTACCCATGTTACTTTATAAGTAACTCAAGGCAATAAATATTCCTTTCTCTTCCTATTTTTCCCACAACAACAGTTCTGGGAGGTGAGTTGAGTTGAGAGTGAATGACTGGCCTGAAGTTATCTACCTTCTATTCATGCCTAAAGTGGGATTAGAACTCACAGTCTCCTGGTTTCTATGCACGAGTCTTAGTTCCTAGGAGAGGACATTCCATAAAGCAGAGCACTGGTTAAAAAACATTGCCTCCTGGCTGCTATTCCCTTATCTCATGAAGGCGCAATGCAACTCAAAGAAAAGAACATACCAGAAGGGCTGATTTAGAAAGATGAGAGGAGTTTGTTTTTCTTAAAAATATGCACTGAAGAGAACCTGGAAATTTTTAATATGGAATGTATAAAATATATATACTTATGCTTGTTTGTACTGGCAAAATAAAAATGAAATGTATATATATTTGAAAAAAAATCTAGATTTTAAGAAATAATAATGAAGCTTTATTTTGTAGATAAATATTATTTACTTTAAATAGTTATCCATGTATTACATATATCATCTGTCATTTATCCTTTCATAGCAAAAGTTATTGAAGAATAAAGAAAATCAAGAAGAAACAATTCTTCAATTTCTCCTTGAACTCTCCAATCAGTGTGGTGTCTTATTTCCCTGTACCCCAAGTGGAGCATCTTTTGAATTCGTATCCAGTAGTTCCATTCATGGTATTGAAGATGATACAGCAGTGGATGTTCACTGCATTTGGGATGATATAAGATTACATCTTCGACGCTACTTAGTACATCAATTGCAAAGTAATCAAGAAACAAAAACTGGTACTTTACAACATCAACTGCAATTTAAAACTCGGTGTCTGCAGCATCTCTTATTTCTTTATCCTGAATCTGAAGTTCTAGTCAAGTATCAAAAAATGCAGAATAAATTGGTTAGTGATCTTTTGCAGAAATGTGCTCAGGGTAAGAGTGATGAAATGAATTTTGAAAAGATTGTTCATAATTACAAAAGTTCCATTCCTGCCTTCTGTGCAATGATAAAAGAAGATTTATGTATTCTAAGTGGAATTACTGATCCTTCTTCTGTACTGAAATTTATTAATGAAACTTACTTGGATACCTTCACTGAAGAAATCACTTTTGTTCTTCACATGCTTTGTGAGCTTCAACTTAAAGAAAAGGCACTACATGCTATAAAGACAAGCAAGAACTCAAAGAAAAACAGAGGCATGGTTCAAGTTGGGGGTTAGTGACATTTTCTTTATGGTCATTAATTGTTTTCTCTTTATAGTTTAATTTCTGATACACATTTTAACTGTGATTCAGCAAAAGATTTAAGTGCAGGAATGTAATGTCAGGTTATATATAGTATATTGCCATATATACCTAAAGAAATGCAGTCCTAAATTTAGAATTAGAGTTCTTCCCAACCCTGGCAAGATTCAGCAAGATAATCTTGCTTGCCTCCATTAACAAAGAAGAAACAACCTTCCAATTTTAAAGAAAAATTTAGTGGGGAGGGTGTGGAGTTATCTTTTCTTTTAAGTACAATGCATTTATTACCTGCAAAAATGTCAAAGGTATAGGTTGACAGAAATCTAATTTCTGTATTCTCTAACTGCTTTTATACATATCAAAAGACTGGGCTTATTTCGTTTTTTACCCACTAATTACATCCAAATTGAAGTAGCATATTTATTAAAATTATAATATGGATTATATTGAACTACAACATTCACTGAATTGTTTGAGCATACATAATTTGAAAAGAGCCATATGCATTTGAAATAAAAATAGAAATCTATTTCTGAAACCTGGACACATTGTTCAATATTGTTAAAGTAATTAGCATTTCTTATTAATTGCCAAAGTAATATAAACCTTTATCAAATTATCTTATTAATTCTATAATATGAGAATATGTTTGGACAGAACATGAGCTGCATAAATGTCCTGTCTCAGATTCTTATTTTTACTGCTGTCCTGCTGTTTCAAATTCCAATCTCTGTCACTACAATTGTATAATGGAAATGGCATGTGTAGAGATGCTGCTTGAGTATCTTCTTATCCCAGCACAATTGGGATCTGGCAGCTCACCAGATTACTGGTTAGTTTGTTGACAGTCCGAGTGGGGTAGATAATACAACATATTGTTTTTTTCATTTCAATCATGCATTCTCCCACATCCTGCTGACTGGCAGGGGAGACAGATTGGAGCACAAGGAAGGAAGCTTCATATTTTCTTCTTTCTGTATGCTGAGCTGTATGCCCAGATAAAGAAAGGAAAAAGAACACATCAGCTATTTTTAGGTGGAAGGATATTACTTTAAATGAATATTCAGTTGGTGCTGTTATCATATAAATGAAAAAGTTTTCCATGTGTGCTCTTGGGGAACATCATCTGTAATAATTCTAATGCGTGAAATAAACAAATCAGCAGATGATACTTCTAAATCTTTATAAGGAAAATTGGGTTCTGTTTTCTAAAAAAATGAAAGTTACAAATCAAATCAAAATAACCTTTTCAAATATATTTTACATAAGTAAACATTATTGAGTTGCAATAATTTTTGACTTATTTGTGAATTTATATAACTGAAAAAAATAAGAGAGAAATATAATCCTCTTTGTATTATAATTGTATGGCAGGAAATTTTATGTTCACTTTAATATGATTTATTCGGGGTAGGGTGAGATCTTAAGTGACTAGATGTTTGCATATATGTGTATCCTTGAGTTGTTTCTTTGAATCAATGGGGTTATACTTACAGATATAAGGTATATTGTTATAAATGGTACCTACCTATGAGCATGGATTTATAACAATTAATGAATAATCTATAATGGCTTGATCTGAACATAATCTATATTTAGGGACACAGCCAAAACATACATCCTAATATAATAAACTACTGGCAATATGGTCTCATTCTGCAGAAACAATACTAGAGCCATCAGAGGAATATCAATTATTTTCCCCTTCTCTATTTCAATAAAGAATCAATAAAAACCATTAAGCATATAGGATAATGATCATGGTTAAACTTAATAATTAGGAGGAATATAGCAGAAAATGAAAATAGGATATAAAAATCATAACTTAAAGTTATCCAAACTTAGCAATAATTTGAATCACCTTAAGCACCTTTTAGCATATTCAGCCTATTATGCTTAATAGCATTAGAATAATGAATGAATTGCATCTTGGGAGTGGTTTAGAGTAAACTAATGAATAAAGAGGAAAGAAAGAAAGCATAAAAAGTAGGAATTGAAACAGGAGCCCTGTGATGATAGATAATCACCCGAAAGGTTGGAAATTCTATGGTTGATTGCACTCTCTGTCAGTCATATATTTAGACTGGATTTTGGCATTTTTAACCACCTATTAAATCCTTCCCAAAGACTTGAGATAAGCAGATGCTGTTTGATGGTGTTAAAAGTGTCATCACAGGATGTAAACTGTTCCAAGTAAAGCAGTTGACTAATGATGATTTCGTTAATGCTGATGATGTTCAAATGATGCTCGATGTTTGGGGATTGCACCCAAGGGTTCTATTGGTACCACCTTTGCTTTCTTTTGCCATAGTTATACTACTTTTACTTGCAAGTCTTCGTATTTTGTGATTTTCTTCAG
This sequence comes from Ahaetulla prasina, assembly GCF_028640845.1. Lineage (NCBI taxonomy): Eukaryota > Metazoa > Chordata > Lepidosauria > Squamata > Colubridae > Ahaetulla > Ahaetulla prasina. The sequence continues at coordinate 260,505,083 of NC_080540.1, forward strand.
TGCCTTTTTTCCTATTTAGCTGTCTCCATATAATGCAATATCCACCATACAGGCCTCTTTGTCTTTCTTATTGGCAATTGTTAAATATGAAGTGTCATATGTCAGGTGTTTGTCTGTTTGAAGTCCCAGCGCACTTTAGCTTTTTATTTTCTATTACTTTGTCTATTTTGTAGTCCCATCAGTTCTTGTTTGCAGACAAATGGTATTTCTTGCAGATATTTTTATGCATTGTTAATAACTTTGTCATACCATAGTTTGGGGTCATTCTGTGTGATCTTCTTGCAGCAGCTAACCTGGTGGTCCACTGTGTCTTCAACTTCTTTGCATAGATGGCGCTTGCTGTCTGTTGCTGTTTTCTCAATTCAGTTTTGTGTACTTGTTCTTAAAGCTTAGTCTTTCTTAAGCACTAGTCTTAGAACTAGTCCTTCTATTGCCTTCTTCTCTCTTTCTTTAAGTTTCTTGCTTTTAACCACTGTCAGATATCCTTATTATTTGCTTTCCCTGCTATTTTTTTAAATGTGCTAGCCATGCAATGCTTTCTCTTCCCATATCACTTTTTTGTTCTTCATCTGGTTTTTCTCATAGACCAGTTTGGTCACTCAGTAAGTATTCCTGCTGTACTAGCCTTCAGTATATATTCTTCACTATCCTTCAGATATTCTTCCATTCCCCTTTTTTCTTCTTTAATTTCTGATTTACTTATAACATTCCATGCCCACTATTTTCCTTGCTAAATGTCAACATCGCTGCAAGGATGAAGGGCATGATTTAATGTCATTATTTTTCTGGTCTTCCTATCCAGAGCCTTCAGTTCTGCTTGAGTCCAGTTCACTGTTCCAGCTGTGTATCTAATGACTGGAATTGCCCAGATATTGATTGCTTGGTGGTGTTTCTTCCACTGAATTTAGATTTTAAGATATTCTTCAATCTCTTCATGTATTAGCTTCTAACCTTTTTCTTGACTACAGTTCACTTGTTGTGGTCAGTTTGAAGGATGCTCAAATATTCGTAGTGATTATCTTCATACAGAATTTTGATGGTATTTCCCTAAGACATCTTGATTCTTTTAGTTATCACTGGTTTTCCTATTTGATCATGAATGTGACACATTTCTATTGCAATATCTTGACTAGATATACAGACAGTGTGGAGCAGCGATTCTATTTCAGATGGTGTTTTTCCATACAGCTTCAAATCATCCATGTAACGGAGGTGGGCTAGCCTGGCAGATGTTTTTCAGTTTTGATAGGTCTGACCTGAATTATTCAGTTTATTAGTATTGTTGACAGAGGAGTCAGTGCCATCACAAACAGTAGAGGTGATAGTGAGCCTCCTTGAAAATTTCCTCCTTAATATTAACCTCTTCCAAACTATGACCATTGACCAATAACTGTGCCTTCCATTTTGATATCTCTTAATCTTTGTGCTAAGTGTTTCTGTGGAACAAGCTTCAATGTAGGCAATCTTATTCTGTTTTTGTGCTGTTCTAGATGCTTAATGATTCTTTGTTTCAATTTTTCTTTTTTAGTTAGAGTGTCTTGTTCTTTCTAAGGCAGAGGAGAGGGTGCCTAATTTTGCAATGAAAACTATCCTGGCATCCTTTATTGCCAACTCCCCCCGTTTTGCCTCTACAATCTGAATTACTTCTGGCTTTCTTTTCTTTTCCCTGAATAGACCTTTGCAATTCTTCCAGTTCTGCTGATTCTTCTTGGGATAGATATGTAACAACAGATCATTATTTCTTTTTTATATATCTCTGTTTATTTGCAATGGGTAAACCGGCTTCTGGCCCTGATTGCTCAGCCAACAATTTTGAGTCCTGTAGACCATTCTTGATTTGATGTCCAGGAACCTAACACAGTCTTTGGCCTTCTATGGACAATCGCCAAGCTGGAATGTGTTTCTGTAGTTAATGTCTCAGCATATTTTTTATGGGAGAGACAATCTTTGGCTGATTCCTCTGATGAGATCTATCCAGTATGATGGAACCTATGGCATAGCTCTCATTTTCCTCAGAGCACATAAGCTTGACAACCATGTAAAGGAAGTACCTCACTGAAGATGGCAATTATTATTATTCAGGATAAACTTTTTTCCTCATCTCAACATAACTGAAACTGGTTCTCCTACTTTTAACTGTTAACATAAAAGTATTGAAAGAGAGCTAATTTATTGCTAGAGAAAATATTTGCCAAAATGTTTTGACTTGGAATCAATACTCATGGAAAATGTATTGAACATTTTGGCTTCTGTTCTTGCATTTTATAGGATGTGATCTACGTATATGGGTAGTCCTTGACTTACAACAGTTTATTTAGTGACGGGTCAAAGTAACAACAGCACTGGAAAAAGTGACTTATGACTGTTGCAGCATCACCATGGTCACGTGATTTACATTCGGATGCTTGACAAGTGACTCACATATATGACAGTTGCAATGTCCTAGGGTCGTGTGATCCCCTTTTGTGACCTTCTGACCGGCAAAGAATAGAATAGAATAGAATAGAATTTTTTATTGGCCAAGTGTGATTGGACACACAAGGAATTTGTCTTGGTGCATATGCTCTCAGTGTGCATAAAAGAAAAGATACGTTCATCAAGGTACAACATTTACAACACAATTGATGGTCAATATATCAATATAAATCATAAGGATTGCCAGCAACAAAGTTACAGTCATACAGTCATAAGTGGAAGGAGATTGGTGATGGGGAATGGCCAAGCCAGATTCTCTTAACAACTGTGTTGCTAATTTAACACCAGCGGTGATTCACTTAACAACTGGGACAAGAAAGGTCGTAAAATGGGGCAAAACTCACTTAACACATTTCTCATTTAGCAACATAAATTCTAGGCTCAAATGTGATCGTAAGCCAAGGACTACTTATAGTTGATCAATCACTGTTGTTGCACTGAGTTTGCCAAGTCCCCTTCATGCATTTTTTAAGGAGAAGTTTGCCATGACCAATATTTGGTTGGAATTTTCCTTGTGGTTTAATTGTTGTTTTGTTTTTGCTTTTTGTCGTGTGTTTTAATACTACTATCTGAAAACACACAATTATTCAGGAAAATAATAAATGGCTTATAAAGATAGATGGACCTTAAACATGATCTGCTGTTTGATTTTTTTTCAGTGACCTTCAATACCTTTGACTGTAGATTGCTGATAACTCTTCCAAAACACCTGAATCAAGAGAGGCTGTACAAGTCCTGACCCAATGTCTAAATGCAGTGATGGAATGAATAAAGATCAGTAAACTGAAAATGAATCCCAACAGGCAAAGAGCAGGGCAGGTGGTTATCTGGGTTATGGGAGACAGGAGCGAGTAGGTTGCATATTCTAAATGCTATTGCATTCTTCCAGAAAGAATATTTACATATTTTGAGAGAGCTTCCCCAACTGTAACTGCCCCTGGCAATTTTAAGTGATTACAATGTCCAGGAGTGCATATTATCACTGTGCCCTTTCCTGGGCACGACAGCTACAGTTATCCATGCAGTGCTAGGTTACACTAGCTAGTGTAATGTCTTCAATGGGAACTACCTGTACTTTTCCACTTGGTGCAGAAGGTGCAAATGAGGCAGAATGTAGTATCTAGATTGCCAACAGGACACTTAACTATTCTGAAGCCACACTTCCTTTGAAATAATTACAGTGGCCAACTACCAGTGTCAAGCCAGATTCAGTTCCGCTTGTGAGAACTAAACACTTGAACAGGCTATATAACTGACTTTCTTCTCCATTGCGGTCTGGTTAATTACTGAGATCATTAGGGGAATGTACTAAGAGTTGCACAATGCCATCTGGTGGTTATTTATAAGTTGGTCTTTTCCATTGTAGTACCTTGATTCTGGAAGGCTTTTTCATCTGAAATTGCTGAGGTGCCTATTATACCTTTAGGTGCCTGTTGAAAATGCAGACCTTTCATGTACCGATGGTAGGGGAGTGGGTCTGTTGTTACTTTTTTGTCAACATTTGAATCATTATAGTTTATATTGCTATATTATTGCATGTTGTATTTTCTAAACTGAGTACGGATGTATTTGCATAGGAAGCAGTATAAAATGGGTGCAATAAAGAATGAAACAAAAGCTTCAAGGTCTTAAAAAATTAAAAATTAGAAATATTTTTCTTGATGACGCGATTAAACTTTGGGAAAAAGTTAAGGGATTAAACTTTGTAAAAAAGTAATGCCCAATCTTTCATTATTTCAATGGAAAGTTTCTGTTTCTTTATTAGAAGGGAAGGAGTTTCTCACCTTAGAAACTGACATATGCTTTGAAAATGAGAAGTGGAGAGACTTTTACAAACAGAATTGTTTGAGCTGAAGAAAATGTTTCATTATGCTCATACGATGTTGAAATGCTTGCTTCTTTTCAGCATAGAAGATAAAATGTTTTCAAAGTATTTGTGCTAAAAAATTTTTGAAAGTGATACTATGAATATCCTACTATTCAAATCGCTTATTAATGCCATTATTTGAAAAGGGAATCTTTTCATATTCAGATTTAGGACATCGGTAATCTTGGACAGGGTTACTTCATTTTTTAAAAGTTATACATAATTTATAATATATCTTATGTTTAAAAGAATTGTATTATAATTTTATTTTTTCCTACATATATTGTGCAATAATACTTTGTTAAATGTCAAATTTAATTTGCTAGGAAGATTTTCCAAACAAAACAGAATTTGGTCATTTTATCTAAATATTTCCAGTTACAAAAACTGTTTTTCATCTCAAAGCCTCTTTTGCACACCTGGGTGTTCTTCCTATGGTTAGAAAAAAAGGGTAACTCACCATGCCCCCTAATTATTGCATTTTCCTCCCAAGCATAAAAGATAAAAATGATTTAATTTTTAGTCTGATTTCTCTTGAGCGGTCTGAACTCAATATGAGATCTATGTATTAAAGTACCTTCTTTAATAGAAAAGAGTGTGACAAAGAAGTGAAGAGAGAATTATTAAGTTACGTTTTCTTAAAAACATACTGTAGTGTGTAAAGGAAACCATACATGCCTATGAGACTTAAAAGAAGAAGGACTTCTAAAAGTTCTCTTGAAGAGATTCCTAAGGCACTTACACTATTGTTTGAGCAAAAAAATGTTACATGCCTCTTTATTAGACTCTTTTCAACACATATCAACTGTCTCCTGTGCAGAACTTAATTAAGTGCTCCTTGCTGAGATACTATTAAGCTGTGTGGCATTGTGCATGCTTTCAGTAATATAAAGTTTGGTTAGCTTTAGATTTTTTTTCTTTTTTGTGAAATAACCTCATTAAAAATGGTGCACATTAAATTGGCATCTATGAGAGAGACATGTTTAAAATTTGAATATTACTTTCTGATAGTTCAGATTAAATTTTAAAACAATGGGTTTGAGGGTTCAATTCTCAGTTTCAGTTTACTATTGTCATACTGACCCAGATGTTAATTGTCTGTCTTTTACTGCAGAATAATTTATTCCTTTTTTTTTTTTGGTTAACAAAGGATCCGATCCATTTCATCTTCCCAAATCCCAATTCCCCTCCATTGTATATTCTGCTAGGTATGTTAATATGTACCTGGGCCTTTATACAAATCATGGGCTTTATGAGCTTTTCAGAAATCTGAATTGAGGGGAGGCAGACAGGCATGGATTTGTGTTTTTATTTTGAATATGTCTTATTTTGAAATATTACTAAAATGCAGAGAGTCTCTTTTTATATTGCAGTATGTTCACCAGATGTCAGTCATTGGGATAAAAACTCTATAGATTTGGAAACCTAGTATAATCAGGGTTTAGAATATTTTCATAATATTGCTCAGTCTCATAATTGAAAATAACTGTGGTTCTTTTAAACATGTTCCTGACAATGTTTCCTGAGTTTAAACAAATTATTGTATTTTGGTTTGTGTTTCTTATATTTTGTACCTTCCAGCCAATTTTAAAAAAAGTTTGCAAATTAAAAAAACAGTTTGAATATTCAGATGCACTTTTATTTATACTTTCTAACAGATCCATTTCTATAATATTTTTTTCAGTTTTCTTAATGTTTTTGTGAGCCTACTCACTATTTCTGAAAATGTACCCCAATGTATACATTTGAATAGACTTGAATAATATAAACATTTTAGTATAGTATATAGTTTACTGTAGACATGTTTGAAAACAAACTTTAAGAAGCAAAATACAATGGCCAATATATATCCATTTCTTTAATTTAGAATGTAACTTTTCTTTTATATGTGTAGATTTTATCCGTAAAGAATTTAGATTATGATTCATATATCTTGACCTATAAGTAACTGGTAAATATTAAAGATAAATTTTGGTATTGAAGTTCTGTCACAAAAGAAGCTAGGATGTGGTATAGCTTTAGGATTTATAGTTAATTAATTTTTATAGTCAGATATATTGTTGGAAATAATGGAGGACGTTGTTGGTGGAAAAAATTAAATACTTTCCTTTCATATTTATTAACATGTTCCATTCAATGATTTAACTGAAGTATTTAAAAATGTCCCAATAACATTATTTTGTAAAATTGTTTTGTTAATCTACTATTAAGGAATAGCATGCTTTTATAATACATTGTGAGTTTAACACTTATCTCTATGTTATTTTCTAAAATGGCTCTGGAAATAATTTTCACATTTTATTTCTCTTTGCCACAGAAGAGTCAGACAAGACAAACATAAAATGTATGATTGTGTTTCCTATAATTCAATTGTTTTGTACTAAAAACCTGATATTGGTGGCAGTATATCTAATATTGATATTAATAACACCAGCATCAACTTTCAAATCAATCTTTGCATTTAGAAAATTGAGTTTTATGAATCCCAGTTATAGATACTTCCCCATAATATCACAATACTTTATGCCAAATGTTTTGTTTTAAATTATAATATGGTTTTTTTATTACATTGAAGTATTCTAAATGACTGGATAGTTTACATTTCTTCCCATAAAGAAAGGCATGTCCAGTGAGATTGTATTTTCTTTAAATATAAAGCCCATATTACATAAGAACCTGCTTTTTGAAGTCCATGTGCTTCAAAACTGATTTACCATGTGGCATGGCAGCTGCTATTCAAGAAACACATGCTCAAAGCTCTCTAGTGTATGTGGAACTAATTGTACTGCTTTTTGGATCCCAGCCCATACTTTCACTCTGTTGAATTGACTTTATGGAACATGGTTTCCTAAAAATCCTTTTCAATGTGATTATATAATCTCATTGTGGGGATTTTCCATATAACAACATTCTGAATTTTCTGATTTTTTTTTTGCAGAGGTTGAAAATATTTTTCATGCGATATAGAAATATCATAGACATAAATACCTACTTACTGGTGCGAGGATAATACAGTTTTTCATTTTGAGAAGAACTAAATCTAAATAGCTCAGAATGGATTGTTTGCTCATTTTAGTCGTTATTTTTTGTCCTCTAAAGCACATTTTTAATATTAATAGGTTTCAGTGGTTCAAAAAAGAACTGAAAAGCAGCAGTATTTTAAAGTTTAAATACTATGATAATTATTTACATCAATGTTGTTTCTTTTAGCATTTTAACATTTTTTATGATTCCATCTCTTTCAATCATCAAAGAACACTTATGATTAGTATATCTGATAAACTTGTCAATGCCTGTTTAAAGCAGAATCTCCTAGTCTGCTTTATTCATCCCCCTCTCTCTTACATCATTTCAAGTATAATCTTGATAAGACAGAGATATGTCCTGGGCAGCTGTGTATAGCAAGCTCAGACGACAACTAATTTGTGAAGGAAAAAATTAAATCAGGAGGTAAATTATTTCATGATTGCTCATTCCCAACAGACCTGGGCATCATTCTGAAGAAAATATCAAATAATTGGTTTCAGACCGTGTCACACACATGCAATTCCCTTCGCTAATGGCTGTGTGAGGTAGCACTAGGCCTCAGGGGTCATGAAAGAACTGAAAATAGCTTACTGCCAGGCACAGCAATAGAGAGACAGTGCGAGTAAGAAATGAAGTGGCAATAAGTGCAATCCATAGGGGAAATGTGCTTCACTTGGAGTTTAATATATTGGTTTGGAATCTGGCAGTAAGCCATGCAACAATTGTTTACCTATTCGTCAGCATCTGCATCTGTTCTGTTTGGTAAATAGCACTTAAATCACTGCCCACAAATACCAAGATCAATACCTATTACTGGGTCTTCTTTCTTTTTCATATTTTATAACAGATGCAATCTGTGAACAATATTTGCATTAGATTAACAAAGTCAGAGAGTGAAAACACTTTGTAGTTTTATGAATAGACTGTACAGTTCAATCATTTTGTGATTCGAAACCCTGTTGCCTTTTAAAATCCAGCATCTTATAAAGATGCTAGTTTTTAAATTCTAATGATTAAAATTGATGTGAATTTTTAAACCACTACATCAAGTTATATATAGAAGACCGTTATCATTGTTCCTAGCAGTTTAGCTTGAAACAGTACCATAGCAACTATTCCAAAATATTAAATTACATAAATTATTAGGCAGCCATACATAGGTTGTTAAATCTAGTTTAAGTTGTTTGTATATATAACAAAATAATTTTAATTCTCTACCTACTCATTAACAGTATTTTTAGCTTAAAATGAATGATAGGCAAATATGATTAATATATATAAAATGAATACAGTATTTCAGAAAAAATGGGGATTAATTATAAAGATAGCTGTTTGAAATGAGTAGATTAAAAAGTGATAAATGCAAGACACAACAATAAACTTAATGGAGATTTTAGAAATTGAATTATTTTTAAAGATTTTAGAAGGCAAATAGTGGCCTTAATCATAATGCACACTGGCCACTTTGTGATGTTGAAGCATCTGGTGGGCTTCTCATGAAGGCTGCTAACGAACGACAGACTCATGGACTTCTCGGGGTGAGAGTCTAGAGAAAGTCTGGGATGAGAAGGCCCAGAGCAAATTCCAGAGCAAATTCCAGAGTGTTTAGGTAAAAATGGGTGGTTACAAAAGGTAAGCAGGGGAGGTTACATATTAGCATATATTCAACATGTGAACACGTGACTGCAAGCACATCCACAAGCCTATGATTTTGGAAGAAAGCTCGTGATTCTTGGGAGGAGTTTTGCCATGAGGTGGCTCTTTGTTCTCCGCCATGAGGTGGCTGCTCTTTGTTCTCTGCTTTTGCCTACAGCTGCATAGCAACCTACACGGGTTACAAGGACATCACTCCCACACGTGTCTAAGGCGGTCTACAGTTATACTATTCATGCTACACGTAGCAAACAGAAATATATCTTGAAACATCCTGGCTCTACATGTTAACAAATCTCATATAGTTGTATGTATAAGAAACTTCTAAGAAGCTTTGTAAAAGGAATCTTATCAGAAAAGGAATGTCCTGTGGCTATCACAAAAGTGTTGATACATTTCACACCATCATAGCGCAAACATCTTTGCAGCCTTGACGTGACTGACATAAAACAAGTTTCTGCTTATTTCTTTTGTACGTGATAAAATTAGCCAAAGTTACTTATGCTGATCTTTGCACATAAGCAATTTCTCAAAGGAGTTCATATGGCTTAATATTGCAACATTGTGAGATGTATATACTGAAAAGAATCCATATGAGTCAGAGAAGACATCAAGGTTACTTCACTCTGTCGTTTCCCAGCAGTAGAGTCCAAATCAAGGCAAATCTGATCAAATTAATGTTCAAAGAATTAGGCAAATTGATAATAAAAAGTCTCTATCTTTTCTAGCTTTCCTTCTCTATCATCTTATGGAGGAATTACTATATGGTACAGAAAATTGTTGTTGGCAAACACAATGGAGACACCGGAATAAAAAAAGGATGGAAGACTCCTGTTTTTATGTTCAAGCCACTTTCTCACAAAGGGTTCCTCCATTTGCACTCAACCCTCTACTTATCTTCTTCATTCACGTAGCTCCCCTGTAAACTGAAGTGTCCAGGTGTTCTGCCAGAGGGAAAAGGGCGTTTTCAATCAATCATGTCAATGGCTCTGGTATACCCTCCTTTCATTACAATGGCCAAGTTACAGCTTTTCCCTATATTTCCCCTGCTATAATGTTTGTTCCCAGGCCAAATTCTATTTCCCAATCTCCTGTTTTTCTAACACATTATGCAGACTAGGCAACAATTAACTGTTATTTCTGCTGTTAGGAGTTCCATTTCCCCCCAATATTTATTCATGGGGATAAACAGTTTTAGAACATAATAAAAAAATTCCTCAAATTATCTAACTTTAGTGAATTCTTCCTCACCCTCTTCATTAATTAATGCTTATTAATTGGTAATATTAAAGTAATATCAAATTCATTGCTAAATAGAATGTGTCCTTTGTTGTTGTTGTTGTTAGTTGCAAAGTCGTGTCCAACCCATCGTGACCCAACGGACAATGTTCCTCCAGGCCTTCCTGTTCTCTACCATCCTCAAATCCATTTAAGCTCATGCCTACTGCTTCAGTGACTCCATCCAGCCACCTCATTCTCTGTCGTCCCTTTCTTCTTTTGCCCTCAATCTCTTCCATCATTAGGCTCTTCTCCAGTGAGTCCTTTCTTCTCATTAGGTGGCCAAAGTATTTCAGTTTCATCTTCAGGATCTGGCCTTCTAAAGAGCAGTCAGGGATGATCTCCTCTAGGACTGACGTGTTTATTCGCTTTGCAGTTCAAGGGGCTCACAGGAGTCTTCTCCAGCCCCAGAGTTCAAAGGCCTCAATTCTTTCAGAGTTCATATAAAAAAAGCCATTTACTGTACATAGATGTTCAATACTGAGATAATGTCATTGACAGCTTACAAGTAACGAAGACATAAAATTGCAATTAGTGAGGCCAGAGTGAAAAAGGCTTAAACAGGGCTGAAAGAGTCAAGTCATATCAAGACAGAATCAAGAACAGATTCAAATAAATGTAAAAGAAGAATAATCAGTCTATATATAGTATCATTTTCAAAGGGGCAGGAAATAGTAATTTAGATAAGGATAAGACCAAAAACTAAATATACCGAGATTCCAGACAATAAATTGACATTAACATCACACAGAAATAAAGATATCTCCTTTCGTAATTTTGATTTTTGTTTTGCAAGGCATTAAAACATGATTGACAAACTCACTGCGTCACATTACCGTCGTGACATTTTGTAATGTTTTTCCCATTTGCGGAACGGGTGGGCGTGGCCTGTGCATGACGCATCCGGCCTCTGGGCCACCAGTTTGACATCCCTGCATTAGAATAATAAAGATTTTGGTTTGAAGTCTTCATTTTTACTGCTTTATATTATGTTGCTAAATGCTGTTAATATTTTTGGCATTTAAAATTGTTTTTAACATTATTTTCTCTGTTCTTACTGAATCCAGGATACACAGCAATTTAAAAATACTAACTAACATACTGTATTCAACTATGACCAAAACCTGGCATCCAATATATGAGAAAATCAGAGTTTGAATGTCCTCCAAATTATCTGTCTAATAAGGAGGCAAGCCACTATATTTTGCAATTTTTCAAGGCTGAATTCTTATAAAATGTATTTCCATAACAGCTATTCAAGAATGCTTAGTAATGGCTTATAGTTGCCATTATTATCAGTACTACTGAAAGGATGTCAGATGATACAATCAGGTGTTCTCGACACAAGATACTACTGGTTCAGTCCCTCACCTGAGTTTTAAACAGACCCTGCTGGTTGTAAATTATTATTTGTGGAAATTCAACAACAGGCATTTTTTTACCAAATGTTATCCAAAATCATTCTCTTCATCTTCTGTTGATTTTGTCTTTTTTACTAAATTAGAAAGCATCTTATATTTTTAAAATAATAAAATTAACCAGATGTTTTAATATACTATTATATTTGTAGATAAACCCTTAAAATATTGTGAATGAGCTATTAGACTTTATTGTCATAAACCTGAGAAATAGCTCTAATTTCTCAACATTCCTACATAAAATACTAAACATTTTTTCACAAATATCAGAACAGCTTTCTGTTTTATTCATATGTACATAAAACATGCACATATTCTATCTGTCATTTTAGAAATAATCAGAAAAGTTAATTGCAACATATACAATTTAATGATATAGTTGTCACATAACCCAAAAGGACTGCATTTCCACAGCCAGAGTAGCCTTTTAATCCCATGAGAAGGAAAACAATGAAAAAGATCTCACCTAAAAGTTCATCTAGAAAGCAAATGTGACACATGAATCTGATTTTCTTTCTCATTATTTATAGTTGCTGAGGAACATTCCAGGAAAGAAATGAACCAGTGTTTAACATTACATCAACTCAAGTGCCTTTCCCAGCTTATAAAATCATTTTTGTTGATGGAAGAAAATATCGAAGAGTTATCTTCAGGATTACTGTTAGTATGTAAATCTGAGAACAAAAGTATTCAAGGTAAAGTATGGTTATATTTTCCATATACTGTTTTCTTCAAATAATTGATTTGTAGAATTTCAATAGATACAACAAGAAAACAACAATAACATTCTCATCAACCTTGCAATATCAAATTATTTTTGATACAGTCCTTTGAAGTATTTTGTTCTTGATGGTTAATTTTCCTTTCTAATTGATAAAATTATTCTGCCCAAAAACATATGAGATAGACAATCATAAAAATTGTATAAATAAATAAAATGTCATGTGATTCATTGTGAAAAAATTATCTGATATGGACTTTCAAAGGAAAAACGTACCAGCAATGAACATGATGACTTAACTCATATAGACTTCACAGAAGAAAATGTTGGAAAAGCTCTTCATAACATAAAACCATCGCTATCTATTGGACCCGATGGACTATGTGCCTACTTCTTAAAAAAACTTTCCACTAATATAGCAGAACCCCTAAGCATATTCTTTGATAAAGCTTTCACTACCAGTTCCCTTCCCAAACTGTGGTCACTGGCCACAGTCATCCCTATCTTCAAAAAAGGAGACCCCAGCTTAGTCGAAAATTACAGACCAATCTTTCTATGCTGTGTCACCTGCAAAGTCATGGAATCAATCATCAACCAATCCATTACCTCACACTTAGAAGCAAACAACCTACTCTCCAATAAACAATTTGGTTTCAGGAAAAAATTATCATGCAACTTACAACTTCTCCACTGTAAAAACATATGGACTACAAATCTTGATCAAGGCAAAACAATAGATGCAATCTACATAGACTTCTGCAAAGCTTTTGACTCAGTAGTACACGATAAACTTCTCCTAAAACTAAAATCCTATGGCATTTCAGGACCCCTTCACAAATGGATATCTGCTTTTCTGTCTAACAGACAACAAGTGGTCAAAATTGGCAATGCTCTATCAAATCCTGTTCCTGTCAAGAGTGGCGTTCCTCAAGGCAGCGTCCTTGGACCAACATTCTTCATACTATACATTAATGATCTTTGTGACCATATCTCAAGTAATTATGTTCTCTTTGCTGACGATGTCAAACTATTTAACACCACTGATAATACATCTATCATTCAAAAAGACCTTGATCATCTAACCGCTTGGTCTAAAACTTGGCAACTCCAAATCTCAACCAGCAAATGCTCAGTCTTACATATAGGAAAAAAGAACCCAAACACTAAGTACTTGCTTGATGGACATTACCTTACAGATGACCCCCATCCCGTTAAAGACCTTGGAGTTTTCATGTCAAATGATCTAAGTGCCAAAGCCCACTGCAAATACATAGCAAAAAAGGCTCTAAGAGTTGTAAACCTAATCTTGCGTAGCTTCTTTTCCAAAAATACTACACTACTAACCAGAGCATATAAAACATTTGCTAGACCAATTCTAGAATACAGCTCACCTGTTTGGAACCCTCACCACATCTCTGACATCAATACAATTGAACGTGTCCAGAAATATTTTACAAGAAGAGTTCTCCATTCCTCTGTAAACAACAAAATACCTTATCCCACTAGACTTGAAATCCTGGGCTTGGAAAACTTGGAACTCCGTCGCCTTCGACAAGACCTAAGTTTAACTCATAGAATCATCTATTGTAATGTCCTTCCTGTCAAAGACTACTTCAGCTTTAATTGCAATAATACAAGAGCAACCAATAGATTTAAACTTAATGTTAACCGCTTTAATCTAGTTGCAGAAAATATGATTTCTGTAACAGAATCATCAGTGCTTGGAATACTTTACCTTACTCTGTGGTCTCTTCTCATAATCCTAAAAGCTTTAAACAAAAACTTTCTACTATTGACCTCACCCCATTCCTAAGAGGACCATAAGGGGTGTGCATAAGTGCACAAACGTGCCTACCGTTCCTGTCCTATTGTTTTTCTTTTCTTCTTCATATATATATGAGTTTGGCTTTGCTCTGATTGGACCCACACTCACTCTGATTGACCCACACTCACGAGGTCCACACAGGATGTCACCACCGCACATCCACCCAGAAAGCAGACCCAAACCCACACTGATCATGAAGCACGACCAAGGACCAGAAACCAGACCGCAGCTGCAACATTAGCCATTTCAAACCCCTCCAATCCATACATGCAGCAGACTGACACCCACTATGAAGATGTAGCACAACCACAAAGCCAAACAACAGCTATGTAGCTCACCAGCTCAAATCCCTCTGCAACACAGACTAAACTGAGCACAACCAAGCCCCCACCCAAACAGGACACACCCCCAGCCAATCAGAGCACAAAAAAACCCCCAGCCAATCAGAGCACAGCCAAATTCCCACCCAATCAGTTCAAACCCCACTAGCAGTTAAAGGAAGAAACAGCTGCGATCACACACTGCTCCCAGAAGCACGGTTGAAGCCTGAAGATGACGAATGAGACTTCAAACGTCGCCAAGACACTTCCAATTTTACACGGGAGAAAACCCGAACAACCAAAGACCTATATATATATATATATATATATATATATATATATATATATATATATATATATATATATATATATATGTATGTATGTAGGTCTTTGGTTATACCTTTATATACTATATAACCTTTCTGTATGATAGTTACATATATTGTTGTGACAAATAAATAAATAAATAAAAATAAATAAAAAAATAGCAAACTGAAGATGGCTGTGCAAAAAGCAGAGCCAACAACTGCAGCGAAGAGACAGTGAGTAGACTGGCTGTTCAGAACTTTGCTGGATAAAGACAGCCATGTGACCACTCATAAGTGCTCCAAACAATTGCTGCTTGCAAGATTGCAAGACAGTTGTCCCTGGTGGGTTTTCAGCACCAGGAGACAATCTCTTGACATGAGAATTGAAAAGATGATGCTTTATGGATTTGTCTGTAGATAAGAAGTGGGATATGGCATGAAGCAATCATTGGTTGTGTAAATAAGAGAGGGTGAAGAGTTGCAAAAATTATTTACACTTGTGATGAAAGTTGGACTTTACATATTTTTTCTCTTTCTTATTATATATTTTTCTTTTTATGTTCTACTTTGGTCTTTAGACCTTGTACTCTTTCTTTCTATTCTTCCTTTCACTTTTTATTAGATTTTACTATTGTAATTAAAATCCTTAATAGATAAATAAATGAAAAATTACCTGATATACAACATTGATTACTCAGAGAAACATGAGTTGAAAACAGGTTTTAAAAATAATCAGTCTATAGGAAAATGAAATAAAATTTTGATAGAGGACAAATGGGAATGTAAATTGGTGGTACAATAGTGGCTATTTTGATTATACCATGACATTTCTATGTATGTTTATTAAAAGATAGTAACACAATGGGTTGTTTTAAATGAGTTAATTAAATACTGATTAAAATAGAAATAGATGATAAGGAGATCTATATGGAAATTATGCTACTGGGCTGATTTTTTGCTGATTTGAGTTAAAGTTACATTTTCCTCTTCTTAAATTAGTTATGATAAAAAATTAATAAAAGAAACTTCAAACTGTTCTCTTTTCTTCTTTCTCTCTCTCTCTGCCCCCCACCCTTTTGCAAACCATTTTCCCATTTCCTCTGCCATCCCTTTTCTCTGACCAGTCCTAGGCTAATTCATAACCCAAAATGACCTATTTCTGCAGCTAGAATAAGCTTTTAAGCCTATTAGAAGGAAAACAGTGGAAAAGATCTCACCTAAAAGTTTATCTAGGAAGCAACCTCAATGAGGAAGCTTTCTTTACTAGATGAGAAATGCAAGTATGCCATTTTATAGAATAGAATAGAATAGAATAGAATAGAATAGAATAGAATACAATTTTTATTGGCCAAGTGTGATTGGACACACAAGGAATTTGTCTTGGTGCATATGCTCTCAGTGTACATAAAAGAAAAGATACGTTCATCAAGGTACAACATTTACAACACAATTGATGATCAATATATCAATATAAATCATAAGGATTTGCTTCTTTCAATATTCTATCAACACTGGAATCCTTAGCTAGGCTGTCTTGTCATGACTTTGCTTTACAATAAAAGAATACTTTTTCTTTCTGTTTAAACACTTATCTCATTGCTCAAACCATGTTCATGAATCAGATTCTTTAGAATTCCCATCTCTCAGTGCCTAAGTATATAAGAATCACTGTCTTTCTACTGTTCCAGGTCCCTCTTTTTTGGAAAGCAGGTACCCGATGATCATTGAATGAAGTCTGGCAATTTCTCTTCCGTGTTGTGCTCCTTTCTTTGACCAAAACTTCCATGACATTAGTATCAAAATAAAATGGATTGCCAAATAAAATTTTACATCACTATTGGTGATGGGATAATGCCATTTGCCAGAACTGAAAGGTAGCAGGCTATTTTTATAGACATAAGTCAACAGACAGATAGTATGATACACATAGCTCTGTCTTCCTATTGGTATTAAGGATCATTGGGCTAAGGAAGAATGTTCAGGGAACCTTTTCATATCTGTCATCTTTATGGAATTGCTTCACTGTACGTCATTTTGCTTTGTACTTCCAGTTAATTTATCAAAAAATAAAAAGAAACTGGTGTTGTTTAGCTGTTCTCTGTTTGGATTATTGTGTTAATATTTTTGGTTTGGTGTGCAAAATGTTTGTAAAATTTCATTTAAAAACCTAAAATGTTCTTTTAAAAGTTCCTTATCTTTTATTTTAGTTTTGCTAAAGTAATGTCTGGTTTTTAGCTATACCAGAAGTTTCCTTGGCCATCATTTTTCTCGAGATCAAGTGATGACAAAGAGCAATGGCTGCATAAATTGGATGTAAGAAGAACACTTAGGGTTTATTTTAAAAAAAAATCAAAGATGTCAGATCTTCTGGCAGATTGTTTGTAGTCTTAGAGGTCTTAAGAGGGGTCAGATAACTTTCAAGATTTCCTTAGCTGGATGATTATGGAACTGTATTAGGGAGGTGTACATAGTTAAGGCTAAAGTGGCTCCCAGGGTTTGTAAAGCTCATTACACTAGAACTGTAGCTGCTGTTTGGGCGGAGAGGTCGAAGGCTTCCATGTTGGAAATCTACAAGGTGACCACCTGGGCTTCTCTTCATATGTTTCCATAGTGTTATAACTTCGATGTAACCTCTTCTGCAGATTCTCTTTTGGTAAGAAGTTACTTATGAACCAGAAAGAAAGAGAGAGAACTTTGAAGAAAAGAGAGACACTTAGCGTACGCTGTTTGGAGCTACCATTAGGACAAGTTCTTTGACAGCTTGCACAGTGGAAAGCTGTGAAAATCAATTTAGATAGATGAAAATAAACGTTACAGCTCAAGCCACTAATGCTTTCTGACGGTAATCCCAACAACAAATGATACCGTTATAAGACATACGGTATGCAAAAAATATGAAAATATATATGAAATTGTATTTTTAGCTTAATAAAAATTAAATTTATTTGGTAACTTTCTATAATTTAAAACGCCTATTTCAGTTCTGTTTATTTATTTTATACCGCCCTTCTCCCGAAGGACTCAGGGCGGTGTACAGGCAAATAAAACAGACAAGACAGTATTATATAAAATGCAAGATTAAAAAACTTATTATAATTTGCCTAAAAATTTAAAAAATATAGAAACTAAAACCCCATTTAAAATTAATAATAAAAACTATAAAATCCATAAAATTTAAGCCAGCCCCGCGAATAAAAGATGTGTCTTCAGTTCGCGAAAGGTCCGAAGGTCAGGTATTTGGCGTAAACCGGGAAGTTCGTTCCAGAGTGTGGAGCCCCACAGAAGGACCTTCCTGGGGCCGCCAGCCGACATTGCTTGGCGGACGGCACCCTGAGAAGTCCCTCTCTGTGAGGCGTGCGGGTCGGTGGGAGGCATATGGTAACAGCAGGCGGTCCCGTAAGTACCCAGGCCCTAAGCCATGGGCGCTTTAAAGGTCATAACCAAAACCTTAAAGTGCACCCGGAAAGCCACAGGTAGCCAGTGCAGTCTGCGCAGGAGAGGTGTTACATGGGAGGTACGCGACACTCCCTCTATCACCCGCGCAGCTGCATTCTGGACTAACTGAAGCCTTCGAGTGCACTTCAAGGGGAGCCCCATGTAGAGAGCATTACAATAATCCAAGCGAGAGGTAACGAGTGCGTGAGTGACTGTGCACAAGGCATCCCGATCAAGGAAGGGGCGCAACTGCCGAACCAGGCGGACCTGGTGGAAGGCCCCCCTGGAGACGGCCGTCAAATGATCTTCAAACGACAGCCGCTCATCCAGGAGGACACCTAAGTTGCGCACCCTATCCTTTGGGGCCAATAACTCGCCTCCAACAGTCAGCTGCAGCTGCAGCTGACTGAATCGAGATGCCGGCATCCACAGCCACTCCGTCTTGGAGGGATTGAGCTTGAGCCTGTTTCTCCCCATCCAGACCCGTCTGACGGCTTCCAACCACCGGGACAGCACTTCAACAACTTCATTGGGGTGACCTGGGGTGGAGAAGTACAGCTGAGTGTCATCAGCGTACTGATGGTACTTCACCCCAAAGCCACTGATGATCTCACCCAACGGCTTCATGTAGATGTTGAACAGTAGAGGCGAGGGAATCGACCCTGCGGCACCCACAAGTGAGGGCCCTCGCGGTCGACCTCTGCCCCCTGTCAACACCGTCTGCGACCGGTCGGAGAGATAGGAGGAGAACCACCGATAAACGGTGCCTCCCACTCCCAATCCCCAACCGGCGCAGCAGATACCATGGTCGATGGTATCAAAAGCCGCTGAGAGGTCTAATAGGACCAGGGCAGAGGAATAACCCTGTCCCTGGCCCTCCAGAGATCATCCACCAATGCGACCAAAGCTGTCTCCGTGCTGTAACCGGGTCGGAAGCCGGACTGGAACGGGTCTAGATAGACGGATTCTTCCAGGTATTGGGGTAGCTGACGCGCCACAGCACTCTCTACAACCTTCGCAACAAAGCGAAGGTTGGAGACTAACGATAATTCCCAAAATAGCCGGTCCCAAAGATGGCTTCTTAAGGAGGTGTCTCACCACCGCCTCTTTCAAGGCGGCAGGGAAAACCCCTTCCAACAAAGAAGCATTTATAATCCTCTGGAGCCAGCCTCGTGTCACCTCCTGAGTGGCCAGCACCAGCCAGGAAGGACACGGATCCAGTAAACATGTGGTGGCGTGGAGCCTCCCCAACAACCTGTCCACGTCCTCGGGAGCCACAGGGTCAAACTCATCCCAAACCGACTCAACAAGACGTGCCTCCTCTCCCTCGCTTGGATCATCCCAATTTCGGTCCAGACCATCCCGGAGCTGAGCGATTTTGTCGTATAGATAACCACTAAACTCCTCGGCACGCCCCTGTAAAGGGTCATCCCGCACCTCCTGATGAAGGAGGGAGCGGGTCACCCGAAACAGGGCGGCCGGGCGGTTATCTGCCGACGCAATGAGGGTGGAGGCGTAGGAACGCCTCGCCTCCCTCATTGCCACTAGGTAGGTCCTAGAATAGGACCTAACTAGTGTCCGATCAGCTTCAGAACGACTGGACCTCCAAGTACTCTCTAGGCGTCTTCTCCGGCGTTTCATCTCCCTCCGCCCCTCGGAGAACCAAGGGGCCGGACGAGATCTGCGCCGGGTCAGAGGCCGCAAAGGCACGACACGGTCCAAGGCCCCAGCCGCGGCCTGTTCCCAGGCCGCAACTAGTTCCTCAGTCGTGCCGTGGGCCAGATCCTCAGGGAATGGCCCAAGCTCCGTCAGGAACCTCTCAGGGTCCATCAGGCGCCTGGGACGGAACCAACGTGTAGGTTCCGTCTCCCTGCGATGGTGGGTGGCGGTTCGGAAGTCTAGGCGAAGGAGAAAATGATCGGACCATGACATTGGTTCTGTTACTAAATCGTCTAGTATCAGATCATTTAACCACTGACCAGAGATATAAATCAGATCCAGCGTGCCTCCCCCCATGTGCGTAGGGCCATCATTTACTCGAATCAGGTCCAAGGCCGTCATGGAAGCCTGGAACTCCCGAGCTGTAGTCGATAATAAGCCAACTGATGGCAAGTTGAAATCCCCCATGACTATAAGTCTGGGGGTCTCAACTGCCACAGTGGCAAATAACTCCAGCAGCTCGGGCAGGGCTGTGGTCACGCAGCAAGGAGCCAGGTACGTGATCAGCAAGCCCAACTGATTCCTATGGCCCCACCTCACATAGAGGGATTCACAGCCGGCAATCTGAGGAACAGTGGCCTCCCTCGGCTCTAGATCTTCCTTAATGACAACCGCCACCCTCCACCCCTACCCTGGGCCTCGGCTGATGGAATGCTCGGAAACCTGGGGGCACAGTTCAACGAGGAACCCCCTCTGGCCCCAACCAGGTCTCCGTAATGCCCATAAGGTCCGCGGACTCCCCCTGAATAAGATCGCAAATCAAGGGGGCTTTATTTACCACGGACCGGGCATTACATAACATCAACCGAAGATCCAGGCTCTGAGGATCACGGCCGCCCGAGGAACGGGTAGGGACTAAGGGGCCGGAGCACGTGATCGCTTTCAGACATCGAGCACGTGCTCCCCACACTCGATACGGCCCCCCCCTATATGATGACTTAACTCATATAGACTTCACAGAAGAAAATGTTGGAAAAGCTCTTCATAACATAAAACCATCGCTATCTATTGGACCCGATGGACTATGTGCCTACTTCTTAAAAAAACTTTCCACTAATATAGCAGAACCCCTAAGCATATTCTTTGATAAAGCTTTCACTACCAGTTCCCTTCCCAAACTGTGGTCACTGGCCACAGTCATCCCTATCTTCAAAAAAGGAGACCCCAGCTTAGTCGAAAATTACAGACCAATCTTTCTATGCTGTGTCACCTGCAAAGTCATGGAATCAATCATCAACCAATCCATTACCTCACACTTAGAAGCAAACAACCTACTCTCCAATAAACAATTTGGTTTCAGGAAAAAATTATCATGCAACTTACAACTTCTCCACTGTAAAAACATATGGACTACAAATCTTGATCAAGGCAAAACAATAGATGCAATCTACATAGACTTCTGCAAAGCTTTTGACTCAGTAGTACACGATAAACTTCTCCTAAAACTAAAATCCTATGGCATTTCAGGACCGCTTCACAAATGGATATCTGCTTTTCTGTCTAACAGACAACAAGTGGTCAAAATTGGCAATGCTCTATCAAATCCTGTTCCTGTCAAGAGTGGCGTTCCTCAAGGCAGCGTCCTTGGACCAACACTCTTCATACTATACATTAATGATCTTTGTGACCATATCTCAAGTAATTATGTTCTCTTTGCTGACGATGTCAAACTATTTAACACCACTGATAATA
Source organism: Ahaetulla prasina (assembly GCF_028640845.1). Classification (NCBI taxonomy): domain Eukaryota; kingdom Metazoa; phylum Chordata; class Lepidosauria; order Squamata; family Colubridae; genus Ahaetulla; species Ahaetulla prasina. The sequence continues at coordinate 260,526,821 of NC_080540.1, forward strand.
CATCTATCATTCAAAAAGACCTTGATCATCTAACCGCTTGGTCTAAAACTTGGCAACTCCAAATCTCACCCAGCAAATGCTCAGTCTTACATATAGGAAAAAAGAACCCAAACACTAAGTACTTGCTTGATGGACATTACCTTACAGATGACCCCCATCCCGTTAAAGACCTTGGAGTTTTCATGTCAAATGATCTAAGTGCCAAAGCCCACTGCAAATACATAGCAAAAAAGGCTCTAAGAGTTGTAAACCTAATCTTGCGCAGCTTGTTTTCCAAAAATACTACACTACTAACCAGAGCATATAAAACATTTGCTAGACCAATTCTAGAATACAGCTCACCTGTTTGGAATCCTCACCACATCTCTGACATCAATACAATTGAACGTGTCCAGAAATATTTTACAAGAAGAGTTCTCCATTCCTCTGTAAACAACAAAATACCTTATCCCACTAGACTTGAAATCCTGGGCTTGGAAAACTTGGAACTCCGTCGCCTTCGACAAGACCTAAGTTTAACTCATAAAATCATCTATTGTAATGTCCTTCCTGTCAAAGACTACTTCAGCTTTAATTGCAATAATACAAGAGCAACCAATAGATTTAAACTTAATGTCAACCGCTTTAATCTAGTTGCAGAAAATATGACTTCTGTAACAGAATCATCAGTGCTTGGAATACTTTACCTTACTCTGTGGTCTCTTCTCATAATCCTAAAAGCTTTAAACAAAAATTTTCTACTATTGACCTCACCCCATTCCTAAGAGGACCATAAGGGGTGTGCATAAGTGCACAAACGTGCCTACCGTTCCTGTCCTATTGTTTTTCTTTTCTTCTTCATATATATAAATATATATATGTTTTCTGAGGTTTTCACGGGTGTTTGTATGTAGGTCTTTGGTTGTTTGGGTTTTCTCCCGTGTAAAATTGGAAGTATCTTGGCGACGTTTCATTCGTCATCTTCAGGCTTCAGCTTCGTGCTTCTGGGAGCAGTGTGTGATCGCAGCTGTTTCTTCCTTTTAACTGCTAGTGGGGGTTTGAACTGATTGGGTGGGAGTTTGGCTGTGCTCTGATTGGACCCACACTCACTCTGATTGACCCACACTCACGAGGTCCACACAGGATGTCACCACCGCACATCCACCCAGAAAGCAGACCCAAACCCACACTGATCATGAAGCACGACCAAGGACCAGAAACCAGACCGCAGCTGCAACATTAGCCATTTCAAACCCCTCCAATCCATACATGCAGCAGACTGACACCCACTATGAAGATGTAGCACAACCACAAAGCCAAACAACAGCTATGCAGCTCACCAGCTCAAATCCCTCTGCAACACAGACTAAACTGAGCACAACCAAGCCCCTACCCAAACAGGACACACCCCCAGCCAATCAGAGCACAAAAAAACCCACAGCCAATCAGAGCACAGCCAAACTCCCACCCAATCAGTTCAAACCCCCACTAGCAGTTAAAAGGAAGAAACAGCTGCGATCACACACTGCTCCCAGAAGCACGAAGCTGAAGCCTGAAGATGACGAATGAGACTTCGTCGAAACGTCGCCAAGACACTTCCAATTTTACACGGGAGAAAACCCGAACAACCAAAGACCTATATATATATATATATATATATATATATATATATATATATATATATATATATATATATATATATATATATATATATATATATATATATATATATATATATATATATATATATATATATATATATATATATATATATATATATATATGTATGTAGGTCTTTGGTTATACCTTTATATACTATATATATTGTTGTGACAAATAAATAAATAAATAAAAATAAATTAAAAAATAGCAAACTGAAGATGGCTGTGCAAAAAGCAGAGCCAACAACTGCAGCGAAGAGACAGTGAGTAGACTGGCTGTTCAGAACTTTGCTGGATAAAGACAGCCATGTGACCACTCATAAGTGCTCCAAACAATTGCTGCTTGCAAGATTGCAAGACAGTTGTCCCTGGTGGGTTTTCAGCACCAGGAGACAATCTCTTGACATGAGAATTGAAAAGATGATGCTTTATGGATTTGTCTGTAGATAAGAAGTGGGATATGGCATGAAGCAATCATTGGTTGTGTAAATAAGAGAGGGTGAAGAGTTGCAAAAATTATTTACACTTGTGATGAAAGTTGGACTTTACATATTTTTTCTCTTTCTTATTATATATTTTTCTTTTTATGTTCTACTTTGGTCTTTAGACCTTGTACTCTTTCTTTCTATTCTTCCTTTCACTTTTTATTAGATTTTACTATTGTAATTAAAATCCTTAATAGATAAATAAATGAAAAATTACCTGATATACAACATTGATTACTCAGAGAAACATGAGTTGAAAACAGGTTTTAAAAATAATCAGTCTATAGGAAAATGAAATAAAATTTTGATAGAGGACAAATGGGAATGTAAATTGGTGGTACAATAGTGGCTATTTTGATTATACCATGACATTTCTATGTATGTTTATTAAAAGATAGTAACACAATGGGTTGTTTTAAATGAGTTAATTAAATACTGATTAAAATAGAAATAGATGATAAGGAGATCTATATGGAAATTATGCTACTGGGCTGATTTTTTGCTGATTTGAGTTAAAGTTACATTTTCCTCTTCTTAAATTAGTTATGATAAAAAATTAATAAAAGAAACTTCAAACTGTTCTCTTTTCTTCTTTCTCTCTCTCTGCCCCCCACCCTTTTGCAAACCATTTTCCCATTTCCTCTGCCATCCCTTTTCTCTGACCAGTCCTAGGCTAATTCATAACCCAAAATGACCTATTTCTGCAGCTAGAATAAGCTTTTAAGCCTATTAGAAGGAAAACAGTGGAAAAGATCTCACCTAAAAGTTTATCTAGGAAGCAACCTCAATGAGGAAGCTTTCTTTACTAGATGAGAAATGCAAGTATGCCATTTTATAGAATAGAATAGAATAGAATAGAATAGAATAGAATAGAATTTTTATTGGCCAAGTGTGATTGGACACACAAGGAATTTGTCTTGGTGCATATGCTCTCAGTGTACATAAAAGAAAAGATACGTTCATCAAGGTACAACATTTACAACACAATTGATGATCAATATATCAATATAAATCATAAGGATTTGCTTCTTTCAATATTCTATCAACACTGGAATCCTTAGCTAGGCTGTCTTGTCATGACTTTGCTTTACAATAAAAGAATACTTTTTCTTTCTGTTTAAACACTTATCTCATTGCTCAAACCATGTTCATGAATCAGATTCTTTAGAATTCCCATCTCTCAGTGCCTAAGTATATAAGAATCACTGTCTTTCTACTGTTCCAGGTCCCTCTTTTTTGGAAAGCAGGTACCCGATGATCATTGAATGAAGTCTGGCAATTTCTCTTCCGTGTTGTGCTCCTTTCTTTGACCAAAACTTCCATGACATTAGTATCAAAATAAATTGGATTGCCAAATAAATTTTACATCACTATTGGTGATGGGATAATGCCATTTGCCAGAACTGAAAGGTAGCAGGCTATTTTTATAGACATAAGTCAACAGACAGATAGTATGATACACATAGCTCTGTCTTCCTATTGGTATTAAGGATCATTGGGTTAAGGAAGAATGTTCAGGGAACCTTTTCATATCTGTCATCTTTATGGAATTGCTTCACTGTACGTCATTTTGCTTTGTACTTCCAGTTAATTTATCAAAAAATAAAAAGAAACTGGTGTTGTTTAGCTGTTCTCTGTTTGGATTATTGTGTTAATATTTTTGGTTTGGTGTGCAAAATGTTTGTAAAATTTCATTTAAAAACCTAAAATGTTCTTTTAAAAGTTCCTTATCTTTTATTTTAGTTTTGCTAAAGTAATGTCTGGTTTTTAGCTATACCAGAAGTTTCCTTGGCCATCATTTTTCTCGAGATCAAGTGATGACAAAGAGCAATGGCTGCATAAATTGGATGTAAGAAGAACACTTAGGGTTTATTTTAAAAAAAAATCAAAGATGTCAGATCTTCTGGCAGATTGTTTGTAGTCTTAGAGGTCTTAAGAGGGGTCAGATAACTTTCAAGATTTCCTTAGCTGGATGATTATGGAACTGTATTAGGGAGGTGTACATAGTTAAGGCTAAAGTGGCTCCCAGGGTTTGTAAAGCTCATTACACTAGAACTGTAGCTGCTGTTTGGGCGGAGAGGTCGAAGGCTTCCATGTTGGAAATCTACAAGGTGACCACCTGGGCTTCTCTTCATATGTTTCCATAGTGTTATAACTTCGATGTAACCTCTTCTGCAGATTCTCTTTTGGTAAGAAGTTACTTATGAACCAGAAAGAAAGAGAGAGAACTTTGAAGAAAAGAGAGACACTTAGCGTACGCTGTTTGGAGCTACCATTAGGACAAGTTCTTTGACAGCTTGCACAGTGGAAAGCTGTGAAAATCAATTTAGATAGATGAAAATAAACGTTACAGCTCAAGCCACTAATGCTTTCTGACGGTAATCCCAACAACAAATGATACCGTTATAAGACATACGGTATGCAAAAAATATGAAAATATATATGAAATTGTATTTTTAGCTTAATAAAAATTAAATTTATTTGGTAACTTTCTATAATTTAAAACGTCTATTTCAGTTCTGTTTATTTATTTTTTTTTTATTGAAAAAGTTTTAACAAACAAAAACATTTCCCCCCCCCCCACAAAACCCCCTTTCCCCCTCCCTTCACACACACACACACCCCCCCGGCTTCCTGGGTCAATCACAAGGTATTGTTATACATAAACCAAACATAGAATAAAATTTTCCCTTCTAATCCAATTAACCTCATCCAAGTCTTTTCATTTCCTAATCCCCCCATTATATAAAATAATACATCCTAATTATTCAAAGGCAATCTGATACCTCTTAATCTGATATCTGTTTTGTAAATAATCAATCCATTTTTTCCATTCAATTAAATATCTTTCCTGCGTATTGTCTTTCAAAAAGGCTGAGATTTTAGCCATCTCAGCCAAGTTAGTAACTTTCAATATCCATTCTTCTATTGTAGGTAACTCTTTTTTCTTCCAATATAGTCCAATCAACAGCATTGCTGCTGTTATTAAGTTCAAAATCAATTTAATCTCAGTCACTGTACAATCCGTTATAATTCCCAAAAGGAAAAATTGCGGCAGGAACTTTATCTTCTTTTTCAGGACATTTTGAATAATCCACCAAATTCTTATCCAAAAGGCCTTGATTTTCTTGCAAGTCCACCAAATATGAAAATATGTAGTGTCATCACAGTCACATCTCCAACATTTCGCTTGGATATCAGGATACATACATGATAATTTTTTGGGATCTAAGTGCCATCTATAAAACATCTTATAAAAATTTTCCCTTAAATTCTGTGCTTGTGTAAACTTAACATTTCTAACCCAGATTTTCTCCCATGTTTCCAACATTATTGGTTCCTGAATATTTTGTGCCCATTTTATCATACAGTCCTTTACCAAATCCTTTTCCGAATCTATTTCAAGCAACACATTATACAATCTCTTTATATGCTCCTGGGTCTGATTTCCAATTTGCTTTACTAAATTTTCCTCCCTTTGCATTATACCAATTTTTTGATCTTCTTTCCATCTAGCACTTATTTGCCCATATTGAAACCAAGTATAATTCCTCCCTTCTTCATTTAATACCTGTAATGATTTTAATTGCAAGCTACCTCCTTCAGCATACAAAAGTTCTTTATAAGTAATCATTTCCTGTTTCTGTTCTATATTTATATTCTCTATTGTATGTCTGGGGCTCGCCCATATAGGAATCTTATAGTCTAGTTTATAGGAATATTTTTTCCAGACCCGCAAAAGAGCACTTCTCAACACATGACTCTTAAAAGCCCTATCCACTTTTTTTTCATAAAATAAATACGCATGCCATCCATATAATAAGTCATAACCTTCTATATTCAAAATTCTTTCCTCGGTTAAATTAAACCAGTCACTTATTACTGAAAGGGCTACTGCTTCATAATATAGTTTAAAATTAGGCATTTTTAGGCCTCCTCTTTCACATAAGTCCTGAATTATTTTCATTTTAACCCTCGCCTTTTTACCTTGCCATATAAATTTATTAATCCCAATCTGCCAATCCTCCAAATTTTTATCTTTCTTAATTATTGGTATCATCTGGAACAGAAACAAAAATCTAGGTAACACATTCATTTTGATAGCCGCTATCCTCCCCAATAGCGATAGCTGCAGTTTTTTCCAGACACTCATGTCATTCTGAACTTTTTGCCATAGCAAGTCATAATTATTTTTATAAAGTTTCTTGTTCAATGAGCTAATATAAACCCCTAAGTATTTAACCTTTTTTACCACCTCAAATCCTGTTATTTCCTCTAGTTTTGTTTCTGTTGTTTAGACATATTTTTGATTATCACTTTTGTTTTATTCTGATTTATTTTAAATCCTGATACCTTTCCATATTTATCAATCGTTTCCAACAAAGATCTACTTGAATTTATAGGATTTGTTAAAGTAACCATTAAGTCGTCTGCAAAAGCTCTAACTTTGTACTCGTATTGTCTAATTTTAATTCCCTCTATTTTCGTTAACTCTCGTATTTTATCCAATAATGGTTCCAGAGTCAAAACAAACAATAGTGGTGATAAAAGACATCCCTGTCTCGTTCCTTTCGCAATCTTAATAACTTTTGTCAGACTACCATTTATTATAATCTGAGCTGTTTGCTCTCCATAAATCGCTTTAATTATTCTAACAAAGCAATCTCCAAATTGCATTTTCTCTATTAATTTAAATAAAAAATCCCAATGCAATCGATCAAAGGCTTTCTCCACATCCAAAAAAATAAGTGCTGCTGAAGTATTCTTCTTTTCCAAATATTCCAATATATTAATAATCTGTCTAAAATTATTCCTCATCTGCCTCCATTTTATAAAACCAGATTGATCAGTATGAATTCTTTGTTGTAAAACTAACATTAATCTATTTGCTATTATTTTAACAAAAATCTTATAATCATTATTTAAAAGTGAGATCGGCCTATAATTCCCGAGTTTAGAGCAATCTTGCTCCTCTTTTGGTATCAGTGAAATAAAAGATGTTTTCCACGATGGGGGTATTCCCCCTCCTAGTTGTATCTGATTAAAAAATTATTTAAGTGGGCCTAGTATTTCATCCTGTAATTTTTTATAATAACTTGCTGTAAGTCCATCTGTACCGGGGGTTTTCCCCATTTTTAATTGTTTAATTGCCTCCACTATTTCTCCAGTAGCTATCGGCCGATTCAACTCCTCCCTTTGTTCTAATGTTACAGTATTAATCTTATAATCTTTCAAATAATCATAAATGTCCCTATTCGGTATATTTCAGTTCTGTTTAGTTTAGGAGAATACCATTCAGAAAATTATTTCAGACTGTTTATTTGACTTCTGTATATTTATCTTATATTTCTAGAGTAGTTCAAAAACTACAGGCTATATTCGTGTAAAATATCAAATATGAAATTAATAAAAATATGAACAACTTTCACAACAGAAAGGTTAAAGTGGTTGTGCTGTTGGCCTAAAAACCAGGAGACTATGAGTTCTAGTCTGTCTTGGGTATGAAAAAACTGGAGGTGACTGGGCCAACTTTTCTCTCTCTGCCCAACACACCTCATAGGGTTGTTGTTGTTGGAAAAGTAGGAAAAAGGATTATTGGCTTGTTTGCTATCTTGATATATTATATTATATTATATTTATTATATTATATTATATTATATTATATTATATTATATTATATTATATTATATTATATTATTATATTATATTATATTATATTATACTATACTATACTATACTATACTATACTATACTATACTATACTATACTATACTATACTATACTATACTATACTATATACATTGCATTGCATTGCATTGCATTACACTACACTACACTAATATACAATGTGTTTCCCGGAAAATACGACCTACCCCGAAAACAAGCCCAAGCTCGATTTTAACGCCTGTTCCTAAAATAAGCCCTAACCCCCAAAATAAGGCCTAGTTAAGCCCCGCCCACCTTTTAGTTGTACTAGGCTTACCTGAAGTCCCTCCAGGCAGGCCATCAACATCCTGACAACTGCCTGGCCTTGTGGTGGTGACTTCAGAAACCCCATCCAGAACCCCACATGGTTGTCGGCCTGCTTCTCCTTGCTCAGCTCAGGAGGCTGAGCTACGCACGTGGGGTCCTGGAAGGGATTGCTGGAGCTGCTGCAAGATGAGGCAGTTGTCAGGATGTTGATGCCCTGGCTGCAGGGTGCTCAGGTAAACTGGTGTGGGGGCAGCTCTACACCCCCCCACCTTGCTTCGTTCTCCAACCCCCCGACCACCTCGCTTTGTGGCCGCTGCACTGGTGCGTCACTCAGCCTCCTGCTCCGTATTGGAGGCGAGCTAGGAGAAAAAGTGGTGAAGAACGAAAAAAAATGAAATGAGGGGGTAGGTGGGAAGACAAAACAAGGCAGTGGGTGCAGAATTGCCCCATGTGTCCTATAGCGGCTTACCTGAGGGCCCTTCAGCCAGGCCACCCATGCCAAATCTTCACACCCCACCCAACCCCAGTGCAGCCACATCACTTCACTAAACTGCTTTCCAGCTCCATTCACTGCCACCGCATGCAGGATAACAAAAGTAGTCTGTGGGACTATGGTAGAAAAAATTGTTTAGACCTTCCAACTTCGCGAGATCAAAATTAATTTGAAAAATATGATTTTTTGTAAACATGAATATGCTTGATTAGATTAATCAATGAACTTGAGAAAACAATAAAGCAGGGATATCCAAACTTGGCCCCTTGAAGAGTGGTGGACTTCAACTCCCAGAATTCCCCAGCAAGCAACTTGCTCATGTTTATAGCTCATGCTGGCTGGGGAATTCTGGGAGTTGAAGTCCACCATTCTTCAAAGGGCCAAGTTTGGACACCCCTGCAATAAAGTTTCTCAAATGCTAAGCTAGTTGATTGAATTAACAAAGTAAAAATAATTCATCTTGAAAGCAATGTCACTCAAAATTTTATATTTGTTATTTGGGCAAAGATTTGAGAGATATTTCTAAGAAAGGAAGGGTGTGTCTTGATTTCCTACCTCTGCTTTCCTAGAACTAGCAGATAATGGAAGAAAATATGACTGGTAAATCAGTTTTGGTCACTACTGAGAAGAATGCTTCTTTTATTTGCTGATTCATTGTTCTCCTAAATGTACATTGCAATTAAATTATTGGAATATTTTGTACCTAGTACAATCTTTATAATTGGTGATAAGATCCTTTGAAAGTACTTGGAACATTTTTGTAGAGATCAAGAATACTGTAAAGCAGAACATCTCTATTGAAAATGAGGGATATTTGACCAAATAATGTTTTCCTCCCTTCTAGTAGGCTTCCTCATTCCTCTGATATTTCAGAGGTCTCTTGTTAAGATTTTCAAAAACATCTAACATACTTTTCATCTCCCTCTCACCTTTTTTCCCCATTTGTTTGAGAAAGGTGAACTTTAGACAGATCTGATAATGAGCTCCAAGAATAGCTTTTTCCAGTGGAGCTCTTTGAAACCACCCTGGGCAAACTTCTCAAGACGAGTTTTCAAGCTTTGCTTCAGGAAGCTAGAAAGATTTGTAACAGTCTTTCCTTTGTAGATAAGAAGAAATCTGTTACTGTACATAAATCACTTGTTAAAAATAATGCACTTAGATATATCAATTGCTTTAGCTGAAGCCAGTTTAACATTTAGATTCTGTCTGGATCCTAAAAAGAATACTGTAGCAAATCAAAAATATTATTTTTTTAGGAAACATGGTAATAGAGGAATAAAACATTTGCTAGAATTTTGCTATATAACCAAACCATAGGAAAGAATATAGGTTTACAAGCGAGTGATCACATTATAAATTCTTATGCTTCCTGGATGCTTATTGTCTTTCTTATTTCTAAAATATCATATTCATAATTTTTTTGTTGTGGAAGAAATTTTGAGTTGAATGCCAAATAATGATAAAAACAGTGATTGGAAGATTAAACATACAGTTATAATCCTTATCAGGGCAATAGAATCATTTCTTTTAAATTTCTATGAAAAAAAAACACTATTTCAATCCAGAATGGTTATCCCTTATGTTCTTTACCCCAGGTGGGAATCATTTTTAAGCTGGGGAGATCCAATTTCTTCAGAAAAAAATATTTTGCATAATTAATTAATGATGCTGGAAAGCTGAAATTCCTATTCATTTCCTCCTGACTTTCTTTTCTACATTTGTTTTCTCCTTCAGTCTTTATTCATTTCTGTTCCTGCTGAAAATCTTGAATTAGATTGGTAGGTAGGGTGGGGAAGAAGGAACAGTTTCCATTTGTGCAAATTGTATAGAGGATTTATATTGTGTGGATGGAGGGGAGAGAACTCCAGCATCAATATCTTCTCAAACACCAATAGAATCTCCTATTGAAGAGGCTTGGGGACACTCAAGATCTACTGTTTAAGAGCCTATTTAGTATGACTTCTTTTGCCTTTGAGTGTTCATAAGCATTCATATCATGCCACATGTATTTGCTGTGAATTGGTTGATAGATGATTGATTGATTGCAAAATCCTTAGATAAATAAGTTGTAGCAAGAAACCAGATAGATAGATAAATAATAGCCAGAAACAGCAACAGAAAAGGAGAATCATGTTCTAAATGTTGCTAGTTATTTTCTTTGGACATCGGGACATGCATTAGGAAAGGGAGTGCCAGCTTGAAATCCATATTCTGGAAATATGAAATCTGCCAACTAAATTGATAGAGTTAGTCTCAAACATCAAGGATTGCCAGAAAAACCATTTTGTATCACCAGCTATCCCTGGTAACAGGGCATTTTAGAATAGAATAGAATAGAATAGAATAGAATAGAATAGAATAGAATAGAATAGAATAGAATAGATTTTTTAAAGTATTTGTTTTGCTAACAGCTTTCAATTAAATTCAAAACATCTTTATAGATATACTTATGTTTCAGAAAGTTTGTAAGTTAGAAGCTTTTTCACAAAATTAATCTTAATTTTTACTGATATTTTGCAGGAGTTCTGAAAAATACTTGTGGGGAGCTTTTTACAGGGGACAGTAGAGCAAATGAATCCAGCGAATTTCCTGAGCAAATTCTTAAGGTTAAAAAGGTGTGTAAAATAAAAATTAAAAATACTTTAATTCTGAGATATAGTTTTTTTCTGTACACATCATTATAGATTATTAACATATTCATTACAAATCACTTATATGTAGATGTTAGTATCAGCACAATAACTAATTTAAGCTTGAGTGATAATATTAATTTTGAGAATATAGAACACTTTGATGTGCCATTTTAGCCCTACTAAAACATGCAGAAATATTTTCCCATGTTTTTGTTGATTTTTAAGAAATTAACAAAAAGACTTTAAGAAGTCTGTTATTTTGTTAATTTGGGATAGTTTTTTCCTATTTGCAGTCTGTACAGCTTACTACATTTCTTGTGGTTGGCACAAAAACAAAATTCTGGTATTAGTGCTACCACAATCTAGAATTGGTAGGAAAGGGCAATTGTTTGCTCACTTTGCATGAACATGTAAAAGCTTTGGTAAAATAATGGGCCTCCCGTCAATTCCATGCACCATATTTTGGGGCCTAGGAATGACAATCTTAAAAATTTGTCATATTATATTATATTCCAAATTAACTCTGGCTTTTCCTTTCCTTCTCCAAGCCAGTCCAAAATTTATCTGAACGATATTGAGACTTGACATCTGTCAAGTTCCCAAGAATAAATTTTGTAATGGGTAGGGAAAATACAAAAGTAATTGCCTATTTTTTGCTGCTGTCATTTCCTTTCAGATAATCCAAATAGATGTTTAAAACTGTCATAGATATTCGAAACTGCACATTTGTATGTTAAATATTTATCGTATAAATTTGTATTTCAGTCTACCATGCTGGAGTTTGGATGGAGAAATGTTTTTAAAGACCTGTCCTCTTCAATAGCACACAGTTTAATAATTGCAGTTGAAGATTTTTCCGGTAAAACTCTTGAACGTGAACAAAATGAACAGTCTTCAGCTACTTATTATATGATGTGTCTTGTAAATGTACAAAACATGAATGAATCCTGGAGTGTTGTCCATGAGAAAGAGCAACCAAAACAGATTTCAAAGGCATGTATCCAAAAATATGGAGGTTTGAGGTTCTATAGGACATTATATTTGTTGGAAGTACCTCTAAAACCAATAATACTCATAAATACTATCATTGGTCTTGTTTATTTAACAATCAATTAATTGGAGTTGTAAGGTATTACTGTAAGCATCTTAGAGTATGCTGGAGATTCTGCTTGGAATGGAGTGAATTAAGATTTAAAAGATGTTTTCCTTTTAGGGCTTTGATTTTAAAGTTCCTCTTTATTTTTTATTTCCTTCACTTTAAATTAGCCACTAATTTCAAGTTGGGACTTCTTTTAAACTTTAAAATGCTTCCTTCTTACTTGTGAATTGGCCAATTACTCATCCGGTAACAATACTTCATTCAATCACTGCTCATGCTCAAGTCTTTTGTGTGGCCGCCCTGGCTTTTGACAGCTCCTAATGGCTGTCTTCCCATGCCGCTGGGTCGGAGGCTAATGCCGGTGCTCCAGGGAACTTGCAACTTCCCTGTTCGCACCAGCCTGCGCCTCCCTTCTTCACTGTCACTACTGGACAGCTATGATCCACTAGGGATCCCCTATTCGGCTGGGATATCGGCGTTTTCCCAGAGCCTTGGAATCTACGCCGTACCGCCACAATGCTGGTCACGCCTCTCCCCTGTTCTATAGCCACGGTTTTTCTTCTACTGCTGTTGAGATGTGGGAGAGCAATATGTCTGAAAATAGTTTGTGAATAAAAGAGAAAATTGTTGATATATGCAGATGCAATTAATTTTAGGTAGCAATTGTTAATTCAATTACTGAAGATTATTTTCACCTATCCCAAACCTTTTGGAATATAGGTTCTGATGCGTATGTTCTTGCATACATACACACACATACATGTATGTGGCATATATAGTCATTTGGGGAGGAGAAATTGCTAAGATTAGTTTCAAGTGGAAGTTATGGGGTTTTTTTTACAACTTTGGAGAAGCTGGCTACCGTGAAGGGTTTTTGTATGGATTTGAATATATAATTTTCTCTATCAGCTCTTTCTTTGAGAGAGAGAGAGACATACTTAAATTTGAGTTGTCTTCCTGTTTAATAAGCTTGGCATATTGCCTATTTGAATGTAATTAGTTTTGTCTGCTCAGTCATTGGAGAGAAATTAATGTATACAACAGCAGATCAGATATGTTTCCATTAAAAAAATGTCACAGGTGACAGGTTTTTTTAACATGTGCTTGATATCTACAAGATATATTCCTTCGTACTTCATCCATGCCTTTTAGTATCAGAAAATAAAATGATTTCAAAATGGATTTGTTTTATATGTCAAGTATAGATTTCAATGATACGTAGTATGCCCTGTGTTTCATTGAAAATATTTGGAATTAAAAATAACTGAATCCTAACTTTTATATTTATTAGTTTTGTTCTGATGTCATAGAAGTACTTGACATGCTGCTCCCATTGGCTCTGGCATGCACAGTTGAATTTTTCCAGGAAATTAGAGCAAACTTTATAGAGGCTTGCAGCAAAGTGGCAACAGCTCTCCTGACGAGACTGGAAGAGAGAAGTAAAGATGTTCCTACAAGAGCTCCACTTCAGAACTTATATATCATTCTTTCTACAACAGTACATGTATATCAACGTTTTAAAATGTATCAAAATGTAATGAAAGTGGACTCTGGAAAGTAAGTCTCTTTTCAGTGATAACAACGTGTTTTCATTATTATTTTTCTTTCAACTTCCTTTATGATCTATTCTGGCTAAATTTTGACCTAATTTGCTGCTAAAACTGAGGGTTGGTATTTAAATGTGAAGTATTCCTTGGTGGATATTTGAGGAACCTCCCCTTCCTAGTTACATCTACCCATTTCATCAGATCTGGCAAGAGAGGCATTTTGTAGGTCCCTTCTATTAAGGTATGTCATCTAACTTAACTCCATGTAACTGATTTTCTATGTAAAGGAAGGGCTCACTTTTGTCTTATCCAATCAATTTTTTTCTTGTAATTTCCTTTGATGTGTTAACTATAAGTGGGGCTGAAAGCTGGGTCTTGAGGTTCCATCTTTGAATGAAAGGAATCTCTTTTAATCAGAATGTGCGGAATAAATTGAAATAAAATGATTTTCCTTTCTCAGTCTGTTTCATTAGATGCTGAGGCATGAGCCTAGTAGTCATATTTTGGCTCCAAGGCTTCAGGCAGTAAAAAAATACCACCTGATAATTTCCCCCAAGTTGCTGATATTTTTAAAACTGGCATTTATTGTAACAGAATAATTTCATTATGGATGAGTTTCAATAGCAAACAGTTATTGCAGGAAATTTAGTAGTATTATAAAAGCATTCAAAATCAGAAAAATCTTGTGCCAGAAACCTACGGATGCTTGCTTTGATAAGTTTATAACAATAATATATTTAATGACATTTCAGCATTTCTTCTAGACCAATTAATTAAGGAACACAAATCGTTTTCATTCTTACAATAATAAATATAGCTCTGCTCATTCCCATTCTTGCAACCAATTGGCTGATTGGTTACTTAGTAAAGTACTACTAAGTAGTACTTAGTAAAGTACTACTTAGTAAATGATAGGAGAAATTAAAATATTCCTAGACTAGAAAAAGCAGGTATGTCAGGGACAATACTGATTTTTTAAAAAGCTTTTAATTTATTATTTTAAAAAGTTGAAGTTAAATTTTGTAGCTAGTTAAAAATTAAATTGATAATTTTGAAAAATTAAGTTAGCTATTAGTAAAAAGTAAAAGTTTCCCCTGTCCAGTTGTGCCCGACTCTAGGAGGCAATGCAATAACTAGCCTTTATGACTTCCTATCTTTGCTTAACTTTTCATATTTTTGCATTTTATATTACTTATGCTATATAGTTGAAGTTAAAAATTATTCCCATAACTTGTATGTTTATATCACATGTATGGATAGTGTGTGTTTATATACTGTATATACTTATATCACATGCATGGACATGCATTTTTCTGACAGTTAGAACAATTAATCTGTGGAACTACTTGCCTCCAGAAGTTGTGAATGCTCTAAAAGCATGGAAGTTTTAAAGAGATTGGACACAACCATTTGTCTGAAATGATATAGGGTTTTCTGCCTGAGCAGGGGGTTGGACTAGACAATCTCCAAGGTCCCTTCCAACTGTGTCATTCTGTTCTTCTGAGTGTGTGTGTGTGTGTGTGTCTGTGTGTTACAAGGCTAATATTTATTTTAATTTTAAATTCACATTAGTGTAAAACTAACATTTTGTCAGTCTGAATAAAAATGAATTATACATTAATAACCCTGTTGTTTAGAGGTTTCAGGTATAATAGTAGTATGCCTTTTAATAACAGCAAAATAAATTTCTGATTATTTAGCTAAGTATTTTTTTCTTTATTAATTCTTCTTCTAACCTTATAAATAGTATAGATTTGTAAAATTACATGTATTTTCAAAGGAGCCTATGTAATGAAAACTAGATTTTAAAGTTAATGTGGAATCAATGGTAATGGATAATTGCTTATTTAATCATCCAAACCATTTGTAGAATTATAGATTGCTGTATCTTTACAGCAGTGTTCTTAAATCGTTCTCTATGATCTTTGCACTTGAACAGGCCCTTATTTCTAGCACTTCTCCAGCGATATAAGGAATTGATCAGCATTCTTCAGTTTCAAGTTACAAACTATTGCATACAAGTGTGTGTTACAAGCATTTTACAGGATGCCGAGAGTCATTACTGGGATGACAACAAAGCTTTTTATGAGGTATGAAAGTAACTTTACTATCCTTCATTTTTATACAGATTTATTTTTGACTGATTTGAAAAACATAAATTCAGAAAAGTCAGATGGAAAACAATATGGATTTAAAATGAGGTTTTAAGAATGTATCCACCCATCTAATTGCCTGCCTGCCTGATGTATCTTTCAATGGATCTAAGACGCAAGGCCAGTAAGCTTCTTCTGATTCCCAGATATCCTGTTATATCTCTGCGTTAGGTGTGATTCCACTGTTTCTAACATAAATGTCACCAATTTAAAAAGGAAATAGTCCAGGGTAATTGGACTTAATTAAGATTACAGCAAATTGTATCCTAATTTGCTGTAAATCTTATGGATTTAATTTATATTTTAAGATCACGACTGATTAAAACAATCCCTGAAGCATTTTATCACTGAAAATGTTTATTTACAAAAAGTATAATTGCATACTGTTTATTAATCATTTCCCCAACTTAATGAATTATCTGAACCATCTAATTCATAATTCAATAATTGAAGTGGATAAGAATCCATAATCTGGAAGTGCCGTATTTTTCGCACTATAAAATGCACCGGATCATAAGACGCACATTAGCTTTAGAGGAGGAAAACAAGAAAAAAAATTGCCTCTGCCTCCCAGCATTCATCCGGTATTCATCTGGCTAGTGTCCTTGCAGCAAACAGCCTGGTCAGCTTCAGCACATTATCACAGCCCCAGCATGTGGCTTGTCAGAGTTCTGCTCCATTGTGCCCACCAACTGAGCTGAGCTGTTGCCGCTGCTGGGGAACACTGGAACCTTTGCTGCCAAGCGGCTGATTGGTGGTTTGATCGGCCTCCCGGAATACCACCAATCTGCTGTCCTAGGCGGTCGGGATTATTGCCGTCGCTGCCTATTGCTGCAGATCACCTTCGCTGCCATCGCTGATTGCCGCCATCAGCTGCTTGGCAGTGAAGGTTCCAGCTTTCCCTGGTGGTGGCGAGTGGTGGCAGCAGTGACAGGTGGCGGTGGCGAATGCTACCGCTACACCAACCCCCCTCCTCCCCGTTGTTCTATAAGATGCGCAGGCATTTCCACCCACTTTTGGGAGGAGGAAGTGCATCTTATATTGTGAAAAATACGGTAAGTGGTTTAGGGAAACTGGAGTACCTAAAGATATATTAAGTTTACTGAAAACTATTCTCAGCAACAAAAACATAAATAGGAGCAACTATCCCATAGCTTCCTACATTTTACAGGGAAATTTGCTTTCATCACTGCAGAATTGGTGTTTGGATACATTTTAATGACTAAAAATTTAGTATTGGCAATCATTTTAAATCTGGAAAAATTGTTTTATAGTAGTTCAAATTTCTGTTATTTGGATTAATGTAAAAATGTTGACTTCTAACTAATAAAACATAAGCTGTTGGGTTTTTTAAAAGTCAAAATCTGTTTTAAATATTGTGAGGAGTTTAAGTCAGCATCTTTTGTTCTTCAGCAGTTTCTTTTCAGTCTGAATACATTTTATTGAGAGAATCCAAACTGATATTGAGGAAGATAGATTTCTATTGTTTAATCTTTTGCTGTTTTGCCAGGGAGAAAGATGCTCGTTTTCTATCCATATGTGGCATTATTTCTGCTATGCTCTTCAACATGACCTATGGACTGTTCTGTCTCCTGTATTAGCTCAGGAGATTCTAACAGAAGTTCTGGAAGAATCATTAGCACTTTTGGCTTGCAGATATTTTCAGGCCCAGCCCAGTTACAAAAGGACGCCACAAATAAGGTAACAATTTAGCAAAATTATGTACTTTCAATGAAATGATAGCAACAGTAGCTTATTCTTAACCAAAAAACAGGTATTAGAAATGAAAGAGGAGTGTTACAGTTAAAATAATATTAAAATGATATTTTAAAAAATTTTAAAGGCAATTGATTTAAAGATAAAAACAAAAAGAAGACATTAAAATTCTGTTGAAATCAAAATGTATAAAGTAAAACAGCCAGATGTTTGATCATACATTTGATAGAAGATTATTTTACTTTATTTATTTCTATTTTATTAAATTCTAAGGGTGTTCAACTTGAAATGATTCTGGGTGTTTTATGTTTTATTTTTTAACATTAGAAATTGTTAAAAAATAAAGACAATTTAAAAAAAAGAAAAAGGTACAACCCCCCCCCCCAAAAACAAAAAACAATAGGGACTTAGAAGCTACCTGTTGTGGGCCACCAGCAGCTTGCGGAGCTGGCAACAGAGTTGGACAGCGATAAGACTGAGGAAGGACATGGGCCAGTCCTGGAGGCTGGGGAAGGCCCGGATGAGGGCTCTGCATTGGAGGCAGAGGTGGGGCCAGGGCCATCTTGGAGTGATGTGCGGACTCTGGAGCCTCCAGAGGCTGACAGTAGTGAGGCAGAGGAACAGGAGGAGCCTGTTCCTAATGCACACATGAGAAGAGCTGCCAGAAGGCAAGAGCAGGTAAAGCAAAGAGGATGACTAGGGAGTAGGGCCAAGAGATGATTGGCCCCTCCCATAAGGCTTAAAAGACCAGCAAAGGAGTTTGGGCTGTTTGTCAGAAAACAACGTTGATAGCCTTGCTCCTTGTCTTGCTGCATTTATTTCTTGTTGGCATCTTCTGTTATTGAACTTTTGCCAAGAAAAGCCTTTGGCAGTTTGCCTAATTAGACCAAGGTTGGTGATAAGACTGAAGAATTTGCTTTGATTTAGTTTGGACAACACTGAGAATGAGTTAATGCTCAGCTGTTCTAATAAATTCTGTTTGTTTTTGAACTGATTGCATCTACTACTACCTACTTGGGCCTGGATCACAACACTACCATTCAACCAGGCCTAGGAGTAAAGCTAAATTTTCTTTGGAACACTAACAGGGTAGGAGTTGTATGGAACTCTGTTGGATGCTATTCCAGAGAGCAGGCAGCATAACAGGGAAGATGCATTTCCATAACATGGCATTGATTAATTGAAAGGACCTGGAGCATGCCCCTATGTCTGATTATAATGGATGGCAAAAACTAGAGACAAGTGGTCCTTGACATATGAAGGGTTTTATGGGCAATAACCAGAATCTGGAATTGCATCTAGAAGGCGACTGGTAAACAGTGCAACAAATGTCGCAGTACTACAGACCTCAATCTTGATTAATACAGGTCCAGATAATCTACTTCATCCAGGGCATGCCACAGCTGCAAGCCCTCTGCCCTTTCAGCAACCTTCGCAAAACAGCAAAAGCTGGAGACTGGATGGTAGTTATCCAAATCTTACACATGGTCACTCATCCCTTAGTCACCTCCCAATTGGATTATTGCAATACACAATAAAATAAAACTGCCTTTGAAAACCAACCAGAAGCTGCAAATGGTCCAGAATGCAGCAACATGTGCAGTTGTGGGCACCCCACAGTTTGCCCAAATTACAACAGTATTATGTGAGCAGCACCAGCTCCTGTCAAGTAGAAGAAATCAGGAGTCCAGGCAGTCCAAATGAATATATACTTATTATATGCTAAAGGTGAGCAACATGATGGCCTATAAGTGAAGACACTTGCTTCCCATGCGGAAGGTTGAGAGTTCAGTCCTAGGCAGCAGCAGATGTTTCTGTATCAGGGCGCATATTACAGTACTCAGTCTTTTTAAAGAAATGATTGCAGATATGTAGTTTTGCTCTCACGTTTGCTGTTTTGAGATAAAGCCTTTGCCAGTTTTATCAGTGAGATACAGTTTGTCATCTAAGTATATGGTCTGACTGTCTTTTAATTGCCAGTTATTCTTGTGACAGCCAGAGGTAGGCATCCTAACATAGTGCTGTGTTCTATGGAGAACCAGATAACATTGAAAGAAGGAACTAGAAGAAGGAAAAAAAATCCATATGAAAATATATTTTAAAAAATGAATGCTTAAAATTGCAAAGCAAACATAGAATTAAATAATTTTAAATCTATAGGTGAAATCCATAAATATTACGTATTGTATTTATACTTAATATTGGCTTTGAAAATTTTTAAGAGGCAGTGATAAGAAATGACATCCATTACTAAACAGATTTAAAATGTAAATAAGTGTTGATTGTATTCATTGAAACAGCTTCATCTGACAACATATATGTGGAATAGGCAAGTTAAATTATATTGTTGAATGTGTTTTTAAAATAAAAACTAAATGTTACCTAATAAATGTTAGCAAATAATAATTCTGATCCAGAATTCAACATGTATACAAGAAAATTGCTTTCCTTTTCATCTTTATGGAGTGAGGTGATCCATGGGTGTAGAGCGAATATTACAAACTATATTAATTACATTTTGCTAGTGAATTGTTTGAAGTAATATGATTCTAGTTCTGTTTTTTTTCTGGGGGCATTGCTTTATAAACTGGGTCTCTTCTACTGTATTATTCTACAAATAGTCTTCAGCTTACGACCACAACTGACCCCAAAATTTCCATTGCTAAGTGAGACAGTTGTTAAGTGAGTTTTGCCAGTTACCAAACGTTTGAATTTTGATCATGTGGCCACTGGGATGTCAACATTTGTCATAATAAGCGTGAAAAACAGGCAGAAGCCACTTTTTTCAGTGCTGTTGTAACTTTGGTCACTAAACAAATGTTTGTAAGTCAAGGGCTACTTATAATCATTTACTTTTGCCTAAGAATCCTGATAATTTTAAGAGTAAAAAGTATATTTTTTGTAATATGGCAAATAAGTCATGATTATGGATTGTATTATATTGCTAGATTATTTCCAGAGTTTTTATTTTATCTCTTACAGAACAGATGTCACAGCAATACTGATGACCTGTAAAAACATGCTGTGGTCAGTTTGTGGTTCCATGCAAGAACTTTTAAATCCACATAAAGACAGAAATACTCGTATTTATAATATCCACAGATACTGTAATAATTTACTTGCAGCTGCTCTTGTTTTAACTTCACCACTAGAGAATTTGTACACGTAAGTGTGATGCTTCAAGATTAACATACATTTAGCCTATAATAGGAGTGACAATTGTCTCTCTTTGTTTAATGGCTGATTTATAATATGATAATAAAGCCCCAAAGTCCAAGCATTGATTTTTTCCATTAATTACATAATACTTTAGTAAGTGTAGTTAATTTGCATTCAGTTTTTACATCTTAATTCCTTAGTATGTGTTAATACTTGTGAATCATCTGGCAGTAATTGACTCAGCTGTTTACATTGCACATAGGGCTTAGGCTAATAGGCCTTGTATCTGCAGTCATTTAGACAAGGGCAGAACAGGTAGAACACTTCTGAAAAGGGAAAGTTTAAAAACTGAACCTACAGATAGAAAGATAAATTAAAAAAACCCAGAAAAATATAAATCCTAGAAACTTGAGATAAAGTATAAAAATATAACAAGAATTCTGTGCAAAACAAAATTATATCAACAGTAGCCAAATGTATCTGTACCATCTTTAAAAGGACATGTGACTCTCCCTCTCCCTCTCAATTATATGTTGTATGTTATGTATATGGCTTTTATGGTCCTCATCTGTTGCAGTGCAGGAAAAGATATTTTTTTCTTTTAAGTTGCATGAAACCAAGTATATGGTCTCAGAGACCAAATGGCAGCATTTCCTTTGAGACTAGGATGAACAAAATAACATACCTATTTCTAAACTTAAATCCAATGGATATTACTTTTTGGTAACTGTTACTATTGATTAATAAATACTTGCACAAATAATACATCTAACATCCTGTTACACCTGCTCTTGATAAACAGTTTCCATTCCTCAGAGAACTGAGGTATGCTTTTCCACAATCAATAAATAATGTTATGATAGCGACCAGTTTGGCTCTAATTCATTTTGAAGCCTTCAAGCTTCAGACTTTTTTTGTTATTCTTCCAGACAAAAAATTCCTTTTATTAGTAGAGTGCCATAATATACAGTAAGAAGATAAAGGAAAAGAAAATGTTAATAAATCTTTTTAAAAATTGACATACTGTACTTTGCTTAGCATTGCTATCGGGGAACATCAAATATTACCTAATAGTTAAATAATATGATTGTTCTTTTCTGACTGATAAAATACTAATAGAATTGTGTATTTACTGACTTCTGTAAAATTTTCACATCAGTTTTCTTGTGTATTCATGAATAAGTTAACTTGAATTAAAGTCTTTGTAGTTAAATACAATTCACCTGAAAATTGTATGAACATTTTGGAGGAAAGTGCCAGCCTTCTTGACCAAAATTCAGCAGAAAAATATAGCTCTCCTGACATGTTCAGTTTGTTGCCTTGGTATGACTTGATAGGAGAATTAGAGACAAAGTTCAGCTAATTTAGAATCTTTATTGTAGACAAGATGAAGGCATACAAAACAGTTGATTGTTGATGAGAAGATGGAAATATTATATCCTCAGGGATTTATACTTGCTTCTTCTGGTCACTCTTTAAATTAATAGATAATTAATATGGATATTTTGGAGCCTTAAGGAGGAGTTGCTTTATATTTAGTACAAAGAATTACTGGATTGCTTCATTTGTTCAAGTGTGAACCATTAGCTTTCAAACTTTAATTGAAAGGAATGGCACTGAATGAGCCTGTGCAACACTTTGTATATTGTAATCAACACTTTGTATATTGTAATCAAATTGGGTGTTTATATAGCCAAAGACATTCAGCATTTTCCATACAGAAATACTGCTTATTGAGTATGACATTGTTCATATTCTATTTCAATTTTTTTTTAAAGTTGGGGTATGCTTCAGGTGTTGTTTCTCAAGTTTTATTGTATTTTTGACAAAATAGGGCTCTTCCTAAATTTTAATGGTTTTTTGACACTCAATCATTAAGGATGTTGTTACAATAGAATCTTTTTCACTTAGTGATTCACAAGCTATGATGATTTGCATATGTAAATAAGCTATCTAAATTAAATGGCACCTGGGCTTTCTTGGCTTTTGCCTTGAAAAGTTTCATTTTTCATCCAAGAAGCTTCTTCAGTTCTGATTGAGAACCTCCATAGTTATCTGCATCAAATGGGTGCTGTACTGTTCTTTTTCTGTGGGAGTATTTCTTCTCATACGAAAAGAATGGGAGGATATATGAAATTGCAAGAGTTAAAATTTCTTGTGAGGTACTTGGTCAATCATAATAAAGAAACCAGCCAACACTTCAAGCAGCTACTTGGCTGCTAGTAACCCTCCAGCTGCATTTCTTCTTTCATATGACCAAATAAGGCATCAGTGTTACTAAAAATATAGAAGATAAAGAATATATGTGATCTTAATGAGTAGTAAAAGAATGTTAACAACTGAATCTCTATCCGGAAGGACATTTGTACAAAGGAAATTTATTCAGGGACAAATAGAGTAATAATAGCTAAGCAGTTGTGATCAGTTTTACTAAACTGAATTTATTACATTCCTTATTTGACCAGCTGAAAGAAGAAATGCATTTGGACAGTTACCAGCAGACAAGTAACTGCTTGAAGTGTTAGCTGATTTTGTTATCATTGACCAATACATTCATAAGAATGTTGATGATGCAATCAGTTCAATTTTGCCTGATTTCTCAGCAGTTTTATGGATCAGTTTTCTGCACATTTTCTTATATTTGTTTTAGTTCTGAAGTGAATGCTTAATTGTAATATTTTTCAAGGGTTTTTTTCTCTTTTTTCTCTTTTTCTCTTTCCACACTTTTAAGTTCCACCAAGTAAACTGAACATCAGTTTTCCAGTGTTTTGCTACAATAATCTATTGCTCTATATTAAATCAATTTCTTATGCTGCCTCAATATGTTTTAGGAAAAATGGAAGGCTAACCAATAGTAGGATTCATTGTCAATTTGGTAATTTTCCCAATTTCTTCAATTTTTTAAAGAAAGATTTCTTGGAAGTTATACTACTGTATAAGAGGAATTGTAAAAAAAAAGAATGTAAAAATCTGTGACCTCATATTTAATGTAAGGCAAGATTACCTCATCCCCACACCCTCTCAATCAAAATCGCATCATTTTCTCTCTAAGAAAAGCATTTAGCTGTTCCCTGTGCCCCAAAGTTTAAATATCAGTCTGCTAATACAGATAATCCTTAACATAGGAGCACAATTGAATCCAAAATTTCTGATGTTAAGTGAGCCATTTGTTAAGTGAGTTTTGCCCCATTTTATGACCTTTACCACACTTGTTAAGTGAATCACTGCAGTTGTTAGTTATTCAGTTGTTAAGTAAATCTTGCTTCCCCAATGACTTGTCTTGTCAGAAGGTAACAAAAGTTGATTATATGACCCCAGGACACTGCAACCGTCATAAATATGAGTCAGTTGCCAATTGGCTGAATTTTGATCACATGATCATGGGGATGCTGGAAGTGTGAAAAGCTTTCATAAGTCATTTTTTTTCAGTATTATTGTAATTTTGAGTGGTCACTAAATAGAGTGTTGTAAGTTCAGGGTTACCTATACCCTGGAACACTCGTTTTACTATAATTCACATTAAATATGATGAGGGAATTTAGGGTTTCTAAGCAGCTGTCCATTTTTACACCATTCTGCTCACCTTGCAGTCTTCCATTCATAAAATAATTTCCTTCAGAAAATTAAGCCCCCCTGCTCCAAAACACTTGGAAAACAGGATAGATAAGTGTGCCTGAAAATAGCTACTTTGCAGTATTTCTTTTAATTATTTTTTTATTTTTTTAAAAAACAAACATAAACAGTACATTTTTTTTGAATAGCATATTTGACCGAGTCATAATTTACAACTTATAACATAAGTACTTCCCAAATATAATTTATATATTTCAATTTCTGCCATAATATTCTTTTTTTTCTACTTTTTTATTTTTCAAATCTACTTAATATTTAATTTATAATCAATATTACCATCCACCCTAACCTCCAATATTAATCTTATTTCATTTCATTATCTTATTTCTCCATTTATCACATATATTTCTCAAAATCACCACATTTGTAAATTATCATCAATTTGCTCCCTCTTAATTCTTTTTTTCTATTGAAACCCTTTGATTTAAACAGTCATTTCCATCCTTAGTTTCTATTTCTTTAAATTACAGCTTAATATTCCACATTTATCTCTTAATGTTAGTTATTTTCTATGGCGGACCAATTTGTCATTTCTTATTTCCCTATTAATCATTTTACCATTTTACCAAAAACAATATATTTCTTCTGATTTGTTTTTCACACCACCTTTTTCAGATATAAACATTATCTTAATCTCTTAATCATCTTCTCTCCCAGCAGTATTTCTATATATTATTTCAAAGAAAACAAATGAGGTATCAATGAAGTCACCAGGAGTCAGGTTGAGTCAAAAGAAACTTTTTATTTAGCCTGTACTAAAGATACTAAATACAGTATCTTTCCTTTTGAAAAAAAATCAGTCTTAGTAGTTAAAAGTATTTTTGTGAGTTTTAAAAAATAGTCTAAATTCATGAACCTTGATACCATATGTAATTTAAGGAAATTTTTAATAATTTAAATTTTATGAGGCACCTATTAGATCATTATTTAGGCAATTCATAATTTCACACCAGTGCTGAAATTTACAAGATCGCTTCTCACCTTGTCACATACTACAGAAGAATAACACCATCCTAATATGGAATTTTTTCTTGATATCAGATACTTCCACAGATGCTTCCCCCAGCTTTGAGACACGAAGCAGCTGCTATAGCATATATTATATATAAAGAACATCTATTAACTAAAGTAATGCATTAACAATCAGCAGAGCAGGAAAATGAAACCAAATGAGCCAGTGAAGCACTAGAGCTGGGTATAGAAGGTGAATCCCCTAAAAGAGTCTCTCCCTTGATTTACTCATTGAGTACAGCCCCTGCTACTGGTAAATATCTAAATTCTGATCACACAGAAGTATCCTTTTTGGGATGCCCATCATCATTTGGTCTGGCTGCTGGACTCCCCGATCAGTCTAGCTGGAATGTAATGAGGGAGAAAAGAATGAAGCAAAAAATAGAGCCAGGTCTGTCTTTTTTCTGTCATTTTAGTCTGGTTATAAGAATTGCACTCAGACTTCTTCTTATGCAACAAGTATTATATCTTACTGCTATAGAGTCCTGGGGTCCATAAAAGCCATTCTTTACCTTGGTTGATCCTTTGATGTTCTACAGCATGCTGAGTGGGACAGTGGATTGAACTAAAATACAATACCATGGCAGTAAGCCAAAATATTTCCATTAAACATGAAGCTGTTGGAATTGAAATCATTTACCTATTTTCTCTTCACCGACTGTTAAAGGAATATGATAAATTCTGATTTTGAATTGCTTATTTTTTTTCCAGAACAGTTCAAAGCATTTTTGATCACTTGTCTTCAGATATTTTGGAGCAAGCTGTTTACCAACCATTGCACTGGCTATCTGGCATATCAGAGTTTTCCTCTTCATTGTTAAAGTAAGTATTTTTGTAATATAGACAAGACTCAAGCCCATGTCTGTGTTCCATATTGTTGCTTTTACTGATAAATTGAAATGAATTATACCACTTTGAAACATTTTGTTAAGATATATATTTCATTGTCTAGTTTCTTTAAAAAAACTTGTTCTTGCTTTACAAATTTTATACAGCAATTGTTTTTATATTTGTTTTTTGTACTTGATTTAACTTCGAAAAAGTAGCATTGAGAATTGGTGAAGCTACTAAAGCTTACATTTATTGCTTTGTTCGTATTTGGTATTTTTAGAAAAATGGCATGTTTAAAAGCAAATGCATAATTTTCTTGCTGTTTCAGTAAGTGTAATAACAATTTACATATGAGACATATGCTACCAGCTGTACTGCCATTTCTTTTCTAACTTTGGATCAAAGTCCTCTCACATCCATTTCAAAACCTGTTTGAGCTTCTCACGATATTTTGTGTCCCTTCCTAGTAATCTTTAATTTCTAATTAAATACTAGATTTTTTCATTCATATTATGAAAGAAAAAAGATGTTTAGCTTTATTATTCATGTTTTGTAGTTGTGATTTTTAGTTTTTTCTCTTCTGCTTTATACAATTGCATTGCTCTAAAAGGAAAACTCAGTAATTATATTATGTAGTTTAATAAAGCCCCAATTTGGGATTAGATAATTCTGGTTAGCTAAATCATCATCATCATTTTGTAAAGAATATATAGAAGATGTTGATGCTGCCAGAAGTCTGTATGTGGCACTATGAGCTACTCTTCAACTGCAACAATGTTTTATTAAGATGGATGCAAACCATAACTTTCCTCACTACAGAATTGTTTATTCATGTCATATTTTATATGTAGTGAATCTTCTGCTGTATGTGGGTGTAGCTAGTCTTACATTTGTGGCTATATGAGCTTGGAAAATGAAGTAACATATGTTTCTCCATATGACCAGTGAAAAAGTTTTCAGTAGTTTTATTAGTATTAACACAATGACTGAGTGAACATTTCAATTTGCACTGTGCTTTAAGAATCTAGAGCAATTGCTAAATACTGAAAAATAGCACCCCATCTGGTTAGGTGTAAGTTTGTATGAACTCCATGTTACAAAGATCCAGCTCTTTTCTAATTAATAATTGTACAGTCAATTTGCTGCTAAATTATATTTTATGATAGATATTGAATTATGAATAGGTGTTTAGGCATTGTTATAATGTTATGTTTTATTCATTTTTTAAATATCCAAATAAATGTATATGAAAAAGATTTTATGTATTGTGATATGAAGCTGAAGAATAAGCTGTCTAATAAATAACCTTGGTATTGAATATGTTTTGCAAGTGTGCAATATAAAACTATGTGCTAGTATAATTACACATTTAACTGTAAGACATGCTAAAAGGCTACAGTTAAGTTTTTTTTATTATATAGCACAATTTATTTCTAACCAAGAAATTAAAATCCTAAAACAAGGCCAAAAAAGCTTCATTTAAAATTGTAACCAACCATTGTATATTTTTCTTTCTTTCATTATGTGTCAGAAGAACTTACATAGGAACACAATATATTAAGAATTTCTCTTAAATAAACTTTGTTTAAATAACTTAAATTGTTTATTTGTTTTATTATAGAGAACTTATATGTGCCTTCATCCAATATTGCAGGATATATTGTAGTGGAAGATAAAATATTCCCAAATATGCTCCTTGAAGCATTCTTATTTTAGAGGCAGATGTCTATTAAATACATGTCTCTAATATTGTGTTCTAATACTGATCTTTAGGTAGAATAGATATTTTAAATCAGTACCTCTTGTTATTACTATATATATATATAGCGTGTGTGTGTGTGTGTGTGCTTATGACTTTAGACTTCATTTCAAATATTTACGGCAATAATTCTAAACATACATAACACTCAATTATACTAAAAGATTTCATATTTATATAAGCATTAAAACAATGTCTGGCTCGTGAAACAAGAGAATTAATAATCCCAATAAAGAAAGTAATTGAGGTTGCCTTGTAACTGTTATAGATGTATTATTCATTTAGCATATGTTAAATGAATTTTAAGCTTTTAGGGTGTTAAGATAAATATAATTCCTTCGCCCAATAGCATCAAGTATATAGTAAGCAGACTTGAAAGCATTCATCAAGCTGTGGGGATTTAGAGTTTAAAGGAATTAGCATTAACCTAAACTTTTAGGACTGTTGATTTCACAGGTAAATTAAATATATTATTCTGTATGTATCTTTCATTTTGAAAGGACTCCATCAGCTGGCGAAATGACAACTCAGGGTCATCTGAAGCTACTATTATCCCAGCCATATTGTAACTGGAACTTGCTTTTGCGAACACTGCTACATCATAATTGCCTCTTAGTGAAAATTTTGCTGAGAAGTTTTAGTAAGTATTAATTTTATCATGTTTCTAATAATGTAAATGTGTAAACATAATTATATTTTCAATAGTTTTAACTCTAACCCTTTAAATTATTTGAATATTAATAGGAGGACTTTATGATATTGTGGAATCAAAACAACAACTAATCAAAGCTCACTGCATTGTTTATTAGGCTGTACATACTGAAGGGGTCTCTTCTAAAATTATTGTGAAAGACCCTCCTGCAGACAAAGAGATGCATATTTATACATTTCAGAATGGAGGCAAAAATGATGCAGGCACACGTATATTGAACATAAGTAATAGATGATATAAGATACATATTCATAATGTAATAAATCTTAAGTTACTACTTACTCTTACCTACGTAAAATAATGAACTTAGTTAGAAGAAACATTTGCATTTTGAGATTCAAATACTGCTATGGGTCTAATAATAGCAGGCCACTGTACAGTAAAATTCCGTAGGTCTCAATTTATCTTAAACTATTCCATCATCTGAAAACTGATTTTTTTCACAATCCTACTCCCTCTTGAATATAAAGCATTAAATGATTTTTGAAGTAATATCAAGGCCTTCAGATCTTCCAATTCATTTTAAGAACTGCTTCCGATGATTATATTAGCATGTGTACTGATAGTGAAAAAGACAGATATCTATTGTAGTACTTCATTTCTCTCTTCCTTGCTATTTGCTTAGTTCTGAATTACTCCTACAGATTCTAAAAAATAACCTCTAATTACTAATAAGGGTTCAAAAAATTTGATCCATCCTCTGAAGTTCTGAAACACCATTATTATACTCCCTAGTTTAAGTGGCAGGGTATCAATCCTTTCCCTCTACCTTGTAAGATTTTAGATCCTATGTAAAGAAGCCTTATGAAAAAAAGTACATTGGACTAAGTCTTCAGTAGGTGGTTTGCTTGCTTGTGACTTATGTGTGATTATTCTCACACGCCAGTAGCAATATTTGTCTCACCTATGTTTCTTCAATCTGTAAAGATGCTTAGCTGTGCCCAGCCTCAGCCACTTACCTGCAAGAAGATGGACACCCTGTATTATTTGTAAAAAAAAATTCTTCTCTTTCTGCATCTTTGTGCAAATTCTTTTGTTGGGGGACACCTCCTAGAGAATAACAGAATAACAGAGTTGGAAGGGACCTTGGAGGTCTTCTAGTCCAACCTCTGGCTCAGGAAAGAAATTCTATACTATAAATAGCACTAATTGTTTTTGAGTTCTAGTCACTGGGAAGGAAGAAAAGCCATAAAGAAACGAGCCTAATTTACAACTGCATTCTCTTTGAAGATTTAAAATCATTAGAATAGTTTGGCAGCTTTTCCTTTGGGAAAAAACAGACCAATTGCTCATTTTCTTCCAGATACCAAATTTTTCGCACTATAAGATGCTCCAGACTGTAAGACACACATTAGCTTTAGAGGAGGAAAACAAGGGGAAAAAATCTTCCTCTGCCTCCCATCATCCATCCGGATTCATCTGGTTAGAATCCTTGCAGCAAACAACAAACAGCCTGGTCAGCTTTAGCACGTTATCGCAATCCCAACATATGGCTCGTCAGGGCTCCATTCCTTTGTGCCCACCACTGATCAACTGAGCTGAGCTGTTGCCGCCACCAGAGAACGCTAGAGCCTTCACTACCAAGCAGCTGATTGGTGATTGGATTTGCCTCCTGGAATACTGCCAATCAGCTGTTCTAGGCGGCAAGGATTGCCACCACCTATCACCGCCGCCTATTGCTGCCTATCGCCACCGCCCATTCGCCACTGCCCACGCAAACAGGTGGCAGAGAATGGGTGGCAGCAATAGGTGGCGATAGGCAGCGGCAGCGGTGATCCCCACCTCCCAGAACAAGTGATCAACGGTATTCCAGGAGGCCGATCCAACCACCAATCATAGCTGCTTGGCAGCAAAGGCTCCAGTGTTTCCTGGTGGCGGCGGCAGCAAATACTAGTGGTGGCGGCGGCAGCAACAACCCCCCTCCCCGCTGCAATATTTACTCTATAAGATGCACAGACATTTCCACCCACTTTGGGGGGAGGGGAAGTGCATCTTATATTGTGAAAAATACGGTAAATGAGAAGCTATAAGTATTTTTGTCTCATAAAGTGTATGTATTTTATAAGTAGCACTTGAATGAAAAAAAACATTAAGGTGATTATATATTTAACCTGAATCTTTTACATTGTGCTTACATGAATTGTTTATGTTTATGTAATCAACACATGACACCCAAGCTAATAATAGAATATTTGTCCTTTAAAAGTGAGAGATTGTTTAGCATCTGAAAAGATAGTGTTCCCAACAATGTTAAAAACAATAGTAATAAAGTGTAATATTTATTAACCATTATTTTATTAGCACAATGACTATTCATGCACTTTCATGGTTTGAAATCATTCATAGAGATCAAGAAGTTTCAATTTGGAAATATGCAAATTGACTTAAGACTCTGCAACCACTGTAAATGTGAATTAGTTGCCAAGCACCCAAATTGTAATCATGGAATCACAGACTGAAATCGGTTTAAATATTTGATTACCTTCTAGCATTTAAAGCTGTTGCCCACTGAATGTAAACTTGGTGTCCTTTTCTCCTATTCTTGTCATGATATCCTGGACATCCTGCTTTCTTGTTCTTACTGTATCTTAGGTGGCTATTAGCTACTTACATGTTCAGCATACCTGCCTTGGGAAATTTTACCTGTGTGTGTTTTCCACAGGTAACCCCATTCATTAGGCTTTGCTTACAGATCTTTAAGAAATAGTTCCTTATGTTTCGCTGTCATATACTGCTAGCTGTCATCTGAGATGTGTGTGGGAGTTGGAATGTGTGAGAGTTTCTCAGCTTTGGACATATGTTTACAGACCGCTACTGCTCTCTATTCTGCCCACTATTCCACCCAGTTGTTATGAATACCTTAACAATTATTTGGAGTATTTGCTCAGGATCTCTCTGGGTGAACATCTCATGAAAACCTTGTGAACAAACTTGCCTCTTCATTTTATAGAATTGCTTGTGGTTTATAGAATTGCTGTCTGTTTTTTCAGAACTGCCCTTTTATATCATGTTCTTCAGTTTTTGAGCAACAGTATTACCATATCAGTAAGCAAGATGCAACATATTTGTGATTTTTGTCTAAACTGGTCTCTGCACCTTTGAGATTGGTGCATCATCACTGTATTTGTGTACAACATTTCATATTTTAACAACAGACACAAACATTGCAGACATTACAAACATTATCAAGTATCATAGTACGCTATTTACATCAGACAGATGAAAATACTGTACTATGATTATATGTTCTGTTTATAATATGGAATTGTCCAGCAATTGATATTTTTGCATTGGTGGACAGTAGCAACTGCCACTGTTTTTGTGCAGGTCTGTCATCTCATGAGCTGCCTTCTTACTGAATCATATAGAACTCCTGCTTTGTGCACTCCCTATGCATCTACTTTTGATCAAGTTCTTAATTTTGTGATGAAGAATCAATAATTGGTATTTGGTTACTCCCAGGTTGCTAGCCAAATAAGTTCTTCACTCCTCTGTAAGCAGCCATTAGTCATTGTAGCTGCTTTTCACAGAATCCAGGCTTCCTAAAGGTAGACCATACTGGTTTCTAATCCCTGCATCTCACCAGTTTTCAGAATTATTGGCTGCTCTAAAGTTGCCATTACTGTTTCTTTGTTGCAAAATGGGACAAGTACATCTTTGAACATAGAGCCTTGTCTCTTATAATAGATATTTCAGTAATTGTTCTCTTTGGGATCTCTTTGGCTTGGATGTTTGTCAGTACAGATTGACTTAATTGCTATTTCAGTATTGCAATATTTTACTTTTTTTCCCTTTCATTTATTCATGAAACATTTCTTTAAAGGGTTATCTGATGTTTACTTCCCATAAAGCCTACTATACTTCATCCTTATTCCTCAATAATCCTTTTAAATCAGGATTTCATTTATGTTAAGGTGGCCTTACTGGCGGTTTCTGTTTTGGCCAGCAGGTCTAGTTTAAGCACTTTGTTGTGATCATTTATTTTCTTGAATGATGAGAAAGATATACTGTAGCAAGGTATCACCTTCATAAGGAAGATGACGTCTGATTCTCATATTAATATTTAATACTTTTACCCATTACCCAGCTATGCCATTAGAATCTTCTCTCCATGTATTGGCTGGCCATAGGACCTTATCATTTAACATCTAAAACTCAGCCCTTTTCCAAGTTACTGCTTCTATTTATTGATTGCTAGGACTGGAATAAAACCTCGCAGTCTCAATCTGTAGTATGGTTAGCATTCCTTTCAGGGGCGGGTTCCAAATCCTGTCACTACCAGTTCTCTCGTGCTTGCACATGCATGTGGCGCTTCTGTGCAGAAGCTTCTGCGCATATGCAGAAGCGGGTGGGCAAAGCCTTCCTCCCCCACCTCTACCGGTTTGCCTGATCCGGTGTGAACCATAGCAGCCACCACTGATCCCTTTCCTTGCAAAACAGCAACCTAGAGATAATCTTCCACTTTCATCCAGGAGACCAGTATTCCATTTTCATCCAAAGCTACTGACCCAGGAGGGATACCAGGTTTAGCAGGAATACCGTTTTTTTGTCTTTATGTAAAATCATACCGTTCCTTATACCTGTATGTGAATATAAGATCTTTCAATTATGTTCTCAGCCAGTCCCTAAACAGCAGGAGGCCATATGGAATTGTAACCATTTATACAGTAGTCACCTATTTCCAAGTCTCTTGATATAATAAGATTTCAAATTGTGTAAAATTGTTCATGAATCTGGGGAACATAGATCTTATCATGCAATATTCCATGACAGCAGCATTACAGAGTTTTTTTTTCCTTAGTTACTTCCTCTGTGGATGATAGAGAGTCATATAAAGCCATACTAGGGAGCAGTTAGAAGTTGTTATGGACAGTAGGCAACTCAGTAAATGTATGAGTGAGAAGTTAGATATGTAAAGATATTTTAGGTAAGTTGTCTGTCGGTTTCAGTCACTAACAGAATCAGTCCATTTGGTGCATTTGTGATGGTGCAACAAGCTCAACTGGATGTAGTCATCAACAGCTGAGGTACAAATAACATTGTTCTCTGATAAATTGGAGTAAGAAGTTTCCTATAAAGCACAAAGAGCTATTAGAGATGTTGATGAGAATACTACTTTTCAACTTGTAAAAATAAAAGACAACTATGCCTAACCCGCATGCCCATTTGAATGATTTATACATCAAAATTAGTGCATTCATTATGTGCAAATGCCCACAGTACAATTATAAAGCAGACTGAGCTTAAATTGCCCTATTCATGTAGAATTTCCCCAAATGCATGCACAACACATTGGGGATAACAATAGCCCTTCCTTGGCGACTTTAAGGTGATCTTCTACTTCTTACTTTATAGGAAAAAAGTCCTAATTGTTCTGTGGCTGCCATGAGGGATTTTTAATTATCTATCTAACTAAGGATAAATTTTCTGAATGATGGAGAGGGAATTGCCTCAGCTTTGATGTTATCAGCAGAGCCTTTCTGGCTAAAGCTTGGCCTTGAATAAGAATGGCCACTATGGATACTTGATTGTTGCCTAGCAGCCTTGCAGAGTCATTTGCTTTTATCTTGTATGCTCTTTCCATTCCACTTTATCTTTCTAGCTTCCAACAAGGAAAAAATACCAATGTCCTTGAAAACACAAAAAAGTGTTTATGGAACCTTCCCAGATAAACCCACATTCTCAAGAACATTAAGGGAAATGTGGCATATTTGAAGGTAGGGCTTGTCCTTGTAATTTTAGCATGGTTAGGTGGCCATTTGCTAAAAGAAACTCATGCCTTCTTACCTGTTTCCCCCCAAATAAGACATCCCCTGATAATAAGCCCAATCAGGCTTTTGAGCACCTGGCAATAAGGCCAAGCACTTATTTCAGGGTTCAAAAATATAAGACAGGGTCTTATTTTCGGGGAAACACAGTAGTAGCAGTATGATGCTCCTCTAGAATACTTTGTGGAGTTGCCCCACTGTTGACACTGATGAATCAGGGGACTTTCTATCATTGTAGACACAACTTGCTGTATGAGAGATTTTAAGTTACAGCTTTTAATGTTAGCCATTAAAAGTTAATCATAGATGGATATTGTTAGTGCAGTCTGGAGGCAATTATTGACTACCACATCCATATCTAAGATTTGGGATCTAATTTTATTTTCTAGTTCAAGTTATAACTTTTCCCCTATCTTCATTTGGAATGTATCTTCCAAAATAGTTAACTCTCCCAATCAAGTAAGGTATGATTACTGGTTGAATTACTGCAATTGACTTGAATTGTGGATTATTGCTGTTGCTATTGCTGTTACTAGAACACAGTAGACTTTTATGAATGAAGGTGCGTCCCAAGATAATGTTACAGCATCCAAACTGGGTCGGTCACTGGGATGAGAGGTTTTGTCTTCTGAGCTTTGGACTCCTGTTGGAGGCCATCTTCAGGGAACTTCTTTCTAGCAGAGTGTATGCTGTTATTATGTGATACTTATAGTGCCTGTTGTAAGTGGCTTTTTAGATTTGATAGGGATGTAGCTGGCTGTCGGAGGCGAGTTATTGGCCCCAAAGGATAGGGTGCGCAACTTAGGTGTCCTCCTGGATGATCGGCTGTCGTTTGAAGATCATTTGACGGCCGTCTCCAGGAGGGCTTTCCACCAGGTTCGCCTGGTTAGGCAGTTGCGCCCCTTCCTTGATCGGGATGCCTTATGCACAGTCAGTCATGCGCTCGTTACCTCTCGCTTGGATTACTGTAATGCTCTCTACATGGGGCTCCCCTTGAAGTGCACTCGGAGGCTTCAGTTAGTCCAGAATGCAGCTGCGCGGGTGATAGAGGGAGCTACGCGTAGCTCCCATGTAACACCGCTCCTGCGCAGACTGCACTGGCTGCCTGTGGCCTTCCGAGTGCACTTTAAGGTGTTGGTTACGACCTTTAAAGCGCTCCATGGCTTAGGACCTGGGTACTTACGGGACCGCCTTCTGTTACCACATGCCTCCCACCGACCCGTACGCTCCCATAGAGAGGGACTTCTCAGGGTGCCGTCCGCCAGACAATGCCGGCTGGCGGCCCCCAGGGCAAGGGCCTTCTCTGTGGGGGCTCCCACACTCTGGAACGAGCTTCCCCCGGGTTTACGTCAAATACCTGACCTTCGGACATTCCGTCGCGAACTGAAGACACATCTCTTTATCCGCGCGGGGCTGGCTTAAATTGGATTTTTAATGTGAAATTTTATGAATTTTTAAACGGGGTTTTTAGTTTATGGTAATTTTAATTTCAGGCTAATTTTAAATAAGTTTTTTAAATGGTATTTTAACCTGTATATTGTATTGTTGGTTTTATCTTGCCTGTACACCGCCCTGAGTCCTTCGGGAGAAGGGCGGTATAAAAATCAAATAAATAATAATAATAATAATGTGTTGATGTCTGGCTTTTAAGTCATTAGCTGTTGTTTGCTTCTGCTGTCCAGCCCTCACCTTCTAAAGACTTGAAAAGGCTGGTGGTAAATCAGCACTTCTGTTGATTGACCTATTTCCCAGACTTCACTCACTTCCCTGGCTGTTTGGTTTTTTTTTTTTGAATTTATATCCCGCCCTTCTCTGAAGACTCAGGGCAGCTTACAATGTTAATCATTGTGCCTGCTTGTCTTAGTAGCTGCAAAATTGAATGTGTGTCCTTGTTCATTGCAGTGTGAGGCTACCAATAAGTTCAAGTCTCTTCGTCTGACTGGTTGCTTATGTTCTTGCAATTGGGTGGTTAGCTTCGCTATCCTACATGTCACAGAGGCAATCCATGCAGAGGATTTGATACATTACATTTGAAGTATCTTCCACTTCCAAGTGATCTTTACAGTGCATAATTTGTCCTAGTATGGTAGGCTCTGGGAGGTGTGTGATGCCCATTTGCAGATCTTGGAAGCTGCATTCTACAGCTTCCGAAATGTTTTTGATGTATGGCAGGGTATGCCATGCAGTTGATCTTGTACCTTGTTTCTTCCTTTTTCTCCAGTCTTTCTGCCTGGAGGAGGTTGAGGAAAAAAGCGAATTCTGTAGTTAAACTCTCCTTTACTTGACCCTCTCATTCCCACCCACCCCAAATGGAGAGATTAGGAAAGAAGAAATTTCAAGAGAGTAAGTATTGTCCAATGCAATAATGCCAGTGGTGAGAGATGGTCAGGCAATGGAGAGATTGCCTATAGAAATTACTTGATTTTTTTTCTCCCTGACCTCCCTCACAGAGCAGAACAATAGAGACAAAGGGATTTCAAGAGAGTAAGGTATTTGCATAACTTGCCTGTGGCTCCCAACCTTGGGCTGTGGTTCAATTACATAGTTTTCAATGTGTGCAATCAGGCACTCAAGCATTTCAAACATTGGAGGAGTGGTTAAGAAGCAAACAAAACCAGAGGTGTGAAACTGGCTAGTCTTGTCTCTTTCCAACCAATAAGCACAATTGAAGCCATGTGATTTCTCATTTAATGACTGCTTTGAATAGCGGCAGAGTTGCTTCTCCCAATTGGAGCCATTAAGCAATGGCTATCTGCATCAGTTGATGCCTGTTTGTGGTACTCCTTTTTTTTAATTGCAGGCTTATTCAGATTAACTGGGAACCATACCTATGAGCCCTAGACCAATGCTTCCTGCCAAATC
Organism: Ahaetulla prasina; assembly: GCF_028640845.1. NCBI lineage: Eukaryota > Metazoa > Chordata > Lepidosauria > Squamata > Colubridae > Ahaetulla > Ahaetulla prasina. The sequence goes on from NC_080540.1 coordinate 260,564,295, forward strand.
TGCTACAGTTTTAAAAAACCCTAATGCAAGTTTTGTGCCTAGATTTTCCTTGGCTCCTCCTCTTGTTCCCTTACCTTTTGTAATATTTCTAGACAAATTAATCAGAGAAGAAGAAATAGTAAAAGTACAATCTTACAGTACTTCAACTCTGTACACCTTAGCTACCTAAACTACGTTAAGAACTGCAAGGTGCTAGAATTGGCCAAAGCAAGAGAGAAAATTGGCCCCTTCTACCAGTTCTGAAAATGGCCCTGGAAAGGTTAAAAAAAAATCCTGTCTCAAGTGAGCAGGTAATAGGAGAGAGAATAAGTTATAGGCAGGTATTTCTAAGTGTTAAGAATTATGGGTTCAGAGAAGGCAATTCATCCATTATACAGAGAAATTATCAGAGAATGTGAAAGAAGAAAGGATATGTTTTCTCTTTTCTATGCTGACCATACTACTACCCCCTAATGATATATTAAGCTGCCTTATATCAGCTTGCTTGTTCATTTATCTGTGCTGTCTCTTCTTACTGATAGCAATTCACAAGAGTGTCAGGCAGCTACATCATCTATTATCTGATCCTTTAAAGCAGTGATAAGCAACATTTTTAGGAGACAAAAATCTGTTCCAGCATTGGATGTTGCCATTTCATGTACCTACACATGACTAAATATATTTTTTCTCTAAATTTACAGAATAGTTAGGAGTTACTTTATTTTTAAAATTGTATTATGCTTCCTTTTTGTTGGAGGGTCAAATCCAATAGCACTGATTCTTTAGCACATTATCATTTATTGACCACAAGGGAAAACTGAGTGTAGCTAAAGAATTAAGGATTTCCTATGTGTATACACTTTGTCTATCACTGTGCATGCTCTTGTCCAAGGGATTCTTAACCTGAGGTCAATTCCTTCTGCTTTTATTTCCAGACACATACCAGATTAATAACATGCTCTTTTACTCTCTCTGGTAAATACAATTGACTACATGCTAAACTTTGTATATTCATACAATATATTCTGTGGAAATAAATCTCCTTTCTGATATAGGTATTAAACCTGCCTGTTCGTTTAACCAATTTCTAAGGGCACATTTAATCCTTGGTCAGATCAGATTCCTACTCTCAAGAATGCTCAAACTGCACACACAGCACAGTTTCTGACTGTTCCTTACAGTTCCCTTACCATTTTGGGGTAATTTTTACCTCAAAATAAAATAATATATTCTCAATAATTATAGACAAACGTTTCAGGCACCTCATAAAAGAAATCTGGATATATTGTTTTTGTCTGCAACTCTTGTTACAAAATTATTAGCTGGCTCTTATTTCAGGACAACTAAAAGCTTGAACAAAACTATTTTTGTTAAGATCTAAGTATACACACATATACTCACATAAAGACACACACACACACACACACACACACACACATATGTAAGTACATAAACCACACACATGCACAAAGTATATGTATGACAACGAATGCTCACAATCTTAAACTGATTGGGTTAACAGAAGCTATTCTAATTTATTCCATTCCATATTTTTTTTTAAAATCGAGCTACTTGACATCTCCGCTTTTGAAATGGCATATACAGTATAACTATATGAGTTTACATTTTATTATTTTGTAATTTTAAACACAACACAATATACTATATAGTTTGTTTGTTTGTTTGTATTAATTTTTTATCCTGCCTTATTTTTGTTTAACTCAAGGAAGTGAGTTTAGTTTTAATTCCTAGAAACAGTCTGGCTATAGTGGTATTTGAATAGATACTGAAAAAATAAATGCGGGAGGCGGGATGCATAGAATTATGGGTGTGGGCACATGCACGCACGACACCCCCTCCCCCCACTTTTGGCACACAATGGCAAAAAGGTTAGCCATCACTGTCCTAGATTCATGACACCTGTTCAAGGAGCAGGTAGCAGTTGTGGCTAGGAGACCCTTTACAGAACTTTGTGGCTAAAATAGCCTTTTCAGAACTTTCAGAAAATTGCACCTTTTCCTGAATCCCGAGGAAATGCACTCAGTCATTCATACTGTGGTTATCCCTCATCTGGATTATTGCAATAATAATGATTCTTGGGGTTATATTTGAAGAACATTAGAAAACCCCAACTGGTCTGGAATGCAGGGATACAGCCAACTGGCAGAATCAGATTTTAAAGGTTTTATGGAAGGCCAAGAGGATGAGATGGATCTCACTTGGAAAGGTACTTTTCAGAGGGGAGAAGCCACAGCAGAAAAAGGCTTTTCTCCTGGACTCCACAGCTGGAATTCCTTGGCTGACAAGGTCTGCAGGATGCCCTTTCTGCCAGCATGAGTAGAGCAGGTGAAGCCCATCGGGGTGAGAACGTTTCTCAGGTAGCTTGGATCTATGGATCTCTTGAGTAAAAGCATTTCTTCTAAAAAGAAATTAAAGTATGCATACTGAAATTGAGACAAAATTACGATAAGTAATTAAGAATTAAGGAAGGTTTTATTGACTAGGATTTAATCCTAATTGATTGATTGATTAGGATTGAGTTGAATGGGAATGCTCCTGTGGAGTTGGGGGGGGGGCTTTCATAGTTTAGTTGTATTTCTGCAAACTTGAAAATTCCTCAAAGAGATGATATCTTGCTCTTGTTTCTTAATTACTCAATTGAGACAAAATTAAGTAATTAACTTAATTACTTAATTTTGTCTCAGTTGAGTAATTAAGAAACAAGAAAAATGGAAAGAAAAATAGGGGGTAATGGACTCTTGGATGCTTAGTGATTATTTGGATTAAATCCTAATCAACCATAGTTCTGTAGAATATATGGACATACTAGAACTTTTATTATATGCCTTTTTCTTTTTCTTTCTTTTCTTTTTCTTTTCTCTTCTTCCAGAATCTGAATTGTCTAAAAGTAATGAACAAAGTACTTGCTTAGACATGAAAGAGAACAATGAAATCAATCTAGCTGAAGCAATATTTACAGTATTATCTTATTGCACTTTATCTCCCAAATCTCTTGGTGATGCCCTTCAGAATTACATGGAAAAAGAACACATGTGGGATTTCTTACATAATATATCAGGCATGTATAATGTAATAAAATATATCTTGAATATTATATACTCAGTTTTCTTGGTTTACAAGATGTATTAAAACATAGATCTTAGATTATTCAATAATACAAGCGTTCTCTTTCCTTCCAAGATGCTATGGCAGTGATGGCGAACCTTTTCGGCACCGAGTGCCCAAACCAGAACGCGTTTGCACGTTCTTGTGCTGGAGGGCCAAAAACCCAAAGTAGCTAGCCGGTGCACGCATGCCTGTTTTCTGGCCAGTTTTCTGGCTTTTTTCAGGCCGTTTTCTGGAGCTCCGGCACCCGCAAAGACCAGCTGGCCAGCGCGCATGTGTGCGCCAAAAACCAGGAGAGCAGTTGGCAATGGTGCGCGTGCCCACAGAGAGGGTTCTGTGTGCCACCTCTGGCATGTGATCCATAGGTTCGCCATCATGGTGCTATGGTATAGTAATTAGGGCAAGGTAGTGTTTTAGACCTGAGTTGATACTGTTGAATATTACATTTGTTTTCATCAGTGAAAACAATTTGATATATAAAATATTAATTCTGCAAGAATTAATGTGGCATTTGGACAGTAACATTATTTCTCAGAACATTATTTATTTATTTATTTTATTAGATTTTTATACCGCCCTTCTCCCGAAGGACTCAGGGCGGTGTACAGCCAAATTATAAAATCACACAATATACAAATTAAAACAGAAACTTAAAACCAAGCATATTACATAAATGGCATTTAATTTCTGTCTTTGAGATATTTTGAAATACTACAGAAATTATTTCCTACTCATCTTGATATGTAGCACCCCTTGGCATTTTCAATTTGAACTTCATTTCAGGGATAAACTATATGAAACATTAATCATGTAGTTTGTCCTCAAGTGCAGGGCAGTTTTTTTCACAAATAACTGTCACAGTGGGATGGATTGGGACACTAGCAGGGGAGAACTTTAACTCTTTGTTCTTCTGCAGTTCTCTCAGATTCACCCCATGTCTGAGTTTTAACTTTTCATTTATGTCAGAGAAGCTTACATAACTTCTTTTTCAGTAAAATAGTATATTCTAGTCCCATAAGATTTGGGATTGTGAGGCTGAGAGAACAAAGTCAGTCTGGTGGTCTGGAACAAGTATCAGGTACTTTTTTTTTTTTTTTACAAATGTGCTTTATATTTAATTTTTTGAACTTTTCCTTTTTTTAGCCTCTTACCAAATATCTCAAGAGAATGACAATACGATGATGATAATAATAGACATTATTTTTCTAAATGTATGTCTACCAAAAATATTTAACAGTTGAACCAGTCATAGAAGCATTTTTAAATTTCAAACAGACAAACAAATAAGCAAACAAACTAACGAACAAACAAAAGAAGTATTGTGTTGGATGCTCGTGGTAATCATTTTTATTTTTTCCTTTAAAGTATTCTACTGAGAAAAATAAATATTTAAAGTTACAATAATTATGCCATACAGAAATTTAGTTCCGTGGGTTCTGTTTATGATAAGAATCTAGCATTAAAAACCAAATGAAACTTTATAAAAATCCTAATATTGAAATTTACTCAACCCTGAGTTTACTTGTTTCACTACCATCAATGTGTTTTGTTTCTATAGTTTCTAGTTGCAGTGAGTCAGAGCCAGAAGTTGTCAAATGTTTGAAATCGACTTTGATTAATTCAGTTAATGGAACAGTAAAGGAGGTAATCTCTTTGATGCATTCATGGGAAGCAACAGAGAAATATGGTACCTATCTGCCTAATAAAACTGTTCCTGAAAGTTTGCTGAGTACAGTTCCAAAGGAATGGAATTACATTTATAAAGATGTAAAAACAGAAGAATCTGGGAAATGTAAGTATCTTTACTTAAACCTGTCAAAATATTAATTAACCATTTAATGAGAATAAGTAAAAATTTTCGATCATGAATATCTTGGTAACCATGTTATTGTGTTTTTTTTATTTATTAATAGAATAGTTGACTTATTTTTTTTAGAAAGTTAATGGAAAAATAGGTATAATTTTAATAAAGAGGATGCAGCAAAGTAAATCATGTTCAGAGGGGAGGAAGAAAGAGTTCTTTACAACTGAATATTGTGACATTTTTCCTAGAATTCTCTGTTGTAGTTGAGCTCCATCATTTCTGGACTAAAGAACTACTTTTACTCTCAGTATGTTGAGTTGCTCTATCTGTTCTATTGTAGGAGTTAATGACAGTTATTAAATGTTTGTAATTCACTTAAATGGATGTGTTAAAAATATTGGAGAACATGCTAAACCATAAAGCACAGTTAAATAAAAGCATTTAAAATGTTTTGGGAATGTAGTGTAAAGTAGAAGCAATATGTACTCTTAGAATTAGTAATGTAATTGAATGAATGTTTGTAACTAGGTTAGACAGAATAAGAAGTATTTTTTTCAATACAATCCTTGCAGCAAATGAAATATGCCTCCAAGTACACTTATAGACTATCTTGTATTCATATTGCTGTAAGTTGCATTTGCTTCCAGGCAACCAGAAAAAGTATGTCAATGAGCTGAGTGGCTACAAAAATTTAATAAACAAATAAACTAATGATATTGGCTGTTGTGAATTTGTAACACTTTCAGCAGCACGAGATGGATACACTATTGAAAAAATATGATATGGCCTATTGAAAGGAAAGAATTTGCTTTTACAAGATTTGCACACACATGATAAAAAAATCATTAATTTTACTGTTCTGTAAATATTGTACACTGGAGCGTTATTGAAAAAAAACTACAGTAAAACGTGTCCTGTCATGAGAGCTAACTAGATAATCCAGTCTAAACATCTGAATTTATGAAGAGCAGATTAATCTTTCTAGGAAAGAATAAAATAAAAATAAAAACACATTTCAAATTGGCCTCTTGTTCACATGCAGTGCCTAGTCTATATCAGATTTTATCTGCATGGTTGAAGCAATAGTGATCAGGTTGGCTCAGTCTCATAAGCCATAAAGGACAGGTGAGTGAGAGAAATGTGTGACAGACACAATTAAATTAAATTAATTTACATTAATTTTATAGATTGTGACTCATTGTAAAATAAAACTGTTTAATCTAAATTATATCTGGCTTCATTTTTCTTTTAGGTTTCACAAGGCTTGCTGCTCAAGTTCTATCTATTGTAATCAGCAAGTTACCTTCTGTAATAGCATGTTTGCCATCCCCAATTAAATATTTCTTTTTAATATCTGATGAAAAAATAGCAGAAAATTTTATTGAATCAGAGAAATATGGTTTTCTTGTCAAGACTTTGATTATAATTATATGTCAGATATTTGAAGATGGAAACATCACAGAACTTTTAACGGGTGCAATTCTTGACAGATGGAGCAAAGAAAAGCTCAGTTTAGTTTGCATATGTTTGGAAACTATTATAGGAAAAAAGAAAAAGAATCCTAAACAAATAATTCATAAGATAATTCAGAGCATTGAACAGGAGAAGCCAAACTGGATTGAAAAGCAACTAGTAAAAGCAAAAAAACTGAGCACAGAATGGTAAGAAACATTTTTCTTTTTTGTTCTTGTTACTACTACTGCTGCTGCTGTTGCTTAAGTATAGTTCATGTTCAAATAGTTTATAATAAATAGTTAATTTTAATTAATTATAATAAAATTAATTATCATAATAATTATTGGGCCTCTGTGGCTCAGACTGGTAAGACAGTCTGTTATTAACAGCAGCTGCTTGCAATTACTGCAGGTTCAAGCCCCACTAGGCCCAAGGTTGACTCAGCCTTCCATCCTTTATAAGGTAGATAAAATGAGGACCCAGATTGTTGGGGGCAATAAGTTGACTTTGTATATAATATACAAATGGATGAAGACTATTGCTTGACATAGTGTAAGCCGCCCTGAGTCTTCGGAGAAGGGTGGGATATAAATGCAAATAAAAATAAAAATAAAATAATTTATAATAGGGTCATCTCCAGAGAGATGGGTTGCACATAAGTCCAATAAACAAACAAGCAAACAAACAAACAAAATTTGAAGTAGGTAATACTGGGTTCCAAGAAAGCCTTCTTAGAATAAATAGAAAACAAGAAAAATATTTTCCTTATTTGTCCTTTCATTACTTAGAGTTTGACCATGAATTTTGCTTTGGAGATTAGACGCCAATGGCAGTGCTTTACATAGAAGCTTTCTATTAGATTATATGATTGGTATTAATGAGAACCTTTAATATTGTAATATAAAAATAGACTTAAAGGAAAATTGAAGCATTTCAGAAAAGCATTAAAATATATATTTCACAATCAGTAGTTGGAAGATCTGTTAGCTGAATGAAGGTGAATATTTTATGCCTTTCTGACTGATGTATCTTTATCATCTACTGATGATGATTATAAGAATACATGTGGCATGTTGCATACTTTCCAGATGATACTGTATGATCCTGGAGTTCACTGTACTTTATTTCTGTATTTTTAGGGAAACCACTTTAATTTCTGAGAAAATAATACAAATTCTCTGGGGAAAAAGCATGTGGTCATTCTATTTGAGTCCTCCTAATTATTTAATGGGGTATACTCGGGCTACTTCCACTTCCAGCTATCTGTAGCCTGGACTATAGGAGATGTCATCTTTTAAACTCTCTGTGATGACCCAGGTGTGACACAAAGGCAACATAGCCAGAGAACCTATATGAGTCCCTTTATTATCACTAACTGTGCCCCCAATGTCCCTTTCAACTCTCCGGCCTGGAGAGAGCTCTTCCACCAATCTGTAATAGTCTTTGGCTGGCAATACTTCAGTCTCAAACATTGTAAGCAGAAAACTAAAAAAAAATCCAAAGGCAAGACAAGGTAATTAATCCAGCAGGGCAAGCAAAATAAGGAATTCCACAAGTAAAGTAGCACAGCAGTAAATCAAACCAGTTGGGAGGATGCCAGGATTCAAATAAACACCAGATAGCATTTGTTCCTAACAACCGCCCCTCCCATTTGCCTTTCCTTTTAAACTCCATCAGCAGCTGTGCCTTGTAAAGAGGATTGGGTCCCTTTCCTCCCTCATAAGCCACACAACCCATGTTGCTCTTTTCTCTGTTTCTCCCTGCGCTGCCTAGGATGAGGAAGGGGTGGGCCTCTCCCTTGTCCTACCTGTCCCCTGCTATGCCCAGCCTGACTTTGCACTTCCCCAGTTTCTTCCACAGCCAATGGATCCACTCTCTCACTCTCTGTCAGTGGTTCCTCTTCCCCTTCGGATTCAGACTCCGACAGGGGCATGACACTCTCTTATGTCTTTCTGGTCCCTTGAAGTAAATGTGTGTATGTGCATTGTTATGTTTCTGTATCTTTGGGTTTCTTTCTTTCTGCCAAGATGTAAATGCCATTGAGTCTCAGAGATCCAGGGGAAATTTATAATCCAGTAAATCCAGTTTCTTTTTTTGCTGATGTTCCAGACAGATTAAACTAAAAAATAGTGTTGAAAGAAATATCCATCTGATTCAGTTCTAAGCGTGGAGAAAGACACTGAAAACATGGAGGCTGATTGGAAAGATGGTTTAATGGAGCAGAACCATCAAGCACATAGTCCTGGTGCAGTTGAACACATGGAGTGGAGAGTAAGGGTTATTTATACCCTCTCTTGGGTGTTGCCCTTGAGCTTCCTGTGCAAGGGCATGCATTCTATTGGTTGCTGTCAGATTCCCATGGGGCTATGTAGAGGTCATAGCTAACTTTGTAGGTGCTGATGTAATGAAGAGGCTTGTTGTGCAATTCCTAGTGTGGCTGAAGGCTAAGCCTACCTTTGTTCAGAGCCAGACCTTGCTGTGGGCAGTAATGGATTACCAAATCTGCATTTCTAAAGCTGCCCCAGCTCAGTATCTGTTTGGGGGGCAGGGGGCAAGGAGCTGAAGTTCTCAGTTTCTGTCTCCCTTAAGATTTCTCTTTCTCTTTTAGGGAAATAGAATAGAAATAATATTCTGCCTTCTTAATATTTCTCAAAATATTTAATTTTTCTAGGAGATGGGTGAGTGCTAACTTTCTACAATAGTAAAATATAAAAAAATCAACTCACAAATTCCTCAATATGACCAGGTCTCACTTCTAAAATCCTTTTGCATTTTTTGTGTTTATTGCAATTTTCATTATACTTTTTATTTTGCAATAGGCTACTAAATTTTCCTATTAAATAATTGAGTTTTGTAGTGATATTGAAACTTTGGCTATTTCCCAAATAAATACATTGAATTCTTTCAGTTTGCTTTATATATGTGAAAGGTCTTAACTGAAGAGATTGTTGTATTAGAGATATAGGGTTAAATTCACAAAAATGTATTTTTGGTCAATGTTTAAATATCTACTGTGATTATGTATCGGGAGGTGGTTTAATATCTGAGGCACATTCCTGTTTGGTAACATAATTTAAGCTCAAATGATTCAACATGATTTACTTTCATCTTGGAGCCATAAAGCACCATTTCAAAAGTGTGTCTGATGAGGCAATGTTCTCTCACTCAGAAAAGAATCCTTGGCCTCCTGTGCTTCGGGGAAGGGCACACTGATGATGCTTATAGTTCTTGCCACATTTTTCGCAGGATAATCTGCTTGTAGGTTTTATTATAATAGCAACCCTTAGAATTCTCACCTTCCCATTTCATTCTTTTCATTCTGTTTCTTCTACTGTGGCCTCTGTGGCTGCACCACTAATTTGAAGACACACTCTTCTGTGAAGGTGAGAGAACTTAATTATAAGTTGATGGGATCTTCCATAGTACATTCAGTCACGTCAGGCTTGACATCAGTGGATTCTGCCACACTTTAAGGAAAAGTATTTTGTGTCCAAAATAAAAGCACAAGTCCTTTCTTCTGAACACTGAAAATCTCTAGAAGAAGGGAAAGGAAGTGAAGCATCCACCAAAGTTACATTTTCCCTGATATAATAGAGCTACCGGCAGTGAAATTATTAGATTAACCAATGTTGTGCCTTTTCTACTCATAGGATTGTGAACTTTGCTCTAACATTTTCTTGTATTAGTGTTAGTGTTCTACTTCAGGAAAAAAAAATTGGAGCAGTTTTGGGAGCAGTCAGTGGAATCAGTAGATGTGGTGCTTGTCTCCTTTAATCTGCTATCAGTGGGTGATTATCTGGATGGTCATCAAAGGAGTTTATTTTATTTTCTGCTGTTGTTGATACTGATTGGATATGATGATGATATCCATTCAGTTGTTTTCTGACTTTTGGTGATTCTGTAGGTTTCTCCACATCTTCCAATCTTGCACTACTTCTTTGAGTTTTTCTATGACTGATTTCAGCTTTGATGATGTCCAGCCACCGTGTTCTTTTGTGGCCTGGTTTCCTTTTACTGTTCCTACACTATGATCTACAAAGATAAAAATTAGGTTGTAGATTTAGTTACTTAATTAGATACTTGTATTTATATTCTGCCTTCCATTGGTCAATTTTTCCCACTAGAACTTTGCAGGGTAGATTGGGCTGACATATTGTGACTGGCTGCAAGTCTCTCTCTCTCACACACATACACACACACACACACACACACACACACACACATATCCATTTTTTTCTTGTATCTTTTTAAAACCATTCTTAAGCTCTACCAGATCTTGCTGGATCGGCTTCAAAATTTGTACTTGAGCCAGGATCTTTTTTAACAAGATAATTGAAGATTCCTCTTCTGCCATCTTTTCTGGCTCAGCAGATAATGACACACACAGTTGGAATTTAGCTAGGTGTTATCTATATGAGTCTCACTTAAAACAATTAATTTTTAATTTAAGTTTCATTTAAAACAAGATAATATATAATACAAAAATTTAATTACCCAGTGATCAGAGTCTTTATGCAGAGGGTCTGATAATACAGGAGTTTGAAAACCCTTAGTCAGGAAAGAAGCGAGAGACAGGCCTATAGTGCCATCTCAAAAGTGGAAGTCTAGCATTGCAATTGTGTTAGTGCAGAACTCTGTGATAATCCTGGAACTCATTGTTACTAGAGATGACGTTCAAAGAATATATTTCCTATATTACCCATTTATCCAAAGAACATAGGCAGTTGTTTTGATTTCCATTAGTGGGCATGGATAGAAAAAAGATGACTGTTAAGCAACTGTCCAATAGAAACTGGCTTGTTTAGGACTAATTTCCTCAGATTGGGAAAGTGTCTTTGGAAATAAGACACTGTGTGTTCTGGTTGGCACAACTCCATTTTGAATAAATGGCTACTTAAAAAAACGCAGTTATAGTTTTCATCTAAACCAGGAAAAATGAAGCAAAAAAAGAATGTTTGTATTTAGGATATTGCTTTTTTACTATCCTCCTGAAACATTTATTAAATTTGATTGTGTGTAATTTTATAAACTGTGTAGTATATTTTTGGATATGTTAAGAAAATTAAAGTATCAAATGTAGTTTTGATTACGGTATATTTTAAAGAATATAATCTTTGCTTAATACAATACTACAATTAACAGATATAAATTTTATATTCGTAGAAATAGTGGTCAGAGTTATGGGAAAAGTTACAGTTTTATTCATTGTCTGTCTTGTAACTATTGCTAAAATAACCTTCACTTTATTGTTACCCCCCCCAAATTATAACTTGTCAACTAAGATTGTGGAGAATACACAGTCTCAAAAGAAATGTCTGCTTTTCAATATAATTTGTTGAGTTGAACATTATTATTTTTCATTATGGTGACCCTGAGTTGCCTGACTAGGTGCATATAAAGATTAAGATGAATGCAGTTATTCCTTGGCTGAGGTCTGCCTCTTTCAGGGCACATTCTCCCTAATGACATGATTGATAGGCAGTCCCAAATCTAGAGAGGAACTCATTAATCACAACACTGACTGAATCCAATCATTTGCTTCACCTGCACAGTGATGGACAGGAAAGGATACAGTTTGTGTGCTGACACTGAAACAGTCATTTGTCAGAGGGCCTCAACTTTTTCAATGTCATCCTGTAAGCAGCTTGACATAACATTCAGCTGCACTACTATACAACTTCAAAACACTACTTTTTAATTTTACTATGCTTGTAAAGATGTAGTTCTTTGGAAACTTTTAGATCAAATATAGTGATAGCTTATATCTGTAGAATTACATTGTAGTAACTATAATTTCAAATTATTCAGTGCTTTGAGTATTCTGAAGTGATGTATTAGATTGTAATATTAATTACTGGGTTCTATGCATGTACATGCATCATGCAAATAGATTTAAATATATATACATATATATATTTATGCTATGGTCCTATGTATGTTTATCTGAGAATGGGCCTACCTGAATTTAATGAAGCTTAATTCTGAGGTGACATATACTAGAGTGCAGATTAGAATAAATACTTGGTTTTCTTTGAGAATGTTATACTATCGGCTCTACTATAATTAAAAATGTTATAATAGCTTTTGGAGTTTCTAAATTGCTAATTGAGGATGGATGCAATGTTGTGATACAGTTTGAAACTTACAATCAGATCTTAATATATTGAATAATTAATATTAGAATGGGAATAGTTAGGTAAACCAGCCCAGGGGTCACATACAAAAAGAAAGTGTAAGCTTTTAACAATTTGTTGTTTTCCCAATTGAAAATTCATATAAGATTATTCAGTGAGTAATACCTTAAAATTTTTTAAAAGATTTTAAAAACTGTAGTTAATATAGTAACTATTTGTGTGGTGTGTTAATTGGGATTTAAAATAATGTAATAAAATAAGAAACCAAGGTTACGTTACTGAAAGTGTGCTTTTTTGGTTAAGAATAATAAAAAGCATTTAATTGTCTTTCATTTTTATATTAAACATGTTTTTAATATGTTTTCTTTTTATTAGGATACTATTTCATAAAGTGAGGAGAGTTTAGCATGTTTTTAATTTGATGTATTATTTTTTCCTTTTAATGGGGTACTTGTTCATAAAGAGGACCCATATGTTTAAAAACACAAGCAGAAAAATAATTGTGAACAGTAAAAAGATACCTGCAAAGTTACATTTTTCTCTTCTTTAACTACACAGGGACTTTTGCAAAATGGTGTTTCTATCATTTTATCATATAATCACACACACTGTACAGACTGAAGAGCTCAAATCAGGAAATGTAACTATATTGGTCTTCTAGATTAAGACTCTATCTTTTGGCAATATTCATTGTTTCATATTGTAATACTTGTGCTTTCTTTTTAGTACAATTACTACTGCAAAAGATAGTAGGACCTCAGAAGAGGAAACTATTGAGCTTGAATTGACTGAGCAGAAAATAAACATGATGGCCTTGGATATCTGCCACAAACCAGGTGGCAGTGAATACCTGAGGCAAATTTATCACATCATCCAGCTCAATGAGGTAGGGAAACGGCCTTTTTTACCGAGCAATTAGGTGTGTAGTGGCCTGAGGCAGCATCTGCTGGCAGCTAAGGGTTACTCAAGGAGGTGATAATGCTTCCTAAAGTCAATACCTGAGTCAATACCTCACTGGGTTACACTATCTGCTTTAAGCTTTTCTGCATTTTTTCATAAAAGGTTATTTTAGGGCATTGTATACTTTTTATTTAGGTATATAGACTCTGTCATGCTTCATTAATTGATTTCTGATTTCTAAAACTGACACAAAAAACTTTTGTGTAAGTATGTTCAAAATCATTTTGTTTCCATTTATTTTTGTTTTGTTTTATTTCTATTTTATTTCAAGGAAAAGTAGATTAATGTAATAATTAAAAGAATATGGATGTGTACAGATCATATTTTTAAAAATATAAACTTATCAACCATAATCATTGATTTTTTTTCTTCAGTGAAAGAGAATTTGTTTCGGCTTTGTGCTGATTGTCCAATGAGTAAATCAGATACCTTTTATTTTATTGACTTCTGAAGCATTTTTTCTTTGTTACATACAATACTGTCATTGCTCAGTTACAGGCCACTACTGACTAATACATTAGATTCAGGGGTATACTTGTACTCCAAAATTATATAAATGAACAAGATTGCTAGTGTTTTAATCGTAATTTTTTTTTGTCAGCTTTACATTATATGTACTAGTTTCTGTGATCATTTCATTTAGGAGCAAAGGTTAAAAAAGGAATTTGTAACATGATTATTCACTGTAACTTTGAATACAGTTTGTTAATTGTTTGAGGAATTGCCATTTTGATTTGGGTGTAAATAGGTGGAAGTAAAAATAAAGAACCAACAATCAAGAACAATCACTCAACTCCATAAAGGACTTTTTAAAACATCACCCAGAGTCACTGATTCAATGTCTTAGTAAAATGCCTAAAGTCCAAGGATCATATCTCTAGGGATTTTCAAAAAGCAAATAAGGTTGGGCCTGACTGAATTTTAGAGAAAAGTGGTGCACAAAGCAGATGCCACTAGAGAGAAGGATACTTCTTGGGTCCCATCAGATGACATTGCTTCATTAAAAGATGTTAGAACATGCCAACTTCGTTGAATCTGGTGATCAACAAGAATTAATATTGGTCAAGCAGGTAAATCAACTCTGTGCCATAAATCAGCGGTCCCCAACTTTTCCGGCTTGGCATATCAGCGGGAGTGGAGAGGGAAAGTTTTGTGCGAGTGGCAAGTATGTGTATGAGCACGCACAACTCACCGCTCACACAAGTGGAGCTGCTTGCGTGCGCACACTTGTCTGGCAGTTGTGCAGCCTGATTCTGAATGGCAGTGGTAGTGGGCCACCACCCAAAGTTGGAGATCCCTGTCATAAAGAGCTTTACAGATGACACTCAGCACCTTGAATTCTATATGGAAATCTATTGGCAGCTCATAAAGTGGTTGTGTAAGTGCAATGGTATGTGGCTATAGCTATCCATACTGGCATATTCTCAACTAGTGCAGCTTCTGAATGATACTTAAGGACAGATCCAAGGCTGCTATCTGGTTCTTAAATAGGAGCCATAATTCGAGGAGGATTCCCAAATTATATTCCAGTCCTGCCTGGGGAAGTGGATGCCATTCTATCCAGTACTAAAGATGGAAGGTTTCTCAAAATATTGGTCCAAAAACAATTCAACCTTATTAGGGTTGAAACTAAGCCTATTTTCCCCCATCCAGATTCCCCAGAGTTTCCAGACACCAAAGAGAAACCTTGGAATCAAAAGAGGCAGAAATGTACAATTAATGACAAGGGGTAGAGATGTACAGTTAATATTACCAGAGTTCAATGACAGTTCAACTCATGGCACTTGATGACTTCACTCAGTGGTTGTATATAAAGTTTCAATAGAATTAGGAGTTTACAGCCTGAAGTAGCCTACAAAGCAAGTTCGTATGGTTTAACCTTCCTCTCCACCCAACAACTGGAACAGCCCTTTGAGGGAGGAAGAAAACTACAATATCACACCATCCCTCTAAATCAGTCCAGAAAGATAGCATGATCAATGGTAATTAAAAGCCATTGTCAAATCAAGGAGGGCCAGGCTGAGAATACCACTGACTTCCTGACTCCTCCAAGGCCATCTACAAATGCAGTCAATGCTGTCTCATAGCTATATTCAGGCCTGAATTCATTGAAGCTGAAACTCGACTACCATACCCATAATTTTTTCCCAAAGAGGAGGCTGGAAATTGATTAAAAAATATCCCGCATGACAGACCTAGTGGTGGTTTTTTGAACAGGGAAAGATTGCCCTTAATGCCTTGAGGTAATCCTTAATAAAGGCTCTTACACGTTTTGCTTTCGCCAATGGTACTTAGGCATCCCTTAGGCTATTTCATCTCCCATAGATCCTTGAAAACCAGGGGGTACCATCTGATCTGTCAGCAGCAAGGCAATGTCAGGTGCAAACCAATCTAAGACCATTGTTGCCCTCTCATTCCAAGTTGCAAGCTAGGCTTCTGTTGAGCTATGCATCAGAGCCTCAGGAATAATCCCAAACTCCCTTTGAAATATTTCATGGTGGGAGCAGTTCAGAAAAATCCAAAAGAATCAAAGAACCATGATTGGGGACTGATTTGAATTCCCCCTGTATCCAGATTGTGTTGCTATTGTCCTGAGCCAAAACCAAATTCAAGCATCCCCTCAATGGATGAATCTCAGTCTGAATCTCATCATGACGATCTTAGCAGATGTACCTTATCTGTTGCAACATGTGCCCTGTGGAACAGCTTCCCCATGGACATCCAGATGGCCCAAGCCCTGTTGGCTTTCTGGAAGGCTGTAAAAACCTGCTTTTGCCACAAGTGAGAGGGCCAGGCCATGACCTCACAAGTTATTTCTGACTCCATGCTCAAGAAAAACAAGATAAAATGCCCTCACACTATTGTGATGTAATCCACTACTAACTTTGCCACAATTTCAAGCAGCTCAAGCAGGGAAATCACTATACCTCATGATACTGTAGAGTAGCCACAATCCCATCAGTATGAATTATCTAAAAGATTTATTTTAGATACAAAAGATACAATTATTTAATTATGTTTCTGAAAAATATATAGGAGGAATTTAAATCCTTCATTCATTTACATAACAAACCTCTTTGTTCTTCTCCAATGTAATTATTACTCAGTTGGAATTCTTTTTCTAAAGGATTATTTGAATGAACAGCTATCTTATGAGGGAGCTTCTGAAGAAGACCCAGCAAACATCAGACATTTATGTCTAATGTTAAGAAGCAAAGAGCAGCCTGTTTTTGACCCTTTCCAGGTGCACCACTGGTATTGCACTAATGTGTTAAAAAAGGTTAGTCGTTATATGAAGTACCTAATGTTGTTTAATATTTAAATCTGTTAACAAAAGAAATCCAATGCCTAGTTCAGATTGCTTTTGAAAGCCTTGCAATTATAATTCTTTGGATATACATTTGCACCATTTGATAAAATTGAGGGTGCTGTATATACTTGTCTTCTTTATTTAGAAGCTATCTTTCATATGGATGCAGCGAATTTGACAGCAGTGATTGGGAGATCAAAAGAAAACCTGATTCATTATTAGGAACTTTGAAACCCAAACTTTTTGATTAGAAATAGAATTAAAACAGCCAGTTATAATTTCCCCAAAATGTACTAAGTTACTTCGCTGAGTTCTATGTCTATTATTGTTGATCTTATTGCCAGATATCTTTATTGCCCAAATGTATAGTTTTTGGAGGATGAGACAGGATGGGATGGGACGGGACAGGAAAGAAAGAAGGAAGGAAAGGAGGAAAGAAGGCAGGCAGGCAGGCAGGCAGGGAGGCAGGCAGGCAGGCAGGCAGGAATTTGCTTTCAAGTTCCTAAAATACAAAATACAAAAAGGATAGTAGTGGCATTTATCTTATACAATTAAATAAAGCTTTTCATACAGTTCCAGCACTAGGAACTAGCAGAGGAGATGTACACTGATAATCTACTGCATGCAATAATGAATCATGCTTTTAAGTGATTGGTAGAAGCAAGGATTGGTATCTGTACTGGCAAGGTTTCTCTTGTAATAGCATCTTCCTCATGTTGCCACCTCATTTCATTTCATTCTCTTTCATGTATTGTGACTGTACTCTTAAGATTTCATCCAAATACTGTAAGTTGAGTTGAGAAATAATACTGACCAGTATGGGATGGAATGAATACTTTTACTAGAAATTGCTTCCAGTTAGGTACAATATTACATGTTAATTGTTTTCTCACATAATAGCAATAGCATTTAGACTTATATACTGCTTCATAGTGCTTTACAGCTCTCTCTAAGCAGTTTACAGAGTCAGCATATTTTTTTAAAATTTACATTTATATCCCGCCCTTCTCCGAAGACTCAGGGCGGCTTACAGTGTGTAAGGCAATAGTCTCATTCTATTTGTATATTTACAAAGTCAACTTATTGGCCCCCCCCCAACAATCTGGGTCCTCATTTTACCTACCTTATAAAGGAGGAAGGCTGAGTCAACCTTGGGCCTGGTGGGATTCGAGCCTGCAGTAATTGCAGGCTGCTGTGTTTTAATAACAGGCCATCTTACAGCCTGAGCCACCACGGCCCTTGGTTTTGCCCCCAACAATCTGGGCCCTCATTTTACCAACCTCAGAAGAACGGAAGGCTGAGTCAATCTTGAGTTTGTGACATTCAAATTGCCGAACTGCTGGTAGCCAGCATTCAGCAGACGTAGCCTGCAGTACAGCATTCTAACCACTGTGCCACAATGGCTCTTATACATAAGCACATCTATAAATTGATAAAGATAATAAAGATTATTATATAGAAATTTTGAACTTGGTTCAATCATTGTATCTGATGTAAGGGTTTAAGAGCTCCTTTAATCACCACTTGTGTATTGTTCCCTAGAAGTTTGAAAGTTAAGGCTTTGGGTGTTTTATTGATTTCTAAAAATTCTTAAGAAGCCGTAGATCTTTTACCAGAATATTATTGTCTTCTTTTGCCCTTATGCCTAGAACTATACAACTTGGAACTTTTGGCAATCTTACTAGCTGGAACATCTAGATCAATCTCATCTCATGGAGAATTATCTTCTTGACTCAGAGCAATAATATAAAAAAAAGTGTAACATTCTTGGTGATATTATGGTTTCAAGTGAAATTGACATGTAGCAGATATTTGAAGTTAATATTTATGATTTACTATATGAGGCAAACAATAAATCTGTTCCCAACTTATAAAAGGATTGTATCAGAGAGGATATAATAAATCCCAAATTATTTTGGTTTCTAGAAGTAGTTAAAAAATAGATTATGGAGATGTTACCCTATGGAATGGCTGTGTGAAACCCTGCTCCTTTTTTCCAACATGAAACCCTCATTATAGTCTTACCTAAGCAACCAAATATTATCTAACAATTTGACACAAATCTCAAAGAATGGGATCCTTGCATATAAATTAATTGCCAAAATCTGTGTGAGATGGTTCTGTGGTTAAACTGATGGCCTTCCACTAATTAAGTAGGATTAATTCATTTTAGTGGTACTCATCTTGATTCTCTTTTTACTTTTGTAGAAAAATCCTCTTTGAATTTCCCCTTTTAATTAAAAAATAAAATGGTTAAGATTGTTTAACCACCGAGCCACCTGGATAACATTTTATAGTTGCCAGAAGAACCAAACAACTCAGTATTTGTGTCTCTGATTTGCAAGCATCTCCCTTCTGTTATAGAAGACAATATTAAAATATCTGAGAGGGCTGTTAAAAACCCTCCATAAATTATAGTTGCCAGGTTTTAAAATTCTATTTTCAGAAATAGCAGATTAAACTCCATGAGAAACATAAATCAACATAAACATTAGAACAAGATGGATAAATCTATTATTTGCCTGATATAATAACTCATATTGATTTCTTGAAATTTGTGTTTGAGGGGGGGTAGAAGCCACCTCAACATTCTAAAAATTCTTCTTTCAGTTTTTATTTTACAAACTCTTCAATTATGCCCTCTCCCCTGATTTCCCTCTAAATATCATGAAATCCATGAACTTTTGTTTTCTTTACCAGAAATATAAAAATCTGTCTTTTTTTGAAAATTTAGTAATTCAAATCTAGAGATCTGCTGGCCAGCAGTTGGTCAGTGTTTAGAGCTCTGATACACCTAATTGTCCATTGCAAAAGGAATTGGATTGCTATGAGCCATGCCCCAAACAGATAATCAACATTCTCTGAGTTAGTAGTACTTTTATGAGGCTCAATGGTGCACGCAGATTCTGAAGCAGCAAGAACGTTGCAATCATTGTCTCATATGCTGAATATGTTGTCTCTAGCACACAAACACACACACACACACACAAACCTTGAGGCAGCCTTGTTGTTTTGTGTGTCCAGGAAAATCATACTACAGGGTAATTAACAACAACATTATCTCTATTGCTCTATAGTGCAACTTTGTAAGATGGCCAACAAGATATACGGTATATATGTCTTAAAACTCAAAGGTTTCATATCTTGAGGGAGCCAGTATGGTCACATATGACCTTCTCTGACTTGACTTTGAGCAGCTTGTTAGGCTAACAGTAAAGCTGTGCTTGAGTGTGCTAAACCATCAGCTTGTCAGAGCCAGTAGCCTGACATACTTGCTTACATATTCAGAGCTGAATTTGACCGGAATTTATGCACAAAATTCTGTTACTTTTTTGTTAATTACTTTGCTGCAGTTGGAATTATTTATAATCCCGGTAACGGTGTGAGAGCTATTCCCCATACTGTTCTAGGAAATATTAATAGTGGTAACCTTGACAATGCATGCATGAGACATTAAGGAAGGAGAAATGATAACTTACTCCTGGGAAAGAGAAAATGTGAGAAAGAACTTAAACTGACCTCTCCTTGATTCTGTTTGGTATAAGAAGGGGCTAAGGGAAATTCTGGCAGGCTTTCAAGATTGTGTTTATTAAACCCTGTAACAATAAAGTAGCATTCCACTAAAATTTGTGGCATCTGTTTGCTCACTCATCCTGCCTCCAAAGATTGAGAGGGCAGAGGAAAGAAAATTGAAAATATTGGCAAAAATTAGTGTGAACATTTAATGAACACATATTTTTATCATATTATATATTTCTATGAAAAGTTGATAAAGGTACTTATGAATGCTGGCTAAGCTGATTAACGTTTCATTTCAGAAAAATTCAGTTCAAACTGAAGATTTGTCTTTTGGATTTTCTGCTGAATTAAATATTGCTTGACTAAATGGTTAAGTTAAGGTAGGCTTTAATTTGGAATGCGGGTAATTTTTTAGCTGTTACAACTGACTCCTCCATTCATTAATACTGTAGTACTGTAAGACCTTCAAAAGCTGACAACTCTGGGTAGAATTCAGTCACCGTGTGACAGGACTGCATTGCTCTATTAACCTGCAAGTGACAAGCAATTGTTACTGTACAATAGCTACAACTTTGGAAACCTTTGTTATACTACCTCGACTTTGCAACTAAGAGATTTTTGTAAAACATTCTTTCATTATGCTATCATATAAAAATAATCCAGTAAATTGATATTGTTAACAAGTGATCAGATTTTTCTTCAAAATATCCACATAGTTATATCATGTTTTACTACCTTTATTGGTGACTCTATGTTTTTTTTTTGTCATAAGACAGATTGCAACTAATATTTGGCCAGTTTTGGATATAATAGGTAACTTGTGCCTTATTCTACTAATGACAGTGTAAGGAAAGAGAGAGATTATTGTTGTTGTTTCTTTTTTCCCACCATACCTTTTTATATTATCTGGAATTCTTGGAAGTGTTTTCTTCACTCATTTTTTAAAGCAGGGGTCTCCAACTTTGGTCCCTTTAAGACTTGTGGACTTCAGCTCCCAGAGTTCCTCAGCCAGAATCTCAGAGGGACTCTGAGAGTTGAAGTCCACAAGTCTTAAAGGGACCAAAGTTGGAGACCTCTGTTTTAAAGGATGTGACCCAGGAAGAGTATAGTGGTATGTTTAGATCCTGAGAGATATCCGTATCCTAAACTTCTGAATATTTCTACTTTGTTTGTTAAAACAGGGATTGTGGGAAAAAAGAAAGCCTCTGCATTCGGAGCCTGAATGAGGAAATTGATTTAAATGGAAAGCATTCAATTATTGAGTATTTTGTAACTTTATCCTGTCCCTTTTTAATAAAACTTGTTAAAGAAACTCTGGAAAAATCTTGCTATCTATGGAAGTAGGATGACTAAGAATTTGATAATGGATGAGTAGGTATTCTAGAAGTAAGCTGCTGGCTATCCAGAAAGCCTTAATGAGAAATATTTCAAGATGAGGAATTCCTGCTAAGAGAGACCCCCATGGGAGCTAGGAATAATTTTTTTGGAAGGCACCATGCAAACCTGATTCAAAATGCTTTGAACTAAATTGTGTGAAGGAGGAGCCGAATCTAGAAAATAATGCAAAGCCAAGCCCTGGACAGGACAGAGAAATATACAGTGTGAAGAGACCAATACTGAGCATATAAATACAGGAAAGGATAGGCCAAGTTACATGCCCCCTAGAATCCCAGTATCTCTATAAAACAAAGAAACAGAACTAGAAATCCTAACATTGAAAGATGAACATAATTTAGTAGACATTATTGAAAACTGTTGAGATAAAATCTCATGAATAGAATGAAAAGACTGAAGAATATAACATTAAAAAAGGGT
This sequence comes from Ahaetulla prasina, assembly GCF_028640845.1. NCBI lineage: Eukaryota > Metazoa > Chordata > Lepidosauria > Squamata > Colubridae > Ahaetulla > Ahaetulla prasina. Next base: position 260,586,397 of record NC_080540.1, read on the forward strand.
CTGGGACAGAATTAAAAAGGGGGAGAGATGAGGAAGAGAGGCAGTTTATGAGGACCCAATAGTGAATCTTAGAACGAACTGACATACCATCTTGTGGATCAGAATACTACAGAAAGAAATTGGAGCATAATTAAATATGAGGGCAACTAATTTCATCTGGTTTAGAAAAGTATTAGGTGGGATTCTTTAGACAGAAATCCTCAAAGGAACTTAGAAAGATCCTGAAAGTAAAATTACACAACATTCCAGTGAAATGAAAATGGGGGCTGCTTAGGAAATTATAGTGAATACATAGGAAGTTTTTGACTGTGCTAGAAATGTATAAGCAGTGGAAAATAGGTATATCATTATAACTTTATTGTCATTGTACGTATATACACAGTATACCCATACAATGAAATTCACATAACACCCAAAGACCAGACCCAATACACATAACAATCCCCAAACACCCCCACCCACCCACCACAAATTCCTCGCCCCTGAACCACTCAAACATCCAACAGACCAAATAATGCTTTCCAACAGCTCACTGATGGTGACCCTTTAGTTCATTGTTGAGTGTAATTATAGCTCTGGGATAAAAACTATTCAGAAAACGTGTGGTCCAAGGTTTAATTATTCTGTATCTTCTGCCAGAAGGCAACAGTCCAAAAATAATAATAAAGAAAGTATACTAGCAAAGTGCCTAGCATTTGTAGAAAGCTGGAAAGATTAAAACACAAGAAGAACTTATGCAATGAAAGTATAAAGAAACAATATAAGTAAAAGGAAGAAAAGGGAATGTTAGATCCATTATTAATAGAAGATAGAGAACAGTAAACTGGTCACAGGGAAATGGCAACAAGACATGATAGACTGTCATGTACTAAGATAGTCAATCAAAGTTGTTTCTGAAAACAGGACTGCTATAAAATAGACTGCATTGTAAAGTAGTAGACTCTTCTTCACCAGAATCAATGCACTATTCTGGATGATTGGACTTGGTTTAGGTTATGTTCAAAGATATTTTAAAAAAAATCTTCCCACTATGCAGCTGCGGGCTATGCTGTCATCTAACAGTCATCCTTAAGGCATTCCCTTGTCTCCCAAGGTCTTTCCCACATACCATTAGGAATGGTATTGTTACAGCTGAAAGATTTAATTTCAGGGACTGTTCCCATGGCCCCTATTTTATGAGAATATTACCCTGTTTTCCCCAAAATAAGACATCCCCTGATAATAAGTCCAATTGGGCTTTTGAGCATATGGCAGTAAGGCCAAGCGCTTATTTCAGGGTTCAAAAAAATATATGACGGGGTCTTATTTTCGGGGAAACACAGTATAGTGTTTGATAAAGAGCCAAAGTCTGAAAAAATAGGAGTGTATGTTTGCAGAGAAAAACTGTAGCATGAATTGTATTGTTCTTAAATTGCACAGGCATTTATGTATGTATGTATGTATGTATGTATCCATCCATTTATGTGTTTAGTAAATTTTTATTCCACATTACACTCAAATGCTCAGATTATACACTGCATTCCCTTCCATTTTCCTACAACAACCATGTGAGATACGTGGGAGCGAAAGACAGTGAAATTATCCATTAAGGTGGTTGAGAATACACTTGAATCTGAGTCTTTTTGGCCCATACTACAAAATCGTACTCGATCTCACAATGAGGTCTTAATGAGGACTGATAGGTATCACACACTCGCTGGGATTGTGCAGAGTCTGAACTTTAAGCGCTGGAACAGCTTCCTTTACAGTTCATTCTCCTTAGATTAGTGGGGGTAATGGAATTCTTGTCCCTCTGCTTCATCTTGATCACATTTCTGCCTTGCCTTGTGACATCTGCTTACCACCTTATGTTTGCCTCCTGCAGTTCTTAATCGCCCATTTTGCCCTTTGAATCCAATTTACAAATCTCTATGTTTTGACTTGATAAATTAGATTAATGACCTTGCCTTGCGTGAATTTTTGAGATGGTTTCATTAATTAATGAAAGCCAGTGGACCAGGATATTAAAGAAGCCAACCACCTTTTGAGGATCTTTTAGCATATCTGAACTTAGCAATAGCTCTTTCTAATATTTTTATATGGCCTTCCTTTTGCTGTAATTATATAAAATGGAAGCATGATTGTAATTATGTAAAATGGAAGCATGATTGTAGCTTTCTACTTCCCTCCTTAGAATCAGGATGTTTAAATCATGGCAGATAATATGCAACTTTTAGAATGGCAGTCTGAGCTGGTGTTTGTGATTAGGGCTACCTGATCTGTGATATAAAAATTTGTATGACAAGTAGATTTTTATATAGCAAAGATACATGTGTGCTATTAACTCTTTGCTGCCACTTCATGGTTGTCCAAAATTTGGAAATCTTACTTAGTTCAATCAGGTAAGTGTACTAACCATTCATATTTATGATGCAAAATGATGATCTCCCAAGAGAGATAGATGGTTCAAAAATGGGATAGATAGATTTTTTTTGTGATAGGTAGACAGACAGTCTGTCTGACAGATATAAAGATAGTTTTCAATTCAATGGTGAAAAAAATAAGGTTCTACATTTAGGCAAGAAAAACCAAATGCATAGGTACAGTATAGGTGGTACCTCACTCAATAGTAGTAATTGTGAGAGGGATCTTGGAGTCCTAGTGGACAATCACTTAAATATGAGACAGCAGTGTGCTACAGCTGCCAAAAAAGCCAACACAGTTCTAGGCTGCATAAACAGAGGGATAGAATCAAGATCACATTAATACCACTTTATAATGCCTTGGTAAGGCCACACTTTGAATTCTGCATCCAGTTTTGGGCACCATGTTGTAAAAAAAGATGTTGAGACTCTAGAAAGAGTGCAGAGAAGAGCAACAAAGATGATTAGGGGACTGGAGGCTAAAACATATAAAGAATGGTTGCTGGAATTGGGTATGTCTAGTTTAATGAAAAGAAGGAGTAGGGGTGACATGATAGCAGTGTTCCAATTTTTCCAACATTGGAAGTTTTTAAGAAGAGATTGTTCAACCATTTGTCTGAAATGGTATATAGCCACAAGCATAGTTTTATATGGTCAAGAGAAGAGAAATGGCCTTCATACCTCCATACCTAACGTAACTCCAAAGGTATTAAAATAGATGTTAAATAATGTTGGGGCCAAAATACAGCCCTGAGATTCATTCATAGGAATAACATTTTTAAAATGCCTCTTTGCGACATCTTATTTGCAGTTGATTATTTTTGTACAAGCTTTTACAAGGAATATTTACTTGTTGGATACCATTGCATTGAGTTTTTGCCAGAATTTGGGTCTAGGCATCAAATTTGGCCTTAGATCCATAAATGCAGCAAACTGTTTCCCTCCTTGAGAGACTGGAATGCTTTTCTGCAACATGAGAAAGGACCAAACAATAATCCAGAGTAACAATGATTCACAAAAGCAGTTTGGGCTTCTGCGGTTAAGAATCCTTTTGTAGAAATGATGCCAATTTATTATTTAGAAATCTAGCATGCAGTTTCCATATATTGGATAAAAATCTTAAACATCTGTAGTTTGCAGGGTTTATTGGGGATCCTATTTTGTAGATTGGGGCATTTATAACTCTGTTCCAATCCAAAGGAATTATCTTAAATTGGTAACAGCCATAAATAGTGCTACAACTAGAGGTACTTACCAAGTCAGATTTTGTCTATACTAAATCAAGGGAAACAAATTGTTGTACCAGGAAGTTTCCCTAATTTGAATTGTTGTTCAAAAAGTTTTTATTGGTCAAAAAAGGTTTATACAAATACATATCAGGTATGGTAAATTTTCATTTTTCTTATTCAAGATAAGAATTTTACTCAAATTTTTTAACACATACAACAGCCATATGGCAAGCAGGTGACACGAAGTAGATAAGTTTACAAATCTTACATACGCAATAAAGAAGGGTCAAGAATAAACAGAATATCGTACAAAAGAGAATAAGGAAAACCAACACAATACCAAATATCTTTATCACTTCCTAGTTTTGGATCTCAGAACTCTGGGTTCAGCCTGACCCAACTCCAGGGCCGCAACAGCGGCAGCCGCCTCCGCCCCATGGTCTATAACCTCCCCTTCTTCAATTCCTGGGTCATCTGATTCCAGGAGGGCTTTGTGTTCCTCCACGTAGGCCGTTGCCTCCATAATTGTACTAATTTTTTCATAATGCCCTCCCGGAAAATCATCAATCCCTCTGGCATCAGCCATCTGAAGCCTACTCCCTTCTGGTACAATTTGCTTGACAAAAAGTAATATTTCTTTCTCATTTCACGTACCTGTCTGGGAATCTGCCTCAGAATGGCTATCTCCCTGCCCCTGTAAGTCAGTGCCCCACTCCTATGTTTTCTAAGAATTTCATCTCTCGTCTCTCTTCTCACAAATTTGACATGAACCTCTCTGGGAACTGCATGCGTGCGTGCATATTGTGAATTAACTCTATAAACTCGATCCACATCCCAATTCATAAAATCAACACCTCTCCCAAGAAATTCTCCCAACAATTTAGTCACAACATCTCTCAAATCTTCTTGGTCCACTTCTTCCAAATTTTGAAACCTAAGGAAATAAGACATTTTATCCATCTGTAGTCCAAGCACAGCATTGCCTGTCGTCTCCTCTCTTTTCTGCACTGCCCGCATCTCACCCTCAGACCTTCCACTTTCTGCTTGTTTTCTGCTGAGACTTGTTGAGTATCCTTTAAATCCTTTTGGATAGTCACAATTTCTGCTCTTATTTCCGTTTGGCCTCTTTGCAAATCATCCAGTTTCTTGTCCATATTGGATAACTTTTCCAGAATTCTCTCCATCTCTCCAGCAGTTGGTCTCTGACCTTTTGCCATTAAAAAAAAAATTCAAAATCCTCAGGCAAGCACAGTATCCTTGTAATTTCCTCCGGATCCACCAGGGGGCACTCACAGGAGCAACGAGTCCAGAGTACAGTTAGTCAACCAGGAAGCCGAAGGGAAGTGATGTCATCAAAATTCTCATAGTGAAGGCGGAAGCTGGACGCCACCACTGTTCCCCAGAGGAGGGGCCTCAACCCTCCCTCCTAAATTTCTCCATCACCTCTTCTCTCCAGAGCTCCACAAAACCGGTAATCTTCTTATTTTAAGTTCTCCTCTCTCCAGAATGACTCGTGCTCCTTCCAGCCGCAGGGGAGAAAACCCCCCCCGCACTCCGGAGCACTCCACTCGCGTTTACCGATATCCCCTTCCCTTCTCCATTCCTCAATTCTTCTCCGTTCCCTGTTCACCACCAGGCTGCTGCAGTTATAAATCCAAAGCCCGGTGTCACGGGCACAGCGGCCCAGGCGACGACCAAAGTAATGGCCGTGGCCCGTGGCCTCCAAACCCCGCCGAGCCTAGGACGCGCCAGCATCGGTCCCCCCAGTCCTGTATGTCGGCTGGGAGACCCCTGGCGAGCCGTCCGTGCGGCAGGTGTCCTTTTCGGAACACCTGGCCCCTGGGGGCCTCGGCGGCGGCCGGATTCGGGCGCTGGGGGCAGGAGAAGCCTCCAGACGACCGTTGCCTCTGGACACCGGAAGTCGTCTCCCTAATTTGAATTGTTGAACAAGGGAATAGATAGCAGTTCCAGTTATAGGATCCCAAAAGGAGAATTGATAGTATTAAAATTTACATTGTCTGTGTCAAAAGTCTGTTTAAAAAACAAGGTTTTTTTAAAAAAACTGGATAGGAACATTATAAACCAATGAGTTGGAAGTTCAGGAAGATTGTTTACATCATATGAAATATTGACTTCTCTTAATTTTCTCATAAGAAAGATACACTTTTAATTAAACCAATTATCTATATACTTCATTTTGCTATTGGATTATAAATTTTAGATCTCTCAATCAATAAATCTTAATTAGAAATGACTATTTATTAGAACTATTTATAACATCTTGAGAATTCCTATCTCAATTATGATAGGTTTAACATTTAGTAGCTTATAAAGATTTAAATGAGCCAGCATAAAGTCATTTAGATCTGGTGACCATTTCGATTTGACTACTTTGTGCCCATGAAACTATTGGGTAAAATCATTTAGTTATTCTTAGGTCACATTTGAGAATTAAAAGATGTGTTCTTAGACTTAATTTTAAAAAAACCTGAACTAAACTGGTAGCATTTTGGAATGCAGGCAATAATCTATCACACTTTAATCTTTTCAGTGTCAGAAACCGCCTTTCAGTTCAAGCACTCTGTCTTTCCACCTTCTCATTATGACATTTGATTTTGCTATTACCTAATGACAGTTAATGTTGTTTAGTGACATATTGCTTTGGATGGCATTCTGTCTTCCATGAAATCATTCAACAATCTCAAGGAAAATGTTTGTGTAAAGTGGATATTACAAGAGTTAGCACTGATTATATAAGTTTTCAGAAATATCCAATAATCTAGTGAAATATGGATTATTTTATATAACAGTAGATATGTAAAGTGATACTGTAGCGGGGTGAAATGCTCCCGGTTTGCACTGGCTCACCCGATTAGGTAGCGATGGCAGCTGCTGGTTCAGAGAACCGGTAGCAAAAATCCCTGCCCCTGCCCCCCCCCCACCCCGCCTCTGCTGAGCTGCACCATCAGCAGAGTTGGTTTTTTTTTACTTTTAAAAGTTTTTCTTAGCCGAAACATGCCTTTAAAAGTAAAAAAAAAAACCTCTGATGATCGTGGGGCTGGGCAGAGATCATCAAAACCCTTTAAAAGTTTTTTTAAAAAAATCCTCTTCAGCTGAAGGGAAAAAAGAAAAAGAAAAAAACCCGAAGTTTTAAAATCCTCCTCTGGCGATCCCAGAGGAGTTTCCTGATCCTCACAGGCTTTTAAACTCATTTTTTAACAGCCCCCACTTACAAGAGCTCCCACCCATGCCCAGCCAATTCCCCCTCCTCACTTACCTATAATTACTGCTCTTTCGGGCTGGCAATGCCATGTTTTTTTCAGCTATTGAAGAAAAAAAAAACTTGCTTTGACTTCCTGCTTTGCTGAATGAGGAACTCTGAAAGTTGTAGTCCACAAACTAAATTACTAAAGTTGGAGACCCCTGTTCTAAAAAAATAAATAAAAATAATAAAATAAAATATTTGTGCAGCTTTCTGAGATTTGGTGTGTTTCTGTAGTGTTTCACTCTAACTACACAAACACACAAAATCTCACAAAGCTGTATGTGGCATTGTGTGTGTGTGTGTGTGTGTGTGAGTGAGTTGTGTTGTGTATGCGTAAAGTGTGAAAGTGTGAAAGTGTGAGGTTCCTGCTTGTTGCAGGGGCCATTTTGGGTGAAGTGCAGCTGCTTTTACATTGTGTGTGAGTCAGTTGTGTTGTATTGTATGTGTGTAAAGTGTGAAAGTTGGTTTTTGGTACCTCTTACTGTTTTGTATACCTTATTTATTATTTTTATTATTTATTGTTATTGGCCACACCCATCCAGTCATCTGACCACCAAGCCACACTCACCAATTAAGCCTCGCCCACAGAACTGGTAGGGAAAATTTTTAGATTTCACCCCTGTATTGTAGTTACACTAAAGTCTTTCTGTTGGTATAATTTATGTCAGTAAAAAGTTAATTTGCTAAAATGCATACAAAATGTATAATCTTTCAAGGAGAATGGTTTAGTAAAATGCCATTAACAACTGGAGAATTCAAAAATTGATTTATCTTTATATAAATAATGGCTACATCCCCAAATGGATTTATAAATTAATTGCTGACTTACTAGAATAAAACACTTCCTCTGTTGATAAGATTGATGTTATCTGTGTAAGTCCTTGCTCTAGCCCTCACTTCTCCTTATTTAGTTTATCACAGCTGGAGTTTTAATTTGCTGATCATATTAACTCTGATTAATAACTAAGCATACTTTCTTTTTTTTATATCAACAGTGTGCCATTAATGAGTGGAAGTGGGATTGGTCAGATCTGCTGCCAAGTTATTTGGGACAAAATAGAATCACCTTTGGGACACTGCTAGCACACAGGTATTGAAATACAGAAGGGGAAAGTTTTCTTAGAGTTTGATAAGCTTTGTGTTGTTTGATAAAGTGTGAAATGATAAAATGTGAAACAATGTAAAAAGTCATTTTAACTCATGGACTAAAAGTTTAAATATAAACATCTGTTTCTATGCTGATGCTCATTGCATGTTTTTCGCTATCTTCCTTTTTGAAAAGATACTTCTGGAAACAAGAGGTGCTACCTTATATGGAGTGTATTGTGGGAATTCTTTAAAAAACACAGAAACTGATATTCTTTCCTTACATGTGAAATTGTCTTTTAAATGCAATAAATAAACTAATAAATAAATGGCAGAATAGAAGAAGGATTCATGTGTGATACTACAAAGAAGCCACATGGAAAGAGTTTGTGTTAATTGAGTTATAAATGGTGAGAAAATGGTGAAAAGTAGGATATGTATGTATTATTTTCCTAAAGATATGACTTTTTCATGATTTTATTGGCATTAATGTTCACTTACATGAAAAGATGCCAGATTAAAAATGTTTCTAGAGAATTTCTATCATAACAAATGACCATATAATTGATTTGCTGTATGGCATGTTAAATAATGGTAATGAATACTAAAAAGAGTGGTAAGTTATGTATTAGTGAAGAGATTTTTTCCTCTCCTATGCAGTATAGTACTAAAATAGAGACATATGGGCCTCACAAAGTCTCTTGTATAAGAAGAGCTACAGCAGATTTCTGTAACAACCAGCTCATAATAAATTATGCTATTTGCAGATAAAAGAAAATTCTGATATGTTGCCCAAAGATAGCCTGAAAGAACGTTAGAGGCAACAATAACAAATGAAAAATGTTAAATTACTATGCAATATTGAAGACTTGAAAATGATTTTATTTGAGAACTACTGAAGTATCGATTTGATATTCAGGTATCCTCGACGTACAACCACAATAGAGTTCAACATTTCTGTTGCTAAGTGAGACAGCTGTTAATTGAGCTTGGCCCCATTTTACAATCTTCCTTGCCACATTTGTTAAGTGAATCACTGCAGTTGTTAAGTTAGGAACATGGTTGTTAAGTGAATCTAGCTTCCATATTGATTTTGCTTGTCAGAAGGTTGCCAAAGGGGATCACATGACCCCGGGATCCTGCAACCATCATAAATACATGCCATTTGACAAGTGACATTTGGATCACATTACCACAGGGATGCCACGACAGTCATAAGTATGAAAAATAGTCATAAGTCATTTTTTCAGTGCTGTTGTAACTTTGAATGGTCACTAAATGAACTGTTGTAAGTTGAGGACTACCTATACCTGTTGTGGCGAACCTATGGCACGCGTGCCACAGATGGCATGCAGAGCCCTCTGTGTGGGCACGCACACCATTGCCCCAGCACAGACAAAACACTGCCAGACATGCACCGAAACAAGCAATGGGCAGAACAGGGCTCTGATTAGTGGATGCGGTTTCATTTTGCGCCTCCCGTTTAAGTTGATAGACAGCCAGGGAACTGTTTGCAAATGGTCCCTGATCCTTTCCTTCTATTTCGAAAAGTCGTCCCCAGCCTTTCACTTTTTCCACCCCTGATTCTTTCCGGTAGTTGTCATTTACTTGCCTTTTTTCAAAAATTACACAGATACACAAGCAAATAACCTGTGCATTGATGAGACCTAATTGCAAAGAATGGTGTGTGTGTGTGTGTGTGTGTGTGTGTGTGTGTGTGTGTGTGTGTAAGACTAGACTAGAGGGATCTTGCACACCGCTCTCTAGCTCTGCAGCAATAACGGATCCCTCGCTGCCCACCTCCTTGTTCTGTGCTTGGTCCCCTTGATATGTTCTTTAATGGTTATATATTGCACCCAATCATCGGTAAAATGTTAGTTGTACATATTTAATATGAAATAGTATTACTATTCTTGTTTGAACTGATCAGACAAGAAGACAATGAATGGGATGGGATGGGATGGAATGGAATTCATTAATGGCCAAGTGTGATTGGACACACAAGAAATTTGTCTCCGGTGCATAAACTCACAGTGTACATATAGGCAGCAAGTAATAGGTCATAGGTCATAATGTCTGTACATATATGTCTATACATATATGTCATATATGGCTATGGATAGAAAAAATGTTAATATATTTATAATATTGCTGATTTTCTCTAGCAGCATCCTTTAAAACCTTTATTATTATGGTATGAACAATAATTTCAACAATTTTCCAAAATATATTAAATGATGTTTTTGGCACTAAGGGTATCGGCATTTAATCACGTAATATAGAAAAGAAATACAGTCTAGCTCTACTTCTTTTATCCTTTTTATAAATATTATCTTTAACAAATGATAAAGTTGTGCTATAAAAAGACTCAACTGTCATAATATTCCATGTTTGAATGTCTCATCTATTAATAGTTAAATTCTTTCATACTTTTTTCCCTCTAAATTAGAGCCTATTTGAAACTGAATGTTAGCCCTGACAACAGCCTTTCCTTTCTGTTCTATTGATCCCTTCTCTTCCAAATCTATGATGAGGTTGTGTGCATATGGGGCATACAGTTGTGACAGCAATATTTCTTTGGAAACCTAAATTGAAACCAGTTTCTTTGCATGTCGTATGCTACAGTAGAAACATATCAAATATAAAAAGTCTTGTCAATGTTCCTTGAAGCCTATAAACCTATATATATATTCAAGGACCCCATAATCTTATTTATAATTTTTTCAGGTAGTGAAAGATTAATACAGGTTTATTTATCCCCATTTAAATGCTTGGAAGCTGTTATTTAGGGAAGTATTGCCTATAATGCTTGAGGTAATATGTAGTTATTATGATTAGTAACTCTTCATAGCTGTATTCTCGTTTACAAAGGACAGTTATATTGATAGATTATATGCTCTTAATTGTTTTGACTTTTAGGAATGAGATAGTTAGTTCATCTCCAAAATGAACCAAAATTTCCCCAACCTGTCTCTTCAGAACTTTCAATAGTGCATTCATTGTCTTTATAATCAAATTTGTACACCATGCTACTGGTTGTCTTGCTTTCTCTTTCCCTCTACATTTCCCAGTATTATTGATTTCTCAAGGGAGCAAAGTCAAGGGAGCAAATAATGACTTCAAAATATGGAAATTTCAACTTGGTCATTTTTGCCTTATTTAATAATCTATTTGTTTTCTTGGTTGTGCATGGTGTGTCAGGCATCTTGTTCAACACCAGTATTCAAAAGCATCAAATACCTTTTCTATCCGGTTCATTTAGATTTATATCTATTGTCAAAGATTGAGGGGTTGTTATATTGTTCATTCATAAAATTAAGTCAGTCTGAACTAATGCTGGTGTTACATTTGTGTCTTCTACTGTTAAAACTAAAGAAGCAATATCCCATGTTTTGACTAAAACTAATTACTTTACAGGGTACTCTCAAATGAAGAAAATAAAATAATTTTGTGTTTCAGCATTCTATAATCTAATTTCATAATTAAAGTTGAATAACAACATAGTCTTCTACTATTTTTTGTGTTTGGCAAAAATAATTTATCTATCTTGGCTGCATCTTATTTTGTATAACATGGAGAAAAAAATTGCTTCCTTCTTAAGCATTTTTATAATTATAGCCTATTTTTCTTTCCTCCAAAGAGGATTTTTTGTCTTAATGAATGAATGCAATTATTTTCAGGACATTGAGCCAATTATAATTGCCTTCACACCTCATATCATATTTTGTTAAGAAAAGAGAGTTTGAAGACTACAGACAGCTCTATAAAAGGAAAAAGTTTATCTAGTTAGCCCAAAGCATTGATATTTTGGCTCATTGGGTAGTTATCTTTATTGCCTACGGATTCCTTTTGGTTGAAGCCAGTTGTTCTCCAAGGAGATATTTAAAATATTGCGATACTTATAGCGATCTGATTTGTAAAGTTGGCACTTACTTCATTGTTTCAATGTATTATTAATTGCCAGAGACATAAAAAAATGTAAATTACAAGTTCTTCAATATAATGGCAGCATATGGAAAGATTTCTCTTGAATCATGTAGCAAATTCTTGTTTTCAAATGGAAATTTCTTTGTTACAGACCTCCAGATTGTTGTGAAGAGAGACAGTGTCAATCCAAATAGTGTCAATCCAAAAGTTTGCAACATATAATATATCTCTGAGGGAGGCTTTTTAAATAAATCTTTAGGTTGACAGTTATGATACAACTGTATTCCCTTTTCTTCAATTCATTTTGTTTAATTTTACATCCTTTTTGATCTGTCTAAAAAAAAATAACATATTTTCATTTCCTTTAACCAGGTGTGGGTTTTTTTGTACAGACGCTAGCACGGTAGGATTGCAGTTGAAAGTGAATGAACCAGTGAAGCTTGGAAAGGCCATGGCCCTTCTTCAGATGGTAGCGATAAGTTGAAAGACTCATTAATCAACAGCAGAGTCACAGGTGTGGTGGCTTTCCTACAAACTGCCAGCAGACTGTGAAAGTCATATCTACCACACAATGCTGTCAAAATGGGATTGCAAACACTTCTGCCTTTTTCGCTTTCAACTTGAAAAATGCTGTTGTTTAAGTAAGGGAAATAAGCATTTGCACTAATTTTTAAAAACTGGTTCTATTTTTATCTCTAAGGACTGCAGTAATAAAATGTGACTACATCGATTTATATGCACACTAGCTTTGCTATGTACTAGTTATTGTTTTATAATCCTGAAAGGATCCAGTTGGCTTACAATAATAATTTGTAATTATTAATTACAAGCTTCATTTATAATGTTAATGAAAATTTAATGTTAGTTAAAATCTAAGCATCAGGAAATTAATTTCCATCCAAAGACTGGTTTTAATGTAGGAGCTGGTATTGAAAATGTTAGGAATGTGATATGCCAGCCATGTTAAAATGTATACAGAAAGAACATTAAAAAATCATATTTATAAGTTTACCTCTTATTAAAGAGGAGAGTTTTTTGAGGGCCAAACTAACATATTTTTCTCTCCTAAAACAGCCTGCTCTGTTTACTGTAGCAGAAAGATTTACTTTTTCATGATCTTTGCTATATCAGAGCTATTGTTATTAATATCGTGAGGAGTAAAATTGTCTTTTTCTGACCTTTATTTTTTTATACTTCTTTTTGTTATTCTTTAATTTAGTAATTGCAGCCTTTTAAGAAAATTCACAGTAAAATATCATGAATATGTACGTATTAATTGTGCTAATAAAGAACTTTTTAACCACCTGTAAAGAACTAAATCTTTGTCAGTGAGGTTTTAATAAAATTAGCAGTAAAATGATATAATTACTTCTGAAATAATTGTATAGGTTATTCAATGCTACATTTGATTAAAAAAATGAAGTCACTTCTATGCATAAAGCCAAATCTTAGTAAATGCTATATTGAATTCAATAACTTATTGTTAATGAAGTACAATGAATTCTTTTTGTATGCAGAGCAGCAGAATCTCCTTAATCAAATTTTCTTATCACCAGTCCCATTTTAAATAGCTAATGTAATACTATTCCACTTGTGGTTTTATTTTCTTTTTTTTTTACTTCTCGCTATCTCCTTTTTTGATAAAAATAAGATATAATTGAAGACAGTTCTTTTCTTAGGACTTATCCTGTATAAATATCTCAATTTTTACAGGATACTTTATATTAGCATAAGAAACTAAAGCAAACAAAAGCATATGTAATTTGTAATCTTAATTTGTAAGTTTCAATTTCTTGCATATTGCTATAATAACTTTTTAAACATCTCAGATCACTAGGGCACAATAAATGTAAAATGCCAGTCAAAGCATATAAGATAGGCTTTCAAGCACCTACCAGATATTTCTGAATCTAAAATGCCAGCAGTTTGAAATTCTAATAATTTGACCCTTCTATTTTTGGATGGATGGATAGATGAATGGACTGACCAATAGAATTTTATATTAATTCTTCATCCCCAAGAACTCTGAACTCCTAAATTAAATGACCCAATTAGGGAGGAGATGAAATATTAGAAATAAAAACATTTGGGGCTTTGCTCTTTATGGAGTGGCATGAATAAATTACAAAGTAGCTACATATTTCTTTTGATTAAATTCACTGGAAGTTACTTGAAAAACATTCCAATAGTTCATTCCAAATCTAAGAGGGTATTATCTTGTTGTACATGATAATCAAAGGCAAGTTAGACCAATGGACAAAACAGTTATGAAGCCTTGTTACCTATTAAGATCACCAAAGTTTATGATTACAGCAGAATCATATTTTCATACTTTTTTATTTTTAGCTCCAAACATTTATTATCTAGGAGTTCCAGTAAATAGTCAGCAAGCTTTATTTGTTATTCTGCCTATTATGACGCATGCAGATATATCCCTAAGACTTTTGCTTGAAACCTGATAAATATCCTTCAGTCCAGATATCCATTGTACTGCTCTTATTTGATTTGTTGCCCAAATAATTCCTTTTTCTAGAATTTGGCTTTGGAACTGGATGCAATATTCATATAATTTTTTATTATTGTAGGAGATGACCAGGCTGAGCCCAAGGGAGGGAGTCAAATGTGTCACCAATCATGAGTTCCTTCACGACTACAAGAGATCTAAGTCCAGCCCACCTTGAATTCCTTTTATTCTTATCTCCCAGTAACTTCCCTTGGCCGTTAATAGTTCAGATTCTTGTAGAGAGCTCAAGTTTACAATAAATCTTTATACACATTTGAACTATCTGGATTTACTGATTTTCCTAGTGCTTGACATGTTTCCCGGCACTTATTCTAACTTATACTCCTATTTCCAAGTCCAGAATCTCACATTCTTTTTTTAATTACTTGATTGCTTAATCATCTGTAAAAAAATCTATTTTGAATTGCCTTTTGCCCGAAACATGTTCCTCCTGAACAGATAGTTCAGTTCTACAAACTATATGGTTTCAATTTTAAATCTTAAAGGAGCCTTTTAGTCCTCTGTTACTCTGTCTTTAACTAAGATGCATGGCTTCATTTGAAATTTGACTCTAAATTGAATATTCTAGAACAGGTTCATAATTTTTTCCTTGTTTGAGAGCCACACTTTTGAAAACTTTCCAAGTGTTTGGATTTGAATGTGGTAAAAACTACATCAAACTGAAAAAATTTTGGAAAGTTTTTTGATGAAGTTCTTATGAAACTGTGAGGTCCAAACAGTCAGGAATCTTGTCCCTAACAAGAAGAGAGCCATAACGAGAGCCAGTTTGGTGTTTTGGTTACGTCACCAGGCTAGAAACCAGGAAACTGTGAGGAGGATATCTGAAAAGAATATACCAGTACTGGAAAAAACAACATCCAGAATCAGTAATAATAGAACAGAGCTAGCAGATCAATGTTGATTTATAATATAAAATATTCACACAAGCAGAATTGGAAGAACTGTGAAAGTCTATCCAGGGCAAAGAAATCAAAGCCTTGCCAGAAGTAGCTAAGGCAAACCACAGATTGTCGGCAGCAAAGGAAGGCAGCATATTATTAAATCATTTTCATTTTCAAACCAGGCATCCACTTCTCTGCCTTCTCAGAAAGAACAAATTAATTAAAAAAGAAGAATTGAGCATATAGAACAGCATCAAAACAACAGAATAAGCTTGCTTGCACTGAAGCTTGTACCAAAGAAGCAGCTAGTACAAGTATTAAAAGATGCTCGTACTGGTAATCCTCAATTTACGACCAGAAGTTATGTCATTAAGCAAGATAGTAGTTAAAAGTTACCTCCAATTTTATGAACTTTTTTGTCATGGTTGTTAATTGAATCACTGCAGTTACTAAGTGAAGCACACTGTCGTTAAGTGAATCCAGCTTCACCCATTGCTTGTCAAAAGCTGACTGGAAAGATTGCAGTTGGTAAACACATGACTCCAAGATGCTACAATCGTCATAAATATATTGCCAAGCAGTTTAACAACATGCTTCAAGAAGAGAAATTGAAGCTTGGTTAAAGAGGCAGCACCAAGCAATTACAGGCCAATTACCTGTTTATCAGCAACTTTCAAATACCTAACATGTAATTCCAGACATTAGATATATAGCTGGAATAGTGGATGGGATCCATGCAGAACTAAAAGTAAGAATATCTGGACGTGAGGGTGATCTGGCTGCAACATCTGTTACCCCATTGATCGACAGGTTGATTCAATTGATCTGGCTGGCTAGGCGGGTGTCCCCTTCCTCCCTCACCACTTCATGTGTGTCCCTCTGAAGCTGCGTGCTTGATGGAAGACGACAACCATCCCAAATAGAAGGAGTGTACCGATCTTCGGTCAAGGGTATACGATAGCTGCGCTCCCCTGCTAGAACCTCCAAACAAGCTCAAGGTCTAAAACTAAGAATATTACAAAAATAGTGATGATGATTTGAGAAGACAGCAACTGAAGAAACAACGTACCACCCACTTAGTTGCTGCAAGGAGATTGCACAGACTAAAGAGAAACAATGGCATGAATAATAACAACAATGGTCTAGAATATTGGTAAGAAATTCCAATTGTTTGCAAAACTTGTGGGATCAAAAAACTTGTAGGAAAATTAATAGAAAATGAAGAAATTAAAATGTTCTGGAAATTTTAAATTTAAACAGACAAGAGCTTCCTATATAAAATATCCCAGACTTAACAATTCTCAATAAAGTCTAGCTATGTTGCAGTTCCTAAAGACAGCAGAAGAGAAGAGAAAAAACTTGAGAGAATCACAGTATGCAAGGACCTGCAAAGTAAAACGACTATGGTAAAAGAAAGCAAAGATACTACCAATAATAATATGTGCCTTGGGTGCAATCCCAAAACATGGGGAACACCACTTGAACACCATTGGCATTGACAAAATCACCATCAGTCAGTTGTAAAAGGCAGCTTTACTTGGAACAGCTTACATCCTGTGACGATACCTTTAACACAAGTATTGCCTATCCTAGGATTTTGAGAAGGACTCAATAGATGGATAAAAATTCCAAATCCAGTCTAAACATCTAGCTGACTATATGATCAACTTAAATGCCTAATTCGGACTGAAGAAAAATCTTACAGTACTATATTAGTTACCTCAGTGAGGACTCAGGTTGTTTACTATACCATAGTAGTAAGTTAAATGAATGTTTTACTGAAAAGCTAAATTATAATGTTTTCATTATTCTTTCCCTGGAATTTTTGTCTATATGTCTTTTCTTTGATTTTTTTCTTCATCATTTTTTATTTATTGCTAGTATAATTTTCCGTACTAATGTAGCAAGTTTTCTAATGTAATCAGATTCCTATTAAAATAAAAGCTTATGTTTTCAGCCATGTATAACCTTTTATATAGAATAGAATAGAATTTATTTTATTGGCCAAGTGTGATTGGAAACACAAGGAATTTGTTTTGGTGCATATGCTGTCAGTGTACGTAAAAGAAAAAGAAAAAAGAAAAAAAATACATCAAAGGTACAACATTTACAACACAAATGATGGTCATAGGTTGCAATTTAACCCTTAATGATAGCAACAAAAAGTTACAGTCATACAGTCATAAGTGGAAAGAGATTGTTTAGCAGAGTGATGGCCTTTGGGAAAAAACTGTTCTTGTGTCTAGTTGTTCTGGTGTGCAATGCTCTGTAGCGTCGTTTTGAAGGTAGGAGTTGAAACATTTTATGTCCTGGATGTGAGGGATCTGTAAA
This sequence comes from Ahaetulla prasina, assembly GCF_028640845.1. Taxonomy (NCBI): domain Eukaryota; kingdom Metazoa; phylum Chordata; class Lepidosauria; order Squamata; family Colubridae; genus Ahaetulla; species Ahaetulla prasina. The sequence continues at coordinate 260,604,042 of NC_080540.1, forward strand.
TATTTTCACGGCCCTCTTCTTGATTCGTGCAGTATACAGGTCCTCAATGGAAGGCAGGTTGGTGGCAATTATTTTTTCTGCAGTTCTAATTATCCTCTGAAGTCTGTGTCTTTCTTGTTGGGTTGCAGAACCGAACCAGACCATTATAGAGGTGCAAATGACAGACTCAATAATTCCTCTGTAGAACTGGATCAGCAGCTCCTTGGGCAGTTTGAGCTTTCTGAACAGTCTTTGTTGTCCTTTTTTGATGATGTTTTTGATGTTAACTGTCCATTTTAGATCTTGCAGTATGATAGAACCTAGAAATTTGAAGGTTTCTACTGTTGATACTGTGTTGTCAAGTATTGTGAGAGGTATATTTATATAACAAAGTTACTATAAAGTTGGTTTCAGTGTTTTCATAATATTGTGACCTTTTTGCCCATCTGAGATGTATGCCAGATATTTCTAAATAATACATACACAAGATGCTTTTCCAAGTCATAAATGTTGAATCTTAATTTACTTTTTTTCACTCTTATTTTGTATATGACATAATCTAAGAGATACCTGTTCTTTGTACTACTTTGTAAGGGCTGGAAAAAAACTGGCATGAATATTGAACTCATTGAAAAAATTCTGTAGTTCTGCTCATTATCACTGAGTTTCCATGAGCAGGTAACAAAAGTGTTCTATCCTAGTTCTGTCCTGTCTAATGACTTATTGCTTTCTTGATATGAAATGTTGGAAACATAGTTTAATGAGTTTTTGTTTTGTATTAAAAAACACAGCATATATACTGGATGTCATTAGACAACCCATTATCCACAATCAAGTTTAATGTATTTGAAAACAGAACTTTAATAATTTTACAGTATGTTCTATTATAACTTGATTTCCCTTTTGCTGAATGCAAGCATTCTTTTAAGGTTTATTTTTTTTGTTGCTATGTGTGAAAGTGAAATAATATCCTCTTTTAAGATTATTTTTGTATAAATTACTGTAATCAGACAAATTCTCTGTACTTAATATTTAAGACGATTCTGAATTAAACCCAAAAGTCTTAGATTAGTCACAATGTTTAATACACCAATAGAACTTTTTTCCAATGTGTTAGAAATAAATGTATTCTATCAGGCAAAATATATGAAAATTGGTAATAGGACGTGAATTCAAACATAATTTGATTTAATTTTATTTAATATCACTGAAACTTTATTTCAAATATTTTGGCTGAGCAGACATGTTCTTGAAACTCATATCGTAGTTTTCAAAATGCCCTTCTATTTTTCAGAAGGTTCTTAGCTGCTAATGCATTTGCCACTATCATTATTTTTCACTGTAAACATCACATATTCTTAAGTTCTGTTGGGAAAATGTTTTTTTTCTATACCTGCTTCTGTAAAATGACTATAAAAAACAGATGTTAATGATTAGTTGTTCAAGTTAGCCATATTTATTTATATTATGTTGGCATTTAGTCCATACAAGCAGTTCAAATTAAGCAGTTATACTACTACATTTAAAGAAAGGTAGAATGTGATATATAAAAGATACATTAATATCTTAAGATTTCATGTCTGTTTATTTATTATTCAGAAATTGTTAATAACAAAATGGTGCTATTAGATATTAAGACAATAATTTGAACACAAACATTCATAGATTTTATTTTCATTCTTTAGCATTTGCACTTATTGTTTTGACTGATTTTTTATAGTTTTAAATGTGTGGGAACATTTCATGAAGATCTTTTTTATATTTAAATGTGCAGGCTTTCTGTCCAGCAAGTGTCTCATTGTCGCAATGTCACTACATCTCAAGATCTGACCTTTGCACCATAAGGATTCATGATAGTCCATGTTTTTTTACAAACTAGATTGCTTTTGTCCTCCCGCTAGGGGGTATCAAAGCCTTTTGGAGAGCAAATTTCAAGTACTGATTGATTTGTAAAAACAAAAGTAATTTTTTGCATATACTTTGTACCGCCAGATGTCGCAAAGGCTTCATTCATTAAATGTTTTTAATCCAAAATATGGCACTACTAATTTAGTGTTTAAAGGGCCATAACAGGTCAGTAGATTGTCCTTCAAAGATTTGATTTACACATTCACAAATATGTCAGCATGAGAAGATAACCACAAGTCGAACCTAGATGTTACTAGCATTAAATGACTGATACAACTATTTTAATTAATATAATCTTTTTAGTTGGAACTATTGTGACCCAATTTCTCCTATCTCTATCCAAGAGAGAGAGAAAATCCTTTATAGGTTGAGGTATGACCAAAATATATAACTTTAAAAAGAAAATCTAGAATAATGAGGCATAATGTAGAATATATTTCAACTGAAATTATTTATCTGAGTACTAGTTGGCACTTCAACCACTAAAATGTGAAAACAAGAATTTGATCCTTCTTTAAGACTAACAAAATGAGAAAGGGAGATGAAATTGAAAGAAAACAGGATGTTTTTCAACGTATCTCCAGAATAAATGAGAGGCCTGTCAAAAAATTGAGCTAAACTAAAATCTTTTAAAAGATGAATTAACATAAGTATATTATTTAGTTTAGTTTATTGATGATATGCTTTGTTTTTCTGTTCAGAATATCATACACTTTAAATTGTAAAATCTAGTTTTATTCAGTTGTATTTGGGGATGTGTTTAGTAGAAACTAAAGGAATGTCAAATTTAAAAAATGACAAAAACCATATTCCACCTAACCAGATTTCACAGAACTTGAAAGGTCAATGGATAATTTTGCTATTCAATTTTGTTAATCAAAATTATTTGATTATTATTTATATCAATTTTATATGCACAAAGAGTTTCTTATGGCAAATAACATACGTTCAAATTCACTTTTTTCTGTCCAGTTATATTTAAGATTACATAACCAATTATCCTCTACTTTCCACCAATTCATCAAATTAGCCTAGATATTAATTCAATAGAACTAAAATTGTATTGCTAGTGTTCTCAGGAGATTTGCATGCATGAGTGCACATCGTGATTGTACTTTCCCACATTGTATCTATGTATCTGTGCAATAGATAAATAGATAGCTAGGAGCTATCTAATAGGTAGATACTGGCAAGTTTAGAAATCTTAACAATAACATTTTTTAATTTATCTGCCATTGTCATTTTCCTTTTTTTAAAAAAAATAAACGTTTTTTAACAAATGATTTCTACGGACATTTGCCTGATCTGAAATTTGCAATATTTTGCAGTCAAGGAACACAGTTTTTTTTTCACCAAAGATCTTAATATTTTATTATTTCATTCTTGAATTTTGTTTACTATACTTAGGGAAGTGGTATAAAGCCATTTTCAATTAAGTCATTATAATAATTGATTATGATACATTTACATTCTCTATAATTATACAGATAAATGATTATAATAATAACATAACAGATAATGAAATAGATATAAACTTATTTTTAAATAATATTAAAATATTTAGATGTACATTAAAATATTGTTTATTGTCATAGTAATTCTCAAGATTTTTAAAGGTTAAATCTAAAGGTAAGTGTTTCACTAAATCTTGAAATGTTTTTATTATAATTTTATGCCAATAAGAATTCATATCAAAACACTTTATTTTGGTGAGGAATAGGTCATGCACCTAAATACACAAAATTTATTAGTATAATAATACAAATAATACAAAACCTAAGAATAATAAAACAAATTAAAGAAAATTAGAGAAGTTTCTTTTTACCAATCAAGAGTCAGACATGTTTTTCTACTACAGGCCACTATACAGAATTTAGCTACCTTTAAATAAATAAACACATACACACACACACACACAAAATTAATTTACAAGCAAAAAATTAAAGAACACAGTATATCTCTTCAGATAGGAGGGTATCTTCTGTTCATTTGTTGATTCCCTGGGCTAAGTTCAAAGTGTAGTATCTGTTCTTATAATTTTGGCAAGAGTTATTTATCATACTTTATGTAATAGGAATGTTTAAAAAACAGACTATAGAATATAAATATCTGTGGCATTTCTTACTGGGCTTCTAAGGAATTAATATGTATAGGTACTTACTAGCATTTACTAAGCATCTTGAATTTACCATATCATTCAAATCAAATATATATAAAAGGATATATATTGGTTTACATACATAATTTATGATAGAAATTCAAAAAGTATAGAGAACATACAAGTAAGACTAAATATAATAAAGAGATACAAAGAATTTCTAGCCTATAAATTGATGTTTTGTTATTTTTTTATAACTTGTTTACAGCAGTAGGTTATCGCTATATAAATAATACACAAAACATTTTGTCAATAAATGAAATTTTCTGGATTAGGTCCAGAGATACATGAACCTGAATTTTCGGATGAATGTGGGAAAGTTGCAGTAATTTCAGCCAATTATCTGTGTAACTACTTTGTCCTCCAAAATCTGCCCTCTGAGGTCAGTTGGGCCTCTACATCAGATAGAAGTGTCTGCAATTAGGGAGGGGGTGGAGGAAGAAGAAAGGACTGGCCAAAATTATTCCCATTTCTTCCACTTAGTATTTTTGCTGCATTCAACTTCTATTTGCAATTGGATCACAGAAAAGAAGATTTGGACCCCCAAATTATTTTTATATTTATGAATACATTTATTTAAAAAGTATTGTTAATTTATAGACCTTCCATATATATTTGATTTGTCATCTTTACATCTGGCTGGGAATATATATGAGAGGAAAACTGAGATGCATAGGATTGGGTAATACAATGTTAGAACAATAGAAAAATGAATACTTTCTGAAAACCATGTATGTTTCTACTTGCTAAATCATTCCATGTATTTCTTTTAAAAGAGCATTCACTTACGTTACAAAAACACTGAGTCACATTTGGATTTGGGTTCTGTATTTGTTCTGTATTTGGACTCTCTCTCTCTCTCTGTCTCTGTCTCTGTCTGTCTGTCTGTCTCTCTTTGTGCGCGTGTGTGTATATAGTTACACACTCTGAAATTCATGATCTCTCATGATATGCTAGGGGAAAAATGAATCCATTTCAATAAATTAATAGGGATGAAAATCCCAGTCCATCCTTCTTTTCAGAGGTTCATATGCATTGTAATGAAATGCATTAGTAGTTTTGTTCACTTGAAATCCAAATGAGACCCATTTTGGCTCACACCCTTGACAATCTCTTTTATAAGCACTGTTGTCTCTTGTTCATGTGTGGGCCCAGTAAAAGGGTTTCTTTGTAAGATGTACACAGACAATATAATGCCACGAAAGACGAAGATGTCAAAACAGAAAGTTGGAGGCAATCTAACCAATACCTCCCAATTTTTGTCTTTGAAAGCTTTCTTCATTAAAACTATTTAATTGTGAAGCTTATCTGGAGGTAGAGCTGTTGCTTAATATTTTCCAGTGTCATTCCTTGGACAGTCATTTGTAACTTTTTTATATACTTTCAATCTTCATTGTTTAGTAAATTGGATGCCTTATTAGCAGGATAGTACTAAAATGACTTCTGTTTGAATTATTTGGGTGTAATGAGGTACAAATGTTTCATACTTATCCCTTCTCTTTTCCCTCTTCAAAGCTAAAAGAGCGTTATACAACATGCAAAAATTACGTATTATAAAATATATTTTAAAATATATACAGTACTTTTCAATTATCTGCTTTCTGTTTTCAATGAATTTATATTGTCACCAATAATAATATGATTAAATATACAAACATGGATAATTTCCAATATGCCCAAATATAAACACTATTCATTTATACAGTTTTCCTAGAAATATTGCATTAAAATAAAGCTTAATTGCTATTTAATATATTAATATATATTGAAATGAGCCACAGCTAATGTGCATGTTTATTTAAAAATGATCATATATTTATGGACAAATATACTTTTGCAATTTTTCAGAAAAGTAGTTGAGCCCCTATGGTTTTATTAAATTACTATTATGAATATTAATTTGGTAAAATATGTTAGAAATAGTGAATTTTTAGTGTACACATAATAAGAATGAACAGAAGCAACTCTCGCCTATGCAGCGAGTAAACTTAGTAATTGTTTTTGATAGGTGGTTTTTTTGAGTCCCATTTGTATAAAAGCTCCAGGCCCAGCTATCTCATCTGCTGGCAAACAGATTTTCCAGGTGCTGAATATTAAATTTTAATATATTATTTAAATATTAAGAGATTCATAGCTTCAGTAATTTTATTTTACAATTGTACACAAAATATACCAGAAGTAATAACTACCTAAGAAGGATATATTTGTTTGGAATAGTTTGCAACAATAAATATTTGATTTATTTTATTGTTTATGTAACATAATATATTAAAAATATTATACAATTGTTTATTCATGTAGTTCAAATTACTTCGTGAACAATTTTATGTGAACACAATGAATGAAAGCAGTAGAGTTCAAAAATACGGTCAGTAATATGCCTAATTCCATAACTGCAGTTGCACCCTGTTGCTGACTTAATGTCAGTCATTCTAGATTTCATGTTGATAGGCCTTTTTTTGGAATCAGGGAATATTTGTAGGGGGATAAGGTTTAGTTATTAGTTACGATTAAGGAGTATTTATTTATTTATTAATTAATCAAATGTATGTAGCTGCTAATCTCTTTCCAAAGGGAAGATAACTTTTTGTGCAAAGTTGCATATAATAAATTTGTAATCATTATTATTATATAAATATATATAATACTCAATTGTATCTATATACTACGGAACTAAAACTCTTGTGTCTCAAAAGGAGTAAATTACAGAATATTGGGACCTATACTCCCATGCAAATAAACTTTGTAAGTTCTTGACATTTCCATGCTACAGTACTGCTGCTGCTGAGCACTGTGGCCAAACTGCTGTAATCACATGATCCTCATTTGCAACATTCCCTGACACAAATCAATGGGGAAGCTTGGGAAGCTTGCAGGGACAAAGTCAATGGAGATTAAATGACCACAGCTGATAGTGGGAGCACAAAGGCAAGTTTGGATTTGCAACTTCCTTCCTGGGAAGCTGGCAGGAAGAAAGCCAATGACGAACCTTATGAGGAAGGTAACAAGTTCCTTGGGAAATCTCTTACACTCAAGCAATCTGTGCTCACAAATATATCTGATGAAAGGATGATCCAACAGGTCGCAGTTTGTCTAAAATTATTATTGTTTATAACATTTACTGTTATTGTTCATATAGATAATGAAGTTTGTTCATTGTATTCATTGTATGACAACATCATAGATAGATCTTATTGACTGAAATCCCATTCTCTGTATTTATTTATTATTATTTATTTATTTATTTTATTAGATTTCTAGACCGCCCTTCTCCCGAAGGACTCAGGGTGGTGTACAGCCAGGATAAAAATAAACAATGTACAATTAAAAACTTAAATTAAAAAACTTATTATACAATTTGGCCGAAAAATTAAAATATTTAAAATCTAAAAACCCCAATTTAAAACTTAAAATAAAATTTAAATTCAAAATCTAAACAGTCTAAGAAAGCCCCGCGGGAACAAACAAGTATGTTTTCAATTCGCGGCGAAAGGTCCGAAGGTCAGATATTTGGCGTAAACCAGGGGGAAGTTCATTCCAAAGAGTAGGAGCCCCCACAGAGAAGGATCTTCCCCTGGGGGCCGCCAGCCGACATTGTTTGGCGGACGGCACCCTGAGAAGTCCCTCTCTGTGCGAGCGTACGGGTCGGTGGGAGGCATAAGGTAACAGCAGGCAGTCCCGTAAGTACCCAGGCCCCAAGCCATGGAGCGCTTTAAAGGTGGTGACCAAAACCTTGAAATGCACCCGAAAGGCAACAGGTAGCCAGTGCAGTCTGCGCAGGAGAGGTGTTACATGGGAGTTACGTATATATGTATAGCTTTTTTGATATGGCTTTCAATCTGTAGAAGATTGGGAGATTCCTAGAATACTTTGGGGTTAGTGCAAGAATCTGCAGGAAAAGAGAGAATGAAAACTCCTTTAGTATAGGTATTATTAATACTTATTTAATACTTAATTTAATCCATTGTATTCAATACTAGTAGGAAAAAAGCAATTGAAAAAAACAGGTGACATTTTATCTGCAGTATTATTTCAAATTTTTATGAGTGAACAACTTCCCTCAATAAACTATCATTTTATTTTGCAAAAACATTTATTTTAAAATAATATATATGTACTAAAAGTAGTATCCATTTAAAAAAGCACTTTGAAGTAGTTGCTTCAGTCTTTCAGTAACCTGCTACATATATTAGTTACATAGCTTCTGAAATGTAACCTTAGTTCTAATCTGTGTCCCCCACTTTGAAATAGTGTAATAAACTCGTTTTTAGGATGAAAAGCAAAATATTTAGTGAGATCATTATATTTATTTGTTGGTATCAGAAAAATCACTAGCTCTGGACTCTGTTTTTAAATCTTGTGAATATTGGTCAACAAGCTTCCACTCTAGCACACAACAATAAGAAAGCAAATATTAAAATTGAAATAATATTTACACATCTTTTTTTATTAGCAGGAGTTTTTTCTATTTCTAGCAAAACAAAGGTCTATTTCCATTCTTAACCTACATCTACTTACAAACGGGACAAAAATTATTTTAAAAATAGCAACTTTAGACTGAAACAGTTGCCCACCACTATCCAAAGCTATTAGCATTTTATGAAAAAGCTGATTAATAACATTTTCACTGATATCAGGAGTATTGGACCAATCATTGTCCTCTGAAAACTGTGAAAAAATGTAAGGCCCCATGATGAATTGCTGGTAAAGACTACATCAACAATTATGTGAAACCCTAAAAGCAAGAAAAAATAAGTTTCTGTTAGGTTCCATGTGTGGGAATCTGTACAAAAAATCATTATTGGAGATATGGATGTGCAAAGGGCTGAGGTGTTTTTTTTTCCTTCAATAGTTTCTTGAAGAGTATTAATGTGTTTTAACTTAAAGAGAATAGTTTTATTTTAAATAGCATATGTTTTCTTATAAATGATAAACAGATAGACAAGATTTGCTGTACTCTTTTATTCTATATTGTCCTGGATAAAATCGCAATAGTGCTTTTTAATGCATTAAAAGATGATTTCTTACAGCAATATTGGATGTCCAAGTCTGAAAATCAAAATTTATTTATTTATTTAAACGTGCTATGACTGCTCACTTCTGCAGACTTTGGGTGGCTTACAAAATCTAAATTATATGCACCTTAATTTCACATTTTTAATTAGAAAAAGGAAGATATTTTACTCAGGAAACATTATAGATCCTAAATAAATCTTTGCAAATTTGTTACATCTGTGTATGTAACGAATTGGTCAATTGGTTGTACCAACAACTGTTAAACCCAAATCCAGTATTGTTTTTCCACCAAAGATAGTGCATCCCCCCTAGGCATTCTTCTGGCAGTATGGGAATACTTCTGTATGTGGGAATACTGGTTTTACATCACTTTCTCTGATTGTTATTAGAAGTGAAATATGAACCCAATAATTGTGGTTTATTTAATAAACCATAGTTATACTAGCTATGGTCTGTTATGGTGGTTCAATCTGACCAGTGATATTTTGCTAAGTCATAGGGTGAGGGGTTTTTTGTGCAAATGAAGATGTTCCAGTTTATTTAATACTGTAAATGTAAAGCTTATAATCATGGTTATGTTAATATCAATTCCTAATATTTTAAAGAAATATGACCTATAGAGGAGGCATTTACAGTTCAGTATCATCTATAGTATATAAATTGCTTCTTGTTCTCTATGTCGTAGAACTGTCCTCCCAGAAAATGGGATTTTCTTTCCTGCAATGTGTTAGTATATAATATTTTAAAAATGAAGAATCTAATTTCCAGGGACAATAATGGTAGTGTAGAATTTAAGATATAAATCATAGCTATCACTCCTATCAGCTAAGCTATTTTGTTTTTCAGGTTCTTTTTGCATTCAAAATGAATATAGGAATTAAAATCCTGTGTTTCAAAGATTGTTGAGGCCTACAAAACATATGTTCAAGACTATCGTTTTCCATGCTCAGCAATTAAAAAATGGCTTTGGGCTTTTTTACCCTCAGAGGTTTGCCAACTGCTATGCCTTTCAACATTTGTAAAATGATTTCTTCATTTGCTGAAATATGAAATTAATTGAATGTAAGAATGGTTTGAAACACTTTCGAAAAAGTTCATTTCAGGGGTTCTGGTTTTCTGTGCATAGAAGTTTGGTCTGTTATTTTTCAGATCACAAAGACAAAAGTCATAAGTCCTTTGTCATGGATAACAAAGAAACGATTCCTTTTTAGTATTTCTATGTTGTCACGCCAGGCTTAGGAAATTAGCCTAATTTATTATTTAAAACACTGGTGGGATTTCTAATTGCATTCATCTTTAGATATGACATGTTTAGAACCAAGAACTGTATCCAGTGAGAATTTTTCATATTGAATTTTGAAACAAAAATATTTTTCAAGAGATCCCTAGCTCTTCCTTGTTACCATGACAACAGTTCTATTTGTGTGAGAGCTCAGTCCATGGCCAATGAGAGAGCAAGCAGCATCAACTAAACATACGAATACATCAAAGACAAATTCATATACTCAATCTGATCAGCTCAATTAATGTAAGAACAGAAGCTGAAGGGGGTTAAAAGAGGGCACCCATTCATGATAGATAGAGCTCCTTTTAGCAGAATATCTACATTGGCCTTTGGGGGGAGGAATTTAGCGCACTGTCAAAAACATTATCAGAAAGGAAAGTACTAGGCCTCCTACACCTAACAGATATGAAGCTGTCAGACAAAGAATAGCACTATTCATTAAATGACACTTATTTTCTCCCACTTTACAAGAATACAGTGAACAAAACAAGCAGGGGAGCAGCTGAGAAAGACACTTTTTTCTTTTCCTAGTGATGACAGACATGCAGCAATTATGGTGATAACTAAGGAATACTAAACAAGAAGCCAGCTTCCATTCTGTTTATCACCTCAAATTTTATGTTACTAAATTTGCATGCAACTCTTGTTTTCTTTTATTATTTACGTCTGGGGGAAAATTAGATCCTTTTGTTTTTAACATGGCATTTTCAGTTTTGGTGAAGAGTTCCTCTGAACTATAGATTTGCTCTTACTTTTCCTTTTAAATGGTGATATCAGGCCTGAAGTACTTTTTGAAGTGAGGTATTTTCAAAACACAATAAAAATGCTGTTCTCAATGGCAGATGGAGGAAAGAAATAGCATTAGTGTAACGGCAGGTAAAACATAAATTTATTGTGTTAAATTTCAGCTACTCATAGTGTAAAGGAAATATAGTGAAGGTCTTATTAATTGCTGCTTTATGAATGTACAAAAAATAAAGGTATATGTGTGTGGTTGATTTTAATAGATTCATTTAAACTATCTAGAAAAAAGTCAGTAATAGAAGGTGCCAATCTTCTGTAGTTTGTAATAGGTGGAAGGAAAAGGGAGTTCCCTTTGAGTTGATAGGTTTTATGAACCTTATGTTTAAACTAAAATAGCTTGATTCCAGATGTATTATCAGTAGTCTGTTACTTATATCTGCATGATCTTGGACTGATTGAATCAAACCCTGGAGCCAAGTGCTCTATAATGTGCTGTCAGGAAAACCTGACAATTGTAATGAAAGAACAATAAATGTGGGATAGAAGTAATGTTAGGATCCAACTAGAGTGTATGAAAACTGATAGCTGGGATATTGGCTCTTATGTACTCACGTATACTAATCCCTTTGAGAATTTTTTTTTTGAATGAATTAAAATAGTCCCCTGATTCAACAAAGAAGTATGAAGAAAATCATTTAGTGAACCTGTGGCTTTTGCCACAAATCCTGTACTAAATAAATGCACACAAGCTTGCAATTCTGGGCACATGTAACATCCTTTAAAATTTTCCAAGTTGACACTTGGAAACATAATGTGTGCGTGTGTGTATGTATATATAGTATGTTTTGAAAAATGGTGAAGTTACTACTTTAGACAGAATTACTTAGACAATCATTGCTCTTCTGAATAAAGATATTTGGACTTTTTATATTCTGCTTTTGATTATTGATAGGCAGAACAAACCTATGACCCAGCTTTTACCTGTAAGCTGGAATTTGCCTAAGTGACTAATAGAGATCTTAGTATGTTAAGACTAGTAGAAAAGATAATTATAGTGATAGTTACTTATACTGCATGGATGTAAATTCTGTTGGTATTCTCACTCATATTGCCTATCTGAAATAAATACCATAGAAAGCAACAATCAATATGTGGCGGTGATTTTAAAAAAAGGGCAGTAATATTCTAAAAACATGCTATACCTTGTCATAGATACTGTACTTAACTCTTAATAGACAACTGATACAAGCTACTGAATATCCAAAGTTAAATTTGAATTCTCTGGCACCCCAGACAGAGCTAGACGTAAGGGATAAATAAATCCTTTTGACAGAGATATAGTCAGGATAGAAGAGAAAGGATGTCATTCCAATCACAACAGTCAGTCAGTGTCATGGTATAAGTGGCCTGTGCATAACATCCATAAGCAATAGGTCTCTAAGAAATGAATCTGAATCTGACTGAAGTACAAAAACACATATAATCCAAAACAAGAGTCTCATTCTACTATGTAGTCTGATGAAACCAATTTTTACTGCCTAGATTTAAAATATATTCATTCTGCTTATGATATTTTATTTTACTGGTTTTATGATGATTTATGAATTTTACTTATTGTATACAGTCTGGATCCTTAGGACACAGGTGGAATATACATAAATATAAATAAATAAATGGATGGTTGAATATGGAATCAAACATCACTGAAAAACACATGATGCTGCAGTTTTGAATCTTAATTAGAGCTTCCGAGTCAAACTTGCATTCTTAAGATTAATTGGAGTGACAGGTAGATAGACCAATGGTGTTATCCATCTAATAATACTTTGTATTAAGTGGTAGGTATTATTTGTGGGAGGAATGATTTGGCAAACGCAAGTTTAAATGTCATCATGAATCTCATTAGGTGACCATGTGCAACATTACTATATCTTGGAAGAACCAACTTATAGGCTTGTTGTGAAGAAAAATGACAAGAGTTACATCACACTGAACTAGTCAGAAGAAAATCAGGGCAATATTTATAAATAGCTAATTGCTTTATAATTTGAAGTTCTTTCCCATTATGAGCTCCATCATAAGAATAAGAATTAGGAGGCAAGTCTTTTATGTCAGTGTAAAAACAAAAGACAAGTAAGAAATATTTCTTTTGTTGAGCAGCATCAGTAATCAAAAGTCCTGTGTCTTGAAGGTTAGATGATTGACAAGTCTTCCCTATCAATTACTATCCATCAAGCATTTAAAAAGTCATAGCAGCTTTGGAAAGGAAATTATTGTATTCTTTAAAAGAGTGTCTACTGCTGCAAATCAGAAGTTAAAACCCAAAGAACCTCATTCTAAGTGTTGAAGACAGTAAAATTAATCTTATTTCAAATATTCCTTTATTGTTTTTCCTTTATATAAATATAAAGATTGTTATCTATAGTTTGAGGGGATAAAAGTAGTTTGCTGTTGTATATTATATATGCAATGACATAAACCTATTGCACACTGGAGGTCACCCTTGTTACTTAGTCTACATTTCTGCAAAATACAGAGATTGTATTTTATACATACATTGGTGAAATGTCAGTTATCTGGATTTGAATGTTACAATCACCTAATAAGTAGAGAACACTGAGAGAAATGTCTATAATTTACATTCAGTGATGATGAAAATAGCAAGTTCTTATATTATTAAAATATTAATATTGACTGCTGATTGAAAGATACTGAATTATTTGTGAATATTACATGATCTGCAATTTATCCTATGTTACTGAACAGAAATTATTTGATGCAGAAATATTTTGTGCTATGCATGGTAACATCACATGTAAGAGGCTTTCAGCTGGGGCTTTTAATGAGTAGGCTAGGCCTTCTCATGTAATTCCAGATGACATCAGAAACAAATTATAATCCTCTTGTATTTTCTGCCTATTTTCTCATTCATTGAAGGAAGAAAATAATATACCAATAGCTTTATTGGAAATGTATAGCAAAATGTATAATTCAGAACCTGCAAAAGAATTAAAGCTATTGATCAATGATGTATTTGGGATGCCCCTTTTTCTATTACTTAATATGATTTTTAGTTCTCAGTGCTACCTCATGTGGACACTGCAAATCCTTCCTCCTAACTACTGGCATTCATTGTTAATTCATCACATTGTGGCATTAGACTCCATCAATCTACACACTTCAGTAATGAGTAGAATAACTGAAAACAAAACACATTTTAAAAAAGTTTACGTGCATGGGGTCTGGATTTAGTCTTTTAAAAGTGCAATGTTATTCCTCCCTAAAAATGTCTCTAACTGAGCTGCTTCCAGGAAACATCCAGGTTCTATCTATTTCCCACAAATAAGCTTTACCTGGACAGGTGGTGTGTTGGAAAGTACAATCTTACATTAGTCAAGAGCGAAGTCATCGCATTTTATCTCATTTGTAGTTTAATTGTATTTTATAAAATTATAATTCCAATATTTAAATATTAATTAAAGATTGAAATTATAATTATATTTAATTAAATATGCTTACAATTTAAATTTAATACATTGATATGTATTATATATACATATCATTTAAATATATAGATATCTAAATATTATTTAAAACCTAATTAGAACCGTGTTGTTTATATTATTTGGGTTACATATTGTTTAGAACTTATTTTACCATCTATTTCATTTATTTCAATTTACTTGTAGTTTCCAATATGTTGTTTAGTGAGATGATTTATTCAAATAATCATATCATATTTAATAAAGAGCAGTCCAAGGCAAACAGAGCAAATGTCTTTATCCATAAGCAACCAAATGAGAAATGGATTTTTATTCAGTCAAATCTTTTTAGTCAATGAAACTGCACTTTCATGCATACTGCACACAAGTGATAATTAATATAGTCTAATTCAGGACATGATACTTGAATTGATGTACTGTCATTGATACCCCATGTTAAAATCAAACCTTGACAGGAGTTTAATACCCTGGAACAGGTCATCATATGATAATGCTTCTTTTGCTTTTCAGTATTTGCCTTCAGTCAAGCAAAGTATTACAAGATAGGTTAAAAAAAAAGAAATAATTACAAATGAAGAATGACGCAGGCTGTGAATAGAACATATGTTAGGCTAGGCAGAGGCATCAGTGAATTATATCATTTTGTGATGAAGCAGCACTGAGGCTGAACGGACCTATTTCAGACCTTGATGTATTTTATCTCTACTGTATTTGGACTGTCATCTTTAGAGAAAGACTTTGTGTAATTGAGAGTCAACTCTAATCTTCATGACTCAAGCATGAAGCATAGACTAGATGAAAGTATTATGGAAGAAAGAGAAGCATCTAATAATGTATAAATGAGTTATAACCTGTTAAACCACAAACTTTCAGTGATGTACAAAATATAATTTCCAAAGACATTAATTTCAAGTGTGATACATGTAACTCTTTAAAATTATATCAATTACAAATTTATTTTGATGTGTTAAAGTAATTTTTATATACATCTTTATAAATACTTTTGACTGAATTTCAAAGCCTGAACTACATTACTTTGATGATCAGTCAAGTCTAGAAGGTTTTAGATTGTCATATTGACTTAAAAACTATTTGATGAAAATAACAAGATTACAGTTTTAACGCTTGCAGTTATTATTATTATATACACAGCAATGTGAAATTACAGCTGCCAGTTCTTTAGCTAGTGTTAGCTGGTGTTGACCTTCATATGCCTTAAGTTCTTCCCAAGAACCTAGGATTTAGGAATGTATGGTCGTAATATATGTGCAGTGCAGGGGTAGGTTCTACTTACCCTTACTACCGATTCACAGCAGGCTCAATGGAAATGGAAATTTCCAATGGAAATTTTGTCAATGCACAGATTTTCTCAGTGCTGCCCAAGATTTTTTGGTGTGAGATCCAGGTTCACTGGGATCATCATGACTTGTTTATGCCATTATCTTTCAAATTTGATTTTCAGATCTCCATCCTTTCTGATCTTTTCCAATTCTTTGTCTTCTATTTTACTGTCCCCTGATAGTTCCATATCAATTATTTAGACTTTCTTCTTTTCAACCATAGTTAAATCTGGTGGTTTATGAACTTTTTGCATCAGTTTGCATCTGGAAATGCCACATTATTTTAATTTTGTAACAATAATTTTTATTATGGTTCATCAAGCAGTAGATGTTTTGACTGGGTTTGGCATTTTTATTCACTTATCAAGTACTTCCCAAGAACCTGGGATAGGCAGGTGTTGTTTACGGTATTAAAATTATCATTATAGGATGTAAGCTGTTCCAGGTAAAGCTGCTTTTTGCAATTGACCGTTGGTGATTTTGTCAATGCCACTGGTGTTCAAGGGTGCTCCAGATGTTTTGGGATTGCATCCAAGCACCTATTACTGTTAGTACTATCTTTGCTCCCCCCCCCCAGTTCTACTTCTATTTGCAGTTCTTCGTATTCTCTGATTTTCTTCAGTTCTTTCTTGTTTGCTGTCTCCTCGTTTTGCTATGTCCATTATCCAGATTTTTTTGTCTTTCTTATCAACAGTTGTTAAGTTTGAGGTGTTATGTAGCAGGCACTTGTTTGTCTAAACTCCAAAGTCTGAAAACATTTCAGCTTTTTTTTATTACTTTGTCTATTTTGTGGTCTTGTCAGTTCTAGCTTGCAGGTGAATGTTATTCCTTGCAAATATTCCAGTGCACTGTTGCTATTTTATCATGCCATTGTTTGTACTCAGTGATCTTTTTGCAGCAATTAATTAGATGGTCAACTTCCATTTCTTTGCAGACACGTTCAGTATCTGTTGCTATTTTTTCCATTCTGACTTTAGGGAATAACCAGTATAGGGATACTATAGGCTTATCTCATTCAGCTGGCACACTAGCTGTTGCTGGAAGAAGCACTTCTTGAAAGTAGATAGTGATACTTCTAAAATCACTCCCAGATGTTCATTTGTTCTTTCAGAGGAGGTGCAGTCTCATTCAAAGCAGTTAACATCCATCCAGTGGTATAGAAGAATGATTCTAAAAACTATTGAGAAATCATGGAAAATCAATGAGGTTGCATTGAGAAACAGTGACAAATACTTCATCAATCCTTATGCAGTCCTAAACCCAGAGTGGACATCGTTGTTGTTTTTTACAATAGCATCTTTAGCTGTTCTACCCCTGAACAATTATCTAAAATTGATTTATTGGTTAAGTGTGTGTTTGAGCAGCAGTTTCTGATCTTATATTATCTAACTGCTACAGTTATGTATATCTCCTTCCTTAGACTAGATCAGATTATCCATAAAGGCAGGTATCAAGCAGATATAAGATCAGAAACTTAACTTTAAACATCTGAGGTCCACAATTTGGACCTCAAAATCTAAGCACAAATAATATGGGAACTTGGAGCCTCAACTGTACTTGCATCAATTGTGGCATTCTACTCAGCACTTGGAAGAGGAATTTTATCCATAAAGTTATTTGCAAATGAGTCACAGCAGGTATTTTTAAGCTCCAAAATAATGTACTGTATGGCACAATAATGGATTCTCATTTGTGTTTGTTTTTTGTAGTGAGGCCTCCCTCATTTGCGTGTTGTAGACTGCCAGAGATCCTTGTAGATGGGGGGTGGAAGTGATATAATGATAGCAAACAAATGTAATTTGTATTTCTATAATCTCTTTGCCTGTTTTATTATCTCTAGGATAATCAAGGCTGTTTGCTGAGCCCATCACCAATGCAGAGATCGGGTAGTAGTCTTGACAGGCATTGGAATCATAGCTTGTTTGTTAATGGGAGCGTTTATCTTTTTTCTGTTAGTGTAGTAGGACTGACATCAGACAGATACCTATGGGGGGGGACTTCAACCTAATTGTGCCAGCAAAGCATTATTAGGAATAACATGGAAGTACACTTAGCAAGCATTGCTGTGGTAAAAACCATGTGTATGAAATTTCACTTTATCACTTCATAATGAATTTTCTGTATGAAGTATCTTGAAATGTGAAAAAATGAACTATCATAATTTATAAATGTATTTAATTTAAACTCTCTATATTAATTTTTATGAAATTTGGCAAGTTTTATGCTCTTATTAATGGATTAATTTCATCCAAATAATCCATTATTGTAAGAAACTGTAAAGGTAGAAGTATAGTTAGTTGTTTGTTTTCATCAAAACCTCTAGTTTTCCTGAGTGGGAATAAATCAGGCGTACCTACACTCCAGAACTAATATAAGTTGAGTCGAGTGCTTTCTGAGCTGATAATCAGTTTCTTTCTCTGAAGGATGCATTGGGTTCTTTTGCTCAGATAAGCTTCTTGGCTTTTATTTTGTATTGTGCTTAAAGATTGAAAACCTTGGCAAATTATATAGTTTCAGTGCAAATTATTATATGTGTAGGTTAATGCAAAAAAAAAAAAAGCATCAGGATGTGAAGATTTTAATTAGAAAACACTAGATGAAAATTGCCCTATTAAAACCTCTTGGTTGCTGGATTTGTCTTCTTTGAATAGGGTTGTAGATGGATTCTTATTCAGTTTATTATGCCATTCAGAAGAGTAATGCAGCTGGACATCTTTCTAAGTTCCTTAAAGAACTGCCTGCATGTGGTTTTTTAAACTTTGTAAAGTAATTAGATTTGTTAACCAGCATATACATATGTGTGCTGAGTGACATCTGAATTTAGTATCAATGCATAGGGAAAAAATCTGTATGGAAAATGAGACATCAGCTCAATTTGATGATATATAATATGCTGATGATACTCAGTTTATGTCTCAGCCCGCGGTGAGTTAAGTGATGCCGTGTCCTCCCTCTCACAGTGGATGGAGGTTGTTAGGTGCTGGATGGGGAGCAATGGGTTGAAATTGAACCCTGGCAAGATCGAGTGGTTATGGGTTTGGGGTTCTTTGGCCCAGGGAGAATTGTCTTGGATGGGGCGGCACGACCCCAAACATATCCTGTGCGTAATCTGGGGGTTCTCCTGGACTCGCAATTCTTGCACGAACAGCAGGTGGTGGTGGTGGTGGTGGTTGTGACCAGGAGGGCCTTTGCGCAACAGCGGGTTGTGCACCAATTACGCCCTTTCCTGGACCAACAATTTCTACTCACAGTCACTCATGCCCTAGTCGCTTCCCATCTTGACTATTGCAATATGCCCTTGTAGAGCATCCAGAAGCTCCACTTGCTGCAAAATCCAGCAGCCTGCATTGTTTCATGTAGACCTCAATGTGCACATGTATCACCTCCTGCGGGAGCTGCATTGGTTGCTAATTTGCTTCTGGGTGCAATTCAAGGTGCTGGTTGTCACCTTTAAAGCCTTTCATGGCTTGGGACCAGGTTATCTGAGGGACCATCTCTTGCTGGTCATATCTACCCGACCTACCAGAGTGGGGAGGCAAGGAATGTTGTGGGTCCCATTCCCTAGGGAGATACCTGGTGGGACTCAGAAGAAGGGCCTTCTCCATGGTGGCTTTCTCTCTCTGAACATCATTCCACCAGAAATTAGAATGGCCCCCACTCTAACACTCTTCTGGAAGGTGCTGAAGACCTGGTTCTGCCAGTGGGCCTGGGGAATGCAGAGCGGGATGGAGCCCATTAAATGGCTCGTGTGATGTGTTGTCGCCAGGGAGTAGGGGTGGGGGGTTATTTTATTATATTATTAATTTATTATATGATTATTCTCTTTTATTAGTTTTATTGTTTTATATATCAGGTTTTTATATTCCTGTAAGACACCTTGAGTCGCCATATGCATGGAAATATTGCAAGTCGTGTAGATGGCTCTGGCTACTATGCATTTAGTTGCAAGTAACTCCTTTTCGATCAAATGATTAAATTGAGAAAGCTAGCTATTGCCCAAACTATTTCACCTTCCAAGATGTTCTTACCTTGCTGGCATGTAAAGCCTATTCAAAGAAAAAAATTTTTTTCAAATAATTGGGGGTAACCAAAGTAAATACGTATTTAACAACTTCCCTCCATTTTGGCCTTTATTAAAAATTTTTTTTTGCACATTTAGTATGCAAAATGTGCAAGAAAATTAATATATTTCATAAGATTTGAATTGATTAAGTGCCATAAAGTCATTGTTGATTCTTAGTTACTACATAAATTTTCTTGCTTACAATGTCACAACGCGTTGGGCAACCCTGCTGAGATATACTCTTGGCACACATTCTCAAGATTGTTCACTCATCCCACCAAAGAGATCCCACCATCACCATTACTGCAGGATCTGGGAAGACATTAAAGAAGAAAGGGATAAATCTGAGTTTGATTTTGTTCCTGATGTGTTTGGTTTACCTCAAAGCTTTGGGATGAATATGAATCTAGATGTTTTTGTCTAGCCTTAAATAAAAACAAAACTTAGGAATTGCCACAATTTAAGACCTGTACTGTACAAGTATGTCTTTTATCCATTATGCTCGTATTACTTACTTTTTAAAACTAGAAATGTGTCATAATATGGCATTTTAAAATATAGCATATAACTATGCAGAAAACAGCAATGGATCTTATTACTTTTTACATAATTAATGTATTGTTGGATAATATAGAAAATATTTTAAACTTTTGCATATTTTTTCTGAACAACACAGAGTGTTGATGAAGTGCAACAAACTAGTTCACTATTATTCAGTTAATTACAGGATTTCCTTTCCAGATTCCAGTTTTATATAGCAGCTGGTCAAATTTAAGTTACTGTCTGTCTAATCTTTTAGCATTAAAATTAATTTTCTTCATTTTGGTGTACGAAGAACATAGAGTGCCCCCTTACCTCATTACCTCAAATTTTACAGTGGTAGCAACAGCAGTGGGACAATTTTTAGAAATCAAAAGTAGAAGCATTGGGAGTACTAACATTCATAGGCTCTGTTGATACAGCCATTTAATTTTCTAACTGTGATAATATATAATTGTTCCGTGCTAGTTTATTTTTCTGAGTAAAGCAACATGTAGTTTATGACTATTTTACTTTGTAGCTTTTCTTATATCAAGAGAAAAAATAACAGTATATATTTAAAATCTATCTCTAGTATACTAATTGATGGCCTTAGTGACCGTTTCCAGTTGGAATTCGAAATGGGACAAGTTGAAATGGGATAAGTAATTTAAATTGTTCTTTGCTGAGATGGGAAATCCCATGAAATTAAGAAGAGAAATGTTAGACAACAGATAATAATGTGGGTTGAGTAACATTAAGAAAGAAAAATATGGCTTATGAAAGATGAATTTGTGTTCATAAAAATGGATATTTACTAAATGCATCCAATACCAATACTGATTTTTCCCAAAACAAAACTTAATTTAAAATACTACATATAAGAATTCTGCTGTTTAGTTGTATTGAAAATGTTTTGGTGCAATCATATATAAGCCTAGCCTCAATGGTATCAATAATTCCATTTCACATCCTGTCAATTGTATTTGGCTCATTGAATCATTGTAAATATATAATTTGCTAGCAAATAACTAGAATTAGGCACAGAGGATGAATTCAGAATATCTGATTCCACACAAGTCTTACAGATGACAGAATTGAAAATTATTCTGGGCATTTCTAATAGCAGAATAAGAGATTTTTAAATAGCTTCCTTACGTAATCTATTCATATATCCAACATTTTTTTCAGAGGCTCTACTAAGCATTTCCTTTGCTATTTTAAACCACTATGTTAAACCTTTCTACGGGTTCATATGTCTTACCTCTTAACATAATGTGTACAATACAGTAAAAATAAAAAACGATTTATCTAAAACAAATCTGATGATTTCTCCTCATAAGCACTGCAAACTGCTCTCCCTGGTTTATTTTAAAACGAAGGTGTTAATGTGAATTCAGAATTATGTCTTTTCTATACAAAATAAGAAATTCAAACAAACTTTAATTAACAAGATGTTTTCTTTTTGGTTATTTAGATTAAATAAACTATGGTGCTAGATTCAGAGAACACAATGTTTAAAGAAACCTCATTTGAATGATTTGTAGCAGGTACCTCTTAAATGCAGGAGCCATTAGAAATGCTTGCAGTTAAAACAAAAACTGATGTGGCTATATCATGCCTATGTACCACAGGGTGTTTTCAGGGTGTCACAGAAAAAAAGTATTTTCGGTGATACTTAAGTAGAACTTTAAAAGTTTTTGAACTCTACAGATGCACACACATCTTGCTAATCCTGTCTTTAACAACAATGGTAGTAACTTTTAAACTTTTGTCAGTATTGTTCAGTGAAACTGTACATGAAAATGGCTTTCTTGCCATTAATTAAGTATAGGCAGATGGAGAATATTAGGTTTAGTTTTCTCTGGGATTGGAGCAGCTTGAAAAATTACACATATTTATTTCACGCACACGCAGACACACAGAGGGATACATGCACGCATACAGCTGAAAATAGCTTAGCTTATTTTTCAAGACAGTCCAATTTAGTATACATACAAAAGTTGGTCAGAATAAAACTAATTGGATATCATATACAAACAAAGCGAAACAAATTGGAAGCAGCTACTTCAACAATTTTTATTTTGGCAGTCAGCTTATTTTGAAACAATCTTTTTAATCAACAAAGAGTAGTGATTGTGCTACAGATTATTCCTATTAGGTAGAAAACATTTTATATAATGTAGTACTTACCCTTTGTAAACTAAGAAGAACAAAGTTGGAAGGAACCATTTAACAAGCCTCTTAGTTACTGGTGTAATCCAAATTAAAGCGTCCCAAATGGCTATCTAGTTTCCACTGGAGCATATACGATGAAAACTAGTCTACCACTTACCTGGGTAATTGATTCCACTATAGATCTACTCTTTCTATTAGGATGTTGTTTCTAACATTCATTTTTTCCAATCTACTTCATTTAACTTAAATCAATGATTTGATAATGTCATTCTGAAATGAAAAAGAACAGGGCTTAACTTTATTTTATATATTATCTTTTCAATGGTTGAAGATATTTTTACTCAATTATCTTTTCTTAGGACTAATGTATAGAATTTTTCTTCATAAGATTTGGAATACATAGAAAGGTAGTCTCCTGATCCATTTTTATTTATTTGATTTATCTTGCCTTTATTTTTTTGTGAACTCAAGGCAGCATACATACCCAGCACTCCCATCTCCTATTTTCACCACAAGAAAAACTCTGTAAGGTTGGTTCGGCTGAGAGAAAGTAATTGGCCGAGTGTCATTTAGCTGTGCTAGAGAAGACTCCTGCGAATCCCTTGGACTGCAAACCAGTCAGTCCTGGAGGAAATCAACCCTGACTGCTCTTTAGAAGACCAGATCCTAAAGATAAAACTGAAACACTTTGGTCATTTAATGAGAAGGGAAGGACTCACTGGAGAAGAGCCTAATACTGGGAACGATTGAGGGCAAAAGAAGATGGGGATGGCAGAGAATGAGGTGGCTGGATGGAGTGACTGAAGCAGTCAGTGTGAGCCTAAATGGTCTCTGGGGGATGGTAGAGGACAGGAAGGCCTGGAGGAAAGTTGTCCATGGGGTCGCGATGGGTCGGACATGACTTCGCAACTAACAACAACAACATGTTTAAGGAGGACAGCCCAACACCTTAACCACTACACCAAACTGCTTCTAATCCCCAGCTATTCCATCTATTCCAGTTTCTATGGGTTTTTTTTTGTTTTCAAGTGTGGTGGCCAGAAATAGACACAATACCTCAAGTGATGTCTGACTACAGAAAAATAAAATGGAACTATTGCTTCTATGATTTCAATATGACACTTCAGTATGCAATTTAAAATCACATTTGTCTTTTTGCAGCTATATCACACTGCTGACACATATTCAGTTTGTAGTTAATTATTATTTCAAGGTTCCATTACCAAGCTAAGAATTCTCCATCTTATTCTTGTGCATTTGATTTTTTCTTCCAACTGCATAATTCTATGTGTTTCTGTGAAATTCCATTCTGTTTCTTCCAGCTCATTTCTCCAACCCATGAAAGTCATTTGGATTTTATTTCTATCTTCTAGTATGTTACCTATTCAAACTGGGTTAGTGTTATTTACAAACGGGATAAGTCTTTTCTCCCACCTCATCATCCAAATTAATAATACTGAAAAATAGGATGATCAGGGATTGTTACTAGTGGTATCCCATTTGATACCTCCCCAACTTGATGACGAACTATTTATGAGTATTCTTTGAATATCATTTTGAAGCTACCAGGGGATCTACTAAAATGTTATATCTTTCAGCTCACATTTAAGTAGCTTGCAAGTCCACAATTTCAAATATGTTGCTGAAGTTAGGGTTTGCTATGTTAGAATAGAATAGAATAGAATAGAAATTTTTATTGGCCAAGTGTGATTGGACACACAAGGAATTTGTCTTGGTGTATATGTTCTCAGTGTACATAAAAGAAAAGATACCTTCATCAAGGTACAACATTTACAATATCAATATTGACCCCTAGGCAGCTCACTTGTGGGGTGCCACAGGGGTTGATTCTCTCACCCCTCTTGTTCAACATCTATATGAAGCCACTGGGAGAGATCATCCGTGGTTTCAGGGTGAGCTGTCAGCTGTATGCTGACGATACTCAATTGTACATCTCCACCCCGAAGACTCGGTGTCTTGAGGCTGTTCGGGTCTGGATGGGGACGAACAGGCTCCGACTCAACCCATCCAAGACAGAGTGGCTGTGGATGCCGGCGTCCCGGCACAGTCAGCTTACTCCATTGCTGACTGTGGGGGGCAAATCATTAGCCCCCAGGGAATCGGTGCGCAATTTAGGCGTTCTCCTGGATGCACGGCTGTCTTTAGAAGACCATTTGACAGCCGTCGCCAGGGGAGCTTTTCATCAGGTTCGCCTGATTCACCAATTGCGCCCTTTCCTGGACCGGGACGCGTTATGCACGGTCACTCATGCCCTCGTCACTTCCCATCTGGATTACTGCAATGCTCTCTACATGGGGCTCCCCTTGAGGAGCACCTGGAGGCTCCAACTGGTGCAGAATGTGGCTGCGCGGGGGATTGAGGGAGCTCCTCGTAGCTCCCATGTAACACCTCTCCTGCGCAGGCTGCATTGGTTGCCGGTGGTCTTCCGGGTGCGCTTCAAGGTGTTGGTTATCACCTTTAAAGCGCTCCATGGCATTGGACCGGGATATTTATGGGACCGCCTGCTGCCGACAGTTACCTCCCATTGTCCGGTACGTCCAGTGCGCTCCCACAGGGAGGGTCTTTTTAGGGTGCCGTCGGCTAGCCAATGTCGGCTGGCGGCCCCCAGGGGAAGGGCGTTCTCTGTGGGGGCCCCGGCTCTATGGAATGAGCTGCCAGTGGGACTCCGTCTCCTCCCTGATCTCCGGACCTTTAAACACGAGCTCAAGACTTTCTTCTTTCACCAAGGGGGGTGGCCTGATTGATTTTAGTATGGGGGGTTTTAGTGGGTTTTAATAGGGTTTTGTTAAGGTTTTAGTTTTGATAAATTTTAGCTAATATTTTAAGTATACAGCGATTGAATCAGTTTTTTAAACTTGATATTGTATTTTAATTTGTGAGGTTTCTTGACGTTTTATTTGCTGTACACCGCCCTGAGTCTTCGGAGAAGGGCGGTATAAAAATATGAATAAATAAATAAATAAATAAATAAATAAATAAATAAATCATAAGGATTACCAGCAACAAAGTTACAGTCATAAGTGGAAAGAGATGGGTGATGGGAACGATGAGAAGATTAATAGTAGTGCAGATTTAGTAAATAGTTTGACAGTGTTGAGGGAATTACTGGTTTAGCAGAGTGATGGCCTTCGGGAAAAAACTGTTCTTGTGTCTAGTTGTGTGCAGTGCTCTATAGCGTCGTTTTGAGGGTAGGAGTTGAAACAGTTTATGTCCTGGATGTGAGGAATCTGTAAATATTTTCACGGCCCTCTTCTTGATTCGTGCAGTATACAGGTCCTCAATGGAAGGCAGGTTGGTAGCCATTATTTTTTCTGCAGTTCTAATTATCCTCTGAAGTCTGTGTCTTTCTTGTTGGGTTGCAAAACCGAACCAGACAGTTATAGAGGTGCAAATGACAGAGTCAATAATTCCTCTGTAGAACTGAATCAGCAGCTCCTTGGGCAGTTTGAGCTTACTGAGTTGGCGCAGAAAGAACATTCTTTGTTGTCCTTTTTTGATGATGCTTTTGATGTTGATAGCATTATCCCAATGAAGAGAATAACAATATCAAAAAATGAGATAAAGTTAATCTGGCAAGATTTGCTGTTGACAAACCAAGGTAACTACTGTATTTTCAAAGACACCCTTTTATGATTTACTGTTGAACCTTTCCAGGCAATAGGTCATCACTATTGTGCAGTCATTGTTTTGTTTTTAAGTTAAAACAATGTTAAAATGCCTTGTAATTTACTCTGGGAAAAAGCTTTTATACAATGTCCTACAAAAGAAATAAAAAATTAATAATTATCCTGAAATTCAGCAGAAGTGGAGGTCAGGTGGAATATTGTAAAGAAAATACTACTCATTCTTAAAAAATTATGAACCAGATTGAGAAAGTACCTTGGGAAATATTGTATGTGTTTATGATCAAGTCACAAGTGAAGCCTTATGTCTTCAGATTGCTCCATATAGTTCTAAAATCTACTTAACTGCACATCTTGTTCCCATGTGAGGTAAAGTAGTGGCAAAGATAATATTGTAGCCTGATAATTTTGCTGATCTTGCAATTCACGTTACCACATTTATTTGTTTGTTTATTAGATCTATATTTGACTTTTCTTCCAAGAGCTCAAAGCAATGTCCATAGCGTTTTCTGAAGTATATGTAGCCAGGAAAGAGAACAATAGTAAAGATGCATCCCAGACGATCAAGCAACTTTGTTAGTATTACAGTATTGTAAGTCCTATTCTGTATGAGCTTAGGTGTTATTTGAGAGTCAAGCCAAGTAAGAAAGACACAGTCACATTTGTAGTTTATGTGTTTGTCTCAAGCACTAAAAATAAATTGCACTAAATAAATAAATAAAAATAAATAAATTCTGAGGAATGAAACAGGATGCTTGGATAACAAGAACCCAATCCTTTGCCTTCTGCATTCTACTACTGAAACATTTTTCTAATAGACAAGTTTTCTTGTATTGGAAACATTATGATAAATTCTTTTTAAAAATGCCTTAGTTCATCTTCTTTCATATCCCAATTTCAAACATGAACAGGATGAAAGCGCAAACAGCAAATCTGACTATGCTTGTCATTCTGACTCAGTGCTTAGAATATACTATACTATTTAGAAGCTATTAGAATAAGAAGTGTAAGTATGCTCAGTAAATTTTGTAAAGCCATTACAGAAAAACAGTTCACAGACTTACTAAATAATGGAATGAATAGTTTCTGTATATAATCCTAAAAAATATAGGATTATATTTTAAAAATATAGGAAAAATATATGGTATTTTTAATATATGGTACATTTTATATATGGCATTTTTTCCATATTGAGTAGTCGGTTGGTGCCAGAACAAACTTTGTTTCTTTCAGATTTGTTGAGCTTCAGTTCCTACACCTTACCAGAGAACACTGCTATATAACTCTAAAAGTTGAAGACTATAAATCTATAGAATATGTTGAGAAAAGTTGCTTTAAAATTACCATATTGCTTTTGTACATTATTACATATTCTTCAAATCTGTATCAACTCAAAGTCTCAATGAAAAAAAGAGCTATTAATTTGAAATTTGACAACTGTTGCTATAAATATGATTTACCATAATTTATGTATATTAGCATAGCATCAATATAATTCTCAGATATGACTTTTGCATTTTAGAAGACACTTCTTTGGATTTAAAGATGATAAAACATTACCTTTATGTTTATTTAAAAAGTTATTTATTAGAAAGGATTTTAGTTTATTATATCACCACCAGTAAGAGAGTTTCTTTTTACTCCCAGATATTTCCAAAGAATGGCATGATGTTTGACAGTAACAATGTCATATTGCAGAAGCTGAACATGAATAATTAATAATTTTAATACTTATTTTTATCTGGCTCTGAATTATTCTTTTTATGTTGCCTTGTTATAAGTATATTAATAATAGAAGTAATTCTTACTTTTTTAAAGTCCTTTGTTGTTACATTAAAATTCCTTTGAGTTTTCATATTACATATCTATATGTTAGTGAAAATATTTCATTTTCCTGGTATACTTCCAGAGCTGTATCATGTAGTGAAGGTTTTATAGTCAATATACAGTGCAGCAGATGTCATTCCATTTGCTTAAGTCCTGCTGACATTTGGAGATGTGGATTAATTGAGCTACAGAATGGAATTTAATTAAAACTAAATACAGACTTGGCCATTGTATCTGTTCATTTCCAGCACTCTAGTGTGTACATTTGTAGTCAGTGCCATAGTTAATTTGTTTAATCAGGATGCTATGTAGGAGAAACTGTACTTGGTTTCAAACTGAAAGACAGAAAGCATGGTAAATGCCAAGTTGAAGTGTTATCATGCTAGTCTCTGTGAAAGGTGAGACTGATTCATCTCTTGAAACCATTTGGAGGGTGTAAGATACTAATTTTCTGAGATTCTAGAAAAAAATGACTGTAATTATTATGGATTTTCTATGAAAAGGGTACTTAAAAATGTTTGTTGTAGGTCATTGGTATGTGGCAGGGTATGTAAGGATGGCATAATAGTAGAAAGTATTTTTGATAATTTTACACTAGTTCTTGGTTATTCATATTCTTTTGGCTTCAGCATTGCATGTATGGTACTGTACAAGGCATTATGCCAATCTGACAAGTATAGTAGAACAAGTTGGCCTTCTTTCTATTTAGTGGTATCTGAAGGCTTTTTTGGAGTCATGGGGTTGTCTTGTTGTTTTAAAGATATATATGTTTATAGTAAGCAATGTAATTTAACTAAAAGGCTACGTTGAGCATCAACCTGTGCAGTGAAGTATATGGGCAATAACTAATGGTAACAGAATCAGGATGATCTCCATATTGAACTGCTAAATATAGCTATTTTTTGAAAAGAATAGATTCATTCATATAATAAAATGTAAGCAAATAAGACAATAATTTAAAGAGAACTAGCTGTAATCATTCTGTTAATTTGTCAATTATTCACTTTAGTGTTTATTTATAAAGGAAACAAGAGTGCATAAAGTAATGTTTAAAAGCCAGAATTATTTTATTGTAGTGCTAGAGAAAAGCCTTTGTATAAGTACTAATTGCCGTATTAGCTTGAATATAATAACAGGATTGTAGAAAAATATACGTGGAATACAACAAATATTTAATAGAAGAGTAAAATCCATGTTGCAGATGACAATCTGACAACAAAAATTTATTGAGCAAAAGTAAATAAGTGGAGGTCCATCTTAAATTGGAATAGACTCTAAGTGATAAGCTGTAAGTCAAGGACTATCTATACACTATTAAAAACTAAAAGGCAGGTTTCTTTGAAATATATGAAAAACATGTATGTAAAATACATATCATCTAAGAAAAGGAAATCTAATCATGGACTGGCCTAAAATTCCATAGCATCAGTCCTTCGTTTTCTGAATATGTTAGCCCATTAGCTCTTTAAGTCCCCACCCCTCCATCAATCCTGAAAAAACTACCATTTTTACCCCAGACTCAGACTGATCAGTTAGTCTTTAGACTGGAGTTCCCCAACTTTTCCAGCTTTGTGGACTGGCAGGGGAGAGGGGTTGTTTTGCAAGCGGCTGGCAAGTGCATGTGTAGCTCCATTTGCGTGAGCTGTGGGTATTTGTACATGCCACTCACGCAAGTGGAGCACATGTGCAGATGCTCACCCGTTGCTCATGCAACCGGGGATGCGTGTGCACGCACATGCGCCCACCATTTCTGCACTCCAAGCACCTCATGGCCCACTATTGGGGACTCTTGCGTCAGACAGAGAAATTAATGAATAATTAGTCACTTTAGTTTCTCCAAAGGATAAATATTGTGTTTCATATAATGAGTTATATCAGATTTGATTGTTAACGATCCTCTTCTCTTTATTCATGCTGATTCCTTAGTATATTGTCACTTGATTTACTTTTACTATTTGCTAGTAGTTGAGATTCTTATTTACCAACTATTCGCACCCCATTAAATTCTGTACTGTTACTGTTATTTGCATGATAATCATTAGATGATCCATATCAACATCATTTTTGTCTATAAGAACAGCCTTGAAAACTATTTCTGCTTATAGGTCTCCTCAGCATCAGTAATGGCTGTTCATGCTTTTAACCATTCTTCTCTATTTATATTATTGAAGATTCTTTTTCTCATCTGTTTATTTTCAAGACAAATTCTGCAAAATGCTCATTTTTTCAGCCCTTGGAAAAATCAGATGGGCACAATTTGTTTTATTTTTACAGCTCATACATTCCAAAGCAAACTTCCAGACACCCTTTCACATCACTAATGGGTGAGGGCTCATTGTTATGGGATGTCCATCTGGAGCACTGATCAATCTCAGAATCAAAACTGATAAATAACAAATTCAGCATACGCATCTAGGAAGTAAAACCGAATACTTCATGTTACAAGTGAACAGGTAGTCCTTGACTTACAACCACAACTGAGTCCAGAATTTATTTTGCTAAGTGAAAAAATTGTTAAGTGAGTTTTGCCCCATTTTATGACTTTTCTTGCTACATTTGTTAAGTGAATCACTGCAGTTATTAAATTAGTAACTCAGTTGTTAAGTGAAATTGGCTTCCCTGTTGATTTTGCTTGTAGGAAAGTCACAAAAGATGATTACATGACTCCAGGACACTGCATCAGTCATAAATATGAACCAATTGTCAAGCATCCAAATGTAAATCACATGACCATGGGGATGCTGCACTGGTCATAAGTGTGAAAAATAGTCTTAAGTCATTTTTTTCAGTGCCATTGTAACTTTAAACAGTCACTAAATGAACTGTTGTAAGTGGAGGACTACCTGTATAAATTATGTAAATATTGAGTATATTTAACAAATCACATAGCTTTCTACTGAATTTTGGGAAAGAAAATATTAAGCAATATGAGTTAAAGTTTTTTGGAAAGTTCTGTAACTTGAAGATACTATTTACACGTGTGTGAATGTTATTAGAAATTAACACAGAAGCTGATGCTCAAGTAGTATGTTTTTGGACTTTCCTAAATGATAAGGATGAGACCATTTGTTAAATATAATGTTTATTATGCCAAAGAATTGAGGGCTTTGAACTCTGGTGCTGGAAAAGACTCCTGCGAGTCCCTTGGATTGCAAGGTGATCAAACCGGTCAGTCCTAGAGGAGATCAACCCTGACTGCTTTTTAGAAGGCCAGATCCTGAAATACTATGGCCACCTAATGAGAAAGAAGGACTCACTGGAGAAGAGCCTAATGCTGGGAAAGATTGAGGGCAAAAGAAGAAGGGGACGACAGAGAACGAGGTGGCTGGATGGAGTCACTGAAGCAGTAGGCTTGAGCTAAAATGGACTCCAGAGGATGGTGGAGGAATGTTGTCTATTGGGTCGCGATGGTTTGGACACGACTTTCCAACTAACAACAACAACAACAAATGTTTATTATAAAAGAATAAAGTGAAATTTTTAGTTTCGTACTTCTTGTATGATGTTGCTGGAGTACATTCTCACTGTTTTCTTATCAAATTTGTAATTAAATCTAATATAATTTGCAATATAATCTAATCTAATATAATTGCAATATAATTAACTAGCATTATATAATCCTAAACCCTAAGAGACATATAGTAAGCTGAAAACATTTTATACTGTTCATATGAATACATTAACTGCTCCCCTTCAATATCTGTTCATAACACATTTATAAATTGATTCACAAGTAGATCTAATATAGTCTACTTAGCTATGATTTGATATGATTATTTTATGGATCGCCACTTTAAGTGGTTGTCTTTTCTGATTGTATTTACTCTGTTTTATGAAAGTTCTGACTTCAGTCTTTAACTCATTTTCTTTTCTCAGTGTGTTTACAGAGTCATCAAAAATTAATGAGGTAGCATCAAGAAATTTCTCAGAAAGTCATTGACTGTTTCATTTTTTCCCTAATTAAATGTTTTTAAGTATGATAAACCATGATAACTGAAAAAGCTCACTAAAAAACTATGGGTTTATAATATA
The DNA here is from genome assembly GCF_028640845.1 of Ahaetulla prasina. Classification (NCBI taxonomy): domain Eukaryota; kingdom Metazoa; phylum Chordata; class Lepidosauria; order Squamata; family Colubridae; genus Ahaetulla; species Ahaetulla prasina. The sequence continues at coordinate 260,636,238 of NC_080540.1, forward strand.
GGACTAGGTTTTTCTCTCATGTAACAACTAAAACAAAAATGGTTTTTCATTATCTTGGAATTACTTTATTGTATGATTAACACTTAGTTTAACAATAGGATTAATGTAATGGTGGGTTTCAAATTTTTTTACTACCGGTTCTGTGGGTGTGGCTTGGTGGGCATGGCATGGCTTGGTGGGTGTGACTTGGTGGGCGTGGCAGGGGAAGTATACTGTAAAATCTCCATTCCCTCCCCACTCCAGGAGAAGTCACTGCAAAATCACCATTTCCTCCCGACCAGCTGGGACTCGGGAGGCAGAGTATAGATGGGAGTGGGGCAAGTCAGAAGTGGTATTTACCAGTTCTCTGAACTACTCAAAATTTCCACTACCTGTTCTCCAAACTATTCAAAATTTCTGCTACAGGTTCTCCAGAACTGATTAGAACTTGCTGAAACCCACCTCTGGACTAACGGCAACATACCTGTATGTTAGCATTGATCTGCTAAAGTCTATTCTTGTCAGAAAAGCTATTCCTCCACCTCATTCAGGTGGATATTCAGAAATAGGTAACATTTGGATTTTGGAGGAATTTTGAGAATCCTCTTATAAAATGCTGTTATACTAGAACATGTCTTCTTCATAAAACAGCTGCTGTGATGACTGTCAGTCACAGAATATCTAGGCTGCTTGCTATCCCTTAGTTTTCATCAACACTGTTAGTTATACTTCTCTGTATCTTTCGATCTTTTCAATTTATTATTCTATTAGGGCAGGGGTGTCAAGTGGCGGCCTGCGGGCTGGATGTGTCATGCACAGGCCACACCCACCCCAGTTTCATGAAGGGGGAAAATATCACAAAACATCTAGGGATGGCAACATGGCGCTATGAGTTTGACTACTGTGCATTAGGACCATATGTTGATTCATACATTGTCATTTGTTCTTTGAACTGCTCTTCCTCTTTTTCTGAGGAACTTATTAATTCTATTCAATCATAGTTTCCCCAGGCTTCCCTTTTCTTTGAGCCAATTCACTCTTCCTTCATGTTTGTTTTGCAATTTGATTCTCACTCAAGACAACCAAATCACTGTACAGAGTCAGTCCCTTTTGCATTCAATGACTTTCATCCTACATTAATTGCTGATCTTTTGTAATTTCTTCTTACTTACTACATAGATTCTTAAGTAACATATCCCCACTGCATTCAACATGTTTGCCTATGACATAATTTACGACATCTTGCACATTCATATAAATAAAAAAGGCAGAAACATGCTCTTAGATACATTGACTTCTTTCTATAAAAAACATTTTTTGCATAAGACCACATTCTATCTACCATTTTCTACCAATATCTTAAAATTTCTCCATTTTCTATCTTTATTCAATATAATTTCAAGGTACTAATATTATTGTTCTACTTTTCCAATTGTTTTGTAACAATGCATCCTAAAAATAGTATATTCTGTGATGAAATATTCTTTGAATTTGGTTTTATTATATGATTGTGTTATTGCAAGTTGCTTTTTATTATTTTTTTACAAAAAGATTTTTTTTAAAAAAAAGAAAAAAGAAAAGTTAAGAAAATAAGATGGTTTGCAATGGTAGAAGAGAAGGAAATATTCTTGAAAATTAGGATCAATCAATATGGGTTCAGTCAAAATATTGTTCTAAAAGATACTTTTCTTTTTGCCAGAGTTTGCTCTAGAAGACACTAAAGGGATTTAATATTTTTAAAAGAGACATCAAGCCACTACAATAATATAGATACTTGTTTAGAGGAGCTCACTCTACTAATGTGAATTGTAAATATTTCTCTGTTCCAATTTTCTTATAATAAGGTACTCTAGGAAATTAGGAATTACATAATTATATCTCCAGTGGGATATTTTGTATGTTGTTGAAAGTTCAGGAATGTAGCTGAGAAACAGAAAAATTTAAAAATAATGTAAGAACCCATGCAGCTGTTTCTTAAAGCTGCTGAGTATATTTTTGAACAGTAACAAGGAGATTTTTGTATACTGTTCTTCAGAGTAGATCCAGTTTTATGTAAGAAATATATTTAAAAAGCTAATTTCTTTTCTCCTTACTCCATTGCAATCCACAAAGCATGACTAATAATAGATTTAAATTTGCTAAGTGCATATATTCCTTTGTGCCATCATAAAGAGAATCTATTACTGCAAATTGAAGCTTAGTTCCAAATTGTGCCATTATGAAGTTTTCTTCCAGCAATGTTTTGTCTCTAATACACTTCCCTCATTGTAATTCTATTGCAAACCTGATGTCTAGCATCAAGTCTCACAATAATTATTTTAAATTGCTACTAGGAACAGTAGTCCTGGTGGGATATATTACTACCATTCTAACAAGATGAATTTCAATGCACTTGTAACCATGTTATAGAGTATTGAAAGAAGTAGGATCTTTAAGTACTCAGTAGACAAGCATATAAACAACATTGAAAAATTATATCAACCTCATTTTACACACCATGTTATGTTTTATAAATTTATTTAAATATCTAAAATGATGTAGTCATATGTAATAATGCATCATAAATTCTACTGTAATATTTTCCTGTAATAATTATACGAATTAAGTGTTTCTTGTAAATTGTATTTTCATGTGCATTATTATTATTATTATTGTTGTTGTTGTTGTTGTTGTTGTTGCTATTGTTATTATAGCTGATTTTATTAATATTGAGATATTAAAAGGCTAATGGATTAGAATACGGGTGTCAAACTTGCGGCCCACAGGCCGGATGTGCTGGCCCCAGCCCCGCCTGCTTTAGCGACGCGGGGGGGAAGTCCTGATTTGTCACATGATGCCACCCTGATGCTGCGACCTTGAGATCCCTGGATTAGAGAATAAAGGAGCCAGTGATATAGTGATTAAGGCATCAAGTGACAAACCAGGTAACCATGTTCCATCCTAGGCATAAAGCCAATTCAGTGACTCTGGGCCAGTCATTCTCCTTTAGCCCAACCTGAAGCAAGCAATAGCAAACCATTTTTGAAACCTTGCCATGAGAATTACAGGGGCTAGTCCAGATGGTTGTGAGGAATCAATCAAAGGCACCCCACAAAAAAAAATATTAAAGAAAAAACCATTAAGAATTTCTAAATAATAATGGTAACTAATCTTCAGATATTTTGCAACGTATAATTTCATACTTGAACTAGTGTCATATTAACATTATAATGAAATAATACAATATATATAAATGTGTTTTCATATTTAACATCTGCTTAAAGAACAGCTGTTTTTTTTTTACAAAATATAGAAGTATTCCAGTTTCAATCATACTCATCTATAAACTAAGATATGAACCAGCATTACAAATGGAAGATTGAATATAGAAGTTCTGTATGTATAAAAGTGCCACTCATGAGGAGCATGGATATGGAATACCAATCTTATTATACCCTGTTTTTGCTATTAGCTGTTTATAAATTGAGTTGGCCTGCTTGAACAAAAACTTAAAAAGTAACATAAAAGGGTTAATTAATGAATGGATAATGTAATAGATATGGGGCATAATGCTTTGAAATGGCAATATAAAATATCTGGACCATCAACTGAAGTTCTAGTTAGCTCAATATTATTTATGTTTATGTGTAAAATATGTGTGGCCAAACATACAAATTATGGCAGTGGTGGGGCTGAGACATATTGAGGGGGCCTATGATGAGGAGAAAGTTCTTACAAAGAAAGGAACTGTAATCTTAGTAAAATATTGTTTAACGCAAGGGTGGAAAAGAAGTTACTGAACTGCAGTTCTAGACTTCTTCAAGCACCTATAATCCAACATCTGTATGGCCATGAACTCCTATATTATATATCTAATATTTACAAGATAGATAGATACCCTTCTCACGCTTACTGGTGGTATGTATCCTCATCTATTTCGGCTCTTCTACCAGATGCCTGGGAGTTTGAGGGTTTTATGCAGTACCTTAGCTGTTCTTAGCTGTCGAAGTACTGTCCCGGTGTCTGGAGGCCGTACGGGTCTGGATGGGGAGGAACAGGCTCAAACTTAATCCCTCCAAGACGGAGTGGCTGTGGATGCCGGCACCCCGGTACAGTCAGCTGCAGCCGCAGCTGTCTGTTGGGGGCGAGTCATTGGCCCCAATGGAGAGAGTGCGCAACTTGGGCGTGCTCCTGGATGGGCGGCTGTCTTTCAAAGACCATTTGACAGCCGTCTCCAGGAGAGCTTTCTATCAGGTTCGCCTGATCCGCCAGTTGCGCCCCTTCCTGGACCGGGATGCCCTATGCACAATCACTCATGCTCTCCTTACCTCTCGTCTGGACTATTGCAATGCTCTCTACATGGGGCTCCCCTTGAAGAGCACTCGGAGACTCCAGCTAGTCCAGAATGCGGCTGCGCGGGTTATTGAGGGAGCCGTTAGGAGCTCCCATGTAACACCTATCCTGCGCAGACTGCACTGGCTGCCTGTGGTCTTCCGGGTGCGCTTCAAGGTGTTAGTTACTACCTTTAAAGCGCTCCATGGCTTAGGACCGGGATACCTACGGGACCGTCTACTGCCAACGTCTATCTCCCAACGACCGGTGCGCTCCCACAGAGAGGGGCTCCTCAGGGTGCCGTCAGCCAAGCAATGTCGGCTGGCGGCCCCCAGGGGGAGGGCCTTCTCTGTGGGGGCTCCTACCCTATGGAACAAGCTTCCCCCTGGACTCAGACAAATATCTGACCTTCGGACCTTCCGCCGCGAACTCAAAACCTACTTATTTCATCTTGCTGGACTCGCTTACATTTTAAATTTTAGATTTTATATTATTAAATTGTATGGGTTTTTAAATTTTTTAGTAAATTTTAGTGGGAATATTTTTATCTATAAGTAGCCAAATTAAATAGGTTTTTTAAGAGTTGTTTTTAGTTTTGTACTGTTGTTTTCTTTCTGTATTTTACTTGTGGCTGTACACCACCCTGAGTCCTTTGGGAGAAGGGCGGTTTATAAATAAAAATATTATTATTATTATTATTATTATTATTCTAACACTGCATTCTTCTGGACAGAGAGCTCTGATATTCTCCTTGGGATCTGTTGAATCCATTTTTCCAGTTTAAGAGTCACAAGTGCTCCTGCCACCACTTTGGCCTTTATTTTCTACATCATTTCTATTTCCTCTTCAGGCCAGGGGTGAAATCTTAAAATTTTCCCTACTGGTTCTGTGGGCGTGGCTTAATTGGTGGGCCTGGCTTGGTGGTCAGATGACTGGGGGCGTGGCCAATAACAATAAATATAATAATAATAAACAAAGTATACAAAACAATAAGAGTACCAAAAACCAACTTTCACACTTTACACACACACAACACAACAAAACACGACTCAAACACACACACACACACACACACACACACAAAATGCCACATACAGCTTTGTGAGATTTTGTGTGTTTGTGTAGTTATAGTGAAAGACTACAGAAACACACCAAATCTCACAAAGCTGCACAAATATTTTATTTTATTATTTTATTTTATTTATATTTTTTTAGATCAGGGGTCTCCAACCATAACTTTAAGGTTTGTAGACTTCAATTCCCAGAGTTCCTCAGCCAGCAAAGCAGGCAGATTCAGTTGCTGACTGAGGAGATGGATTGCAGGCAGGCAGATTCAGTTGCTAGCTGATGCAACTGATGTAAAGCATGGCTTTGCCAGCCCGAAAGGAGCAGTTAATTAGGTAAGTGCCTTATCGCAGCCCAGAACCTCTTAAAAGGAGGTTTTCTACAAGTTCTTCAGCTGAAGAGCTTGTAGAAAACATGTTTTTTAAGGTTCTGGTGATGAGGAACTCAGCTGGGATCGCCAGAAGAGCCTTTTAAATCTTTTTTTTTACAACCTCTTCGGCCAAAGAGGTTGTTTAAAAAAAAGAATTTAAAGGGTTCTGATGATCGCAGCTGAGCCATGGGATCATCAAAGGCTTTTTTTTTTTTTTTTTACTTTTAAAGGCATGTTTTCGGCTGAAGAAAAACTGCTTTTAAAAGTAAAAAAAAAAACCTCTGATGATGGCACGGCTCAGCAGGGCGCAGGGCCAGGGATTTTTGCTACCAGTTCTCCGAACTACCCGCCGCCATCGCTACCGGATCGGACGAGTCGGTCCGAACTGGGAGCATTTCACCTCTGCTTCAGGCCCTGGTATTTCTCCAGCTTCTCATACTTCTTTCTGATATTGCTGTTAGTTGGCACATCTACATCTATCACCACCACTGTCTTCTGTTCGTTGTCTACTATCATGATATCTTTTTGTTGGGCTAGTACCTGCCTATCTCTCTGGATCTGGAAATTCCACAGAATCTTAGCCCTCTTATTCTCTACAATCTTCTGTTTGGATGCTAGATGATCTACCTTCACTACTCCACAGTGTGAAAATATTCCTCTGCACAATGCCAGTTACTTAGTTGTGCCATTCAGTGTGTGCTGTACCCACCTGCATCTTATATCCTGCCACTACAAGTTGGACTGCCTCTGAAGCCTGTCTGCATAGTTTACACTTTGGATCCTGTCTAGTGTTATAGATCCCTGCTTCTATGGATCTGGTGCTTAGTGTCTGTTCTTACTCTATTATGATCACTGCCTCAGTGCTGTCTTTTAAATCCAGCTCTTTCCAGCCACCGGTAGGATTTCCCAGTGTCTGTTGCCTCAGCTGTCTGTTGAAGGTGTATCCCATGAAGAGTCTTGCTTTGCCATGGCACTTCTTCTGCTTGAACTTCCCTCAGTAATTCATCTTGGGTACCATCCTACTGATGTATTCCTGGGTACTTGTCCAGGAAAGAGGCTTTGACACTCACCAGACCCAGCCTGCCCTCTTTTCATCTGATGTACAGTATCTGGGTGTTGGAGTTGGAGTAGAAACATCAGTACATTGTGAGGAGCTTCCAGGTCTTTGCATCAAGAGCTCCCATGTTTTGCTTTGGCTAACTCAGTATAGAGGCAGGGTGTCTGATGACTGGAAGGGCATAAGTATTGATGGATTGGGTCCAGTACTGGGATTTGAGTAATTTAACAACCGGTTCTCTGCCTTAATGATTTCTTCCAACAACCAGTTTGCCAGACTGCTCAGAAAGCTAAAAACCGGTTCTCCCAAAGTGGTGCGAACTGGCTGAATTCCACCACTGGTTGGGTCTTGTTTTTCCCATCTCAATTTTGATACTTGTATGCTGCTGTCTTCCTTGCTTTCTCATCATGGTTCCTATGTGACTTTTGAATACCAAAGTACTTGCAACTGTCTAAATGTCTGCTGTATGGCCTGCTGGTAGTTTCACCCCATCAGTCTTAACTACTTTCTATCCCTTGAGTATCTTCTCTGGGTACACTTCTCCAGATGATACCCCAATGTCCTCACTACAGATCTGTATCTGGTGGACCAGCAAGTCAATATCTTATTTACTATTAGCCTACAACTTGAACTTTTATGGGTGTATGTGGCTTACTTCGAGACTAGATACAGTCGATTACTATAGATAACCACTTTATAAGTGTTATTTCCATATAGCTGTTACTAGACCCAAATGTTTTTATGGTTGATCTGAACACATTGTTAAGTCAAGGCTATAGGATTCCTTTAGATAACTTCTCTGGCACATAATTAGTTCAGTTTGGGACACAAAGACTGAAGCAGTAAACTTAAATATGCCTGTGCTAAGAATCTGCTGATCTGATTCCTGATCATAACTCAGCTTACAAGCAACAATATAACTTATAGCTGTTCTCTCTGTGGTTCCACTAAGCAGAGATTTCACTTATCTACAGTATTAGTTACCTGCTTGTGCAGACAGTAGAGTTGTGGTCCAGATTCATCTTCATTAGTCTGCTATAGCTTCTAATCTACTTCTACCTATATGCCTTTGACCAACCTGACTGAAACTATGCATGCCTTCAGTTTCATGTGTAATGATTGCCAGAGGTCAAGGCCATTGACTATAACTATCAAACTTTTTAAATTTTGCTGTCCTGGAAAAAGTACTGCTCTTTTTTTACTGAAAGGATTTGAATAAGTTGTTTAGGAAGATAAATTATAAATGCCATAATAATTATTCTTATCAACCTTGTCATCATCATAATTAACTTGTTATTTTCTATTCCTGCCCTTCAGCATAAAAGTGCTTGTAGGAACAATTGCAATTTAAGCAACTAGAAGCACTGGAATTGCTTAATATTAATAAAATAAAAACACCAAGTAATGTAAATCAATACCAATTTTAAAGGTTTAAAAAGCCTGACAAAATATTTGACAAAGTAACATTAAACTACATTTAATCCAGAATGTTCTTTTAAGAAGGATAATTTTTATGGTATACATAAAACTGATTAATGCTGTGTGGGAGGGAAAGGAAGTTATTAAAATGTTAAAACTCCAAGTCCTACTTAAATTTTAAATCCTCCTAATATTTCAGCACTACAGTATATATTAATAAAGCAACTATTTTCCTTCTCATTCTAAAAGTTCCACGGTGTTTTTATTGTAAGATCTTTTCACTGTAATTTACAATTTTGACTTCTGGCTAAAACTGAAAAGAAGCGCAAAAATATAAACCTGATTTGTTTTCCTGTTCCATGTCCCATTATATTGTCCCCGTGGAAGTATTTTGAAACAAGTATGTGAGCTTTGCAAATGCTTTTAATGAGCAAGTGAGAGGGTTTTATTTGTACTACACTTCTGTGGAATGTTTTGCACAACACTATAACATAGTGAGCCAATGAAAGTTTGAAACCTGGGTGAAACTACAATTAATGAACAATATAAAAAGTTTCTTTGTAGCTAGGTAGAATATTTAGAGTATTAGAATAGAATAGAATAGAATAGAATAGAATAGAATAGAATAGAATAGAATAGAATTTTATTGGCCAAGTGTGATTGGACACACAAGGAATTTGTCTTGGTGCATATGCTCTCAGTGTACATAAAAGAAAAGATACCTTCATCAAGGTACAACATTTACAACACAATTGATGGTCAATATATCAATATAAATCATAAGGATTGCCAACAACAAGTTATAGTCATACAGTCATAAGTGGAAAGAGATCGGTGATGGGAACTATGAAACGATTAATAGTAGTGCAGATTCAGTAAATAGTCTGACAGTGTTGAGGGAATTATTTGTTTAGCAGAGTGATGGCCTTCGGGAAAAAACTGTTCTTGTGTCTAGTTGTTCTGGTGTGCAGTGCTCTATAGCGTCGTTTTGAGGGTAGGAGTTGAAACAGTTTATGTCCAGGATGCGAGGGATCTGCAAATATTTTCACGGCCAAAGTGAATTGCTTTGTATATATTGTGCATTACCTGAGGCTCTTTTTTGCTTTAATTTTAGTGGTACTAAGCAAGAGTTGCTGAAAATGAGTGATTTTACCTTTTTTAATTGCTTCAGTCCCCTCCTATGAATCAGTTTGGATCCACCATGCTGGACCAGTGCATAGTACCTCTAGTAAACGGTATTACAGACATTTGGTCTGTATTAAATAACACGATCAATAACCATCTCTTTGAGATAGATGGGAGGTTTAGGAATATAAGCAAACAAATAAATAATATCTTACTGAGTTCAGTGTTAACACAGAAGTAATGGAATTAGGATTGTAGCTCTATGACTGTAGAATCAGAATCAGATACATTTCCCATAGTGTGAAAGTAACCTGTCTTTGCATCATGACTGTTTGCCTGGAAACATTTTGATTCTCTACATGGAAAAATCATCCAGTTCATGGTTGTCCCAAAGGTGGGTTGTTGGTTTTTATTTTGTTTTTTGGATGAGAAGCAAAATGTTTTCAAAGAAAAATTCCCAAGAAAGTCCAGAAAGCAGTTCTCAGTTTGGACATTATATTGGATCTGGATCAGTGATGGGCTGCAACCAGTTTTACAACCGGTTCTGTGAGCGCGTGCCTAACACGCTTGCACACAGCATTCAAAATACAGCAATACAGCAAATACAGCAATTTGAAGCTCAGCTGCTTACCTTCTAAGGCAGCCCCAGCAAAGGCTGAAATCAGGAAAAGTCTTAAAACCTGATTATGCTGACTGGCATGTGGTCCTAAAGGAGAAGTGTTCTAAACTCTTGTGGTTTTTTTTTAGTTTGTTTTAACTTTTGTAATTTTGATTTGGTTTTATATTAATAGTTGTCAGATATCTGTATATTTATCTTTCTGTAAGCCTCTCAGAGACACGTTGAACTATGAGAGGGACGTCAAATAAATTTGATAAATAAATAATCATTGGCTTTTGTCCATTCATTCATGATACTTTTTAATCCAGTTTATTATTTTTAATTTCTTCTCTTCAGTCTGCATAACACTGCTTATGTCAAAAGGAATATATATCCATCTACATATGGATGCATGCTAAGGAAGTTAAAAATGAAAATACATGCTACTACCAAATGCACTTTTAAGTGTTAAATGTAAAAAGTCTTAAGAGTGAACTCATACCATCACCTATCACTTTCTGGGAATCATCATGCCCTTTGATTTAAAATATGAAGTAAGCCTTAATAAATAAAGTTACCATTAAGATGGTTTATTTCTTTGCATTTGCAAATGGATTTATTTGCTAGTTCATGAAACGAACAAAAAGTAGTATTGTAATATGTCAGTATGTACTTTAAACCCACAAGATATTTATATTTTTATATTTAAAAAATACGGAGTTCTAACAGAATACCTACCTATTTCAAATTCTGCAGCTTCTCGATAGATTTCCTGTTGAGAAACAAGCAAACTGAAATTTAATGGAATACTGGAGCTGGAATACTGGAAACTAACTCCATGATGTATTAACCCTAATAATAATGTTCCTGACATAGGGGAAAATGATGGAAATTAAACATCTAGTTATGCACACTGTGACTGCACAATGTGCTGCATGCACCGCATGTGTTAGAATTTCTTCTGAGATCTTTTTTTAATCTTTTATTCATAGCATTGCAGGTGATAAAAAATTTATGCTTTGAGTCTGGCACTGAAATTAAATGCAAAATGAAAACAGAAGCAGTTTATTGTAACATTTTAAATATCTTCATCTAGCATACTATTGTGCTATAAAAATCACAGAATGACACTTAAAATTTCCAAGTGCAAATATGTAAGAGTTGTGCAATAAAAAATAATGGGCAGTGTACATATTACCAATAAATGTGTATATCATTATTACTAATGGATTTAAGGGATTGTTACAATTTCCCATCTATATTATGTCCTGTATAGGCTGATCAGTGGCAAATCATATGAAAATCATAGTGACATATACATACAAATAGTGTGTATTAAACTTGATAAGCTGGATTTTTCTGTAAATCATATGAACAGCAGATCTTGAAATCTGAATATAGATACCAGACAAAGTCTAATTATTCAGGAAGTGGACTAAGTTAAAATTTTGTCACATTTAATTAAATTTTCAGCACACTTATGCTTAAGAATGTCATCTGTTGCTATTTCAGTTTACTTTAAAGCAGACTTGCATTATAAAGCAGGGGTCCCCAACCTTTCAGACCTCAGGGACCACTAAATTCATAATTTTAAATCCCATGGACCACTAATATGATCTGCTTAATGACCAGCTGGGTGGGTGTGGCTAGATGGTCATGTGACTGGGTGAGCACGACCAACTTGATATCATCACATCAAGGGGCACCTCGCCAGCCTCTACTTGCCCCTCCCCTCCTACCCACTCCTCCCCTGCCTGCCTGTCCTCCTTAGGGCTCCAACAGAAAGCAGTTGTTGGAGCTAAGCAGCCACCATGAGAAAGAGTTGGTAAAACAGCTGGCTCAGTTCAAATTGGATCTGACTGAGAAGGAGGCTCAGCAGAAGCACCTCACTGAGGACTAGGAACATAAGCTTTCCAAACAGAGGGATGACCTGCAGGAGTGCAAGGCCAGGTACCGGTGCCTGGAGGCTCAGCCAGCTGAGATGATCAGCCAGTTCCAGGCCATGGTGCAGTCCCACTGGAATAAGGTCCTCCGGCTCTTCGCCACCAGCAGCACTTCCCTCCAGCCTTTGCCCAAAGCCCTGCACCAGGAGGCTGAAGCAGACCCCAACCCATACAAAAAGACCCTGAAGGGGGAGATTCTCTGAAGCAACACAAGCGTTCATTGCACGTATTCAGTCCAGGGGCCATAGTTTGAGGAGCCCTGATTTAGTGCAATATAAAAAATGCAAATAATTTTTCTGGGTACCACCAAAATGTTCTCATGGACCACCAGTGGCCCATGGACCACCAGTTGGTGACCACTGTTATAAAGGGTTTTAGACCTACTTAAATTTTACCAAACTTGCGTTCATTAGCCAACTTATAAATTATATGGTGTTATGAAGTTTATATTGAGAATAGGTATTTAAAAAAATGACTTTTTACTCAATTGCCTTTGTTTGTGACTACATCAATTTGTTGAGAATTCTGAACGGATTTATCTATTAATATTGCTGCTTTCTTTAGTGAACTTTGTAAAGTTAAAATTACACCAATTAATAAAAGTATTTCTACAATTAAAAACTAAAGTTTTAAGTTTTTGGACCGTAATCAGATAAGCAATAAATAATTCAAAAATGAACATTAATGTATTGCCTATAATTTTACTACTACTTTATGAATTTGTATGCTTTTATATTTTCTTTATAAAATGAACATGCATTATTCTGTAGATAATGTTATACATTCATAATTGTCCTAAGACTACCTGAAAATATATTTAATTCAGTTAGTGATTCATATATTAGTGATGTTCATAGTATCAAGTTATGAGGTTAATTTGAAATATATGGGATTCTTTAAATTTTAGGGTGAGTATTATGATAATTTTATTGTTATTCATAATGAGCATTAGAGAGACAGTTAAAAGTACAAAATATTTGATAATTAGTAGCAATTTTAATTCAAATCTTTTTTTGCCTTTAATAATTTTTCAGCATTAATACTCAGAACTTCTATAATAATATTTTTTAAAATGTGCATATTTTGAAATACAAGGCATTTTACCAGAAATATTCGGCATTGTTCTGGTAACTGGATATATTGTTATTTGAAAAGTAAAAAAAGTCCACTTTGAAAGCACCTATGAGAAACAGAAACTTGTCAAGTTAAATACATTATATTGAGCTGCTTTTAGGAGCAGAAATAAGTTTGCTAATTTGTACATATACATGAATTAATATAGTCCACTGGTCTGCAGCTACTATGTTAGGTTTTCTGTGTAAATTCCTCTCATTTCCTTAATCATATACAAATTTAATATCTGCATGAATGAATCTAAATTGTTTGCTTCTTTCTTCCTAATTCCTGAAGCTGTGTAAAAGCCTATAGAGGTTTGAAATGACAGGATTACAAGCAAGGTTTTGCATTCAAGGCCTTAAGGGAAGAGCGGCTACCTTGCATCTAATAAATAAGAAAGTGAATTCATTGAATAAAAATTAAGCAGCATAAGTTGGGATAACAAGGACCAAATGAAACTTCTGATGAATGATATTTGCTTTGTGTGGAGGTATCTTGAGAAAGCTGAAACAGTGCCAAGAGAGCCTGAAAAAAAAAGATCATTAAGATATTTTTTTTGCAGAAAACAGTGAAAACACTCTTACAGAAGATGTTTTATTTTTGTTTTTAGTGGGTGCATTGCTGTTGCCTCTTGGACTATGGCATTTGTTTTATCAAATGAATCATGTCCACTAGGAAAATCACTTTTTTTAAAAAAAATTTTTAGATCTTTGGAAGTAAATTCTAGTGAATTTTAGTTTAGATAGATCATTATTATCCTATAATTAAATAAAGATGTCTAATTGGTTGAACCATACTAAGGTCATCATCTGATCATAAAATATGGCTAATCATAAAAGATAGGTAGTAGTGTCCAGCTTGTATGTGGCTTTTATATTGTTTTATTATTATTAAATTGTTGAACTGCTTTGGTATTTTTATATTGTTTTTAATTGTTTGTAAGCTGCTCAGAGTCACAAATTGAGATGGGTTAGGGTTAGGGTTAGCGCTTTGGGCACTCGGTCCAGAAAAGGTTAGCCATCACTTCCCTATACCATTTCAGATAGGTGGCTGTCCAGTCTTTTCTTAAAAACCTCCAGTGATGAAGCCCCTATAATTTCTGAAGGCAAACTGTCCACTGGTTAATTGCCCTCGCTGTTAGGAAGTTTCTCCTTAATTCCAGGTTGCTTCGCTCCTTGATTATTTTCCATCCATTATTCCTTATCTTGCCTTCTGGTGCTTTAGAAAATGAGTTGACCCCCTCTTCTTTGTGGCAGCCCCTCAAATACTGGAATATTTCTATGATATCATCCCTAGTCCTTCTTTTCTCCGGACTGGCCATTCCCAATTCCTGAAACCATTCTTCATATGTTTTTGTCTCCAGGCCTTTAATCATCTTAGCTGCTCTTATCTGCACTTTTTAAATTGTAAATGCTGTTTAGTTTATAGTGAAAATCTCTTCATGTGTCTACAGTTCATTCACAGGTATTATTTGACTGTATAATGATCAAATAGAAGTTATGAAAATAAATTCAGGTTGTGCACAGAGAACAAATTTGTCATGAAAATGCATTATTGTAACAATTTATAGCAACTTAATGAAAAATGGGATAGCAATGCTCCACTTCTTAAGTGCATTGGCTTAAAATACATTTCTCTGATGTGGAATAATAACATTTACTATTCAAATATTAGGTCAGTACCCAAAAAAAGGATGTTTAGATTTGTTATGTTTTGTTCCTTAGTACCCAGTTGAACAAAATACTGCTTTTTAAACAGTGGTGAAGATATCTGTTGACAATAGTAACAAATTTAATTGTGATGATATTAATGTGAACTATATAATGAAGATAATTTACTGAAAATTACTGTTAATATAATCTAATTTTTCAAGTAGATTAAGTTACAGAGATTAGCTGAAATACAGGTTTTGAGAATTAAAGATGAAAGCTGCTCAACTTTTTTCAGTTGTATTTTACACTTAAATATTTGTTTAATTTAATCAGAATTAAAGCACAACAGCACAGAAAAAAAAATAGATGATAGTTAAATGTAAAAAGTATGGAGTGGAGGCTTTGCATTCACAGTATATTCTCTGACTGATTTCCCTACTTTGTTTAACTTTTCTTCTTTTTTTCTCTGCATGGCCTTTGCCACAACACAGTGCAACATTCCCCATCACTATGATCCTTTTCAGTATTCTCTAGATGAATGGGATTTGATTGTAATTTGTGCATATATTATGTATTATCACACAATATGTTTGTCCATTTTGGGGCTGCTTTGTAGATTAGCAATGAAAGGCTCATTCAATGTTTCTAAATATGGTTATTTTACCTGCAGTGTCCTTTAAATTGCTTTAAACAATATTAAATATTCTTAGGATTATATTCTAAAAATATTTATTTAGAATATAAAATATTTTAGATTTACTGTATATTATAGTCAGTGGTGAAATCTGAACTTTTACTACCGGTTCACTGCGCACACATCTGGAATGCGTGCACATGTGCAGTGCACACACATGTGTAGTGTGCACGCATGCACATTGTGCAGCATGCACCAAATGAGAGATACACGCATGCACGCAGTGCATGCCAAAAGGAGGCATGGGGTAAGTAGAGCAGAGTGGGGGGGAGTGATCAGCTGTGGCACGCAATCTTTTTTTTTAACTTTTAAATTTTTTAAAAATGCTTTTAAAAGTAAAAAAAGGCTCTGACGATCGCGCAGCTCAGCTGTAATTGTTAGAGCCTTTTTTTAACCTTTTAAAAGCATTTCTTTACAGCCTATTCGCCTGGATAGGTTGTTAAAAAAATGCTTTTAAAAGGTAAAAAAAAGGCTCTAACGATCAGGCAGCTCAGCTAAAAAGAAGCAGCAAGCAGGCGACCGGGGAATTGGGTGGGCAGGGGCAGGAGGAAGGGCCCCAGGGATTTTTGTTATGGGTTCTCCGAACCACCCGACACCATCGCTACCGGATCAACCGATCCAGTCTGAACCGGGAGCATTTCACCCCTCATTGTAGTCCATATTTGTGTTCCCACTACCTTGCATCCTAGTTTAAGTAGCACCAACATTTTATTCACTTTTTTATTTGTATTTATTTCAAAATGCATTTAGTTTTTTAGATTTAATGTCAATTGGATGTTATGTAATATTTGGGAAGGCTACCATAGCATGGATATTTTTATTGTACCGTGCCCTGCTTTATGTTGAACATTGTGCAAAATATAATGAATTCCACCGATGCCGTATTTTATGACAGAAACATTATAAAGCAATCCCAAAAATATATTGTGTATTTTCTGAAACACTACCTTTTTCATTCATTTAATTACTCAGTATTTAATTATTTATTTGATTTTTTTTTACACTGCCTCAGTCATACAATGTTCAGTAGTTAAGGTTACATGATTTGTCAGGAAAAGATTTTATGTCCTAATTTAGGACGTAGGAAGCTGCCTATATAGCACAGACCACTGACCTCAATTGCTTAGCATTATCTATATGTGGACAGCCACTGTCCTAGAATTCAAATGAATTCTTCCTAGGCTTAGGTAGAGAAGCCAATATTAAGTATGAGATTTTCTGTGTGCAAATGAGAAACTCACTGTGGACTTATAGCCTTGAAACATTTATGAATGTTCTGTGTAGAGTCTGTTGCAGGGGAACATTAGGGAGAAATGGATACATTTGGCCAAAACTTTACTGTGATTGATAAGATATATACCCAATGGCATTTTTGAGAATCAATTAAAAGCTTCATCCACAATAAATAAACTCAATTTAGCTTATGAAAACCTAGGTAGTTTAGAATATTTCCTCAATAACTTATCTACCTGAAGAGAATATTTATCTGGGATTTATATTAGAATATATAAATTAATAGCAGTTCTCAGGCTGGAGAGAATGATGATATGAATATAATATTTAGGTGCCTTCCAAGGCTATAAAAAAACAATCAGGTATTCAGAAATACAGAAGGAAAAAAAGTTAAGAGTTTGGAGCATACTGTAGACCAATATCATGTTTTTGAGCTTCACTTTGCTTATTTTATTTCCTTTACTGCATGTAAATCTTCATTATTTTATGCAATAACAATTCTAAAGTATTCAAATTATGACTCAGAGACTTTTGCCAAGTTAAACCAATTGCTGAAGAAAGGTTAAGTTTCCAAAGAGTTATAATTTATTTCTGGTGTAAAGCTTGACACCAGCTGTATACTGAGTTGAAGCGAGTTACATTAAAACAAACTGCCAAGATTCAAGTATAGGTAGTTCTTGTTGTTTCAATAATGTTTCAAAGTTATGTCAGAAAAAAATATTTACAATCTGTCCTCAAAATATTGACCGTCATATCATGCCTGCAGGCTTGTGATCCAATTCAGACTTTTGGTAACTAGGTTGCATTTATGACAATTGCAGCATCTTGTAGTCATGTGATTGTAATTTGAAACATTAGCAACCAGCTTCTGCAAACCTCATTTGTTGAATCATTTAACAGCTATGTGAGTTGCTTAATGACCATGGTTAAAATGGTTATAAAATTGGGTCTGGTCACTTGATGCTCACTTAATGACTGTATTACCTAGTGAATGAAATTCTGATCCCAATTGTGGTTGTGAGTCTATGATTAACTGTAGGGACTCCCACTTGTGAAAATAAAGGGAACATCACCCTCTGGACAAGTATATCAATATGTCCATGCAACAAAAGCTGTTCCTTGCAGATTATTCTTTTTTCTAAGTGCTTATTAATGTTTCTAAAATGAAGGAAAGTACTTTAACCAAGTTGAAGGGCCTCTGCTTTGATGACAGAAAAGTCTAGTTTAATTTCAAGTTTTATGGGATTTTTTAAATTTACAAGATATTCTGTATAAGATTTTGAAGATATTTGTACAACAGAATACCTACTTATATTGACTATTGTGGTATAAGTATTGTCAATGTATTAGTAGAGTAATCAGAGTTCCTTTAGCTACAATAACATAAGTGCGTTCTTGGCTCATGAAAGAGTATGGTTTGCTTTCTCAAGCCAGCTATCCCCCTTTTGATGGTAAATGTCATTGCCTGGATTTCCCTTTGACAGTTTGTCAACCCTGAACCTCTGTT
Organism: Ahaetulla prasina; assembly: GCF_028640845.1. Lineage (NCBI taxonomy): Eukaryota > Metazoa > Chordata > Lepidosauria > Squamata > Colubridae > Ahaetulla > Ahaetulla prasina. The sequence continues at coordinate 260,654,307 of NC_080540.1, forward strand.
ATAGTATCTATTTATTTGTCTTGTTTTGAGCTACATTAATCCATTCTGTTTTGACAAGTAGACTGATGGGTAATTGATAACTGTGATAGACACAAACAGAAGAGTTAGATGCTGAATAATTCAGCACTTTTCAATATCAATAAGAGAACAGGTTGAAAAAATTTTGTCTCTATTTACACTTAAACTGAACTAAGTCAGTCTAGACATTTGTGCTGCCAGTCTATCAGAAAATCAACAGTGTACATTGGTTTCTACCCAACAAAATGTTTTATAAGCTTGTAACAATATGTGTGAAGCTGCCAGAATAATAAATAGGTACAGCAGCCCATGCATGCTAATGTTATGTTGTAAGCAGTTTTGTTGACAAGTGCTAATACTTCTTTCATACTATCATCAAAAGCAGCTAATACAACAGCCATTATTTGCTGGCTTTCCAAGCAAGACATGATGGATTGTGACCTTAATATGGGTTAGCCAAGTTTTGAAAGTTAAACAACTTGCAATAAATCATAGAATTATTACAATGCAGTTTAATTGGTTAAGGACTGTTTATTTCCTAAACAGGGTGAAAAATTTCTGTTTCGGCACTTCTAATTTGCAAAGTGCATTTTCATTATGAATGGCAGTTTAATATTCACCTCTTTTGTCATGCAAAATATGCAACACACAGGCAATCTATTAATTGGATAAAAATGCATTGCAAGCGTAAATTATCCTTTATATCATCACTTGTGAGCTTTTACATCTATTAAATGTGCTAAATGGAACTTACTTAGAATATACAGCATACAGTTAATCCTTAAACTTAATTCAGTCTCAAAATTATTTTAATGACCTTTTTTGGCAAAGTAAAGTAATTAAGCAATTGTAAACACATAGAGCAATTACCTTTACTTAAAGCCCTTGGTGGGTATGTTTCATTGACTTGGCAGTTTAGGGATATGTATAATTTTCCAATATGTAACAAACCTGTATTGTTTTCATTCAGACAAATGTTAATATAATGTATCCATATGCGAACAGAAAATGCTCAAAATTGATGTAGGTCTGTACTATATACTATGCATAGCATCTTTTCAATCATATATAAAATATTTTGTGCATAGAATATTGTAATAAATATATTATTTCTAGTGTATCCATCTAGGCATTTCTGTGCTGTATGGTGATTCCTGTTTTATCTTAAAACTGAAATTTTTTTTGCTGCATCAGGGGTTTCTTTATATGGCCACCTAGTTCTAAATATTTTTCACAAATTGGATAAGTACTTAACTTGTTATATTTATAGTTCTCCAAACTTGTTTTCTTTTGGAAAAATACATTTATCACAACTAGAAAACAGATTTGTATTGCATGGACACTAAGTCTTAATTCCATCTTTGTTAGTTATTCATTTTTAACAGAGTTTCAAATTGCCTTTTAAATTTGTCCTAAGAAGTTACTTATTGGCATTGATAACTGAATCCTACATGTGGGGGAGAACCAGAATGGAGTACAGAACTGGATCCTGGGAAGGGGATCTTTGGAAAACTGGATCCTAAGTCTGAAGCAAGGAAGAGGGATGAATAGGGCCTTCTCTGTGGGGGCAGTGACGCTCTGGAACGAACTTCCCCCTGGCCTACGTCAAGTGCCTGATCTTCGGACCTTCCATCGTGAGCTCAAAACATATTTATTCATTCAAGCGGGACTGGCATAATATTGTTGAATTTTAATTGGGTTTTCTTAATATTTTAAAATTTTAAAACTAAATTTTTAATTATCAGCCTTTCTAATTTTCTATGTTTTAAATGTTGTCTTAATTGTATATACTCTGTTTTTTATTTTGGCTGTACACCGCCCTGAGTCCTTCGGGAGAAGGGCGGTATAAAAATTTAATAAATAATAATAATAATAATAATACTTGGACTGAAGTTGTTAAGGGTGATGGGGACAGGAAATGAGCAGGGGAACATAAAAGAAAGATTGCAATGGCTGTGCACTGGCAAGGGAGAATCACTGAAAAAATGGGAAGAGGAAAAAAACAAGAGCAGGACTTGAGAGAAAAGGAAACTGATTGTGAAGAAGACAACAGCAACATGGTTTGCAGACAAAGAAAGAACAGAAAACAGATTGGGAAATTTAGCAAAGGGGCAAGATAACTCAGAGACTGTGTCAGCCTCTTTAAAAATGAATGAGCATTCCTAGACAATTTTGCTTGTCTCTTCTAAATACTATCCTGTGAAAATTGAAAATATTTAATTGTTCTGAACAAGGATCCATCCCACCACTAAAAGATTCCAACAACAAAGAATACAATGACGAAACAGTTAAAGCTAACCTCTTCAACATTTTCTTTGGCTCAGTTTTTGTTAACAGCAATAACACATATCCGACATTCCATAAACGCACCAGCAATGAATATGATGACTTAACTCATATAGATTTCACAGAAGATAACGTTGAAAAAGCTCTTCATAACTTGAAACCATCGCTATCTATTGGACCTAATGGACTATGTGCATACTTCTTAAAAAAACTTTCCACTAATATAGCAGAACCCCTAAGCATAATCTTTGATAAAGCTTTCACTACCAGTTCCCTTCCCAAACTTTGGTCACTAGCCACAGTCATCCCTATCTTCAAAAAAGAAGACCCCAGCTTAGTTGAAAATTACAGACCGATCTCTCTGTGCTGCGTCACCTGCAAAGTCATGGAATCAATCATCAACCAAGCCATTACCTCACACTTAGAAACTAACAACCTACTCTCCAACAAACAATTTGGTTTCAGGAAAAAATTATCATGCAACTTACAACTTCTCCACTGTAAAAACATATGGACTACAAATTTTGATCAAGGCAAAACAATAGATGCAATCTACATAGACTTCTGCAAAGCTTTTGACTCAGTAGTACACGATAAACTTCTCCTAAAACTAAAATCCTATGGCATTTCAGGACCCCTTCACAAATGGATATCTGCTTTTCTGTCTAACAGACAACAAGTGATCAAAATTGGCAATGCTCTGTCAAATCCTGTTCCTGTCAAGAGTGGCATTCCTCAAGGCAGCGTCCTTGGACCAACACTCTTCATACTATACATTAATGATCTTTGTGACCATATCGCAAGTAATTGTGTTCTCTTTGCTGACGATGTCAAACTATTTAACACCACAGACAATGCATCTATCATCCAAAAAGACCTTGATCATCTAACCACTTGGTCTAAAACTTGGCAACTCCAAATCTCAACCAGCAAATGCTCAGTCTTACATATAGGAAAAAAGAACCCAAACACTAAGTACATACTTGATGGACATTACCTTACAGATGACCCCCACCCTGTTAAAGACCTTGGAGTTTTCATGTCAAATGATCTAAGTGCCAAAGCCCACTGTAACTACATAGCAAAAAAGGCTCTAAGAGTTGTTAAGCTAATCTTATAAATAAAAGAAGCTAAGCGTAGCTTCTTTTCAAAAAACACTACACTACTAACCAGAGCATATAAAACATTTGCTAGACCAATTCTAGAATACAGCTCGCCTGTTTGGAACCCTCACCACATCTCTGACATCAATACAATTGAACGAGTCCAGAAATATTTTACAAGAAGAGTTCTCCATTCCTCTGAAAACAACAAAATACCTTATCCCACCAGACTTGAAATCCTAGGCTTAGAAAACTTGGAACTCCGTCGCCTTCGACAAAACCTAAGTTTAACTCATAGAATCATCTATTGTAATGTCCTTCCTGTTAAAGACTACTTCAGCTTTAATTGCAATAATACAAGAGCAACCAACAGATTTAAACTTAATGTTAACCGCTTTAATCTAGATTGCAGAAAATATGACTTCTGTAACAGAATCATCAGTGCTTGGAATACTTTACCTGACTTTGTGGTCTCTTCCCATAATCCTAAAAGCTTTAACCAAAAACTTTCTACTATTGACCTCACCCCATTCCTAAGAGGAGCATAAGGGGCGTGCATAAGCGCACAAACGTGCCTACCGTTCCTGTCCTATTGTTGTTTTTTCTTTTCTTCTTCCTATATATATATATATATATGCTTATACCTCCTAATTTTTTTTACTCATATATATGTTTATATACTATATAATCTTTTATATGATGTTGTGACAAAATAAATAAAAAATAAAAATAAAAATAAATAAAAGGAGGAAATCTATGAGAGCCTTTGTGGTGGCGCAGTGGTTAGAATGCAATACTGCTGGCTAATTCTGCTGGCTGCTTGCAATTTGGCAGTTCGAATCTCAGTGGCTCAAGATAACAGTAACAGAGTTGTAAAGGTCCTTGGAGGTCATCTAGTCTAACCCTTGGCTCACGCAGGAGACCTATACTAGGAATTTGAACCGCCAAACTGCCGACCTTTCTTGATCAACAAGCTCAGTGTCTTAGCCACTGAGCCACCTACTCAGCCTTCCATCCTTCTGAGGTCAGTAAAAGTAAAACCTAACATATTACTGCTCATATCATTATAGAACAATAAGTGCAGGACATCGAGTCCAACCAACTGAAGAGAAATGCATTTGAAGAGCCCTTCCCAATGTGTCCTTTCTAGTTGCTAATGGACATTCCTTCCTTCTCCTTTTTTACAGGATAGGAAGGAGAACATTGGCTCAGATTTCACTGACATGGATGATATGCTAGATAAAAAAACTAAAAACAAGTTTTAAACATTATTTTAGAGGCAGGCTTAAGCCCAATACATAACATTTTCTTTCTAGAGGCCCATTCTCTGATTCTGTTTCCACCGAGGCAGAAAGTTTGAAGTAGAAGGAATTAAATGAATAAAGGAAAAACTCACTGACAATTGTATATCAGTATTGGCCTTAACTTGCCTCCATACCTGTTTTTTCCAACTGCTGATTGTCTTCCTGATTCCACTCCTTATGTACAGACCTGGGAGTCATACAAATAATATGAGCATGGCTGCTCAGATTTCAGACCAATGGATGAAACGGCTGGGACACTGAGAGGAAGTTGTTGAAGCTGTGACTGACAGCCATTATCCCCTGAGGTTCTCAGAGCTCTGAAGAGGGAATTAAGCTAAACTCTTGAAGGTTTTCAAATCCAATTGCTTAAAGAGCAGAATAATTAAGAGCTCCTAGCTGTTGATCCAAAGGTGGTAAACTCAAATCCCATACAGATTGGAATATTTTAACAAAAAGAAAAAATATGCAGAGATGGGTTGTTGTTTTTTCCTCCAGAGGTTTTTCTTGTGCTGCTATCAAAAGTATGTAAGAATTACCCTTGGGAAGGCTAATCCAGCAGAAATACCATTTGGGGACAGAGGAAAGCGACCACACTAAATTAGTCTCTTTGTCAGAAGTGACCAAACTTTGGTTGTTTTTCCCCCCTTCCCATTCTTCCTTTGAATAATTTTGAAGGCAGGGATCATAAACTGAAGGAAAATGGCCCCATAGGTCAGCAGCCCTAAACCTTCTGGCACCAGGGACCAGTTTCATAGAATACAATTTTTTCCATGGATTGAGGGCATGTGTGCATGTGCAGATGAAGCTTCGCTCACTCACCCGCTGCTTGTGCAGCCCAGTTCCTAACAGGCCATGGATCGGTATTGAGCCACAACTCAGGGGTTAGGTTAAGTTAGGTTAGGTTAGGTTAGGTTAGGTTAGGTTAGGTTAGGTTAGTTTATTGTCATTGCACATGGTACAACAAAATTAAATGCAGTCTTCAGTTTAGTTTAGTTGATGCACTTTAGTCTGCTGGCTGCCATTTTAACATGATATGATCATGAACATAGTTAGATAAGCTACACAGAGTCACCTTTTTGGGGAGGATACAAAGGCCTGCAAATAGAAATAGAATGACTGTGGCAAAAGAAAGCAAAGGCAATAGCAATAGTAATAGGCACCTTGGTTGTAATCCCAGAACAAATGCAGCATCACTTAGACAGCATCAGCATTAGCAAATTCACCATAAGTCAACTGCAAAAGGCAGCTTTACTTGAACCTGTGACGATACCCTTAACACCACAAAACCTCCACATCTGCCTACCCCAGATCCTTAGAAAGCACTCAATAGATGGATAAAAATGCCAAATCCAGTCTGATCATCTGACTGTGTGAAAATCATAATAATATAAACTTGCTGAGTTATGAATTCAGATTCTTCCTTATTAAAATTAATCTTTATGAGACACTGTAGATCTCCTCATGGTTCCCGCTGATTGCTTCCGTTCTAGTTAGAACAAATTCATTACATAAAGAAGAGTGCACAGATCTAGAAGATAAATTGGTGGAGGCAGGCATACTTAATAAATTTGGTACTGTAGCATCAACTCTTTTCATGTTTGCTGCTAATTTCTGTTGTTTCCGATGCCTTATCTATCTCCACAACCCCCATCTCAGACACACCAACAACAGCCAAGCCTCCTACAACTGACCCCATTTCATTGGGTTCACAACCCCTAGTAATCACAGAAAAGGAAGTGCAGGACCTATTTCACAGACAAAAGCCAGGAAAAGCTCCAGGCCCAGACGGGTCCTTCTTGCTTAAAAGTCTGTGCTGACCAATTGGCCCCCATCTTCACCCATATTTTCAACAAATCACTAGAGATGTGTTATGTTCCTTCTTGCTTCAAACGCTCTACCATCATCCCAGTGCCGAAGAAGCCCACCATCAAGGAACTGAATTACTACAGACCAGTTGCTTTAACATCTGCAGTCATGAAAACCTTTGAAAGGCTAGTGCTTTCCTACCTGAAAACCATCACGGATCTGCTGTTAGAGCCCTTGCAATTTGCATACCGAGCAAATAGATCAACAGATGATGCTGTTAATATGGCTCTGCACTACATCCTACAACATCTTGAGTCTCCAGAGACCTATGCAAGGGTCCTTTTTGTAGACTTTAGTTCAGCGTTCAATACCATCATTCCAGACATTCTTCTAACTAAGCTAAACCAGCTACAGGTACCGGAACAGACTTGTAAGTGGATCACAAGCTTCCTAACAAACAGGAAGCAGCAGGTGAAGCTAAGCAAGATCACATCAAATACCTGTACAATTAGCACAGGGGCCTCCCAAGGCTGTGTGCTCTCCCCACTTCTCTTCTCTCTGTATACCAATGACTGCATCTCCAATGATCCATCTGTTAAGCTACTGAAGTTCGCAGATGACACAACAGTGATTGGTCTCATTCGAGACAATGACGAATCCGCATATAGACGAGAGGTCGAACGACTAGCCTTGTGGTGCAACCAAAACAATCTGGAACTGAACACACTCAAAACCGTAGAAATGGTGGTAGACTTTAGGAGAAACCCTTCCATACTTCCACCTCTCACAATACTTGACAACACAGTATCAACAGTAGAAACCTTCAAATTTCTAGGTTCTATCATATCGCAAGATCTCAAATGGACAGCTAACATCAAAAACATCATTAAAAAAGGACAACAAAGAATGTTCTTTCTGCGCCAACTCAGTAAGCTCAAACTGCCCAAGGAGCTGCTGATTCAGTTCTACAGAGGAATTATTGAGTCTGTCATTTGCACCTCTATAACTGTCTGGTTCGGTTCTGCAACCCAACAAGAAAAACACAGACTTCAGAGGATAATTAGAACTGCAGAAAAAATAATTGCTACCAACCTGCCTTCCATTGAGGACCTGTATACTGCACGAATCAAGAAGAGGGCCGTGAAAATATTTGCAAATCCCTCGCATCCTGGACATAAACTGTTTCAACTCCCACCCTCAAAACAACGCTATAAAGCACTGCACACCAGAACAACTAGACACAAGAACAGTTTTTTCCCGAAGGCCATCACTCTGCTAAACAAATAATTCCATCAACACTGTCAGACTATTTACTGAATCTGCACTACTATTAATCATCTCATAGTTCCCATCACCAATCTCTTTCCACTTATGACTGTATGACTATAACTTGTTCCTGGCAATCCTTATGATTTATATTGATATATTGACCATCAATTGTGTTGTAAATGTTGTACCTTGATGAACATATCTTTTCTTTTATGTACACTGAGAGCATATGCATTAAGACAAATTCCTTGTGTGTCCAATCACACTTGGCCAATAAAAATTCTATTCTATTCTATTCTATTCTATTCTATTCTATTCTATTCTATTCTATTCTATTCTTACTAGAAATGTGTGGTAAGATTTCTGAGCCAAGCTCATTGGACATTCCTTATAAAAATGTATACTTTACTGTTGTCCATAATAGTGTATATTACAAAACATTAGTAAAATGATTAAACATTTCCTTGTATGTTAGAAATTATTCTGGATTCTCAGCTCTTAGTGTATATTGAGTTATTTAATTCCAATGAGCAACCCCCAAGATGAATAGGACATGATCAACAACTATTAATAATGATTCCACATATATATCTGCTTCTTTTTGAACTCCTCAGCGAGTTCTGCCACAAACTTTCCAGACATCCACACTCAGTAACACTGCTTTCTCAATGAGTTTCCCAGAGAAATTAGTGCCCTAATTGGGGAAAGTTGCTAGAAATGTCTCAGTGTCTTCCTGTTGTAAAGAGACTGCATGGTCAGGTTAGTACAGGTTACTGTAGTATGGAAAGTAAGCACAAGCAATTTACTTAGAATTGCTTAATAGTTTTCATCTGTTCATATTCTGTTGCAACGTGGTATCTAGCACCTGTGATGCTTGGGTGAGTGTAATTGTCACACAGCCACTTATTTATTGGATCATTACACCACAAAACAGGTTAGAGGTGAGTCACCACTGTAATCTTAACATAATTTCAATAAATCCTCAGATAAGAAGCAAATCTGGCCTGCCATCAGTTTATTATGGTCAGTCTGTGCTGGAAAGTAATTCCCTTCCCTTGGTACCAATTTTCACTCATGTGTCACATGGAATACCTAGCACAGCAAGAACAATTCTTTAAAATAGCTCGTTTACATTTACATTTACATACAGGTTATGTATGTAGATAGATAATCATCCTTACAACATTAAGGGCTTTGCCTAGTTGTCTTTCAGAATCATTAAGGTAGCAAAGGCTAGTGCATATTAAGGTTCTTTTTTTCTGTGCTAGCTAATTTTCAGCAACTTTTCTTTCCCCAAAAGTCTCAGCTGCTTTCCAGGGATCCTTCCTTCCTAAACTCTATTGTGCTCCAATTATTCACTGCTCTGAATTTTCTTCCAGAACTGAGTTTGTGTAGTTCTTAGTGCTCTCTGCTGATGTTTCATTACCCAACTAGATAAACTGATCAATGTGAAGTTCATATACTGTTCTTATACAGTAGTTTGCCCTGCCAATTTTGGTAGGGTGTGGTTTTCTCCTTGGTAGTTCCAAATATTTTTTCCTTGATTGTTTGCCGGATGTCAATCCCTGGTTACTTAGGTATTGGGTACTGGAAATGATGCATTTCTAGTCTTTTTGTTTCCTTCTTTTTGTCTTATTTGAATGGTAAATATGATTTATTGCAAGAACACAAGCGAGTGTTCTTGCAATAAATGTTCAGATCAGACAAGGAGCCCTGAACTCATTGGTAGCCTCACATTTCAATGAACAAGGGCATACATTTAATTTCACAGCTACTAAGATTGTTGGCTGTGAAGGTACAAAGATAGTCAGGGAAATTATTGAAGCCTGGGAAGTGGGCCCCTTGTCAGTCAACAGGAATTCTTATCAGGTATTTAGGAGCAAAGGCTTGGCAGCACAAGGAAACAACAGCCAGTCACCAACCATCCACACACCAATCAGCTAATAGGAAGGCACCACACAAATACAACTCTTAGAATAGCCCAAAGCACATATTCCAATAGAAAGAAGTTGCCTGAGGATAGACTCCAGCACAAGTCTGAAAGTTCAGAAGACTAAACCTCTGGTCCCAGCTGATCTATGATTTATTTCTGTATTTCTATTGATGACTGATTTGTCTGAATGCCAAGCTTCCAGGAATTCTATAGAGCTTTTAGATTTAGCTTCATCTAGGATAATGACAGTTTCCCAGTTGAAACTATGGTTCTGTCTGTCTATGTGTTGTGAAATAAAGGAGTTTTCATTGTGTCCTCTGATTGCTAATTCATGTTCATGGAAGCGTTCTGTAGTTTTCCGTCTATGTGTCATACAAAATGGTTGCTGCAGTCTTCACGTTGTTATAGATGACTCTTGGTTTTTCCTCTTGGCTCATTGGTCTTTCAATTTATTTATTATTTGTAGGGCTTTAGTTGATGTGCACTACAGTGATTCCATGTGGTTATAATAGTCTGTTGGTTGTCTCTAAAATGTTTTTAATGTATGGTAGTGTTATCCTTTTCATAGCTTTTATGGATTTGCTGTAGAGAGATGAGTGATCAAATACTTTGGAAAAGTTGTGTGGCTATCCATTTTGTTAGAAAACGTTGTATAATCATTCTTGTTTTCTTTCTCTGGTTTTCTGTATTGCTGCAGTGGCTCAATGGCTTAACCAAAATTATCTTTTAGCATGCAATGGGAATATTTCTAGCGGATCTGGGCACCTTTCAGGTTAGAATTTAATGGAGATTTTGTCAATGTTTTCAAAAGTAATGTTGGTTTTGGGAAGTGTTGACAAATCTCCATTAAATTCCAACTTGAAAGACATTAGCTTTTAAAATAGTTGAATTCAAATAATTTTGTAAATGTTACGGATGGCTGGATGTGTTAATGCTAAGACAGTCTTATTACAGCCTGAGCAACCACTCTACCGTAGCCTTAATCTTTTAATTTCCATTTATTGAGTTGTAGCTTTTCTAGGTCTACCTTAGAAAGAGATTGTCTGTCTGATGGATAGATGAATCTTCCACAAAGATTCCTTGCTCCAACTCTTTCAGGTCCAAGTAAATAAAAATCACAGTGAAAATGTTTACCTTGAACTATCTTGGCAATAATCAGAAATGAGGTGGAAAATGCATACAGCAACCCTCCTAAACCATGATACCATGGAAACATCTACTGTCTTCTCATTATTATTATGGAAACGTGAAAAGTATTAGTCAATTCTTATTTAGCCAAATTTGTCCAAGTGTCAAAAGCCCCTTCTTGATGACAAATTAAAGAAAATCATCTGAATGAAAAGAGATTTCTCTGTTAGCTATCCACTGGTGTCTCAGCCAAGCTGCCTGGACGTTCATGTATATATATAATTTATCTACTACCTGAAATCTGTTAGACTCTAAATGGCTTGAGATAAGATATTCTTTAATATATTCCGATGAAATGAATTTCAAATGAGAGTCTGACTTCTCAATCAGCGAGTAGTTTCTACTGGGTATTTTGGAAGCATGATCTTCTAGTAACATGTGCACTTTTGTTGTCACTTCTGGTCAGATCAGAACATGTATATTTGAATTCAAGTGTTATTAATTCAGATAATGGCTGTCAGTTATGGTAGATTAATAAAATGGAATTCTCCTGTTGTGACCACTTTCCTTGGATTACTTTGCTACCTACTGAGGCTTTCCATTCTGAGAAACATTATGATCTGCAGCTAAACTCCTTCAAGTGTATTTCTGAAAAAATAGTCTGCCAAGCAATCCTGAAGCAACCAGATAACCCAGAGGGAACACTATAAGCTGTGTGGATTTAATAGGGACAATGAAGTTTTTGCAATGTCTTGAAACCGAAATAGATCCAAGCCACTGGAGCTGCAATCCCTTAAAGCTGTGAGAATGCTATCAAATAAGCAAAGAAGAAACCCTTTAGAAACTCTCCAAGAATTTGGTCATTCTTTTGGAGGACACGCACAAAAATTATCTTGCGTAGTACAATGTTTACAGACACTCAGAAATGAAGAATGTGTTGGGAAAGTTGCAAGAAGCTTTTGGATTAATTTACTAAAAAGCATAGTTCTGTAAATGTAATAATGTCTATTGCATGTTTAGAACTGAATTGGAGAGGGATGGAGCTATGATCAGCAGGCCTTAGTGCTTAAAATTTCCCCCAAGGCCACTATAACCATAGAACACAAATAGAAGCTAGATATTGACCACATGTATCTATTGATATAGATACCGTGTTGAGCCATGTGCAATCCTCCTGAATCCTCTTTTCACAGGCTGATCAGAATATAGAGATGTTCCTCCATCAGAAATCCCCAAGAAAAAAGCCTTTGATTTTAGGGCTTCCATTAGGAATTAGTGTGAAATTTATGGAACAATTTAACTTTGGATCCAGCAAAGCTTTTACAGGAAAAGCAAGCAAAATGGAGAAAACTCTATGCTTTCTGTAATCAAAAGGTATAATCAGAACCACTGATTCTGGTTTGGTTTTATTTTTTTATATAGTTGTTTTGTTTTTAAAAGAAACAGCACAGAGAAATAATATTCTGAAATATTTTAGCTTATAATAGTTTTAGTGCTGTTCTTCAGATGTTTTTACTAATAAATTAAAACTAAATTTGGTATTTTAGAAGTTATTTTATAATCTATACTGTTTGATCCTGTAAGTTGAAAATGAAACCATGGGTATTTTGTATAAAACCAAGATCATCACTCTTTGCTACTGCTATCAAGTTATTTATGCTTAACCAAGCATTTATTTATCAGTTCTTAATGACAAAGTCTAACAAGGTTATTACACCTGAGAGAAAAATATGTAAGACAGGTTTACTAATTAATCACAAGAAGGATTCAAGAAGGTCCGGCTATGTCTGTCTATAGAACATCTTATGATGTTATGATCTTATAAAACTCCTGCTATTACATTGTTTTAAATTATTGCAGCTTTTGGGGATGGGTGTTAATGTAGTCTTTCTATATCAGAACATACAAATAAATGTACCTAGTAAATTGTGGTTATTAATTATGCTTATTAATTGTGAGTAATTATAATCACTCTTAGCTGAAAAAAAATAATATAAGAAATTAAAATTAAACTCAGACAACATGCAAAGTAGTTTTACATCAAGATACTTCAGCTTTCAAGGTTAAGACAAAAATCCCAGCTTGCATAAAACAGTGTGGGCAAGAAAGTTTGGAGTATAGCTGGGCTTCACAAGCTGCACTTGTGGTTTACTGGCAAAACGTGCCCAATCTTTTTAGTAGTGTTCTTATTCTTAGCAGTGAATTCTGTAGGACACATGGGTATAGCAAAGGCAGATAATCTGATTCTCATTTTTCCTACTTTACTGTAAAGTGTTATGTGAAATCCTTGATTGACCAAAACTATCATGAGAAATAGGAGAAATAAATATGTATGTATGGGCACAACTGGTGATGATCAAGTTTTGCAGTCTAGAGATTGGTGTGAAATAGTAGTGGTATATTAAAGAATAGAATTGAAACAAATATTTTTACTTTAATCAAATAAACGAACTTTATATTCCTTCCTTTTACTTTTAACAATCTTGATTTTTAGTACTTTCAGATGAAGTGCTAGAACTTGATTTCTTTTCATGTTTTCTTGTCCCTTCTCACAAAATTCCTCAAAATTTTAACATGTCTCTTTTGTAAACCCACTAAGGGAAAATTATCCAGGCCGCTCTCCTGGTTTGTTATTTATATATCCATTTTAATTATTAAGACATCAGCAGAGTTTCATTTGTATGTCCAGCATAGCATCTTTTTACATATCATTCTTGTAGCCTGTCATTCTTAAATCCACTTTCAGATCATGCTCAATCTTGGAAGGTTAAACTTTTTACTCTTTTATTATATCCTTTAACTGTAATCTATCTATAGAGGCAAACAGTCTTCAAAAGAAACAAGCCCATTGTTCAAAAATATCCTTCAATCTTTATTCTGTATTAGTATGTCAAATCAATTTAACTTCTTTAATTGCAATCTTTAGTTTCTTCTAATTCCTTCTAATATCCAACCTTCAAAGTCTTATCTTATCATTTTTTCTAGAGGGAATTCAAAACAAAAGCATTTTTTCCACAAGAAGACTTCTTTCAGTTAGTTCCAAAATCTTATTTAAAATCCATCTGCACCCTTAGTCTGTTTGTAACTTGCCAAAATCAGTCACCTTTTTGCTGTTTTTACTCCTCCTTCCCATTTTTTTTGGAGTCTTGAAAGCTGTATTTAAAACTTACTTTGGTAAAGATTTTTTTTGCTAAAGAGTTTTTGGTAAAAACTTATAGGTGTTTTCAGACTTGTCGATCCAAAGATTTCTAATTTATAAATAGCTGTATAAATAACTGTATATCAGTATTACTAAAACATAATCTAAATTAACAATAGATAGTATACTCTTTAAGGTTTCCCATCTGCAATGTACATTTGCAGTTTAGAGCTAAAATAGTATATCCAAATTACTGTATTCTCTTCCATAGAAACCCTACACAACTAAATCATTTTGGGGAAGGTAGAGCAATTGTCTAAGGTAGCAGTTTTGTTCCTCTGACTTCTTTAAAGTTGGCTTTTTTCACTTCAGGTGATTTTTAAAAAGCAAAGCTGACTGTTGGGGGCGAGTTATTGGCCCCGATGGAAAGGGTGCGCAACTTGGGCATTCTCCTGGATGGACGGCTGTCTTTTGAAGATCATTTGACGGCCGTCTCCAGGAGAGCTTTTTACCAGGTTCACCTGGTCCGCCAGTTGTGCCCCTTCCTAGACTAGGATGCCTTATGCACGGTCACTCATGCGCTCGCGACATCTCGCTTGGATTACTGCAACGCTCTCTACATGGGGCTCCCCTTGAAGGGCATCCGGAGGCTTCAGTTGGTTCAGAATGCAGCTGTGCGGGTGATAGAGGGAGCCCCTCGTGGCTCCCATGTTACACCACTCCTGCGTAGACTGCACTGGCTACCTGTGGCCTTTCGGGTGCGCTTCAAGGTTTTGGTAACTATCTTTAAAGCGCTCCATGGCATAGGGCCGGGTTATTTACGGGACCGCCTACTGCCACCGATCGCCTCCCACCGACCCGTATGCTCTCACAGAGAGGGACTCCTTAGGGTGCCGTCCGCCAGGCAGTGCCGACACCCAGAGGAAGGGCTTTCTCTGTGGGGGCTCCCACCCTCTGGAACGAGCTTCCCCCAGGGCTTCGACAACTTCCTGACCTCCGAACCTTCCGCCGCAAGCTTAAGACACATCTATTTATTTGCGCAGGGCTAGCCTAGGGTTTTAGTTTTAAATTTAGTTTTTAATGGGGTTGTATATTATTTTATTTTAGTGATATTTTTAATTGGGCCTAATTAATAAGTTTTTTAATAGTTGTTTTTACTTGTATTATTCACATGTTTTTATCTGGCTGTGAACCGCCCTGAGTCCTTCGGGAGATAGGGCAGTATAAAAATTCGAATAAATAAATAAATAAAATAAATAAATTAAATTATTAAGCTTTTGGTGTTTATTTCATATAGTCCATAGTGACATATTGTTTCTGTAGCTTTCAGATTGTATTGCTTGGTGTGGTGAGTTTTGGGTTATGTGCGTGGCCCACATGCATGTACTCTACTGATGCCCTTCTGCAGAGTGCAGATGCCATTGTGCAAATATATATGAACATACACACCCAGCTACTATGCAGATCACTGTGCAACTGTTCTAGAATTGGTAACTAAACATGGAATCAGGTACTGCGTCAATCTAAGAAAATACAGAATTCTGAAAGCACATTTTACATGGACTTTTATCATGGAGATTAGATTAGATTAGATTAGATTAGATTAGATTAGATTAGATTAACAGAGTTGTAAGGGACCTTGTAGGTCATCTAGTCCAACCACCTGCCCAAGTAGGAGATCTTACACCATTTCTGACAAATGGCAGTCCAATCTCTTCTTGAAATCCTCCAGTGATTAAGCTCCCACAACTTCTGAAGGCACGTTGTTCCATTGGTTGATTGTTCTGTCAGAAAATTTCTCATTTCTAGGTTGACTCTCTTCTTGATCAGTTTCCATCCATTATTACTTGTCTGGCCTTCAGGTGCCTTGGAAAATAGCTTGACCCCTTCCTCTCTGTGGCATATATATATTTTCTGTATTTTTCAGAGTATAAGACGCTCCAGACTATAAGACGCACCTACCTTTTTTTGGGAGGAAAACAAGAAAAAAAAATCTGCCCTTGCCTCTCCCTCCTAGCAATTTGCCTCCTTGAAGCAAACAGCCCGTTTCAGTTTCATTTTCAGCACAGCCTGATTAGCATAAACGCTGATTGTCGGTTGGATTGGTCTCCCGACCACAGCTGTTTCAGACTGCAAGCATTGCCATACCCTATTGCAGCCTCCCTGCGCCCCATTTTCTGCCTCTGTGCGTCTATTCTGGCCTCTGCGCACCCCATTTTCTATCCATTCCAGGCGGTGGGGATCGGAATGGGCCAAAAATGGGGTGCCCGGAGGCTAAAAACGGGGTGCCCGGAGGCTGAAAATGGGGTGTGTGGAGCCGGCAATAGGCAATGGCAATCCCTGCAGCTGGAAACAGCTGATGGTCGGGAGGCCAATCCAACCGACAATCAGCTGCTTCTGCTAATCAGGTTGTGCTAAAGCTGAAACTGAAACAGGCTGCTTGCTGTTTGCTGCAAGGAGGCAAATTGCTGAGAGGCAGAGGCCAAAGGGTGGGAGCCGGCGGGTGGGTGGGGCTACATTCGATGTATAAGATGCACCCAAATTTTCACCCTCTTTAAGGGGGGGGGATGCATCTTGTACTCCAAAAAATACAGTAACATAAAATATAAGGCTTATTACATTTTCAGAATTACTATCTACGTATATCCAGCTAAATCTTTAACTATACAGTCCATACAGATAAGAATATTGACTTGAACATCTCTTATAATTTATTTTCTATTTCTGTTTTTCACATAGTATTGCTATTTACAGTATTCACATATGTACAGCATATAGAACATGATTTTGTTCTTTAATCATAAAATAAAATAATTACAGAATGTAATTCCACCCAAACTCATGATATTTTATCTGATTCATATGAGTACAAGATTTAGGCATATGTACATTATAGGCATATGTGCCTATAAATTATGACAAAATTAATTCTACAATTTGTATGAAAATAAAATTGTCTGGGATAAATTTTCAGAGTTATGATTGTTCTTTTAATCATAAACCAAGTATTCCATATTGTCAGTAAGATTTGGACCAAATTATTACTTATTTGGACAGCAAATTTAATTTAATCTTTGAACATGCTAATATAATCCTAAATAAGGTATGTGCCAGTTATAGATTTAATAGACTTATCTGAAAGTCACATTGTTAATTTGGAATAATATAAATTGAAAGCTGGCAGTTCAACTCACAGAGCCAGGATTTTAAAATGAACAGATTCATTTAACTTGAGCTGGTATATGATCAGATTTTGCCAGCTAATGCTGCCAAAATAATGTAATATATTTTGGATATGCTAATAAAGACATTTCTGCTATGGACATCTCTGGAGCTTTCAATACTAAGTTCTGCTTTTTATGTAAATGAAAATAGCTTCTTGGCATCAGTTTCTTATATTTCTGGATTTCTTTAAACATAATAATGCAATTACATCTAAGAAGCATGCAAATTATACTTGATATGCCCCTAGGTTTTCATTTTAGAATCAAATTTTTATCACTCAAGTAGTGATAGACATTTTCAGCAAGTATAGAAAACTGCTACTGAAGATGGAGCTCTTACTGAATTGAACTCTCTTATGATTATTTATAACTGGATAAACAGCTTGTCATATAAGGAGTATCTCAGTGACATATTTGTGTTACTCAATTTCACAAATACTTAAATGTTTTATTTTATTTTTTAAATGTTTTATTTATAGTTTATGTTTTATGTAAAACAGGAAACTTATTAAGATAAATACCGTATATACTCGAATATAAGCCGATCCGAGTATAAGCCGAGGTCCCCAATTTTACCCCAAAAACTGGGGTAAACTGGGGACTCGAGTATAAGCCGAGGGTGGGAAATGAGGCACCTACCGGTTGGGGAAACCCTCCCTCAGCTGAGAAGGCTGGGGGCTCCCCGCCCGCCTCTCACTGCACCGGCAGGGCTTCAGTCCGGTAAAATGTGAAAAAAAGAAAAAAAAAAACTCGAGTATAAGCCGTATATACTCGAGTATAAGCCGAGGGGCTTAAAAAAAAACAAAACTTGAGTATAAGCCGTATAGACCCGAGTATAAGCCGAGGGGACGTTTTTCAGCACAAAAAATGTGCTGAAAAACTCGGCTTATACTCGAGTATATACGGTACTTCAAATTAAGTTTGTGATCTCAAAATATCTGAGTCATAAATTCATATTATGTTTATTAGACGTGTGCGATTCATTCTTTGTGATACAACATGGAGTAGAAAAAGAACTCTGCCTGTTAAATTAATGTATTTCATGTGAAATTATTGAAGAAGTGACATATCTGTCTGCATTTTCTGACTTTTCTTATTTGCTGCTTTTCTGCTGCACCCTTTTCTCAATTTTCATGGGCTCATTGAGCAAGTACCTCCTACTCTAAATTAACATGCAAGATATTTGTGTGAAATCTAGTTTTCATTTAATCAGATGCCCAGAGTCATTTTGTAGGGAAGATGGGAAGCATAAAAGTTTAATTTAATTTAATAAATAAATAAAATATATTTAATACATTTATTAAAATAAGTAGATACATGCACATAGTATCATTCCAAGTCTGTCCATTACCAAAACAATAGACAGGTGGAAATTGTCCATTCCATCCAAGAGGGAGCGTTACTTCAATCCCTGTACATAGAGCAGGCTTCAAAAGAGGAGCACAAGATTGAACATTGCAGTGTAAACAGAACTTGAAACAAAGCAGTCACTGAAATTATTTTGTAATGAGCTTTTTAGCTTCTTCTTCATAAATCAGAAATTATTCCATCTTGGTTCCTTTGTATTCTTCTATCTGTTCAATCCAGCTTGCCCAGGAGAAGTCTGGCAGGTTATATACAAGTATGGCTTTGTTGTTCTGCCTTGACAGCAACGAATTAAATAAGTGAGAAAATATATGCATTATTAATAAATTGGTAAAATGAGTACCCAGAAGATTATATCTCTCACAACTATGCTGGTGTAGCTAACATTGCAAAGGTCAGAAGCAAGTGAAGTCGAGCAGTGTGCAGAATAATAATGCTAAACATGGACACTTAGCTGACTCCTGTGCAGAGTTGGCTGGCTGGCTGATTCTGGAATGAGTAACCTTTGCTTAATAATGGCAACTCAGCAAAGAAATGCATGGATATAAGTTTTTTTAGTATTTATATAGCCTCCTCTCTATATTGAGACATAAGTGTCTAAGACATCTCTCCTGTCTGTAATTACTGTAGGGATAAGAGACTTCTAGTGCACAGTCAGAGATATAGAGAGCTCAGAATCTATTATGTGTTTGCTGACAGGCACCAAAACACAGAGGAACAAATTCTGCTCTATTTTGTTTACGTTCCTTTTTATAATATTTAGTAGTTGCTCTATACGCTAATAAATAGATTCAGAAGAGAACCTGAACATAATAAAATTGAGAAATTTACAGAATGAAATATTCTGAGTGTGTTTTTTTAAGTACACATCAGTGTGCTAGACTTGTAAAAAAAATAGTTGTACAAAAATATAAGAAAATTATATGCTCAGTAATAACCTAACAATTGTAATATGTTCCTATATAATAACAATATTTTTTTTATTCCAGTGTGGCTAACATAAATACCTCATATATTTAATTTCAGATGGGAGATGAAAGAGAAAGAAACTCTGAAAGAGGAAGAAAGAGCGATGGTAGAGGAATTACAAAAAAAATATCTCACACCACTTTCTCTTGCTTCAGAAGATAAGGAATAACAGAGAATTTGATAAGAATATCTTTTAGTTATGCATTATTTTTGTCAAAGAAATAGATTTTTCTGAAAGATGGCATTGCAAAAGAAACACAACCCCAACTATATAATTTGTACATTTTCTATTTTATGCAAGGAACTGCTGCATCTTATATTTTATAAATGTGTTTTGATTATTTTCTACTAATATTTTGTCAGATACAAAATGAGAAGTTTTAACAATTGTTAATATAAAGGTAAATTATATATAGTGCACAGCATAATATACTAAAATCTACAGTAGAATCCAAACATACTTTAAATCTGTTATATATACTGTTTTTGGAACATTTAGAAAGCATATCTTAAACATGAAGCCTTTCCTTGTATCTTCTATACTAACTCTTAGATAAATATTAGATAAATAAATAAATAAATAAAACTATTATATGGTTCTTTTCTGGATATTTTCTAGATAGCTGCATATGTGTTAGAAGCAAAAGTAAAAATGACAGATGAATTGCTTTGCTTGATTTACTGCCATTACCATTACAATAGCGACCAAGTGATAAAAAGTAATTTTTTGATCAATCCTCACATTTACAACCTTCACTGATCTGTAAAGCAAAGATAAAGTACAAACATAAACGCAGTTTCACTTAGGAACTGCTTCATTTAGCAACTAAGTTGCTGATCCCGCTTGTAGTTCCTAAACAAGGACTGCCAGCATAGTTACATTCACACATATAACTTCTTTCTTTTTACATATAGTCCTCAACATGCAACCATTCGTTTAAACCATTCAAAGTTGCAACTGTACTGAAAAAAGTTATTTCCAGCTGGTCTTCACTCTTATGACCATCGCAGTATCTCCATGGTCAGCTGATCAAAATTTGGTTGCTTTACAACCATTTTATTTATTTTATTTTATTTATTTATTATATTTGTATACCGCCCTTCTCCCGAAGGACTCAGGGCGGTTCACAGCCAATAAAAAACACAATACATAGAATACAAATTAAAAACTATATAAAAAACTGATTCAATAACGGCCTAAAAATTTAGATACAATTTAAAACCCCATTTAAAACCCCCAATTAAAACCCATAAATTTAAAAAACTAACCCAGTCCTGCGCAGATGAATAAATGCGTTTTAAGCTCGTGACGAAAGGTTCGGAGGTCCGGAAGTTGACGGAGTCCCGGGGGGAGTTCGTTCCAGAGGGCGGGAGCCCCCACAAATACACAGATGTATTTATAATGGTTGCAGCATCTCAGGGTCATGTGATCACCATTTGTGACCTTCCCAGATAGCTTCTAACACGGAAAGACAATGGGGATGGACAAATTCATTTAACAACCATGTGATTCACTTAACTCTAGTGATTCACTTAACAACTGCAGTGATTCACTTAACAACTGTGATAAAAAAGGGTGGTAAAGTTGACTTTGACTCAATTATGATCCTAATTGTGGTCATAAGTCAAGGACTACATCTTGTGTCTGTCTATGTGTATTTTTTCTGTATTTTTTTAAAGAAGAGCACAAAGGATAAAACTGAGAAAATATCACAAGCTACCTTTTTGTCATATTGAAGTAATATGCATTTCAGAGACTACAAGGATGTACATCTCATAATTGGAGGAAATTCTTGCTTATGGACTGTCTTTGTAGAAAGGTAGCGGCTAGACACACTTTGGTTTTATTCAAACGGAGATTTGATTTTTCTTCTTACGAGAAACCAACACTTTGGAATAATTCTTATTTGATAATGGCTACTATTGGCATTTAAGAGAATCATCAAAATCAGCTACTAAATAACAATTTTAAAACTATCAACACTCTACAAAATGTATATTATTTACATAGAAATGGCAGTTAAAACTCTACACTGCTCAGCCTTGATATCCTTCTTCCTTAGAAATTGCAGAGATTTTAAAGTTATTGGAGATGGCCTTTATGGAACTCTAAGCCAATAATTGATTATTAACTTAAATATTTCAGATATATATTCGAATAATCTCCTGGAAATTTGGAATATCAAATTGGAGTATCCTATACAACCAAATGAAAGGCTCCCAGTTTTAAAGAATATAGGTAGTCTTTGGTTAATAATGGCAATTGTGACAGGGGTTTCGATGACTAAGAAATACTGTCAATAAAGAGCGATGTCCCATGACTGCGCCACTTAGCGATGGAAATTACAGCAGTTCTATATAGGAACTGCAGCAATATTTTAGCTTCAAAAAGTTTCAAAGCAGTTGGCGCATTCTATGTGTTTCTGGATAAAAAGACTGAAATCCTCCTGAAGTCTCTTGAGCATTGGGATAATATCAGACATAAAAGTATAAATTCTCTGAATTGGGAAGCAGAAAACCCAAGTACTCAAAACAAGATTGTTATTCTATTTTGTTATTTGAATTGAACAGAATTTTTTGAAGTCCCTCAGAAATTGCACACACATCATTTTCTCAAGGTATATTTATAATGAATGTTCCCTACAGAAGTGAACCTGTGCTCCCACAGATCTCTAAAGACTTTCCAGGTTGAGATAGTATGAAACAGAATGTGCATGAAGCAATATATACATCCATTAGCCAGTTTGGAGGATGAAAATTCCCAAATAAAAACCACTTAAAGCCATAAAAAAACATGTTCTGCAGAAGATCACTTCTACAATTTGATGGGAGCAGGAGAGGGGTGCCTTTTTGAGTAACTGTTTTTAGTAACAAGGAGTGCCTTCGATTAATGTTTCTAGTTTTTTGAAGTAACCCACAAAAATATGAAATTCTGATAAAGACTGGTCCAAACTGGCCAGAGACAAGAATTACTCAGAGTTGAACTTTAATCATCTGAAAACTCACACCTACTGAATGTGTAATTGGTCATTAACAAGATCATGCTAAGAATATAATGGAATATTATATGAACTACATATAAAGTTACTGAAAAAGCACATTATATCACAGATGTGTCAAATTATGCTGACCAGTGGATGAACACATTCAAAACCCAGTATGTATGAGCAGTGATATTTTCTTTAGAAGGGGCCTCTCTTGAATCCGGGGGGGGGGATTTCTCTTTTATTTATGCAAAAATAAATATTAATATACCTTTCCAGCTCAAATCCTATTTTGGCAAAGCCACACCAAGCTAAGGACCTTTAACAAATTTTCCTAGAATTATAGCCTCTTTGCAGCCTCCGTACTTAAGATTACCAGATCTCCGGGTCAGATGGCAAAGTCATGTCATCAGAATCTTGGGAAGGCCAGGTGACTTTTCTCCTGGGTCCTGTCACATGATATTCCTTTGTGGATGGGACCCACGTCTCCATTCAGAAGGGATATGATTGGAGAGGGGTGGTCCCTCACATAACCCAGCTCATGACATGTAGGGCTTTACAGATCATTACCAGTATCTTGAATTGAACCTGGAAGCAAACTGATAGCCAAAGTAGCTTGCAGAGTAGAAGTGTAACCTTTGCTGATATACAGGCACATATAACTGCCGATGCGACTATAGTTTGTACCAGCTGAAACTTCTAGATGTTAGTAAGGCAGTAGTGTAGTATTTGTTACAGTAATCCATGTGGGAGGTGATCAGGGCATGAGTTACTGGTGTAGGAATTGATGCAACTGGTGCACAATCTGAAGTCATGCAAAGGGCAAAGACTATCTAGCCACAACTGCCATCTGCTCATTTCGTTAAGAGTCATGAGTCCAAAAGACTCTGGATTGTGCACTTCACACAATGCCTACAAAGGACCTCACCCAGCAGTCAAGTAATGTTAAATAGGAGTGGAGAAAGAACATGTGGCATCACACAACATGAAGTAACACCTCAGAACTCAGCATGTTTCATTCCTAGTTCTTTCTGAATTCATCCACTATTACTGAATCCGCTTGTCAGCTTCACTTTACACTGTATTCTGATTTGCAAGTGTTGACTATTCAATAAGCCGCGGCTATGCAAACTATGATTCGGTTTATCTAAGTCTTCTCTGATCTGGGCTGCAAAAATGCGGCTGACCGCCAGACGGCAGTAAAAAAAACCCCCAGGCCTGCCTTTGCCATTTCGCTGCCGCCTAATGCCTGACAGCGTTTCTGCAATCCCAGATTCCACAGCCCAAGATTTCGGACGCCGCGTGAACTCAGCCGAGAGGACAGCACTTCCGATCCCCGATGCATCAGTTCTACGGTCAGTCACTTTTTTTTTTTTTCCTGGGATAACGAATGGAAAGATCGAAGGCCTCATTCCGCACCTACAGAAAACACGCGTGACATTCAAACGCCACTCAGCCCCAGCCCTCCAGAGCAGGATGCTGCCGGGGAGGGGATATCCGCGCAGGGGAGGTGGGGGGGGGGGAGGGAACCGCGAGCAAGAGCGCGGAAAGCGCGAACTTTCCGACGCCCCGGCTTGATTCGGTTCGCGTCACCGGAACCGGAAGTGGGATTGGGGGAGGAACGGAAGGGGCGGGACAAGCCAAAGCCAAACAGTAAAGAGGAGAAGCGGCGGTGCGTCTCTCGGTAACAGTTTTGGCCCCGCCCCCTTTCCCGGAACTGCAGGTACGTGTAGCCGCTGCGCTTTGCTTTTTGCGTACGCCGACGGCAGGCATGGCCCCTTTCCCCTCGGCTCCGGCGACGACAAGCCCTCCCGACCCCCCCTCCTCACCCCCACCCCATTCTCAGGTGCGCGTGTTGAGAGTGAGGAGGGAGGGGCGGTGCAGGAGAAGGAACCTTCCCTCCACTCCTGCTCTGCGTCCTTGGCCTTAAACGTGCCTGGGAAGCGGAGGGCTCCCCTACCGGCGCTATCGACGGGCACGGCTCGGCTGTGGTTACCTGCCACAGGAGGAGCGGAGGGGAAACCCCTGGGGCGGGGACGGCCCCGTGTCCCTTTTTGAGGTGGGGCTGTGGGGGGGGGGTCGCCTGTCACGAACAGGAAGTACAAGCGGGCGTATCCTGGAGAACCGACGCAACTGCTTGTCCTTCCCCACTTGGCCGGGCGCCTTTTCTAGATGCTTTTTTTTTCGGGGTCTCTTGAGAGATCGAACCTGACCTCTCAGGTGCTTCCGAGGAGCGTCCTTTTTTAAAACTAGGCACTTAAAAAGAGACGACTCGGCTTGAAAAAGAAAGAAAGAAAAGCTGCCTACCTGGATTGGGGGGCGTCTGATCAATTTTTGTTGTCCTCAATACGGGCAAGCGTTGTGTTTGAAGCCGAACTGGAGGTTTCAAAAGTGCCAGAATGATCTGCGTTTCCTGCAGAATAAATAACACCTTGAGATCAGTCACTTACAAGGTTCACCGACGTGGGTTTTTGTTTTTTTTTAGTACTAGATCTCCCAAAGTCCCTCACTGAGGTCATATTCGTCAACGTAAATTAAGGATGGTGTAATAAAGTATTCTGTTCCTAATTCAGCTTGCAAAATGGTAATAAAAACTAGGGTAATTATCTTCTGCACTAATATTAGTGCTGTTGCTATGGAAACCAGTTGTAATTCTGCAGGATTAGAACAGATATGTTTACCATTGTTTACTTAATCTAATAGTTGGGATTCACAAATAATGCAGTCTGGTTGATTGACCCTATTCTAAAAGTAGGTTGTGCAAATTGAGCTGTCCATGTTGTAAAAAAAAACTATAGCTCTAAGTGGAATGTAGGTTTGAATGCATCATTGAAAACTACTGAATTATGCTTTTTTTCTTCAGTATGCCAATAGAGAACAAAGAACATTCCATTCTATAATGCCACATAATCATTTTATCTAGTACATTTTTCTCCAGCCTGGCACCCTTCATAGTTATTGGATTGTATTCTTGTGAACCCAGACATTACTTTTAGCATCTGTGATGATAACAGATCGTAGATTCCCATTATTAACTTAACAACTGCTGTGATTCATTTAACAGCTGTGTTAAGAAAGGTTGTAAAATGGGGCAAAATTCACTTAATAACTGTCTCACTTAGCAGCAAAAATTATTTGGGGTCTTAAGTCGAGGACTACCTGTATATGTGTTGTTGTAACAACAGGACACAACAGTGTAACAGCGTAAAATACAACAAAGCAAAATAAGGAAATGGAATGCTGGTGTATAAATGTTAACGCCTTTTCCTATGAGGCACTGGTAATATTAATCAGATATTGAGGAGAAGCTTTTATGTTTTTTTATAGTACAGTAATAGTATCAGGATGAATATTTACATAACTATTCTTCAGTTTCATCTTTATTGCCATCTCTTTCAAGAAGCATATCTGATGTTCTAACTCTTCCACGGTCCCCAGAGAAAATAGAGAAAAGTCTGGTACACTGGTTTCCAGTGGTATAAACCAGTTTATACCATTTTTTCCATTTGGAAAAAATAAAACTTTGCAAGGTGGAGTTCTTGCAGTCTTTCTATTTTCTTATAATGCCCCAAAGTACAAGGTGTAATGGAAAGTTACCCTACATAGATCCACATATAAGTAGCAGGGGTGCATCTTCATTGATGTTCCAATTCCTTTGGAATTGAAAAACTTAAGGATAATACACTCACTGTGCATTGGGCAGTTGCTAAAACGGTGGATCAAAGTGTGTTCCTGTAAGGCAGGGTGTCATTTGCTTATTTCTACCATGTTTCTCCAAAAAGAAGGCCACTTATTTTCTTTTGACCCCCGAAAAAACGGCTAGGCCTTCTTTTTGGAGGATTCTAATTATTGACTCATCTTGTGGCAGTGGCACTGACAGCCCCCGCCAGCAGGAGTCCGCTGCTGGCCCATTTCTTTGGCTGCTTGCTGCCACAATAAGCAATCGGGAAACAATATCAATATAAATCATAAGGATACAAGCAACAAGGTTACAGTCATTCAATCATAAGCCATCATAAGTGGAAGGAGATGGGTGGTAAAAACGATGAGAAGATTAATAGTAGTGCAGACTTAGTAAATAATTTGACAGTGTTGAGGGAATTATTTGTTTAGTGATGGCATTTGGGAAAAAACTGTTCTTGTGTCTAGTTGTTTGGTGTGCAGTGCTCTATACCGTCGTTTTGAGGGTAGGAATTGAAACAGTTTATGTCCAGGATGTGAGGGGTCTATAAATATTTTCACAGCCCTCTTTTTGACTCGTGCTGTATACAGTTCCTCAATGGAAGGCAGGTTGGTAGCAGTTGCAGTTCTAATTATCCTCTGAAGTCTGTGTCTGTCTTGTTGAGTTGCAGAACCAAATCAGACAGTTACAGATGTGCAGATGACAGACTAAGTAATTCCTCTGTAGAACTGGATCAGCAGCTCCTTGGGCAGTTTGAGCTTTCTGAGTTGGCGCAGAAAGAACATTCTTTGGATTAATGTATCTGAAATGATATACACT
Source organism: Ahaetulla prasina (assembly GCF_028640845.1). Lineage (NCBI taxonomy): Eukaryota > Metazoa > Chordata > Lepidosauria > Squamata > Colubridae > Ahaetulla > Ahaetulla prasina. The sequence goes on from NC_080540.1 coordinate 260,681,336, forward strand.
AATACAGTGTTATGTGAAGTTTGCTTATTCACACATACCTTTCGCTTGTACAACTTCATTAAAATTGCTCTGAATAGTCAATTAGAAGTTACCATATTAACATTCTCTAATATACTTTTCCATCTTTAATACATTGTGAAATGCATAAACATTTTCTCAGTATCTATTTATCACTTAGTATTGATGTTTAAATAGTGTATCAAAATGTAAGAAATTGTCAGCTTCCTTTTTTAGAATACATTCATTTTAAAAGCAATTCATTTTTTATCTGCCTCGAGTCGCAAAGTATATTATTGTTTTATAAAGAGTTTGTTGGAAGCCTTTAACTATAGATATGGTCATTGTTGGGTGTGATCTGACTTATTATTTATATTGTTTAAATCCTGAAACCCTTAAACAGCTTCCAGAAATTTTAATTCAAAATCTTATACACATTAAAACAACACTAATAAAATGAGAAAATAAGATGTATCTTATAATCTCATAAAAACCAAGATATAAGCATACATATACATGCATTTATAATTCAGATGAAACTTGTTGAAATTCAGTGTAACAGAGCTAAAAGAAAAGTACTGTATAATGAAGTTAGTGTTCCAGATTTTTATTCTTATTAAAATTGTTGAAATGCATATATTTGCTACAAAAATCTTAATGTTTGTTAGTACATAACAATGTGAACATTTATTTTCACTCCTGAACATAATTAAAACTTCACACAAGGCAAGATTAAAAATGAACATTTATTATCCCTACTGAAAATGTGTTATCATAAAAGCTTGAACCCAATATTGAAAAAATAGTTTCTGGCAAAAAAATGCAAAGTTTCTCACAAAGATTTTGACTCTTGTGATGGTGACATGTTTTGAAATGCACATTTATGCACATTTTTATAGGTAGCTCTTTGGTTATCACAACAGTTGGGACCTATAGTGCTGTTACTAAGCAATGTGGTTGTGAGGTGCAATATCACTTGACTGCACTGCTTAGCAATAGCAATGCCACCAGTCCCAGGTACCATCATGTCGGGACCATGGGGTTGTTAAGAGGGAAGAGCCAGGTTTAATAGTCTTTGGGAATGACCTTGGGAGATGGAGCAAAGAATGCTGTCTAGGAACAGTCAAATAATAGACAGCATAGTCGGCAACTGCATAATTTATTTATTTTATTTATTGATTGATTGATTTTGATTTTTATACCGCCCTTCTCCCGGAGGACTCAGGGCGGTGTACAGCCAAGTAAAAATTCAATATATAAACATTAAAAGAAGTTAAAAAGAAATATTATACTGTGGCCGAAATTTTAAAACCATTTAAAATCTTAAAACATAAATACCCCAATAAAATTTCAATCCAGTCCCGCTTGAATAAATAGGTGCGTTTTCAGCTCACGCCGAAAGGTCCGAAGATCAGGCAATTGACGTAAACCGGAGGGAAGTTCATTCCAGAGCGTAGGAGCTCCAACAGAGAAGGCGCTCTCTGTGTGAGCGTACGGGTCGGTGGGAGGCACAAGGTAACAGCAGGCAGTCCCGTAAGTACCCGGGTCCTAAGCCATGGAGCGCTTTAAAGGTAGAAACCAAAATCTTGAAGCGCACCCGAAAGACCACAGGAAGCCAGTGCAAGCTGCGCAGGATTGGTGTTACATGGGAGCAACGAGTTGCCCCTACTATTACCCGCAGCTGCATTCTGACTAGCTGCAGCCTCCGGTGCACTTCAAGGGCAGCCCCATGTAGAGAGCATTGCAATAGTCCAAGTGGAAGTGACAAGGGCATGAGTGACCGTGCATAAGGCATCCCAGTCAAGAAAGGCGCAACTGGCGCACCAAGCGTGCTGGTGGAAGGCCCTCTCTGTGTGAGCGCACGGGTCGGTGGGAGGCACAAGGTAACAGCAGGCAGTCCCGTAAGTACCGGGTCCTAAGCCATGGAGCGCTTTAAAGGTGGTAACCAAAATCTTGAAGCGCACCGAAGACCACAGGAAGCCAGTGCAAGCTGCGCAGGATTGGTGTTACATGGGAGCAACGAGTTCTTCAGTCGTGCCGTGGGCAAGATCCTCAGGGAACGGCCCAAGCTCCGTCCGGAACCTCTCAGGGTCCATCAGGCGCCTGGGACGGAACCAACGCATTGGCTCCGTCTCCCTGCAGTGGTGAGCGGAGGTCTGAAAGTCCAGGCGAAGGAGAAAATGATCCGACCATGACACCGTCATTCCGGTTCCGTCATTAAATCTCTAATGGGGAAAGCAAGAGGCTTCCCTAATTTCTCATGCTGTAAAAGTGATGGTGAGAGGATTGTACTTTCAGACTTGCAAGATTCTATTAACATAACTTTAGAATAAAGTAGAATTAGCTTATCTGTTTGTGTTTCCTTCCTGATTTACCTTGTGAGGTTGCTAGTAGGAGTCCTAGACTAGGAATGCGGGGTGGGGGCTGCTACAGGTGATGCTAAGAGCAGGTGGGCTAGTGAGGACTGCAGATGGGTGCTACAGAGTGAAGCTGGGCCAGCAAGGACTGTAGGTAGGTGCTGAGGAGCTGGCAAATTCTGTGGGTGGGTGGTTGCTGGTTCTCAAGGAGTATTGTAATCTAATTTGTCCTTTTTTTAAACCTTCTTTAGCCTTCCTGTTGATAGTTTTCTATTAGTATGAATGCATATTGAATTTGGGGGAGGAAGAAGATACTGGTAATCTAGATGTACCAGGAAAAGATAGCTAACATTTGAGAATAAGCACTGCAGATCTGTGGACTTAAAAATGATTGAGAATCAAGCAGATTTAATCTGATATGTCAGGAAAAGCGACTACAGAGGCAGAAAAATTACAATGATGAGTAATTTTTTTTGAAGTAGTAGGTTGTAGTAGGTTGTAGTAGGTTGTAGTAGGTTGTAGTAGGTTGTAGTAGGTTGTAGTAGGTTGTAGTAGGTTGTAGTAGGTTGTAGTAGGTTGTAGTAGGTTGTAGTAGGTTGTAGTAGGTTGTAGTAGGTTGTAGTAGGTTGTAGTAGGTTGTAGTAGGTTGTAGTAGGTTGTAGTAGGTTGTAGTAGGTTGTAGTAGGTTGTAGTAGGTTGTAGTAGGTTGTAGTAGGTTGTAGTAGGTTGTAGTAGGTTGTAGTAGGTTGTAGTAGGTTGTAGTAGGTTGTAGTAGGTTGTAGTAGGTTGTAGTAGGTTGTAGTAGGTTGTAGTAGGTTGTAGTAGGTTGTAGTAGGTTGTAGTAGGTTGTAGTAGGTTGTAGTAGGTTGTAGTAGGTTGTAGTAGGTTGTAGTAGGTTGTAGTAGGTTGTAGTAGGTTGTAGTAGGTTGTAGTAGGTTGTAGTAGGTTGTAGTAGGTTGTAGTAGGTTGTAGTAGGTTGTAGTAGGTTGTAGTAGGTTGTAGTAGGTTGTAGTAGGTTGTAGTAGGTTGTAGTAGGTTGTAGTAGGTTGTAGTAGGTTGTAGTAGGTTGTAGTAGGTTGTAGTAGGTTGTAGTAGGTTGTAGTAGGTTGTAGTAGGTTGTAGTAGGTTGTACATTTATAATTCCCCGGAGCCAGCCTCGTGTCACTTCCTGAGTAGCCAGCACCAGCCAGGAAGGACACGGGTCCAGTAAACATGTCGCATGTAGCCTCCCCAGTAACCTGTCCACGTCCTCGAGAGCCACAGTCTCAAACTCATCCCAAATAACCTCAACAAGACGTGCCTCTGCCATCCCACTTGGATCATCGCAATTTTGGTCTAGACTATCCTGAAGCTGAACGATTTTATCGTATAGATAACCATTAAACTCCTCAGCACGTCCCTGTAGGGGGTCATCCCGCCCCTCCTGATGAAGGAGGGAGCAAGTCACCCGGAACAGGGTGGCCGGGCGGTTATCTGCCGATGCAATGAGGGTGGAAACGTAGGAACGTTTCGCCTCCCTCATTGCCACTAGGTAGGTCTTAGTAAAAGATCTCACTAGTGTCCGATCAGCCTCGGAACGGCTAGACCTCCAGGTACTCTCTAGGCGTCTTCTCCGGCGTTTCATCTCCCTCAGCTCCTCAGAGAACCAAGGAGCCAAGTGAGATCAGAGGCCGCAAAGGCACGACACGGTCCAAAGCCCCCGTCGCGGCCCGCTCCCAGGCCGCAACGAGTTCTTCAGTCGTGCCGTGGGCAAGATCCTCTCAGGGTCCATCAGGCGCCTGGGACGGAACCAACGCATTGGCTCCGTCTCCCTGCGGTGGTGAGCGGCGGTCTGAAAGTCCAGGCGAAGGAGAAAATGATCCGACCATGACACCGGTTCCGTCATTAAATCTCTAATGGGGAAAGCAAGAGGCTTCCCTAATTTCTCATGCTGTAAAAGTGATGGTGAGAGGATTGTACTTTCAGACTTGCAAGATTCTATTAACATAACTTTAGAATAAAGTAGAATTAGCTTATCTGTTTGTGTTTCCTTCCTGATTTACCTTGTGAGGTTGCTAGTAGGAGTCCTAGACTAGGAATGCGGGGTGGGGGCTGCTACAGGTGATGCTAAGAGCAGGTGGGCTAGTGAGGACTGCAGATGGGTGCTACAGAGTGAAGCTGGGCCAGCAAGGACTGTAGGTAGGTGCTGAGGAGCTGGCAAATTCTGTGGGTGGGTGGTTGCTGGTTCTCAAGGAGTATTGTAATCTAATTTGTCCTTTTTTTAAACCTTCTTTAGCCTTCCTGTTGATAGTTTTCTATTAGTATGAATGCATATTGAATTTGGGGGAGGAAGAAGATACTGGTAATCTAGATGTACCAGGAAAAGATAGCTAACATTTGAGAATAAGCACTGCAGATCTGTGGACTTAAAAATGATTGAGAATCAAGCAGATTTAATCTGATATGTCAGGAAAAGCGACTACAGAGGCAGAAAAATTACAATGATGAGTAATTTTTTTTGAAGTAGTAGGTTGTAGTAGGTTGTAAATTATATTGATGTGAGAAAAATGAAAAGTGAGGTTGTAAAACTTGAAGCTGTTGTAATCCCAGTCATAGTAGACCCTCAAACTCTAGATATTAGATTACAGATTAACAATTATTTCTGTGTTACTTCTAGTATATTATATGATCATCATATTTGATTAAGAGGTTTCTTAAAAATGAATTATTTTTGAATTATGAATTAAGACCTGTGGTGGCGCAGTGATTAGAATGCAGTACTGCAGGCCACTTCTACTGATTACCAGCTGCCAGAAATTTGGCAGTTCGAATCTCACCGGCTTAAGGTTGACTCAGCCTTCCATCCTTCTGAGGTCAGTAAAATGAGGACCCAGATTGTTGGGGGCAATATGCTAACTGTAAACTGCTTAGAGAGGGCTGTAAAGCACTGTGAAGCAGTATATAAGTCTTAAGTGCTATTGCTATTGCTATTCCTATTATATGCTTAAGAAATGAAGACAGATGACCAAGGACAGAGAATTTTGGGGAATGGGATAAAAATTCATGCTGACTGTTACTGATTTTTTTGAAAAAACTGCAAAAGCTTTAGCAAATATGGAGAGCACAGGCAACTGAGTGTATTTGCAAAGCAAATTGGGAATGGAAAAGAAAGTGCAAAAGCAATCCCTTAAATTAAGAATTATTGTTAGGGAGGATATCTAGAATTATATGCCTATGAGATACATTTTATGACAGATGTTGGAAATATTTTTTCTTGAGTCATATTATTTGTTTATTTAGCAACACTTCTAGCCCATTCCATTCCATTCTAGCACCTTTTTTTCAGATAATGCTGATTTTAAAAAAACTTCGATTTCTGTAATGATTTTTCCTAGTCAGGATATTTCAGGAAAATAAATTCAGCATTTCTAATTTATATTTTTTTTTCAGGTTATCACCTCAAGATTGATGCATGTTTTCATCATTGCCTTAAGCTTGCTGAGAGTTTGGATAAACATGGCGCAACTCCAACAAGGAGGTCCTGATGAAAAAGAGAAGACTACAGCATTAAAGGGTACAAATTAATTTGGAACTTCTCCTCCATAGGCACTCCGTAGACTGTGTTCTGATGAACTATAATTTTGTGGTTAGTAAAACAGGTGAGCAAGTGCAAATGATACAACCCACATTTCTTGGCTGCAATAAACCTCTTACATATATCCATAATCCAGAATTTTTTATTCTTTGCTTCCAAAAAAGATATATCAGCATGCAACAGGATTGCTGTTAGCTGTGATAGAGATGCCAGTTGGATCCCCTTGATGGCAAAATCCTATTATGGAAAGAAAAATGCTACAACTTACGCATGTTAGTCAACACACAGAAGGAACAAAGTAGTATGCAGGAAAAGCTTTAAAAAGTAAACAAACATACCATAATTGTTTGCAAAAGTTGATACTGAATTAATGTAATAATAATTTCAAACTTATTTCTGTGGAAGGACATACAAAATTCCACAATGGCAGCCTGGTTGAATTAGATTTCTCTCCCTTTCTCTCTCTATTGGGAGGAACTGTTGCTTATTTGGTTCACTTTTAGATTTATATAACTTTTAATCTGATACAGTTTGGGATTTTGAATCCTAATCCCTGCTGAACTCTCTTCAACATGCCTGTTTTTCTTCCTCTGAACATAAACTGGAATACTATATCCCATTTTATATGCTGTTTTTAGTCTTCAGAAATAGAGTGCCATATAAACTGTCAATCAATGTATGCTATCCTGAATTATGTAGAAAACTGACAGGACACAAATATAATCAATATGCTCCTTGGAGGCAGTATTCACACGATGGCTTCAGACATTTTCACTCTGTAGGAGGCAGGACAATTGAATCTCCTCACTCTTACAATGCTGTCTTCTTTTGCACTTTCCCTCAATCAATTTAGGTGCAAGTTCTGCCTCATGTATTATTGTTATTATTACAATGGATTTGTATCACTACTGCTTATCTTTGTTTTGTCCAGAGAGAAAGAGAGTATGTATGTGTGTGTGTGTGTGTGTGTGTGTGTGTGTGTGTATGTATGTATAAAATTGAAGTTAGGTGGTAAATATTTACATAGATTTGTTTGAATAGCCTTCCAAGAATAATTCAAACGTGCTTAGTGGTTTACTCATTTAGGAAAACACATTTCTCATCTCCAAAATTACTGTGGGTGGCTTGCAAATTTAAAAAGATAAGCATTACAATGTGGGTGGGGGGGAATCATAGTTTTTGAAGGAGAGTATTCCATAACGTTGGAATGGCCATAGAAAAAATCTGTGATTCTTTTCCTAGCCAGTAGGTGTTAAATTGGGATAAAATCAATCTGTAAACACATATTTAAAGAACATCCTAACTCTTTCCCAAAAAGAGAAAAGTAATGTTTCTTAAATCAATTCAAATTTAAATGTTCAGCATAAAAGAAAGCTTTGAAAAATAACAAAAATACAGAAGTGAAAGATTTTTGCCCCAGCTCCTGCAAATCTAGCAGTTCAAAAGCATGCAAATGCAAGTAGATAAATAGGTACCACTTTGATGGAAGATGATAATGTTTTGTGTGCCTTGGCATCTAGTCATGCTGGCCACATGACCATAGAAGTGTCTTTGGAAAATGCTGGCTTCCTCAGCTAAGAAACGGAGATGAACACTGACCCCTAGAGTTGGATATGATTGGACAAGGGAAACCTTTTCCTTTATTTTTAATATTGAAGTATCTTTTATTGCTTTTGTTAGTCATAGATTCATGGATTTGTCAAGTCAGAAGGGATCTTGGAAGTATTCTAGACCAGCTTTCTGCCAAAATAGGACTCCTCAAACATCCTAGTCAAATTGTTGTTCAACCTTTGTTTGAAAATCTCCAGTTATGGCGCACTAGCAGCTTCAGATGGCTGTTATTATGTTGCTTTACAGCTATCACAATCAACAAATTCCTTAGCTTTCTCTAAAACTACCATCAGTTGTTTTTTGTAAATTGAAAATAAATCCAAACTCTCTTCCCTGTGATAACATTTCAAGAATTGGAGAACTATTATCATGTTTTCCCTTACCTTTCTTTGCTATCAGTTATTTTAACCCTTCTTCATAGAATTTATCTTCCAAGATCCTCACATTTAAGAGCATACTGTTGCTCTTCACTGTTGATTCAGCCCAAGACTGCACTTGCTCCTTTGACAGGTACAGCACAGTGCTAACTCATCCTTAATCTGTTGAAATCCTCCTAACAAGTACTACTGAGAAGTGAGGTGCTGTTTGTTCTATACATGTGCATTTTTTTTAATCTAGTTGAGTGCAAAAGTTAACATTTCTCACGATTGCATAGGATTTTGTTGAATAGGATACAATATTCAAGTCTATCAAGACCTTTTTGAACCCTGAGTGTGATGTGATCTCTGCAGATTTGCTGAGTATCCCTCCTATTTCTTCATCTAAGTCATAAAAGTATTGAAGAGCAGTGGGCCCAAGTTGAAACCTTTCCATGTACACATAAATCCATTAAGGAGCATGTATTATGCATGATTGTTTAACCAACTGTGAATCCATCTGGTAATAGGACCATTATTCCATTTTATTAAGAGGCTGTGGCCTAATCCTATCTCAACCCTTACTGAAGTTGTGAAGCTTAGGTGTATTATATCCATATAATATAATCCATATAATAATTTTTTGGTTTACTAATCTCATTACATTAATCCAAAGAGATTGTTTATTTTTCACATTTTTGAACAGCCGAGAATTCTTTGACAGGTCCTGCAATGTATCTTCCCAGCCTCACCAGTTGAAATGGGCTAATGTAAGTCACAAGCTTTGAATTGGACCCAGAAGCAAACTGGCATCCAACACAGCTCATAGAATAGAAGTGTTACAGGATCCCTTCTTAGGGTGTCTAAAATTACCTGTGTGGCCACATTTTGTACCAGCTGAAGCTTGCGAATACTTTTCAAGGTTAGCTCCATGTAAAATACATTGCACTAGTCTAAATAGGAAAGGACCAGGGTATGATTGACTAATGAAAACCTCCATATCCAGAAAAGGGCATTCAGTTTCCCATCCAGGCCGCCATAACCTCCAGGCACCATGATAAAATGTCCACTGCAAATTTTAATGCACCTGGGATGGAGACATATAACCGGCTATCATCACCATACTGATGATACTTCATCCCATAGTGATGGGGGATCTCATACAGAAGTTTCATGTAGGTGTTAAAAAGGAGTGGAGAACACAGAACCCTGTGGCACCCCACAAAACTGGATCTCCCTTTTAACATTGATTGGGACCAACCTCAGAGGAAGGAGGTGAACCAGCACATAACTGTGCCACCCACACCCAACTCCCAAAGTCAGCCAAAAAAAATACCATGGTTGATGGTAATGAAAGAAGATGCACTACCTCCACCCTGCTCCTGCCAGAGATTATCCATGAGTGTGACGATTGTTGTTTCAGTCCCATATCTGGACGTGAAACCTGACTGATAAAGGTCCAGATAATCTATTTCTTGTAGGATCCTCTGAAGGGGCAATGTCAGCATCTTCTCCACCACCTTCCCAAAAAATGGGAGATGGGAGAGTAGACAAAAATTATCCAGAATGGTAAGATTCAGCGACGGCTTCTTGAGAGGGGGCACAGCAACACTAAAGGAGCTGGAAAACTCTGTCTAACAAGGATGAATTCATCAACACTTGGATACATCCACAGGACACCTCAGGTCCAACAGAATCAAACCATTCCCAGATAACTGGGTAAATCTGCTCCCTGGGCATCTCCACAGTACTTGCACTGTGCTTCACATTCAACTGGGAATGAATCAGAGTGATTTTATCCTCCAGAAGCATGGAAAATTCTTCCACATGGCCCTTCAAATGGGCCTCTGGGCTCATTTTCCTGAGAACTGTCTGGGTAACCCAAAACAGGACCACTGGGTGGCATTCTGTGGATGCAATAACAGCGGAGAAGTATTGTGATTTGTTGAACATGATCTATTGTTAACCAAACCAAGCTGGCTTCTAATAAATATATTGTTGTTTTCAAGTACTTGCAATATTTTCTTGATTTTTTTTCCTCCAATGTATTCAAAGCACTGAGATGTTCTCTGTTCCTTGCCTGTTTTGACCTGCATTTCCCTTGTCTCCCCACCCCCAATGCTGCATCTTCTGGCAAGTTGTGCCAGTTTTTCCTTTTGCAAAAAAGACAGATGCAAAAGATGACCTTAGTGTGTGGTCATTTATTTGAAGAATAAACTCTGGCTGGTCATGAGATTGGATAAAAATGAAACTACCGTATATACTCGAATATAAGCCGATCCGAGTATAAGCCGAGGTCCCCAATTTTACCCCAAAAACTGGGGTAAACTGGGGACTCGAGTATAAGCCGAGGGTGGGAAATGAGGCACCTACCGGTTGAAACCCTCCCTCAGCTGAGAAGGCTGGCGGCTCCCCCGCCCCGCCCTCTCACTGCACCGGCAGGGCTTCCCCGCACCGTCCGGTAAAATGTGAAAAAAAGAAAAAAAAAAAAACCTCGAGTATAAGCCGTATATACTCGAGTATAAGCCGAGGGGCTTAAAAAAAAAAAAAACTCGAGTATAAGCCGTATAGACCCGAGTATAAGCCGAGGGGACGTTTTTCAGCACAAAAAACGTGCTGAAAAACTCGGCTTATACTCGAGTATATACGGTAAGTCAGGTCTCTGTAAAACTAATCATACTGGTACTACCGTAGTATATTTCTTGAAATTCCAGCATTTGTAAATATACCAAATTAAGTTTTTAATTAAGGGGAATTCTTCTAAAGTAACCCAGTAGTCTCAAAAAATTGAATGTGGGTTGAAAAAGAAAATTGGGACATTTGAATTCGCAGCCTCAAAATCTTTTTCAGTGTTGGTAGCCTGAAAAAAAACATAACTTGATGGAACTCTGTAGGAACAATATATTGTCAATATTTTTATAGTTTTATTAAACTTAAATGTTTTATGTATATGGGAAGTTGTGGAATATGTTTATGATAAACTAGCAATTCTTTTAAAATCACTATTTTTGTTAAAAGTAATAACTTTGAGGTCTACAGAAAGACTATCTTCTTCCCCACCATTTTTCCCCAGACTTGTTGTCTAGAATAGACTTGGATGAACTGATGAAAAAAGATGAACCACCTCTTGAGTTTCCTGATACTCTTGAAGGATTTGAATACACCTTTAATGAAAGTAAGTAATAGTTTCAGAAAAAAAAATCACTTAGAAATAAATATTTTTCTATACCTTATTTTTAGATCTTGATACTGATTATTCTTTTACAGCTGTATCAAATAATTAGTACAAGCAATAGTCTGAAATAAATTTTCCCTGGTTAGAAAAGTACAGATATTCACATTCTTGCTATACATGAATAAAAAAAGAATTGAAATAACATTGTGAACTATACCTTAACAACTGATCCTTAAGATACTGCAGATTTTAGTTTAACGAGATACTAAAAATAGAAATGTTACCTTCCTTTCACATGTTGCCTTTTCCAATTTTATGGAGGATTTGTTAAAAATATAATCATATATATATAGTACTTTGAATTGTCAATTACAATTACATTGTCTATGTGATCTAGAAATCCTATGAATTAATTAAGTCAGGGAGCCAAGTGAAGAAATAGAACTAAGATTACATATAAAGAAGTCAAAACTAATGACAGCAAGTGTAAAAACTACCCTTAGAATTGACAACAATGATAATGCATTAGTACATAGTCTCTAGCTTTTAGATTCAACCATTAATCATAAAGAAACCAGAAAAGTGATAGTTGCAGACCACTACTTGTTAGGGTAGCAATAAAGGCTTTGGAAAAAATATACCGTACATATGTTGTGATTTGTTTCACCTACCAAGATCACAATCATGCAGTCAATGTTTTTCCCTGTGGTACTATGGGGAAGCAAAAGATGAACATTCAAGAAACAGGATAGAAATTTTTGAAAGCTAATATTGGAGAAAGTACCTGAAAATTCCATAGATAATCAAGAAAGTGAACGAAATGGATCATAAGAAAGATCACTCTAGACTTCTTATATTACCATATTTGATACTCATGGTGCAAAGACCTAGTTGTCTTGAGAAGTCTGTAACTTTGGGAAAGGTGGAAGGAAAGAAGGAGAGGATGACATCAACAAGGTGTATGGACTCAATTACATCAGAAAATGGGTGCATTGTTGGAAGACCTGAAGGGCCAGATTGGTGACAGATGATCCTAAAGAATTTCAACCTGAAAAATTTCATTAACAATAACTTCATGACACATAAGCAATTAAAAATATAACGCTTAGCTTTTCAGTAACCCAAAGAGTTTGGAGAATATTACAAAAATCTTGCTTGTTAAGTTTTTAATTCTTTGAAACAAACAGTTCAACTATTTCAAGCAGTATTCTTCTGCCTCTTTCTAGGACTTCTCATTTAATAATGCATATTAGCTTGCTCAAAGCTAGTAACACATAAATGTTAATGAATGATGTTGAAAGGTTAAAAGTTCAACCATCCTTATGTTTGAAAGGCACTGCTATATTCTAAATAATTCTTTATTCTACATCATCCTATTGGGGCTGTTACTAGAATTTTTAATATCCTCACTCATGGTTTTGTGATTTGGAGGGAATTTTATTCTGATTTACCAAAAAAAAAAAAAATCTAGTAGATTATGACTCGATGGAAATTAAGAGCACTTCAGAATATACTGCCATTCAAAACAGTGCTCTGATTTCCTGCTTTAAAAATAAACACAAAAATTGAGCAGGGATTTAAAAAAATACATGTGCTAGAAGAAACAATTGGCATTAAGGAAGGGATATTGGAACTGGATGTGAAGTTGGAGTGGAACATTTAATTGGCAGTTGGTAAATACATTGAAATTGATAATGAATAAAAAGGCTACTGTAGAAAGAATACTTTTGCTTGATTAATATATTAACAGGCAGAAATCGGAAGATAGCATAAAGTACACACTTCATACTAGAAATTATCTTCTCAAAAGATCTTATTATCTGTTCGCTTATTTAGACAAAAATATTGAACTGTATATAAGTCAGTAAAATTTCTATGAATGTAAATTTTGCTCTTATATCTATTTGTTTTCATCAATAATTATTATGCAAAATAAATCCATACTCTATGAAAAATATTCTATGTGTGTGAGAGAGACTCCTGGTGATCACCCGAACTAGTCACTGCAGTGATTTTTGAAAATGGCTTTATAGTGAATTATCATTTTGAAAGTTGTGTTTTAAATTTAACGCTATTATTTTTCTTTATAGAAGGGCAGTTAAGGCATATAAAAACTGGAGAGCCATTTGTTTTTAACTACCGGGAGGATTTACATAGATGGAACCAAAAACGCTATGAAGCTCTTGGAGAGGTATATATTATTTACAAATAATGTAATAATCTATACAGTGTACCTGTTTTATATTTGGCTAAATAAAGGAAATAACCTTAATATTGGAAGGATAGCATAGTACTGATTAGCCTTAAGAGCAAGGAATAAATCTATCAGAAAATTACTTTAAGGGTGAACTAACTGTTCAGTGAGATGTAAATGTATATGACTAACTATAAAAAAGAATATATCATGTTCTCTGTAGTTTACAAAAACTTGCAGTTATTATGTCAGAATTTTTTGTTGCAAATTCAGGTATGAATAGGAGCAGGCAATTCCATCTATATTTATTTGTTGTATAGTTTTTAACACATTTAACCCATTTGTGTTGATTTTGAACTTGTTAATATTTTATCAATATCAAACAAACGTCAAATTCTTGTTTAAATAATGTTTTAGATTCTATTTTCATTTTGTTTTCTCATGTAAGTATCGATATATTTTGGTAGCTTGCAGTTTGTCATTTATATATTTCATTTATGAAAATTGATTTTTAGTAAGACATTAACTTTATTAAAACCAGCATTTATGCCAGGTAATGTATTGATCTTGATGACATTAACTTATAATTTTAAAAGGTCTTAAAATGTCTATATTGAACTCTAACCTTTTTCATTACTGTGATCATCAGGTTTTGTCTTGTGTACAGGTAGTCCTCACTTAACAATGTTAAGTGGGACTGGAATTTCTGTCATTAAGTGATATTGTTGTAAAATGCAACATAACATGACTGCCACATAGCAACAGAAATTACGGAATTGCTGTAGTTAAGCTGAATGTTAAGCGAGGTTGTCACATAGTCACCATTTTGCAATCTCCTGCCAACTTTCCCAACTTTGCTTGTAAGAAGCTAAGCAAAAAGATTGCAAATGGTGATCACATAACTGCAGGATTCTGCAACAATTGTAATTGGAAGCCAGTTACCAAGTCCCTGAGTTATGAACATATGGGAATACTGTGACAGCCTCTATTAGAGACCTAATTGAGTGTCCCTCATTCAATGCCATTATAAGTTCATCTGGTTGTTGAATGAGCGGCCATTAAATGAGGACCATCTGTTATGGATGATGCAAGAGAGACTATCAATTCTAGCATAGCTAGACATTTGTTAGTCTCTTATTCATTGCTTAGAGGAGTGGCAGACTGAGCAATGATAGTATGCATTGATGTTAAAAATAGCAAGTCTGATACTGAATGTAATTAATAAAAATTCAAAGGTTATGTTACCTTTTCTTTTGTTTTTGTGTTGAAAGTATGTGAGAAATAAAGAACCTCTGATGCCATCAGTTTAGTACGGCAGAAAGATTATCTGTAAGTGTGTCCATGTAGTCATTCAAGTAGGTAGGCTCTTCAAGGAGCTATGCTAGGTCTGCAAGAGGGAATACCATTGGATCTTTCAGTCAGCAGGCTCAGAAAGTACTCATGGGAGAAATAAGAAGCCTTCTTCAGGCAGCAAGTTCCAAAATGTATACAAACTCCCCCTCAAATCAAATCACACAGCCCTATTTTTCATTGGAGTAAAGTTTTCAAATAAAGCTGAAAATGTACCTTGTTTGAACATTAATATGGGAACTATAAATATCAATGAAAAAAGTTGGCTCTTGCCCTGCTGTTGATACAACTAAAACATAACAGGATATGTTATCTCATTGTAGCTTCCATAAAAGTCTGATAATCGAGATGCTGAGAAATGTTAAATTGAATCTTAATATATTTGGGGAGGGAAGAAATAAAGGATGGATGAACATAATCCATCAATTAAAGCATAAAAGTGATTTAAAAATGTAATAGAAGCATTAATTTTTGAAAATGCAGTGTTTTTCTCCTCCTATTAGGAAAAGTGCCAAGAATGAACAGATGGAGTTATCTTTTTCAGGAGAATGGACAGGATCCCTTTTATTCAAAATACTTAATACTTTACTTTTTAAGAGATTCTTGTTTTTGACTAATTTGTTATTCATAGCAAATCTCTCACCTCAGGTACTGAACTTCTCATGGCATTGGCTGTGACTTGTTTACATCTTAGCAATATGGTAGGCTGCAAATGAGCTAAAAGGTTTTCAAACTACAGGTTTCAAACTATGTTATAGATTATTCAGCATAATTTAGTACCATGCTAAAAAATTAACAATTTAAATAAGGCACTCTTTCTGTAGCAGCAGCAGCTGAAGCCTCCATAGCTTTAGGAGTGCCTGGGAGCAGAGGCATCTGGCTACAGATGGTACAGAACTAGTTGTGGAAATGGGGGAATGAAAAATAAGAAGGGGGAGAAAAGTATTTGAATTAGGCTATTCTGAGCTCTTGCACAGTTCTTCCATTATTTGACATTATGTCTTGTTTTAAAGTTCAAAACAATATAAAGCTAAAAGTACAGAAAACAAAATCACATCCCAGCTGGCAGTTGTAATCCAAATAGTGAATATCTTAAAAGATGTCCCTATCAGAAGTAGTATTGAACATGTTATAGGTCAGTCTCAGAATTAAATGCTTGTTGATCGTGTTTATTTTACCCACAAATGTTTATTTCCAGCTTTGATGCCAATCAAAGATAAAAATGGAATGTATTAGTTAAGTAAGATTTCTGGAAGTTTTTATATTGGGATAACTGCTATTTTGGTGCAGAGTGGCAGAGAAAATATAAAAATAAATAAATAAAGGAGCTGGAGCACAACCTAACTCCCCCAAATCCCTAAACACACTGAAATTATTACTGAGAACCAATTATATTTAATCTGATTTTTTTTAACTTTACAAACAAATCAGGTACGAGTCCAAACTCATGTTATCAAAATAAAATTGGGAATAGACATTTCTCATTGTTATAGAAAACATCATTTGCATATAGCAGAATCTTATACTTTGCTCCCCTACTATAATCCTTTTAATATTTTAAGAAGTTCTAACATGAGCAAAAATTTTGAATGCAAATTGAAAGGGAAATAGTGAATATTTATCACAAAAACTGAGAAGAAATGACTGTTGGAGACATACATTAATTAATTAAAACAATGTATATATAAACAATTATTAAAATATAAAGCATTTATAAAAATATTGGAATGGTCATTGCATAACTTTAAAATGAAACACATAGTAATAATGCTTGATTTAGGTTTTTAATTTTATACTTGATATAAAACAATTCAATCTAAGCTTTAAATTTTTGAGAAAATTCATATTAACTTTTGCTTACTTTGAACATCTCCAAGAAACTGTATTGAAAGCTTTCTTAACATTCAGAGAAATAAGAAACACTGGATATTAAGATTCCAGATTCTGCCTATTTTAAACAATTGTATGAAGCATCCAGTAGTATTAGAACTTAGATGATTATATGTAAATGCAGCATTTCAGCATGAAAAGCTGTTATTAAAACATTTTATTCTATCAGCAAAAATGCTATTAATAGCTAAGCATTCATATTTATCAAATAAATGTATGGATAATTGATACCAATACTAACATCCTTACTTTACTTGGGATGAAAAATGTTTGCTTCATTAAGAGATGAAAGTTGATTTAAAAAATCTTGAACTGAAATCTCCAATAGAAGATTAAAATCCAGTCTGCTTTGTTGCAGAGAACTAGAAAACTACTAGGACCAAGAGAATTTTAAACTTTCTTACAACTGATTGTAGAAACAATTCATTGAAGAGAAAGTAATAGACAGAGATTGAATGCAGTTCTAGGATAGCTGTAGAGAATGAATTTAATCTTTTGATAAAAGATTTGAATTTTACAATTTGGAACAATGCTTTCTTTAAAAAAACTATTGCTTGATTAATATAAAGTTGGTATATATTTTCCCATATATATTAGAAATTGAACATTACTTCTTGCTTAATTTGTTTAAATCTCTCGAGATAGGATAGAATAGAATAGAATAGAATAGAATAGAATAGAATAGAATAGAATAGAATAACAGAGTTTGGGACCTTGGAGGTCTTCTAGTCCAACCCCCTGCTCAGGCAGCAAACCCTATACCATTTCAGACAAATGGTTGTCCAATCTCTTCTTAAAAACTTTCAGTGTTGGAGAATTAACATCTGTTGGTGGCAAGTTATTCCACTAGTTAATTGTTCTAATTGTCAGGCAATTTCTTCTCAGTTGCTTCTCTCCTTGATTAGTTTCCATCCATTGCTTCTTGTCCTGCCTTCAGGTACTTTGGAGAATAGCTTGACTCCCTCTTTGTGGCAACCCCTGAGATATCAGAACACAGCTATCATGTCACCTCTAGTCCTTCTTTTCATTAAACTAGACATACCAAATCCAGCAACCGTTCTTTATATGATATAGCCTCCACTCCCCTAATTATCTTTGTTGCTCTTCTCTGCACTCTTTCTAGAGTCTCAACTTCTTTTTTACAACATGGTGACCAAAACTGGATGCAGAATTCCAGGTGTGACTTATCAAGGCATTATAAAATGGTATTAACATGATCTTGATTGTACCCCTCTGTTTATGCAGCCTAGAACTTTGTTGGCTTTTTTGGCAGCTGTAGCACACTGCTGGTTCATATTTAAGTGATTGTCCACTAGCACTTCAAGATCTCTCTCACAGTTACTATTATTGAGCAAGGTACCACCTATACTGTACCTGTGCACTTGGTTTTTCTTGCCTAAATGTAGAATCTTATTTTTTTCACCATTGAATTTCATTTTGTTAGACAGCACCCAATGTTCAAGTCGGTCAAGATCCTTCTGAATCTTAAGCCTATCTTCTGAACTGTTGGCTATTCCTGACAGCTTGGTGTTGTCCACAAATTTAATGAGTTTCCCATCTATCCCCTCATCCAAATAATTGATGATGATGTTGAAGAGTACTGGGCCTAAAACATACTTCCCTCCATGTAGAAGCAGTTCTATTGAGTGCGGTTGGTCAGCCAGTTACGAATCCATCGGGTGGTGATATTGTCTAACCCATACATTTTTCTATCTTACAGATACAGGACATGATTAAAATGTTAATTCTTTAACTTCTTTTACTTGAACCTTAATTTTACAGTAAATGCCTTTGTATTTTTTATATATGAATATAATGAAGAAACAGATCTCTCGTTTTAATAAAATTATTATTTTACAGCAATTATATATTTAGTCAATTATAGTTACTAACATCACAAGAGTATAGTCTGAAATATTACATATCTTAGTGTTAAATATGTTAATATGAAGTTTAAATGAAAAGTTTTATGCATGAAGAAAGGGACGTATATCGGAAGCAATTATAATGCCAGATACCTGTTAAATTATATTTGCATATAAAAAGTTGCAGAATTTATTTGTATATATCATCTTGAGACATTTCTTTAGTCAATTTATATGGCTGCCTAACTCACAGGTTATGGCCGTCCAATAATCTATATTCCAAATGTTACAGATGTCTTTATTCTGTGCTTATAACAGTTAAAAATAGCTGTTTTAATTTTTTTTAAACCAAAAAATATTTAAAAATAAAAATAATTATTTTTATTTTGCTTCAAAAATTATGCATCTAGTTTAGTTTGTACAACGTTGCCATATGAAGTATGCTGTGTCTGGCAGATACCAGACATATCATTGTTAATATGTTAAATACTGATCACTTTGGTTTAATAGCTGAAAACATGAATCAATTCTGTGTTTGGGATAGAATAATTGCTTGGAAACAAGTTTAGTTAAAATGTTTTTTTATATTTGAATGTGAAAGAGGTTCAGAAAAAAATTGTAATGGTTAGATTTTAAAACAAAAATACATATTTTTCCATAGTTATTTTCTATAGCTGTTTAATTGGTTAAGTTTAGTATCTTACAACCTGGAGACTTTTGGTTTGTGTTTGTTTAAAGTCCCAGATGTTGTAGATATTCTTATTTATATGTATGGTTAATCCATTTTGGGTTATGGTTTTCTCTTTGTGCTTTTGAGTCAGCCATATGTTCTGACGATTAAAGGGACAACTTCCTGCAATTTTCTCAGCAACACTTTCAGAAGAAGTTTGCCCTTGTCTTCTTTCCTGGGCTCAGAGATAGTGACTGGCCCAAAGTCACTTAGCTGCTTCTGTGCCTGAGGCAGGGCTAATATAACTTACAGATGAAGTGTAACAAGGGCTGCTTGGATTAAAGATATTTCAAGTAGTACTCAGCCCAAGGTTTTCATTCTCCATTGAAAAAGTGTGACATCTGGAATGTCTTTGTAAGAAAAATAATTAAAGTATCTTTTCTGTTTCTTTGTGGGATTCTTTTTTTATCTAGGCTTTCCTTCATTTGTCCCTTTTGTTACTTATTGTTCATGTGGGCCATGATTTGGATATGCCACAATAAAAAGGAATTGTTCTATGCTTATTGCAAATTGTTTGAAATAGTTTTAACAAATTAATCCAAGAGTTCTCTTTTTGCCATTAAATAGATACTTTTTTTTATCCTTAATTTTTAACAAAATTATTCACATAGCAGCAGGAAGCAAAATCCTAGATTATATATGTTTCTGGACATATTTATTGAGGCTATAAGGCAGAAATTTTTGCTTCTTAACTGGAAGATTTAAAAAAAAACATTTACTTTGCAGAATGCATTGTATTTTTCTAAACAATAGCTTGATAAACCATTTACAATTTTTACAAAACTTACAAAAAAGACCTATTTGTAAATATTATACAACCTTTTTCTCTTGTAGATCATCACTAAATATGTATATGAATTATTGGAAGAAGAATGCCATTTGAAAAAAGTATATGTTCCAGTAAGTTATATATATGCATTTTTTTCTTACAGTACATTAAATTGTAAAAACAAATGTAAGGAAATAAATTTTTATTATAACTTTCTTTGTGAGGGCATGTAAAAACCCCATTTCTTAACAATGACGTGCGAAATTATTCATGTTAAAGAACTCATTTGGTTTGAATTTTTTCTTAATTTTATGAATCTCGCTGGGAAATAATCCTTTATTTTGTTAATAACTACACAAAGAGCTATTCTGGATAGTGGTGGGAGTATAATGCAACCAATGCTTGCCTCCAATTGCTGCTTCATTTTAGCTTAGTTTGGAAAAGGAGTGGGACACAATACAAGTTAAACATGCTGTGAATTTATTCAGGTGCATGTAATACAAGTTATATTTAATTTTCGAGCATGACTTCAAAGTTAAATGCTTTATTCCAGATGTAACGTGTACAGGGTGTAATGTGTATCTATTGTCCAGATAAGTCTCCAGATTAAGTCTCAACTGTTGTGCAGATTTCATGATGGCAAGACCTATTTTCTCCTATTTGCTTTAATTCATAACCCAGCAGTGCTCCAAATGTGTTATATGTGCTTTAAATTAAAAAATTCTGAAGATAGAACACAGTCTTGAGTTTTTGAATGAAGTAAAATTTGACATTGAATCAACTACAATTAATGATCTATGCCATAAAAATCCATAATGGATATTCTCCATTAACTTGTGAATAGAAAATCTGCAGTTCATCCAAACTTCTATCTGCTTCTCTGTGATCAAAATGATGGTTTGGCTTTTGAGATCACTTGATTATCTCATTTTCTAAAATAGGTGAAGCTTCATGACGGATACTGTTGCAAATTTTATTGCAGAAAAGGAAAGATGTTTTTGACAAAACAACAATAGGTTTTATGACTGAGCACATGTCTGATATTTATATAATTATTCTTTGATTTTTTTTAAAAAAAAATTTTTTAAAAAAATCATGACCATAACAATTTGTGCCTAGTATTAGGATCATTTAAAAGAAAGGAGATTCATATCATGAAAATAAAAATTGCTAGAGACACTCTCACCAAACTAATTTAATTTGTCAATAAAGTGTGACTGTGTGCTACTACTATGACCATTTTATAGCTATAATTTAGTGAAAGTTTCATTTGATATTTGAAGACAATTTGGCTTGAAGAATTTCCAAATGTAATTAAGATTGAAGTTGTAAAGGCTGATTCTAAGCCTTGGTACATATTCACTAATTTGTTTGTACAGATAGATTAAGTAAACATTTTGTAATGCATG
The DNA here is from genome assembly GCF_028640845.1 of Ahaetulla prasina. Taxonomy (NCBI): domain Eukaryota; kingdom Metazoa; phylum Chordata; class Lepidosauria; order Squamata; family Colubridae; genus Ahaetulla; species Ahaetulla prasina. Next base: position 260,702,613 of record NC_080540.1, read on the forward strand.
GATCTTTATAATAAATATTTCTCTCATAATTTTACATTTGGCTCTTCATTGGAATTTTTGTTATTACTGATATGTAAAGCTAAAAACGTCAGTCTTAAATATCTGCAGAGGGTAAGAGGAAGATAAAGAAAGATCAGCTCACAAACCTTTAAGGCAGGGGTGTCAAACTCATATCGTCATGGCATCATAATACATTGATTCACAATTGAACAAACATGATCTAAAGCTGGCTTAATTCATAACTAATATTCTTTCTTGGTTCATCAAGTCAGCTAACTTGTAGTAGAAACACTTCACATATATTTATTATTTATTCAAAAAAGGGCTTATTGGATGGTAATGAGTGTGTTGGTTTTACTGCCTTTTTATAGAGTGGAATTACTAAAGAGTTACTCCATTCCTTGGGAATCTGCAACAAATTATTAATGTAGGCAAATGCAGGTATACAGATAGAGGTCCATTGGTATCTCTAGAGAAGTGATACTCCCCAACCCAGAGCTTTCTATTGCTATTTCTAATAAATGGTTTAGCACACCATTTATTGTAGTAGTGACCTCTACTACTGCATTTTATTAAGCATGATCTGTAAACCTAGCCATTCTCTCAATCTAACTTACCTCCAGTATTCCATTCTGGGCTCTTTGAAGAAAAGATAATGTAGAAATCAAACAGCCTAATAAAAAGATGCCTACTGATAATGACTTATGGAAAATGATAGGTTTAGCCTGCTGTTTGCTATTGAGGACGGTGTGCTCTTTTTTTCTTTCTTTCTTTTGCCTTAGAATAAGGCAGTATTGGTTAGAAGTTTATTTTTATATCAATCATAAATACAGTCTGAATGGTTTGTTGCAGTCACTGTTTTCTTTTGGTAGCTGTTTGTTATGTGACCCTGTGTAATTGTTTATATTCACTAAATTTGTTCTCATTTTAGGTAGATGCAGAAGAGACTGAACCTAGGAGTTTCATCTTTATGAGTGAGGATGCACTGATAAATCCTGATAAACTGATGGTTTTAATTCAAGGCAGTGGTGTTGTCAGAGCAGGACAGTGGGCAAGAAGGCTTATTATAAATGAAGATCTGGATAGCGGCACTCAGATTCCTTATATTAAAAGAGCTATAGAGGTAAGATAATTATGGGTTTTCCTAAAACAGAGGTGCACAACTCATCCCAAACTATGTGTCATGCTTTGGTTTCTGAATGGTATATAGGTAGTCAACTTACGACCATAATTTAGCCTAAATTTTTTGTTAGTGAGACATTTGTTAAGTGAAGTTTTGTTCCATTTTATGACCTTTCTTTCCACATTTCTTAAGCACATCACTGCAGTTGATAAGTTAGTAACCTGGTTGCTAAGTGAATCTGGATTCTTGGTTGACTTTGCTTGTCAGAAGGTCACACGCAAAAGGGGATCACATGACTTTGGGACAGAGCAATAGTCATAAGTGTGAACCAGTTGCCAAGCATCTGAATTTCGATCACATGATTATGGGGATGCTACAAGCGTGGTAACTGTGAAAAATGGTTGTAAGTCTCTTTTTTCAAAGTTGTTGTAACTTTGAATGGTCACTAAATGAACTGTTGTAAGGAAAGGATTACTTATACTATATTGGAAGCCAATCTTCCCAAGTTGCTAGAGTCAAGAGAAAAATTAAACATGGTTGTTTTGAATTTAAATTGCATTTCAATTTAATATAGTAATTGTACTTGTACAAATTTAACAAGTGACCACTTGTATTACAGATTTAAATTTTACAACAACTCTTAGAATTTTCTGAGAACTGTGTATAAAGCTTTTTAAGTGAGCGTACAAGGCTCAAAGGGTTCAGGGGAACCTCTTTTTAATGGGGTAATTTGGGGGTTAGTGTATACAATTTTGGGTATTATGTTGTCTTAATGCATATCAAATGTGTATTTATTGTTTTATTTTCAAGTCATGTATGCAATTTCTGTTGTGTTTCAGAATCTTTAAATGTTGTATTGAAATTCATTGTTACATATATGGTTTAAAACAGAAATCAATTAATGATTTGTTAAATTGGATCTTTTTTAAAGAAATCATTTTACTAGCTTAAAAGGTTTAACTTCGTTCTGTCTCAATTAAAAATGTCTACCTATTATAAGAAGTTGATCCTAGAAGGCACTTAGGCTCCTATGGTTTTATAAAGAAATGCATTTAAATACAATATGTTTCTGTAAAGTATACAAGTGAACCACATGGACTGTCAGATACTTAATACTAAAATTTGCATTGCAGAGTTTTATAGTAATGTGTTGCTATTGATTTATGTAGGGCAAAAATCTGTGATTGAATTTATAATACCCCATTACAAGGGTTTTCTGATTAGTGGCAATTAAGTTTCTGATAAATTGATAATAAAACTTAATTTTCTTGAATTTTCTAAAAACCCATCCTTTGCCACACTTGTATTAACAAAATCCAGCAATAAAATTAACAGAAAAATATCAAGGCAACGCAATACTTCTCATCAAATAATAACAATTTCTAATTATTAGTATCTACCAAAAAATCAACCCATACTGACCCAATTCAACTCAAATCACTCAGAAAGAGTAGGAGATAATAGGAGGAGATAGCAATAACAGGAGGCATGAAGGTAAGATTAGATTCCCTACATACCAAGATGGAAGATTAGGGATAGGAAAATAAAATTATACCCACCCCACCTATTGTGACCATCTCAGCTAGCAACCATTTGCAAGTACATAGGTAATAAAAAAAATTCAACTAATGCATGCATTTATGACAAAATTCATGCACCTGACAACAATGAATGCTAGAGTGAGAACAATTGTGGCATAGGTGTATGAGAGAGCTTTATCTGAATAAGACTACAGCAAGCAGTGATCATTGCAGTCTCCTCTCTCTCTTCATCACATGATCACTTAGCAACCCTTTTGCTATACGACCTGGTCACTGCATTAGAACTTGATCGCTAAATAAGGATGGGTGTATAAAATATGTCTTTACGAGCAATAACTACTCCCTAAGGAAAATTTGACAAGAAGTGAAAATCCTAGAATTTAACCCTAGCAAGCAAGTATACATTGCATCAGTCACTGTACCCATATAATAGGATGGATTCTGTGGAACCCCAGGATTTTATGAGGGCTTGAATGAATTCCATGGGACTGGAGGCAGAACATTGTGCAAGGGACTAAGGGAATCAAACCCACTTCTCTCTGCAAGAAATTAAGCTTCCTTTCCCCTTTAGCTCCTTGTGGAGAATTTTTATCTTGCTTCTTCGTCACTAAGGTATAACTGAAGGGCAGAAATTGTTAGCTGACCTTTTATTGCGATAAGTATTTAATTGTACGTATAGTAGTTCATATCAATCTCATTTACATAACAACATAGAAATGAATATACATGACCAAAGGTACAATTGAAAATCGGGAAAATTAAATAAGCCATTTTAATTTGGGAGTTGCAGTTTAGATAGAGTGAAATGCCATAAACATTTACTTTTTTGCTTATCATTTTCTCCAAAGTATCTAAGTAGAATTACAATAGGTATCCTTCTAAAGATATAACAATCTTAATCTTGAATTCATTTTAATATTTATTCTATTCCTTAAATTTTTACTTATTTGTATTTTCAGTCATCAGTTACCTCTGAGGCTAGGTGATACAGCTCATAGTTTTCACATCTATTAACGAATGTTTTTCTTGAAAAAAATATTCTCAAATGTATAAGGTTCTAGAAAATAACCTTCATTTTTGCATATTTCTTTAAAAACTTTTTTGTTGATTGGCAATATATTAGATTCATTGCAGTCTATTGTATATCCAGTAAAATCTGTCATAGTATACAAGATTAGGTAAAGCATTTTGGTGATTATTAATAAGACCCGACATGTCATCTGTATAATAATAATAGTGCACGTTCAGTTCAATCCACTAGTACACTTTGAATACCAAGCTTCCAAAATCAAATTAAAACAACAGTATGTAAAGGATCCTTGACAAGTTGTATGATACATCTTAACTTGTAGTTGATAATGTAATTTGTAAGAACTTGAGCAGAAGGAATAAAATCAAGAAATAATGGGAAATTTTCTTTCTCACCATACACTCCTGAAATTTAGTCTGTACATGTTAACGCTTTCTCTAACCTAGCCATGAGTGTTATTTCAAGATCTCAGGGTGAATTGCTGAAATATATGCTAATAATTTAATATTAGATTAGAGGCTTAGTATTTCTCATAAAATCAGATTGTGCAGAATATATTATTTGTTTGATTTATTTGTATAATGCAAAGTCAATGATTCATGATACTTTACACTTGTAAAAAATATAAACTAAATCACAACATCAATAGAAAATACTGCAGTAATGCAGTATAATAGTATTAACCTGCCTTGGATCACATAGTTGTCAAAGGACCTATGGAATGATTCTGCCTTAGCAACCTTCATAAAACACACCAGAGTTGACACCAATCTGACTTCTGGGATAGGGGAACTATTATAAAAGAATATCTGCTCTAATTCTGTTCGTTCTTGTGTTTTTACCTCAATGAAATCATTCATCTTACAACGGTCTTACTTTATGTATTTACACAGAATGTCCATATAATATGGTTTGTCTTGAAGTACTCTTCTGTATACTTTTGGAGTTTTGGAGGCTTACGTTAATTTATAGTAATTGTTCTGTTATTAGTTGGGGGTAGGTAATCATTTTATGCATTGATAAATGGAGGAATATGGTCTTATTCTTGTACACAAAGATTTTCTTCTCTCTTTTCAACCCACATACGTTCTCCATTTTTATTACAGACAGATTTTGAGGATATATGAATGTTGGGGGAGTGGGGAAGAGGGGTAATGAGACTAAGAAGGAGTTCCATTGCCAGAAAAACCACTTGCATTTCAACTAGCAAGATACAAATATTAAGGAAATAAATTTTATGAAATATGCAGAGCATTAAGTGTCAATTTAATAAATACATTTTTATTAGGAATACACAGCAAGTGTCTGTGAAATTTAGATTGAATTAATGAATTTCCAAAAGACAGCTACATGGATATTTCTCACAATTGGATTTATGTTGAGAATTTGTCATAGTTTTGGGTATGCTTAGAAAAAGTGGCTCACAGAAAAGTAAGGAGAATAGTTAAATTCTCATTGACAGACTATATGAAGCCACATTGCCCCCCAAGCTAGTAGAACAAAACAATGAGATGACAGCTCTAGTGTTTGAAGAGAGGTTGTTAATGACAGCTTATTCCTTTATGATTTCAACTCTTGACAGAAGACAGGTCTGCTTGTTGCATCACGGCAGATGTATCATTACCTCCTGGCCCTGTCATGACTGAATTGGAATAAAACCACTTGCAGTTCTGAAAATCCAATTACTTTGTGGAAGTTTGGGAACACTGTCTATGATTCATGTGCAAAGTAGCATAAGTCTCATTGCAGTACTGTACTTGAATTTTAATAGTGGTGTAAAGTTTCTGATTTTGACGATAATGGGAATAAATACATGATGGTCTTTTCTCTCTATATTAGTGAATCTGTTATAATGGGATGTGATTTGTAGTATTGTTTTGTTAGTATTCCTGCACAGTCTTGATTTTTTAAAAGTATTTCTTCAGTTTTAATAACCCTCATGTTTAAATATGGAAAAAATATTCCTAGCAACTACTGATATTGTTTTAAAAATTAGATTGTATTTTCCTTAATTCATTTGGATATTAGAATTCTATATTATTAATACTTTGTAAGATACCTCATAGTGATTTTGGATATTAAAGAGAGAGGGGTGAGATATAGATTTATGTAGGTATATAAAAAGCCTTGCTGATTTAGGTATGATTAGAATTTCAAGTAAGTGAGATGAGTTTAAATGCAGAGAAAGCAAGTATAAAAACTGTATTTAATTTCTATCATATTGTTCATATTTAGGCATTCCGAAATCTTTTTCAACTCTGCTTTTCTCCCTAGCTTTGTCCTATCATATCCATGATTTGTGATCTTTCTGCACTTCATATTTTATTTTAACAGCTGGCCTCTTTTCTGTACTACTTCTGCCTTTCATATCATCTGATGTGGCTTAAATTGATGAATCAAAGCCAGTTTGGGAAGGAGACAGTGTTTAAGATTGTAAAGGAAATGAATAGGCAGAAGATAACCCTTCTTGCAGTTACAATCAATGCACTTGACACTTTCAAAGGCAAGAGAAACTATCATTTGCTCAGGGGTTAAACTTTTTAAATAACTTCCACAGGGAAATCTGCTGTCAATAAAGATGTAATAATTAATTTAACATTTTTATTAGCCTTGCCTAATATTATTTTTTTTATTTTTTAAAAAAACAATCATAAACAGTACATTTTTTCTGAATAGAGTATTGACCAAATCAAAATTTACAGCTTATAACATAAGTACTTCCCAAATATAATTTATATATTTCAATTTCTGCCATAATATTCTTTTTTTCTACTTTTTTATTTTTCATCTTTACTTAATATTTAATTTATAATCAATATTACCATCCGCCCTAACCTCCAATCTTAATCTTATTTCATTTCATTATCTTATTTCTCATCACATATATTTCTTAAAATCACCACATTTGTGAAGCTCTATATCTTTATATTTCACAATTTATATCATAATTCAAATTTTACAATACTGATATTAATACAATTCATTTGATTCTATAAATATATAGCATATTTCCTTTCCTCCTTTCCCTTGTTTTTCTCCATTCTACCGTTCATATTACACAATGTATTTTATATTGCAATCACAAAGAATAATACAGTTCACTCATAACTATAGGTATATATCATAATACCCTTCCTACTTTCCATTAATTACTCCTTTTAACCAATTTCTCTTGGTCCATCCAGCAATCCACCTCTTAAAATTTTCCATCCTTTATCCCATTCTCTCATTTTCTTTTTTTCTTTTTATAATTATTATGTCTTTTCTTCTGTATCCTTCCTTTGACTTTTAAATCCTTTACTCATCTAGTTTGCCCTAAGTTCCCATCTGATCTATTCCCATTTTCTCCTCTCACTGTTGATCTCAGTGTAATCATTAAACTTTTTTGTGCCTAATCCTTTCCCCTTTCTTTTGCTTCTTCCTAACCGCTATTTTTGCCACTGTTAATCCCAATGTAATCATTAAAAATATTTTCCTCTAGCCTTTTCCCCTTTCCTTTTCTTCCCTTAGTTTGCTTCTTTTTGTAGGTTGTTTTCTCCTATCCCTTCTTTTTTTTCATTGTTACTCCCTATGTAATCATTTAATTTTTCATCATCAATGTCTTTACCTTCAGTGCTGTTTTCTTGCTTCTTGTTCTTAGCCTCTTTATCCAATTGAATATGTTCGGACACAATTTCTCATTTTCTATCAAGATTAAACGATACATGCATCATTTTAACTATCTCAATTAGTTCCTGCCACATTTAACGTTCTGGTTTGTTTTTAACTCCAATTTAAAGTTTTGTTATTTTCTACCTCCTGTGGTTGTCGAGATCAAACAGCTTAAAAGAAAACAAATGCTTCTTCTTCACTGTCCCTACAAGACGGATCCGGTCTGAAGACCCCCCCGTCAGTGGTTTGTCTGGCTGGATTTTCACCAGGCTCAACAGAGCCTGCTATTTTCCAGCCAGTCTCGCCACGATGCTTCCGGTTCTCCTTGTTTACATTCTTAATTTTTTTAAAAAATAGAATTTTTTCTGCTGTGTGAAGTTGTAATAAAATAATCTTTATTCCTTCTGTAATCAGTACTCATGCTTTTCATACACATGGCAGAATGCATTGTCACTAAATACAATGTGGAAACTAATGCAAATTATTTTCTGCAACATTTAGCAAGATTTAAATGGATATTTGTCCTGATAAATATTAAATACAATATGGAACATGTAGAAAATATAAAAATGGGAAGGTAATCCATTTTGAAATAGCTGCTTCATTGTTTGAACATAGCCTTCTGTTTCCTTCTACATTTGACATGAAGCGTATGGTTTTCAAATTTCAGAAATACATACATTCCTCAAAATAATACCTGAAATACACTAAATATGGATTACATCATGCAAGAACTGGTGAAAGAGTCCTGCCAATCTTTATTTCTTTAATATTGCACTTTTTAGAAACTCTAAAAAAATTTCTAATGTGGTTTGAAAGAGTAACCCTGCATGTTTCAGTAGATATGCAAGATGAATATTTCATAGATTCAGAATTGATTGCTTTATCTCTGTGATGTTTTAAAACAGTTAATAAGTATACATACATTCACTGCCTTCCTGTCAAAAAGTACCCAGTGAAATGCACAGTTTCATAATTGCACAGCAACATCAGAAATAAGAACAAGATTAACAACTCAGGACAGAAAGCTAATACTAACACAGTTTCACAGTGGCAACGGTTTTCCACTGGTTAGATGACTTCACAAAGAACTGGTGGCTACATATATAGTATAGAAGCAGTGGTGGGTTGCTACTGCTTTGCCCCAGATCAGGCAAACCGGTAGCAGCAGGAGGCTCTGCCTACCTGCCCAAACGCTTCTGCACATGCGCAGAAACGTGTGCATTCGAGAGCATGCACACGCACCCACGAGTGAACTAATAGCAACAGGATTTCTATACTGTATAGAAGGTATAACAAATAATTTCCTCAACACTGTCTACACTACTATTAATCTTCTCATCGTTCCTATCACCCATCTCCTGTCACTTATGACTGTAAGACTGTAACCTTGTTGCTTGTATCCTTATGATTTATATTGACTGTTTCCTAATTTGTACCCTATGACTATTGTTGAGTGTTGTACCTTATATTCTTGATGAATGTATCTTTTCTTTTATGTACACTGAGAGCATATGCACCAAGTCAAATTCCTTGTGTGTCCAATCACACTTGGCCAATAAAGAATTATATTCTATAAAGAATTCTATTCTAGAAGGTATAACAATTTGCAGAGGATTTTGTTGTTGAGGTTGAGATTTGTGCATGCTATTAGACTCTGCTTTCCGAAGGTATGTTGGTACCTTCAGGCAGTGGCAACTAGTGCTTTCATTTTCTTTCTACAGTACTTCAGAAAGGATTTGCATTTTGGCTTTTAATGGCCAAGGCCAGTCCACAGGATGTGGTCAGAAAACTGAAGATGGCAGCTGGAACAGTGTGTTTGAAGTTTTTCTATTTTTAATATGCATTGCATGTACAAACAGTGGGAGTTTTGATCACACAGTGACAGCTTAATTTTTTTTTATCATACCCTGTGGATTCCCCTATATATAAAACTCCTAAATAATCCCCTTCTTTTATTAATTTTGGATCTGGGGAAGTCACAAGAATTTTAATGCAAATATTTTGGTAATTCACCCCCCCTCCCCATATGAAAAGTGGAAAGGAGGATTGTTTGTTGTCTTGTTCTCTATGGAACTGCATCATCTTCATTATTGCAGACCTTTTGCAAGTGTTTATTAAAATTTCTCAGAATGAATAAGCCATGAATCAGATTTCTGGCAATGAGTTTTATAAAGTTTCTTTGGCAGACCTGTAATCTGGAAGACTGTCAGTTTATAATACAATTCATTTTATTCTATATTCAAAATATTTGATAATTGGCTAATATTTCTCATAGCTGTTTAAATGCCAATCCCAATGAACCATGTTCGTAAATTCAGGATTTTCTGTAGCTACTAAAATGAAAATAAGACCATGGAATTCAATAAAGAGATAAAAATATGCTGATTGAAACCATTGAAAGTATAGCTGAAAAACATTCTTTGATCTATTAGGATATTAGTTGTGGAATAAAAATCAAGTATTTCTATCTCCCATTGCAAATTCCTTGCTGTAACTAATCACGAAATAAATCTGCTACAGGGATTCTCATACAAAAATTATGTAATATCATAATCATCTGAAAACAATGTCCTTTTAAAGATAATCTGTCATCTTTGATTTAAAAATCCTTTATAAAATCAAATAACAACAGAAGAACAAACTCTAGGTGTTGATAATTGTCTTTTTTTTCTTGAAATTACCAAATTACAACATGAAAACATTTCCAGTGAGACATGTAATAGGTCATTTGCAGCTGCAGGCATTTTTTCTCCTTCAGGATGGGCTTGTTTAGTTTCTCTCACTTTCTGCCTGTGGCACTGTATAGTGAAATTCAGATGTGTTCTTCCTCTCCAGGGAATCTCTAGAGTTGAGGATAATTTATACAAAATTAATAAAAAGTGCTGCTTTTCCATTATAAACATTCCAATGGTATTGCTATAAAATTTCTTGCAATAAAAGAACATTATCTAGAAAACATATGTTACATGAAAGCAATATCCCTGCTTTCAAATTTAGAAAGTAAAAGGGTAGCTTATGGAGAGGGAACATATGATTAAGAGACATTACAGATGATTCCAAAGCCCAGGTAGTGAAGTTCACTGAATAATAATGTTGAAAATGTAAGAAATGTGTGGACAGTAGTCATACTAAGAAAAAAATTCTCAAAATGTACTGACTTAGCAAGGTGATTACCAAATCTCAAATCTATCTATCAACTTTGGCTAAAATAAAATTTCTATTTGTATCTAAAAGCTGAATTATACTTGTCCAAATGTATTTATGAAATAAAAATTCCACAACTCCTACTATAATCACCTAAGATTTGAACCACATTGCTATGAATTGTCATAATTACTGTTAGGAAAATCTTGGCATTGAAGCATTCTGAAAAGAGTTCTGGGAACTCTTTTTCTACCAACATTCTATTTTCAGAATGGGTACTTGTTTTAATGTTAAATAAAAGGTGAACAGAAATAAATAGCTGGATCATTTGCAGTTTATATTGTAACTGTGATATTGTTGATTTCTTTGTCTAGAAAAAAAACTTCTGCTAGTAGGTTGAATTTGAAAATTTTTACGATGGCAGTTAATATTTTAAGTTGATTAAATGCCAGGTTGGTAAATAGTAAGACTGCCTTTAGTTTTCCTGGATGGGCTTGGTCATAATCAGAAATCCAGAAAATTGAGCCAAAATGTAGTCTGAATTAGTCAGAAGGGCATAGTGTTGCTGTGAAATCATCAACTGGTATGGTTTAAAATGGAGCAGAGGGCTTATGGTGAATGGAACAGTTGTTCCAAATAGGGAATTCTGGGCAGCAACAGCTCTTAAATGGAATTTGCATCAGGTACAGATAATCAAGGGGTACCTTTGCAAGAAACCTCGCAGATCTCTTCTGTTCTAGTGCTTTAGTCCTGGATCCACCCCACCCACTCCATGTACTATAGCTTCCAGGTGATGTGAATGTTTCACCCACAAACTCATGTCAATCTCTGGGAGCCTGAACCAACCACCACAAGAAAAGATCTAGCTACAGCTTTAGAAAATTCTGGAAGAAATGAACTATCTGTACTCTTCAATCATGCTGGGCCGGAGCCCTAAAACAGCATTGATTTATCTAGCATAGCAGGAATAAGGGTGGTGCAATCATCTTTTCTGTCCTCAATTTCCCAGTGGTTCTCAATATTACCGACATGGTATCCTTTTGGAATGACTGTAGGAATTGACTCTGGGGGATATGGTGTTGCATTGGATCTCCCCTTTTGTCCAAGTTTCAGTTGATATTGATGGAGAACAAATTGAACCCCAAATCCTTGATCTCTTGGTTGCCACAGAACCTGATTTTCTTGCCTCTCTATTTAACATCTATATGAAGCCACTAGGTGAACACATCTGTCAGCAAAGGAGCAGGGGCCATCAGTACACTTGTGATATCTAGCGATATATCTCAACCCAGGCTGTATGACTAATTTTGTCAGGTTATTGTTCCAGTGATAAAAGCTGGGGGTTGGGGGGAAGGAATAGGCTTAAAATCAACCCTATCAGGATTAAGTGGCTATAAACCCACTGATCCATAGAGATTCCAGTTCTAGTTTAAAACGGAGTAGCAGTTCCCCAGATGAAACTGATGTGCAGTTTGAGGGTCTTCCCAGATTTGTAGTTCCAGCTCAAAGAGGAGTTAGCAACTGAGTTGTGGAAGGTTTTGCAGAGATATTTTGTGTGCCAATTGTGCTTAATACTGGAATGAGAGCCTCTTCTCTCTGATACTGGTCAATTTCTTTGGTTTTCAATGTACTTTATACATCTCTCAAGTTGATTGGCTTTAGAAATGTCAATAGGCAATCAATCAAGGTCAGAGAATATGAATATTGGTAATGCTATATTAGGCAACACTACACACAGTGGATGCTTAAATTACTTCTTTAAGTTTCTGCAATTTTCAGGAACTTTTAATGCAACATCACAAGAATTGGCAAAATCACTTTAATTTCCCCAACAGGACAAATCATCGCAGATAATGATTTTCTAATATTCACAAAAACTTTACCCATAGTTGAAATATGTTCAGTTCCTTCAGTCTCTTTATAGGATTTGGTTTCTAGTACCTGATTATTATTAATTTTTTTATCAGAAATTGTTTCAGAGTGTTTAAATCAAATTTAAAGCAATATATCCAGAATTGGATGCAGTACCTGGACCAATATAGAATAAAGTGTAAAAAAAAAAACACTAATTCCAAGATCATGCATTCTCTTTACTCCAGTATTCCTGCTCTTTCTACTCCCTTGACTAAGTTTTCTCTACGGATTAGTATCAATTCAAGAATAGCTGATTGTTGCATGTCTTCTCTCTGAAAGACAAAGTTGTCAGCAAGACAAATAAGACATTTTCTGCAAGGACCAGGTTTGAAAGAGTTTGGCTCCCGGCAGATGAAGGGATAATTAAAGTTTCCTGTCACTGTTACTTCATACGGTACAGCATTGCTACTAAGATTTTCTGTGTTTCTTACTTCTTGATATTTACTCATTTGTTTTGAAGTCTTCCTTATGGAGAGTTGTTTTCACTGTCAGTTTCTGTTGTAGAACAAGGTTTTTTTTGGTGTGTTTTTTTAACTGATAAATCTTCCTCTGTCTCATCAGATGTGTGCTGATAATGTTTGTTACTCCAAACCTTTGTCGTTTTGTTCAAGGACTGCCACAAATTTACACTGAGTACACTGGGTACAAATAGATAGCAGGGTCTTCTCAGACAGAAAGATAAATGTGCCATGAACATTGCCAAGTCATAGCTCCTGTTTTATCTTCTCTCCTGTTTCTTAAATCATCACCAGTATATTTTTATCTTGTTCCTTTCTCAGGTTATAAACTATTTGGAAGGAAAATTGGCTGTGCATTCTGACCTATAAACATGCTCACCAACCTTCAATGGAAAATTCTTTTTAACTATTTCCTTTTATTGCTTAATATGTGGTTTAGCAAAATTGAAACACAGGATTTTAGAGACTTCATTTATTTATAATATTTATAAAATGTTTCTTTAAGAAGAAATTTGTTTTTATTATACAATAGTAGGAAAGTCAGCCAAATGCAGTTTTAAGTGGCGACTTCTTTCTAAAATAATCTCTAGAATTGGTTAAATAAAACAATCTTCCAAGATGCATAGTCCAGTAAGAAGTTGTTACATTAAAATTGTAAGAAAACCTCTAAATTATAAACATTATACGGTTCTTAGTTCATGTAATTATCATTGTTCATAGCCATGCACAAAAAAGTTGGAACATTCCTTAATCTGGTGAATTTATGATCTAAAATCAATCTTATTTTAATATTCAGTTTCACTGGAAAAATCAGTAATGTAAGAATATTAATAAATGTGCTAAATGTGGAAAAAAATTGAGTTTGGGATTCTAAATTAGAAGCTAACAATTTCTAATCTTGGATATATTTTCATGATACACTAAGTAAAGCCTGGTGCTAATATTGTGTAAATTGCTGACATATAGATGAGCAGTAGTAGCTTGCTATTCCCTTTATTTTTCACAAATGCCTCAGTTACTTTTATTTAAATTAAAAAATCCTATTATCATTGCATACAAAGTTAAGGAAGGATCCAATCTGGGTCGATCACCAGGACCACAGGTTTTGTCTTCAAAGCTTTTGGACTTGTGCTGGAGCCCGTCTTCAGGGAACTTTTCTCTAAATTAAGAAAAGCTGGTATCTTATTTTACTACAAGATGTCAACACATAAGAAAGTATGTTGAACATCTGGATAGCAAAATGGGCAGCATATAAATTAAATAAATAAATAATATTGCAGATGAAAGTAGTAGCAATCATTTTGTAGTTCTGCTTTGTTTAGATTATTTAATTCACGTTCATCAGCATTTTGGTTTTGAAATACATTTTTAAACATTAAAAATAGCTAATGATTAGAACTGAAATACTGGTTGCGAACTATATTTAGCCAGTTTTATGACAATGAATGAATGAAACTAAATTAAAATAAATATTTACAACTCAACTAATGTCATTTTCTTAAAATATTTTGAAATTTGAAAATAGTAGAAAATGTAGTAGAAATAGACCTGGATTACATGCACCTTAAATTGAAATTGATCTGTGATAGCCTGGATAGGAAAGTTTTCTGCCTGAAATATAGGCTACATTGGTGAGTGTACAGCAGAAATAGATTAAATGGACAAAGCTAATCTATTAATTTTCTAAATCTTGAATCTTCACTTATTTTTGTCTTTGGGCGTTCATGAATTTTCAGGTAAAATAAAAAGGTATATATTTCCTAAAAAGCAGTAAGAGAGATTGACTAACTTGGCAATAATCATTTTAACTATTAAAAAACTTCTAAGAAAAAAATGTAATTGAATCTGGGATTTTTAAAAAGAATATTAATAAAAAAACATTTGGAGACATAGAAATCAAGTAAACTGATTTTTGTAAAAGAATTAATTTTACTTTTAAAAAATATTTCTGATATTGTTTTATGTTAATAATCATAGGGCTTGATTTTTTATATCAAATAAAGTTCTTGTTTTAATCTTTTATTTTAATCTTTTGCCTCCCTTATATATGTAGTCATGTGGAACTTTTAAACTGAACTGTGGCAAATTTACTCTATATTGCTGAAGGCACTAAGTAGAAGAGCTCATCTACTGATTTTATATATGAAAGCTTTTCTCATTCCTATAATTTTTTTTAGCAGTTGATAAAAGAGATGCTAATTTTGGGCTTTGTGGCCTTTTTCATTGTTTTCCATACTAACGAGTTGTACTTTCAGCTATAAAGAACCATCTCCATGCTTTGACCTTTGTAACATTTTCTTTGTGTTATCTGACATTCAGGCAGTGGTAACTGAGGATTCTGCCATTCAGCTATTGGCCTATTCCTTCAGAGATGAGTTCCCTGATGTCAATCTTGTCAGTCAAGTCACTTTGTATTGGGGGAATGGTAGTTGAATGACTTTTGATATGCTTTTCAGCTGTTACCAGCAAAGTATTTACTGCTTAAACACTGAAGTAGCTTCCTTACTGTTTTATTTTGAAAGACTATAAAATTATCATAGTTAACAAGATTGGTTTAGCTTTAAAATCAAACTTATCAAAAAGTTGTATCATGGGGAAGTGCAGTTTTTAAACCAGGGAAGGTGCTTTTTTTGCAAATTTGCTGCATAGGGAAATAAACTATTCCACTAAATAAACAAAACTGTTTTATTATGCAAGAGATTTCTCGAATACAAATCATTTTTTTCCTCTTAAGAAAGTTTTAAGAATGGTGTGAAAAATCATTGAGACTGATAGTCTCAAATTTCAATCTACTTCCCAATTCCAGTTATCAAGTTGCAACACTACATAAAACTACAAGATGTTTGGGGTGTGGGGGAGGAATAGGACTCTTGATAGTTGCTGAATAGTTTTTATGCTTCAAGAAACAAAATCAATTAAATAAGAGGCAGGGAAAGGTTGTGCCTGTTCTTGATGTTTCTTAACTATTATTAAAATAACCCAGATAGATAGATAGATAGATAGATAGATAGATAGATAGATAGATAGATAGATAGATAGATAGATAGACAGACAGACAGACAGACAGACAGACAGACAGATAGACAGACAGACAGACAGACAGACAATGTTTAAGTGATGTAACTGATTACCTGTATAGCTTGTGTCAAATTATATTTAATGTAGTGATCTAGTTTTATGATTTTATTTGGCACAGGCAATCATGGTGAAAAGTAGTTCCCTATCAATGGCATATATAATTGATACAAGCATATTTAGAAAAAAAATTCCTATGAAATTGTGCTAAAAAAACAAGGTAAAACAAGAAGTGGACTACACTCAAAGACCTCACACTTACTATTTCGAATGCAAGAAGTCCCTAGTGGATGACATTCTGTCAAACTATTATTTGGCCAAGATTTTTGTTTGTGTGTATTTTTCTGGATTTTAAGAGGAGGAGTTTTTTTTTTTTCCTGTTTAACTTGGCTTCATGATTTTCACATGCAGATTTTTGGTTTGTGCTTTTGCCCAATATAAGCAGAAAATTCTGTCATTGATTTTTAACAATTACAATTTCGTAACTGTTGGCTCAGGAAAATAACTATAATTTGTTTATTCTGCTTTAATAGAATGGAATTCATATTTGAGGGAAAGAACATAAGTGCTTACTTGCATTTTTTTTACCATTTCGTTTCTGATACTCAAATCAGAATTCAAAAATCCCTGATGAATCTGGAGGTTTTATCTTACCTAGAATTTTATTTTCAACATGTTAGAAAGTAATGTATAAACTTAAAAAAATATCTAATATCTAACCACTAAGCTTGGTGAATAGGTCCAGTCAGAGACATGCAGGAAAGTTACAAATATCTAGATATTTCCCTTTGTATCTTCGATGTACAAGGCTTAATTAGGGATTGGAAAGATTGATTCAGATATTGAAATAAAATTTCTGGTGTTGTGATACTTTTAGATGACTCTTCGATATAGAATTTAAGTGTTTATAAAGTTTGTGTTCTGTATTAAGAAAAAAATAGCAAGAATTGGGGCTAGAGAACTGGCTTATGAGTTAAGGGAATTTTTATTTTAAGGACTAAGATGTATATAATTAGTGTGCTTAGTGCAGGTGCCTTTCGGCCACAATTGAGATCAGAATCACAGTCAGTAAGAGAGACACCATGTGACTCCTTCACTCAGCAACCACATTCCTGACTTTTCCAGGTGTGATTGTTAATCAGTAGCAGAAAGGGGTCTCAGGCCTCCAGAGCATAGTATGGCAGAGAAAAGGATCCAGGCCAGAGGTGGGTTTCATCAGGTTCTGACCAGTTCTGGAGAATTGGTAGCAGAAATTTTGAATAGTTCGGAGAACTGGTAATTGCCACCTCTTGACTGGCCTCGCCCCATCTATTCTCTGCCTCCCAAGTCCCAGCTGATCGGGCGGAAATGAGGATTTTGCAGTTATCTTCCCCTGGAGGGGGGAGGGAATGGAGATTTTATAGTATCCTTCCCCTGCCACGCCCACCAAGCCATGCCCACCAAGCCACACCCACAGAACCGGTAGTAAAAATTTTTGAAACCCACCACTGATCCAGGCCTTCACCTTACCCCACTTGGGAGAACAATTGCAAAAATGATGGCATTCACTAGCTTTTTACCATATTTGATATACATGCTTCCAGTGTAATAAGGGATTTTCCCTCTGGAGGAGAAATCCCTTCGTGCATTGCAGAGATGGACATTACATCTGGCAAAAATGCTAGTGAATGCTATCATTTTGGAAGTCTCAGAGCCTTAGTCTTCATTAGTAATTTCTCCTCCTCTCCAGAGGTGAAGTGAAAAATGCTAGTGAAGGCCAGTGTTCCGAACCTGTCAAAAAACTGATGTTTGGAGTGAAAATGCTAGTGAACACATCATTCTAACAGGCTCAGAATGATGTCCTTCATTAGGGTTTTAGCTAGATTTGATGTCTGTTTTTCTGGGCTGGGGAAGGACTTCCCCTCCCTGCAAGAAAAGAGGGGAAATCCCTCAGTGCACTAGGAAATGGACCTCAAATCCAGCATTCCAGGACAGCAAATGAATTAAATTCCAAATTTTTATACTACTCATATTTACTTGATGGAATTAATTACCACAAGTTACTACAGACCTAGTACCTAACAATATTAACTTAAAGAGAGAATTAGCCAGATTTGTAGAAGATACATAGCTGCTAGTTATGAAATCTGTATGTTACTATCAGTTTGAGTGGGCCTCTGAACACAAGGTGTTCACAAGGTGAGGGCTTTGGTGTTTTGCATGAACATTTTTGAAAAACTTCTGAAGCTTTACATTTGTGTAAAATGTTATTATATTTAACTAGTATATATCTCTCTTCTGACCCATGAAGGCTGTTCTTCCAATGTCATGACCAGTGATTTTTATCTTTAGAACCAAATACTGTCATTGTACTTGCAATGTGTGTAGCTCTTAATATGATTGTTCTGCAGGCTACCCCGAAAAAAAACGTAAGTCATGCTGACAGCAAACGTTATTTACTCTTTTATGCTTGTTAGTAAAGAACTTCAGTGTAGTAAACATTAATGCTCCTATAGAAAAAATAAATGATATACGGTATATTCTTGAATAAATGGTGAGACAATTCTATGTATCTATATTTATTTGTATTTGTATCTAAATATCTATAACCTTGGAATGGTGTTCTAAGGTATATGTTTTAATAGACCTTTGACCATGCAAAAAAGGTGAAATTTAGTGAGTAACTACATGTAAAAAAATCAATTAAAAATAAATGAAGTAGTTTAATGGGCACACATTCGTAATACAAAAATACTTTGTTGGGGGAAAATCAGAAAATCTTACAGAGAATCATTTAACTCATACTGAACAAAGATAATTGAATGATTAAATTAAACTTTATAAATCATAACTAGCAAATGAAGAACTTGAATTAACATCATCACACAATTATTATAGGAGCCTATCTGCAGCTATTAGCAGTTTGATCGGGCTCTTAGGAAGATAGACTTTGGACAAATTGAGGTATAAGGATACTTAAGAAAAGTGAAAAGAATTCCAATAATGTGATAATAAAAGATAATGTGTGAAATTTGAGGTTGCTGTCAGTATCTTTGAACAGTCCGTATCCCTGGAAATGTTTGGTAAAACTTAGCGACCTGTTTTGCATCTTTAAATAACCTAAACTGGTATTACAAAGTATCCTTCAAGGGATTAGAGAGAAAATCAGTACACCATATCAAGAGCAGAATTATATTTATTGAGTATTAAGTGATATCAAATAATTAGAAACACATGTGGAGAGGTAATAATGTAAACATTCAGTAAAGCGAAAATGTAGAGAAAGAAATCTGTACCAAAAATAACAAAATATTTAAAAAGATCTATTCATTTGTCTGAATTAGCTGGGGGAAAGGGTATTAGATTTTTTCATCGTTTTCAGCCTTTATTATTTTTGTAAATTACTCAAGGCAGTGAACATATCTAACATATCTTCCTCTTCCTATTTTCCCCACAACAATCCTGTGAAGTAAGTTGGACTGAGAGAGCGATTGGACTAACATTACCCAGCTATCATTCATTCTATGGCAGGATTACAATTCAGCTTCCTGGTTTATAGCCAGGTGCTTTAACCACTAGACCATTACTGGTTATTGCTTGAAATGGAAAAAGTCTTGGTTCTTTGGGATTAATTACTGGAATTTGAATTGAATGAGAACTATATAGCAGAATTTTTCCCCATAATATTTCCTTTTGGAATGTTGAAAGTTTAGATATTTTCTTTCTGTTCCCTGGTAATCTCTCTACAGGATTTTTACTTCAGAGACCCAGCTGAGCCAGTCAAAAATGGGTACCCCAAACAATCAAAAAGGGTTAAGAAATAGATCACTGCATAATTTTTTAAGTATTTTTTTCTGCCTAGTATGGTAGAGATTGTTTTTCTTAATTCTTGTTCTCTTTGGAATAGTCTGGAAAAAAGAACCAAAGGGGAACCTTACTTTGGCTAGGCAGCAGCAACATTTGTATTCTGCTTTTTGATTTTTGGCCATGTTTGAGAGAATCTTGTATTAAATGTACACAGGTCAAATCATCCAGGTCTTGAATTAATGCTTGAATTAATGCATTTGAAAGGGGCAAAAAACATTCTGCTTGTTTAATCAGCTTTTAGAGGAAAATGAAGGAAAGAAGACTTAAAAGAAAGGATATTTTGGAAATAAATGACCTTAACATGTTTGGGAAATTAACATTCAAATGAATTGCTGTTTTTTAGCATCATTGATAATCAGTCATCTGAGCTGTTGCTCTTGAGAGATTTATGCAACTTGTAAATTTATTAGAATTGATTAAATGTTGGAATGTCAATTTTTCTAAAAATCCAGCATTATGTCTGTTTAATATGTTGCTAATATGAATGTATAATTTGCTATCCATTATTTGTTATAACTCTTAATGATAGCATCCTTTTTTTACCTTCTAACAATTTGTCTATGTTATTTTATTTTCTATTAAATATGTTTTCTTTTGTGAATATAGATATGCCTATTAGACATGCAGACATTGTCCTGTTGTTTACTTATGTTGGCTAATTATTTCTCACTTATAAAACAAAAGAAAGAAAAAAAAAATAGACCAGTCAAAGTGCTCTGCTCCTAAATAGCTATTTGTAATAATTGCTGGGCTGTCCATGCATTACTGAAACATAATCTATTTTGTTTGATTGCTGTATTAAAAATCTGTATTCTGTTCTAGAAGATATGAACTCCATATCTGGAGGGGTCTTCCAGAATCAGTGATAAGGTTTTTTTTCCAGTTTAAATTAACAGCTGCTCTTTTTTTACAGGCAGATCTACTACTCTCTTGAAAGATAGCTGAACAAATGTTTAACAAGAGTTTTGTGGATTCTGGATTGTTCCAGAATCCAGTTAATGCCCAAGTAAGACCTTGTGAATCAAAAGGCATATGTTTCTGTGGAAACGTGATGTCTAGTCTCTCCTGCAATCCAAGTTGAAATGAGTTGCACCTCATAGCTGCTTGAAAAGTTTAGTCCCTGACTGCATCATCACCAAGATCATGAATGAGATGTCATAGAGTGTCTGCCAAGATGTGTTAGGAGAAGATGGAAAGTGCTACTTAACCATTAAAAGCAGTTTCTTAGGCTGCCTCCACAGTGTCTTGTGTATGAAATAAAGAATGCTTCATGAGGCTGTGTCTTCTAAAACAGCTATGAGTGTTTATTCCAAGATTAGCAAAACATGAAGATAAACAGTTTGAAAGTTAAAGGAACCAGCCGCAGCCTGAAAATGTGATGATTTCCCAAGTGTAAAATACATCCATTGGTTACATCCATTTTTCTAGGAATTTTGCAGGCAAGACTAAACATGGGTTGGTAAGACCTGCATAAAGAAATTTCACCCATGATACAAAATAAAGCCAAATATGAATCCCCAGTACCATCATCAGTAGCATGTGTCCAGGAAAACAGCTTGAAAATTTGTATCAGTAATTGGGAACATATGACCTTACAAGACATTTTTGGACTACAAAGAGTGTCCAGCCAGCATAATCTTGAAATTTCATATATTTGTATTTCATTTTATTTATTTTATATTTATTTATTTCTGAGATTAGAGGCTGCCTGACTGCAAAGAAAATAGTGATTCTGGCCGGAATCATTAGATCAAATAAGGCCAGTTAAGAACAATAACAACAAAAAGGAAGTCTCCTGTGTCTCCATCACTACCTTACCCCAAGGCCTGGGAAAACAGCCAAGTTTTTAACGTCTTCCAGAATATAATCAGGGTGAAAGCAACACAGATGGGCAGAAACTATGGGAGATAGTTAGATAACTTGGTCCTGTGCCATGAAGTACTTTACTAATAACCAGTGCCTTGAATTGCAACCAGAAGCCCACCGGCAACTAGTTTGTATTCTAGACCAGCTGTAGTACAGAGAGATTCCCAATCACTACACTATATTCTTGATCGTTTTATATTTACTTGATATTTTTCATACATTGGGCAAGTTTATGTGTCACTTCCTTTTATCCTTTTTAAAAATTTATGTTTCATTACTTACCTCAAAATTCTCTTTTAGTTTTGTTTTTAAAAAAGTTATATATTATATGCTTATTCATCTGAAGGTATGTTTTTGGTCAGTAGTGATTTCTTAATTATTAATTTGTTAAGCTGAGTATTTAATCTTTTGTCATCTCAGTTTAAGTTCTTCAGATGCCTTCCATGAAAAAGTTTGAAAATATTTCTCCTGCATTATCTACTATGAAGATAAATATATATATATTGTTTTCTTGCTCTCTCCAAGTACATCTTTAGAATAGAATAGAATAGAATAGAATAGAATAGAATAGAATAGAATAGAATAGAATAGAATTTTTATTGGCCAAGTGTGATTGGACCCACAAGGAATTTGTCTTGGTGCATATGCTCTCAGTGTACATAAAAGAAAAGATTCTTTCATCAAGGTACAACACTTACAACACTTAATGATAGTCATAGGGTACAACACATAATCATTAACACTTAATGATACAACACATAATGATAGTCATAGGCTACAATTAAGCAATCAGGAAACAATCAATTACAGTATAAATTGTAAGGATACAAGCAACAAAGTTACAGTCATAAGTGGAAGGGGATAAGTGGTGATGGGAACGATGAGAAGATTAATAGTATGCAGATTTAGTAAATAGTTTGACAATGTTGAGAGAATTATTTGTTTAGCAGAGTGATGGCGTTCAGGAAAAAAATGTTCTTGTGTCTAGTTGTTCTGGTGTGCAGTGCTCTATACCCTCATTTTGAGGGTAGTAGTTGAAACAGTTTATGTCCAGGATGTGAGGGATCTGTAAGTATTTTCATAGCCCTCTTTTTGATTCGTGCAATATACAGGTCCTCAATGGAAGGCAGGTTGGTAGCAATTATTTTTTCTGCAGTTCTAATTATCCTCTGAAGTCTGTGTCTGTCTTGTTGGATTGCAGAACCAAACCAGACAGTTATAGAAGCGAAGATGACAGACTCAATAATTCCTCTGTAGAACTGGATCAGCAGCTCCTTGGGCAGTTTGAGCTTTCTGAGTTGGTGCAGAAAGAACATTCTTTGTTGTGCTTTTTTGATGACATTTTTGATGTTAGCTGTCATTTTAGATCTTGCAACACGGTAGAACCTAGAAATTCGAAGGTTTCTACTGTTGATACTTGTTGTCTAGTATTGTGAGAGGTGGAAGTATGGAAGGGTTTCTCCTAAAGTCTACCACCATTTCTACAGTTTTGAGTGTGTTCAGTTCTAGATTGTTCTGGTCGCACCATGAAGCTAGTCATTCAACCTCCCATCTGTATGCGGATTCATCATTGTCTCAAATGAGACTGATCACTGTTGTGTCATATGCGAACTTCAGTAGTTTAACTGATGGATCATTAGAGATGCAGTCACTAGTATATAGAGAGAAGTGGGGAGAGCACACAGCCTTGTGGGGCCCCTGTGCTAATTGTACAGATATCTGATGTGATTCTGCTTAGCTTCACCTGCTGCTTCCTGTTTTGTTAGGAAGCTTGTATCACAAGTCTGTTCAGGTACCTTTAGCTGGTCTAGCTTAGTTAGAAGAGTGTCTGGAATGATGGTGTTGAACGCTGAGCTAGTCTACAAAGAGGACCGTTGCATAGGTCTTTGGAGATTCAAGTTGTTGTAGGATGTAGTGCAGAGCCATAGTAACAGCATCATCTATTGATCTATTTGCTCGGTATGCAAATTGCAAGGGGTCTCATAGTGGATTCGTGATAGTTTTCAAGTGGGACAGCACTAGCCTCTCAAAGGTTTTCATGACTACAGATGTTCGAGCAACTGGTCTTTAGTCATTCAGTTCCTTGATGGTAGGCTTCTTCAGCACTGGGATGATAGTAGAGCATTTGAAGCAAGAAGGAACATAGCACATCTCTAGTAATTTATTGAAGATATGGGTGAAGATGGGAGCCAATTGGTCAGCACAGACTTTTAAGCAAGAAGGAGTTATCTTGTCTGGGCCTGCAGCTTTTCCTGATTTTTGTCTGTGAAATAGGTCTTGCACTTCCTTCTCTGTGATCACCAGGGGTTGTGAACCTAATGGGATAGGGTCAGTTGTAGGAGGCTTGGCTGTTGTTGATGTGTCTTTATGGGGGTTGTGGCGATAAGTGGTTGTAGATTCCTTTCAAACCTGCAGTAAAACACATTAAGGTCATCTGCCAGTTGTTGATTTCCTTCAGCCTGGGAAGGAGATTTGCCGTAGCCGGTGATATTTTTAAGAGTTTTCCACATGTTTGCTGGTTCATTTGTTGAGAACTGATTCTTTAGCTTTTCAGAGTAGCTTCTTTTTCCTGCTCTGATCTCCCTTGTTAATACATTTTTGGCTTGATTGTACAGCATTTTAATCACTTTATTCAAATATCTGTTTGTCTGTCTGTCTGTCTGTCTGTCTAGTAAAATTCAACCTCGCATTCTCCTGGCAAGGTCAGAATGTTGCAGTTTATGACTTTAAATAACAGTAATTTCGATTAAATTCTTTGAGAGGCAAAGGAATTATGGGTATTGAAACTGCGTAATTTGAAATTCTGTTTTTCAGCCAACTGTTTGGTTTGGATGAAAAAAATTGGGAGTTACTGGGAAACATAGCAATTATGTATTTAAAAAAGGATTACCTGAGATTTGGATGATATGGGGTTTTTATGGTACAATAAAGTTAAGGTTAATTTAGATTTTAAAATCATGCCAGAAATGTCATACTCAAAATATGGAATAGATATTATCCCAGGCTGTGCTCAAAAATGACTTGTGGATTACAGCACCAGAAGCATTTTATTGAAAAGAAACAGCAGACAAAAAGAAATGGTTGACATATCAAGAATTGTTCGAACAAAAACATGGAGAATAAAAGATGAAGTCAATAGATCCACTGATCACAAAAGGATTTGGTTTCCAATGGTTTTCATACGTACAGCCAAGAAAAAGATTTAAAGTAGACAAGAACATTTGGAGCTGAACAACACAAGACAGAATTTGAAAGAGAACATGTAATTGCTAAAATGTATAGGTGTTTGCTGAAATTTGAAATGGAAGAACAAGTTTAAAAATGTATTATAAAATAACCTAACAATTTTGGTTATAACACACAGATAGATCAGTGGAAAAATATGTGGCTGAAAGGACTGGAATTCATATTGTTATAATTTAAAAGAGAATTCTTACAAAATGATGTATTATTGGCATATGACACTAGAAAAACTTTCTGGAATGTACAGTTTAAATCTATGTTGGACATGTGGAAAACAGGAAAGATCATTTTATTATGCTTTATAGAATTGTACAAAAGCTAGAAAACTTTGGGTTTAAATACGTGCAATGATGTAAAAAAAAGTTAAAGTTTAACATTTAACTAAAACCAGAACTTTTCGTGCTGGGACTAACAAACAAGAAAAGACTTATGAGTAATTCTTTGTGTACATGATAACTGTAGTGAAATTATTACACACAGAAACATGAAAAGACTGTAAAATATGCACAACAGATTACCAGAAAGTCTGGTTAAGAAGACAGAAGTTGCAGAGATGACAAAATTGACTTGCTTGATTAGAGAGAAAAACATTCGTTAGTGACCCTAGCCCTTTATAGCTGAGAAAATAATAAAAAAAAGAACCTATGATTTATGGTTTTGATGATTAGATAGGGTAGACTATGGAAAGAAGGGAGCTGTTTTATTTATTTATTTATTTATTTATTTAGTCAAGCATGTATAAAATAACATATAAGTATAAACATGATTATGACTACAGGAATGGATATGAATAAATGGGGACAGTAGGACAGGGATGGTAGGCACGTTGGTGCACTTATGCACGCCCCTTACAGGAATGGGGTGAGGTCAACAGTAGACAGCTATGATGTAACCTTAGAGATAAAATATGAATGCATTTATAACTGCTGTAAAGATTGGAAGTCATTACTTTATATTTATTTTACTTATTTACTTTTACTTTATTTTCTTTTTTCTTTAAATTTTTATTTTTATTTTGAAAAAAAATCATAATTTAAAAAAATTAGTAATAGTAGCATTGGATGTTGATAGAAAAGGAAAATAGACCTGACTACCATTTTCATCAAGATAGCATTCAGCTCCTGGGAGCTTCATATAGGTATTAAAGGTTTTTGAGATGGAATAGAGCACTTGATGGCTAAGTTCTTTCAAAACTACCATTTCAGACTGATGAACAAGATGGGAATGAAACCTCAAACCATGTTTTCAATATTCAGTTCTCTTATGTGGCCCAGGAAGATGACATGAACAATAGCATAAAAAGCCAATAAGTGATCTGGGGGCATAAATTAAGATATACTGTCCATCACACTCTGTCAACACATCATCCATTGTGGTGAACAAATTTGTATATATTCCATGTCTCAGCCTTAAGCCCCAAACTAGATTGAAATTGTTCTAAATAATATGTATCAGTCCAGACACATACAGATGCATATCCACAACCCAGTTGAACAACTTAGTTAGGAATTGTAAAATAGAGGTAGTCTATATCAGGGCTATCAAACTCCTGGCCTGCTGACTGGATGCATCACACACTGGCCACGCCCATGCCCGGTTTAGCAAAGGAGAAAAAAGTCCTGGTACATCACATGACATCTGCCGTGACGATGTGAGTTTGATACCCCTGGTCTATATGAATCAATATTTTTATTACCACCTTTAAAGTCCCTAGTATTACACCCTCAGTAATATCAGGGAAGATTTTAATGATATTTTCTTCCAGTATAAATCAAAATAGAAGAAATAGATAGCAGCGTAAGTTCATTCAACAACCCTTTGTATATTCTCAAGGAGAAGTAAAAAAATTGACTAGAGACTGCACTAGCATCTTTGCTATGTTCTTTGTAATTAAAACTGCCTTCAGTCTGTTTATGGATATGAGAAATGAAAAATGAAAGTTAAAATTCATTGATAATTTTTTCATTTGATGAACTAGAGTGAGCTCAAGACACAGTGAGAATTCTAATTTAGTGTCCTTTCTGGCCAGATTGGTTTTAAAAAGTGTTTATATTCAGTCATAATGCACTACATTATCTCAAAATAAATAACTTTCTAAAACTAAATACCTTCAAGAGCACATGAAAACCCTCCCCAACAGTTTGGGTCAGGTCCATGCTATCCTATTATTCTTTGGACAATTTTTATGATGGTGGAAGAAAGAAAGTCGTCTTCTCTGCTACCAAGATCATAGCATAGATCAGTGTTGGCGAACCTTTTTGGCACCAAGTGCTGAAATGGGAGTGTGCACGCACGGAAGAGCAGCTCCCTGGTGCTCATGCTCTGGAAACCAGAAGAGCAGTTCCCTGGCACAGATGCGCACGCTGGGAAGCTGAGCTTCTGGTTTCCAGCATGTGCATGCGTGCCAATCACCTGGTTGTGTACACACATGTACACAAAGACCAGTTGCCCGGTGTGCATGCATGCCAGGGAGCTGCTCTTTTGGTTTCTGGCACTCCTAAGTGCGCGAAGACCAGCTGGCCAGCACGCATGCGCATGGCAGAACCCAGAAGAACAACTGGCGATGGCTGGCATGTCCAGAGAGATGGCTCTATGTGCCACTTTCGGCATGCGTGCCATAGGTTCGCATCATGGACATAGATGTTCTAATGGCTTCTAAGCAGTGCTCAACCCACACACTAGCCATCTATCAGCCCAGTTCATTATCTCCATGACTTTGGTAAACCAAGGGTCTCTATGTATTTAGTGGGAAAGGACATTCCAGAGCCGAAGCTTAATATCTAAGGACAGCTAGATATTCTAGTCTGCTACTAAGCTTTCCAGCTATAAGGTGGTGATGTGCTTTTAAAGTTCTGAATTGTATCTCTTAAAATTAATTTTACATCATTTTCAAATTATAGGTATTTTGCCAGAGTTTAATAATTGATTATCAATTATGAGTGACTGAATTTTTTAAAGAGAATTTTTTCTTTGATTGTCTTTTCTACAATGGTCACAATAAACAGTAATGTTGTAATCACACATTCCCCCACCCTCAGCATGATACTTCCAAGTAATGAAAGTAAAGTGAGAGCAATTAAAGGATAAACACAGCCTAGTTTGACTGTAACAGTGAAAGATCAAAAATAAATTACAAAGTGAATTTGAAATTAATATGCTATTAATACTTTTTAGATTGTGGATTTCAAAAAATTGTCATTTATGAAAATTCTTTATTTTATACAAAGTTCAACAGTAAACCATAAAAAAGATGTTTTTTATTTTGAGATAATGTATTAAATTATGATTGAATGTAATACTGTTTTTTAATCTGGTCAAAAAGCACATTAAATTAGAATTCTCACTGTGTGCCTTGAAGCTTACTCTATCCAGCTCATCAAATGAAAAATTCATCAATTAATCCTCTGACAATAATGATATATAGACAAAAATCAATCTGAAATTGATTTTTTTTGAATCAAAACATGAAAACCAAGCCCTGACCTGCTCATAATTTGAAATTTCTCTTCATTTCAGTGATATCGCTGTATAGAAAAGCTGAAGTAGTTTTATGATTGATTGTTTTTTAGACTAATGCAGAAGGTATATGTTTGAATAATAGTATATAAGCTGGTGAGAGGTGCTGAATACTTTTAAATTAGTAAAGTTATTAAATACATGTAAGAATCAGAGACAAGAATTTTTCTGTAATACAGTACTGATAAAAAGAGAAATCATTAAAACTCTTGGGGACCACCCAGTATGCCTGAGAGAGAGAAAGCATGAGAGTATGTACAATTCAAAAAGATTTAAAAAGACTGTAGCTAAGGAATAGTTTTCACGTATCCATGTTGTGTGGCTTTTTCTGTTTCTTCTTTTTGCAGAGTTTTTCAAAGGTTTTTGGGAAGAATTGCATAAAATTACATATTTCAATTTGAATGTATCTTAAGTTATATAATAGAATTAAAAACAAAACAACTGTTTTAAAGAGATCACTACCCTTCTGCTTTTATAGTTGTAAAAATGGTTTTGTAGTGAATCAAAAAGATTTGTATCTGAAAATGCATGTTTTTATTCTCCTAGCAACATTTTACATAAATATATTTAAGCTTCTACTGTAGAAGTTTATTGTACTTTACTGTAGTTCATTGCTATAAGCTATACAATCAGTTTTTATTTCATAAGAAGGACCATCAGGTAGATATATTTATTGTCCTTGGATATAGGAAATACCCTGTTACATTTTATAAATTTTCTATCGATATTTTTGTGCAGATTTCTTAGGCAGTTTTTTGTGGGTTTTTTTACATTTCTGAATTTATCATTATTGTATTTGTGGCATTAAATGTTTTAAAAATATTCATATTGTTTGTCAGTAAAGTTTTTTAGTTTCATTACGTTTTTAAACCTACAATATGAGAGAAAGGATAGAATTTGAGGCCCTGAGTACAGTTTAGTTTTTTATAAACAATTATCTGTAGAACAAATTAAATATTTTGAAATTCATTTTTAATGGAGAATATACATTTTAATTAATTTGTAAGCAAAAAATATGCAATATTCATTGTTATTTGAATAATTTATTGTACAATATTGTGCTTTCCTTTCTTATGGCAACATTTTGGGGTTTTTTTGTAAATGATTCCATTAAATTATTTTTAATAGTTCAAGCAGGTGGTAGTAACTTTTAAAAAACTGAGGAAAGCAATAACGATCAGGACTCTGAAAATCATTTTAAATCTGTATTGGATTTTTCTGATTTTTAAGCTATATTCACCCCTGATTTTTTAATACTGTTAAAATTTGTTAGAATTCCTCTTTGCATAATATATTTACTGTGCTGTTAAACACAGATGATGTAAATGCTAGTATCTTAATACGCAGATAGATTTGAGCCGTTCCCTTCAAAACTTTTCCCTAGAGTATAATATAAAAGGATCTGTGAAAGCAATAAAGAGTTTTCACATTTAACAATTATTTGTTAGTCTCTTCCAATGAATAAATGGGAAAATACAATCATCTCAGTGGTACAATGCTGAGTATTTGACCCTATGAATATGGTATTTTTGAGGTGAGATTAATATCTCTAAAAATCCTTTTTTCCCCCCACGCTGCATAAGTATTATGTTCAAAGTATGTCATAGGACTCAATGAAGTGGCTATTCCGCAGGTTTTAGACACATCTTCTTAGCAGCATTCTGCTGTTCTGACAATAGCCTCTTCATTGAGTCCTATGAGGAATTTTTTCCTCACCTAACTCTTCAGCAGGAGTAGAATAAAATAAAATTCAATCACAGCATAAAAGTTAAGCAAGTTATATTGCTTAATTGGTACAACTAGCAGATACCATGCCTTGTAAAGGTAAAACTGCATAAGAACAACATGAATCTATTGATGAGAAGAGGCATGCTCTTGGCTCTCTCTGCCTGCCTCCAGAATTTGGGTGTTAAGTGTGTATATAGATTTTCCTTCTATTTAGAATCTCTGAAATAATAGTCTTTTCCCCTCAGTAATTGTGTTTATGCATTATCTGATTAAAAATTAGCCAACCAATTTCTATCTGTGAATGTTAGTTTGTGCTGTTTATGTATACATTTGCTAAATTCATATCCAATCTTTATTTAGATTTTAGATTTTTTTTATCCTGCCTTTATTATTTTTTGTAAGTAACTCAAAGCAGGGAACATATCCAACTCAAAGCAGGGAACATATCCAACTCATCATACTCAGCTGTCGTTTGAAGATCATTTGACGGCCGTCTCCAGGAGGGCCTTCCACCAGGTTCGCCTGGTTCGGCAGTTGCGCCCCTTCCTTGATCGGGATGCCTTGTGCGCTCATTACCTCTCGCTTGGATTATAGTAATGCTCTCTACATGGGGCTCCCCTTGAGGTGCACTCGGAGGCTTCAGTTAGTCCAGACTGCAGCTGCACGGGTGATAGAGGGAGCTTCGTGTAGCTCCCGCGTAACACCGCTCCTGCGCAGACTGCACTGGCTACCTGTGGCCTTTCGGGTGCTCTTTAAGGTTTTGGTCACTACCTTTAAAGCGCTCCATGGCTTAGGGCCTGGGTACTTACGGGACCGCCTGCTGTTACCGCATGCCTCCCACCGACCCGTATGCTCTCACAGAGAGGGACTTCTCAGGGTGCCGTCCACCAAGCAATGTCGGCTGGCGGCCCCCAGGGGAAGGTCCTTCTCTGTGGGGGCTCCCACACTCTGGAACGAGCTTCCCCCGGGTTTATGCCAAATACCTGACCTTTGGACCTTCCGCCGCGAACTGAAGACACATCTTTTCATTCGCGCGGGGCTGGCTTAAATTTTATTGATTTTAAATTTTCTATTATTAATTTTAAGGGGTTTTAGTTTTATATATTTTAAAGTTTTTTAGGCCAATTATAAAATAAGTTTTTTAATTTGTATTTTAATTGTATATTGTATTGTCTGTTTTTACTTTGGCTGTACATCACCCTGAGTCCTTCGGGAGAAGGGCGGTATAAAAATCGAATAAATAATAATAATAATAATAATAATAATAATAATAATAATAATAATAATAATAATAATAATAATAATAATAATCTTCTTCTTCCTCCTGTTTTCCCGAGAACAACAACCCTGTGAGCTGGATTGGGCTGAGAGAGACTGGCCCAAGGTCATCCAGCTGACCTTTAGGCAGGACTAGAACTCACAGTCTTCTGGTTTCTAGTGTGGTGGCTTAATTACTAGACCAAACTGGTTTTCTATTATGTCTGTCCTGAATGTTTAGAAATAATAACAGTAGGAATCCTTGAGCGGGTATGTGTGATAGGGTAATGCCATCTTTTAAACCACTTATCTAAATAGCCATTTTAAAGCCTGAAACTTTATTCAAAAATAAGTAAATAAATGCTAGGAGGTATTTAAACAAGGTAACATGCGGTGTGAAACATCTACACAGTGAAACATTCAATTGAAGAAGCTGTACCTTCAGCTGAGGAGATCAGCATGATTCTCCTTGGGAAAAATTCCAGATGGTATTCCTTTTGCTGAAGGAAACAGTCTGGTCTATATCCTTCACCATTTTCAATAGACCTAAAGAATCTTAATGAAGATAAAGTGAATAAGCAGACAAAGAGCAGAGGCAGATATAGCTAAAATCTTTGTTTCTGCCTAGTAGGTGCTCAGATTGTACTTCCTGTTGTGTCAGTTTTTTCCATTCATTCAACCCGGAAATTACTGAGGTGGTAATCCAGCGTATCTTGGAAGCATTTATTTAGAGAAGCTGACATTAAAGGAAAAGCAAATGAGTTATTGTTCTCTTTAAGTCAAAATTGGAACTTTACTTTGAAGAAAGCTACGCAGCATTTTACATTTGAAGGCAAAAAAAGTGGTTCAAAGTGCCTTTGTAGCTTCTCTTGTCAACATGTCTCTTCTGGCATTGCACTGCAATTACACAATCTCAGAAGAAGATACAGGGGCTTTAAGTTACTGCCAGCAGATTCTACATGAGCTTCCTTGGGTATACTGGAATACCATTTCATTTTTGAAGTGGCACACTATTCTAAAAAATTATGTTAGCAATCAAGGTGTAAGTACTGTTTTCTTTTCCAGAAATAATCTACAAACAGCAGCTGCTCAGTGCTCATACAATTTATGTAACATTTCTAAAAATGAAAGGGATTTTTGTCAAGTAAAAAGCACCATCCATATATTTCATATAACTGAAATCTGAATACTTCCTTAATATTCCTGAATATGTTCATATAATATATTTTTGAAAGTGAGACAGACCTATGTTTCTTTTTTAAATAAAACGTAATTCTTTTTGATATGCTTCTATGTCTTTTTGAACAGAATAGAAAGTTAAATTAGATATGGTTTTAATAGTTTGACACGCTATTTGTTTAACATGATTCTTTTAAATCTAAATTCTATTAACTCCATATCAGTGACAGTTAGCAGACACAAGAAAAAGGGATTATTTTTGTGCTAAAGAAAAAGAGAACTTTATTTAGGATTTATTTCTCAATCTACACTGTTACGTTTTACGCCCTTTTTTCTTATCATTTTGAACAGATACTATAATTTTGAACCCTTTGCTTTTTTGGTCTTTTATTATTCTCTTTCCCTGATCTCTATTAATGATATCTTTTAAAATTAGTGTCCAGAGAAACTTTGTTATATTTTTAATCTTTATTAATATAGTTGTTTTCAATAGAAATTGATATATTCAACTAAGTATAAGTACTTCTGTTTTCCAGTCTTAAATTATCATTGATGACTGAAATGCCCAATAATTCTGCCTGAACTGTATAGTTTTATTTTACTACTAACGTCATAACACATTCACGTTAATTTTTATTCAAAATTTCTGACTCTCTGATCAGTAATGCAACAATTGGAGTAAATAATTGAATGTCTGGGGTATGCCAATTCCTTCTTTATATGGGCTATGATGTGCCATGAACAATTTTTCATTTTTTTAGGTAGGAAATCCTTAATTGTATTTTACATTCCAAACCATGTTCAAGGTTACAAAGAAGATTTCAAAACATAATACACCTAATGTTAACAAATTCAGAAAAGAAATCATTCAATTGGGACATCCAAAAATGTTCAAACTTTAGGAAAAAACTAGGACATAAACAGCATACTAAGATGCAAATTTAAAAGCGAAATGCATAAACTTTGACAATATTCAAAAGGTAGCATTCAGTATCGATATAAGAACTGTTCCTCTAGAGGATAAATCTGCCATTCTGTAAATAAGAACAGTTATGAAGTTAGAGCTCAGCATACAGTATTAAAGTTAAATGTATAGTAGAAAAATGTATCATATTTGTAATTATTTTATAGAGCTGGCAAAAGATAAGTGAAGAAGCCTCCTCCCACCCCTCTTCTTGAAGTGTTAAACAGCTACATCCTTTGGAAGGTTTGTGCAGCTGTTTCAAATACTGACCCTTGCTTGTATTTGCACATCCAGACAACCCTTCTGCTGAAATTGCCTGAATAGTAAAGTGACTGTGCATAAACACACAAACAAGTAGACAGTTGGTTAAAACCTTTGAAGCAGTTTCATAGTCCTCCAAGTGTTAAAGCTTTAAGACTTCAGGGAGTAGCTTCAGTTGCACGAGCAGGTTTTGTGAAGTACATTTTAAATTATTGTAATTATTGTAGAACAATTTATGTCTGCAAAGTCAGACAATTTGATCTGCTTTTCTAACAGGATGTTTAACCAGTCTTTAGTTAGAACTGTAGGGATATAAATAATAAAAATATGACATCTCTATCAGTTCTAACTAACCTAATCTACATGAATGTGCAAATCCCTGTAAAACAAATTTACCTTACAATTAGAAATAATTAACATAGCTGGTAAATCTGAATCCTGTTATTGTTTTGACAGGTCCTTTGTGGCTACCTCATAACTTCTGAAGTGAAACTGATGAAAAAGGCCCTATTTAAATGTATATGGAATATCCATGAACCACTATTCTTTGCTTTGTAAATCTCTGATAGTAAATGGTGTTTAAAAACTAAGTTTTAAGTAATTTAGGAACTAACATTTTAAATGTAAGAAGCGTGTCTTATATTATCAGTAATACAGAAGGAGTAGAATATGACATAACCTGTGCTTTATTTAAAATTTTATTATGGAATACTGAATCAGCAAACGTCTAAAGTGGAGCTCTGTACGAAACAGAAAATAAAAACATTCCTTTGTATAACTCCCAAAAAGAAATCAGTCTGTCACCTTCTGTGGCTGAAAATAAATGAAATTTTGTTTACATATTTGTGGAAGATTGTACCACAGCCTGCTCACACTAATTATTAAATGAAAATTGTCTGTCTTGAGATTGCTCAAGAATTTAACCAGAATGCCAGGATTCTAAGCACTTTGCTTTTCCATGCTTCAAAATTAATGTGCTCCATAATAATACTAAATCTCTAAAACAACTGCATTTTTCTTATTTTCTCTTTTGAATAATATGATTGGCTTGATTTGGGTGAGGAGCTGACATATCATCTATTATTTATATGGCGCCATCAGTATACATGTCGCACACTGAATATAAGTGGGAAGGTCTCTGCCTCAGGGAGCTTATAATCTAAAATTTAACATGGAAATCAACAAAAGTGGAGGCAGATGTAAATAGTGAAATGATGAGCTTAGCTACAGGTTGACTAATAATGTGGCATGGACAGCAGAAAGTTATACTAAGGTTTTCATGAAAATAGATCCGTTTTAAGAAAGGATTTGGAGATTTAAGTGAAATGACATCATATAGGTGTTCAGGGAAGCAATTGCAAGTATATCTATTTAATAAGCCTTCCATCACTGAAATGCTTGTTGTCAAGATCCATTACCTAAATTATCTAAAATCTAGCCCATTCTCACATCTTAAAACTTTTATGCATGGGTGAAATGCTCCTGGTTTGGACCGGATCGTGCAATCCATTAGCGATGAGAGCGGGTAGTTCGGAGAACCGGTAGGAAAAATCCCTGCCCCCTTCCCCACTCATGCCCACCCAATCACCCTGTCCCCACTTGCCTACTTGGCAGCTTCCTGCTTCTTTCGGTCTCGCTCTCTATTCTGGCCTTGCTTCGGCTGCTGCAATCAATTGCATCAGCTAGCAACTGAATCTGCCTGCCTGCAATCCATCTCATCGGTGAGCAACTTAGTCTGCTGGCCTTTTTCCTTGAATTAGGTAAGTAAGGGGGGGGAGCTTTAAAAAAAATAGTTGAGGTTTTTTTAGTTATTGTTTTTTTAGACATAGCAATTTAAAGTTAAGGAAGTTTTAAAGTTAAGGAAGTTTTAAATTTAGCTGCTTTTATCTAAAAATATAAATAAAATAATAAAATATTTGTGCAGCTTTCTGAGATTTGGTGTGTTTCTGTAGAGTTTCACTCTAACTACACAACCACACAAAATCTCACAAAGCTGTATGTGGCATTTTGTGTGTGTGTGTGTGTGTCTGAGTCAGTTGTGTTGTATTGTGTGTGTGCGTAAAGTGTGAAAATTGGTTTTTGCTACCTCTTACTGTTTTGTGGACTTTATTATTTTTACTATTTATTGTTATTGGCCATGCCCACCCTGTCACCTGACCACCAAGCCATGGTCACCAATTAAGCCACGCCCACAGAAGTGGTAGGGGAAATTTTTAGATTTCACCCCTGCTTTTATGTAGTGTAGCTGTTGGAATTTGATGTTCGTATGATTCTTCCAAATCTATTCATTATAGAATTGATTCATGCTCTTTGATGCTGTGTCTGTTTAGCTTTAGACAGAGAAATTGAAAACAAGGATATCATGCAGGTATCTTTGCCTTTTTGTTAATATTCATGTAGCATTTCTGCCAGACATATTACACAAGCTTATATAATGAAAATTAATGATTATGAGTTTTATATCATTGCATAATGCTCTTATCTGTTGTATAAATAAATGCTTATAACTAAAGTCATAAATGCAGATAGCCCATTGGTTTTTAAATTTGCCTTTTAGGTGCCATTTTTCCTACGTTTATTTATATCTTGAAGAATACCAGTTTGTCTGTAACAAAGTCAGTTCACATAGTTTTAAATCAGGATTGTAGAGTGTTACTTTTATTTTTCTCTGAACTAAAGCACCCAAGATTGCCATTTGATTATAGAAAGAAATAAAAGAGACCAGTAAGAATTATGTATTTGCAGTAGATATAATAGATAGTGAAGCATATTTAGTATTGGGAGATCTCTAATTGTAGAATTCCTCAAAGAAAATTTGCTTTTACAAATACATTTGGAATCTAAGCAAGCAAAATGTAAAAATTGCTTTTTCAATTAAGATTTATCAGTTCTCTAGAGTTCATACTTTCTTTGTTCTTGTGTTTTATGAAACTGGAAACCATAGCCCATTGGTCATACTAGGATAAAAAATAGAATGATTTCATTTCACATTAACCCGCAGTAGGCTGACTTGCCACTTACTGGAGTACTGTCAGGTTTGATAAAAGAAAGCTATTAGCTTTCTTGAATTGTATGCAATGTAGCCACTGAATATAAGTGGGAAGGTCTCTGCCTCAGGGAGCTTATAATCTAAAATTTAACATGGAAATCAACAAAAGTGGAGGCAGATGTAAATAGTGAAATGATGAGCTTAGCTACAGGTTGACTAATAATGTGGCATGGACAGCAGAAAGTTATACTAAGGTTTTCATGAAAATAGATGCGTTTTAAGAAAGGATTTGGAGATTTAAGTGAAATGACATCATATAGGTGTTCAGGGAAGCAATTGCAAGTATATCTATTTAATAAGCCTTCCATCACTGAAATGCTTGTTGTCAAGATCCATTACCTAAATTATCTAAAATCTAGCCCATTCTCACATCTTAAAACTTTTATGCATGGGTGAAATGCTCCTGGTTTGGACCGGATCGTGCAATCCATTAGCGATGAGAGCGGGTAGTTCGGAGAACCGGTAGGAAAAATCCCTGCCCCCTTCCCCACTTATGCCCACCCAATCACCCTGTCCCCACTTGCCTACTTGGCAGCTTCCTGCTTCTTTCGGTCTCGCTCTCTATTCTGGCCTTGCTTCGGCTGCTGCAATCAATTGCATCAGCTAGCAACTGAATCTGCCTGCCTGCAATCCATCTCATCGGTGAGCAACTTAGTCTGCTGGCCTTTTTCCTTGAATTAGGTAAGTAAGGGGGGGGGGGGAGCTTTAAAAAAATAGTTGAGGTTTTTTTAGTTATTGTTTTTTTAGACATAGCAATTTAAAGTTAAGGAAGTTTTAAAGTTAAGGAAGTTTTAAATTTAGCTGCTTTTATCTAAAAATAAAATAATAAAATAAAATATTTGTGCAGCTTTCTGACATTTGGTGTATTTC
Source organism: Ahaetulla prasina (assembly GCF_028640845.1). Taxonomy (NCBI): domain Eukaryota; kingdom Metazoa; phylum Chordata; class Lepidosauria; order Squamata; family Colubridae; genus Ahaetulla; species Ahaetulla prasina. The sequence continues at coordinate 260,740,331 of NC_080540.1, forward strand.
TGTAGAATTTCACTCTAACTACACAAAATCTCACAAAGCTGTATGTGGCATTTTGTGTGTGTGTGTGTGTGTGTGTGTGTGTGTGTGTGTGTGTGTGTGTGTGTAAAGTGTGAAAGTTGGTTTTGCTTGTGGCTGTGTGAGGTTCCTGCTTGTTACAGGGCCATTTTGGGTGAAGTGCAGCTACTTTACAGACCAAGCCATGGCCACCAATTAAGCCACGCCCACAGAAGTGGTAGGGGAAATTTTTAGATTTCACCCCTGCTTTTATGTAGTGTAGCTGTTGGAATTTGATGTTCGTATGATTCTTCCAAATCTATTCATTATAGAATTGATTCATGCTCTTTGATGCTGTGTCTGTTTAGCTTTAGACAGAGAAATTGAAAACAAGGATATCATGCAGGTATCTTTGCCTTTTTGTTAATATTCATGTAGCATTTCTGCCAGACATATTACACAAGCATATATAATGAAAATTAATGATTATGAGTTTTATATCATTGCATAATGCTCTTATCTGTTGTATAAATAAATGCTTATAACTAAAGTCATAAATGCAGATAGCCCATTGGTTTTTAAATTTGCCTTTTAGGTGCCATTTTTCCTACGTTTATTTATATCTTGAAGAATACCAGTTTGTCTGTAACAAAGTCAGTTCACATAGTTTTAAATCAGGATTGTAGAGTGTTACTTTTATTTTTCTCTGAACTAAAGCACCCAAGATTGCCATTTGATTATAGAAAGAAATAAAAGAGACCAGTAAGAATTATGTATTTGCAGTAGATATAATAGATAGTGAAGCATATTTAGTATTGGGAGATCTCTAATTGTAGAATTCCTCAAAGAAAATTTGCTTTTACAAATACATTTGGAATCTAAGCAAGCAAAATGTAAAAATTGCTTTTTCAATTAAGATTTATCAGTTCTCTAGAGTTCATACTTTCTTTGTTCTTGTGTTTTATGAAACTGGAAACCATAGCCCATTGGTCATACTAGGATAAAAAATAGAATGATTTCATTTCACATTAACCCGCAGTAGGCTGACTTGCCACTTACTGGAGTACTGTCAGGTTTGATAAAAGAAAGCTATTAGCTTTCTTGAATTGTATGCAATGTAGCCACCTTAGAACATTGGAATTCTCTCAACATGCCCCAGTTCAGCGGTGTTAATTTTTCTCTCAAGTAGAAAACTAAGATTAAATACGATGAAATATTGTACTAACATTTGGTTTAGTTTTTACAGTAAACAAGAGGTATTATTTACTAAATCTGCACTACTATTAATCTTCTCATCGTTCCCATCACCAATCTCTTTCCACTTATGACTGTATGACTGTAACTTTGTTGCTGGCAATCCTTATGATTTATATTGATATATTGACCATCATTTGTGTTGTAAATGTTGTACCTTGATGAAGGTATCTTTTCTTTTATGTACACTGAGAGCATATGCACCAAGACAAATTCCTTGTGTGTCCAATCACACTTGGCCAATAAAAAATTCTATTCTATTCTATTCTATTCTGATATTTCAATTAAGATATTTATAGTTACATATAATAGTTTATATCTTTGTTGGATCTTTGATACATTTCCTTCCTTCCTTATGATTCTGTACTGTACTTCTGTTAGAGGAGCCCAAAGTGATTTACAAAACAAGAGGAAAAAGTTATATACAAACTTTCGCAATCAAAATAATGAATATAAAAATTAAAATCAAAGTTCATTTTCAAACAGAAAACCAAACTAAAAACAAGCAAACTTAAAGGAAGTCTAATGCTGGAGTTACCTCACAACTACTGAGCAGTATATATGTCTACAATTTCTTTTTGAAAGAAAACAGCATTAAAAAATTAAATCATAGAAATCATGGAAATTATGAATCCCCTAATATGAATGATTGCAGCGATGAAATGGATTTAGTGACCTACATGTATACCTTAGAACTAGAGATAGGAACGTTGTTTGGTATGGGAATTTCTCATGAAATTGGAGCATTGGTGATCTAAACACTTCTAATGTTTCTAGTTCTATCACCCTTTTCTAATGTGAATTCAGACAAAAAACTTAAATTCCTCAATTGCTATAGTCCACAAGGATTCTGTTTAGGAATTTCCCTATTACAGTAATGCTGGTGGAACTGTTCTGAAGACTGTATGAGTAAATATTTTTGAAGTGAATCAAGAATGTGATTAAAAGTATTAGACAATCAGTGAATAGTTTTCTATGTATATGAGTTGTATACTGTATGAGTATCAAAATCAACTTAAAATTGAAATTTAGTTTCATAATACAATGTATTATAATAATTGCATTTTTTTGACATATAAATGTATTCTCAGAGCTTTCTAACTCACATATCCCAGTAAATTTCATGTTTATCATTTTAATGATTGAAGGTTAAAACTTATGACCTCACAGTTATATCCTCCTAACAGTTGAGTTTACGTTTTTTGCTGTGTGTGGCGAGTTTGTTTATGATATCTGCTTTATTCTAACTAGATTAATAGATTGTGCATGAGTATAGAATTATGAACAATCTATTTTATTTGGTTATTGTTAAATCTAAATCATGTGTTTATAGATTTTTAATACAGACATATGTGCCTGAAACAAAAAATCTTCAGTGTTTTATGCACCTTTTTTAATGCTATATTATTTCATTTTCTTTTGCAAAAATCTAATATCTTGCTATCCATAAGCTTTCCTACCTGGGAAAAAAATCTCTTACATAGCCATGATCAAAAATGATGGCCTGAAGGTTGAAATAATTATCTCTGGTGGCCGTGCAGATCTCAATGTCAAAGCAAAGAAACATAGGGCAGCAGAATTAAAGCATGAAAACTGGCATGAACACAGACAACTGCTTGAGGCTCTTTATTACTGTTTGATACAGGAATTCTTCGTTGGAAATCTTGTTGTTGTTTTTGTCTAAAAGCAACTGTGTGTGTCTAATCTCAACTTTTCCTTTATCATTAAATCCATTTCTGTGATATTTACAAATCCAAGCAACATCACATGTGTTTATCTTGATTTATGAATTAGTGTATCTGAGGCTTTCTGCTAATCTGCAGATAGGTGGCACCGTTCATACAGATTGGAAAAGCAATGCTTTGCCTGTTCACACTATCCCATGTGTAAATTAACCTGTCACTTTATTATTTGACAAGATCTTCATTTTTATTCATCAGGACTTGGACCAGGATGGGTGCATTTATGGCCATTTGCTTTGCATGGCTCTCAGCTGAGTTTGTAGGTATTGTAAGTGAGATCCATTATCCCTGTTACAAGTGCACACAATGCAGATGCTGATCTGCGATGATGATGAGAAACCAAAGTCAGTAAAGACCACATAAGCCGCCCTTGATGAAAAGATAAATGAATGCATAAATAACATTGTGCTCTGCTGTGTTTGCTGAGATCAAGGATAGATTTTGAAGGTTTTGAGTGATCAGACATATAAAACCTGAAGAATTTTATCCTTCCTTATTTTACATTCAGCAAGCATTTTACTTTATACAGAGGGACACAAAATAACACTTTAATGTATTACTAGAAGATCAAAAATGTTTGGCCATTTCTGTGATATTTACAAATCCAAGCAACATCACATGTGTTTATAGATTTTAATACAGACATATGTGCCTGAAACAAAAATCTTCAGTGTTTTATGCACCTTTTTAATGCTATATTATTTCATTTTCTTTTGCAAAATCTAATATCTTGCTATCCATAAGCTTTCCTACCTGGGAAAAAATCTCTTACATAGCCATGATCAAAAATGTTTGGCCATTTCTGTGGGTTTTTGTTTTTTGTTTTTTAAGTGATTTCATGTATGCGTGAAAGGGAGAGAGAATTCAGACAAAAACTTAAATTCCTCAATTGCTATAGTCCACAAGGATTCTGTTTAGGAATTTCCCTATTACAGTAATGCTGGTGGAACTGTTCTGAAGACTGTATGAGTATCAAAATCAACTTAAAATAGAAATTTAGTTTCATAATACAATGTATTATAATAATTGCATTTTTTTGACATATAAATGTATTCTCAGAGCTTTCTAACTCACATATCCCAGTAAATTTCATGTTTATTATTTTAATGATTGAAAGTTAAAACTTATGACCTCACAGTTATATCCTCCTAACAGTTGAGTTTACGTTTTTTGCTGTCTGTGGCGAGTTTGTTTATGATATCTGCTTTATTCTAACTAGATTAATAGATTGTGCATGAGTATAGAATTATGAACAATCTATTTTATTTGGTTATTGTTAAATCTAAATCATGTGTTTATAGATTTTTAATACAGACATATGTGCCTGAAACAAAAAATCTTCAGTGTTTTATGCACCTTTTTTAATGCTATATTATTTCATTTTCTTTTGCAAAAATCTAATATCTTGCTATCCATAAGCTTTCCTACCTGGGAAAAAATCTCTTACATAGCCATGATCAAAAATGTTTGGCCATTGTTACTTAAATCCCATTTTATTTTTTCCCCAATAAAGGATGTCTAATTGTACTTATTACTGTGATTTGAAATATTTAGTTATGCAATCATTGCATATTGCTCTGAAGTGTTGTATATGTGTTTTGACGTTATGATCTGCCCAATCTGTGTGATTAATTCTTTCCCACTTGGTTCAAATTGGGGGCAGCTCAATGCACAAAATTGGGATGCAGGGGCTGATGTGTGTCGAATGGGCAGGTGCTGATTGTGTGAAAATGTATATGCTGACAGTATTTGTGTGTGCAAACAGTTGCTGGTATTGTTCTCTTCTCCTTCCAGTTGATCTCTACCATTGATCTCTCTTGTGGAAATGAGATTTGTAGAACAGATATCAGAAAGAAAGGAAAGAAAGCAGACTGTACAGTGTGCAACGCTAAACTTTCTGACTGTGCATTTTCTTATTCTTGTGTAGATCACACAACAGAGCAATCATATAAGAATCAGCAATGTATAACCACAAGAACATACAGCTTTGCAAATTTAAAGAAGAGTGCCTCTAGCTGGGTATATATTCTATTTGTGGAATGTTGTGTTCAAAATATAGTGGCTGAGAAAACTATACAGATACTATGTTGCATTGCCCCCAAGTCATTTAATTTTAGAATAAAGATATTAGAGGCCTGGCAATGGAACTTAACTGTTTTAGCCTTTTCTGTCAGAGAAACAGACTTTTGTTAGGCATGATGATATTGCACTATTACCTTTAAAGCTAAATTAAGATGAATGAATATCGGTTTGGAAATCAAATGCTTTCTCCCTGCTTCCAAGTAAAATAGCAGAATTTATCTCAAATGATTCCTGGTATTGTAAAATACCTATCTATTAGAAAAAGCAGAACAAGAAAAACAAGTTTTAATATTTCTATGCATGAAATATTGATTGAAAAAACAAGAATACTGCAAGAAAGAATAGATGGGAATGGCTTGATAAATCCTAAAATAGTAGCCAAATGATGTCCAGAGAAGGACATGAAATCCTTAAAAGAAGCATTTCTCCCATTAGACAGTGACACATAGTGAAAATATACTATATGTTTTGTTGTAAGGTCTAGTTATTATTTCTAATTATGAATGTAATGTGAGTCCCAAAAACCCAAAGGTGCTTTTCAAAAGACAACTGGACTTTCTTGGTTTTTTTCTTTGAAAACATTTTACTTCCCATCCAAGAAGTTTCTTCAGTCTTGAAAAGTTGCTACTGAGTTAAGAAAAGTCATATTTTAAAAAAAATAGAAGTAATAAGCATGCAAAACACTGACTCATGGAATACTTAATGTCAATTTGACAAAAAGGAAAACACAAAATATAATTGCTTGAACTGAACTGCTAAAACTTCTCAACCATATCCTGGAAAAAAAAGAGACAGTTTGGTGTGACATGGTTATGGCAGCAGGTTAGAAACCAGGAGATTGTGAGTTCTAATCCAACCTTACGCATGAGAGCCAGCTGGGTGAGTTTGGACCAATCATTATCTCTCAATCTATGACATCAGATTCATAGACAAGCTGATCGGTCAATTCCTGTTGTAACTAATGGATCAAAGCTTAGTTGATCAAAAAAGAAAAACCAGAAAATGCTAGGAAGAAATAATATCCTGCAGAAAGACTGACTGACTGTAATACTCAACATAAGTATTTGTTACAGTTTGCAATTGTCACACTAGTAAGAGAGTTTCTTTCTCAGTTATTTCAACTATCTGAAAACCCTTTCACCTATCACATATTTTTGTCATTTAGTATATATTACTTCACATATTAGAAATATACAAGTTATTCTTAGAATTCATCTAGAATTTATTTATTCCAGTCTCTGCTGGTGAATGCATGGAATCCAAAGATATTTTGTTTTTACCAAGGAAACCGTTGATAAGCTAGAAATATGAGGATGACTCTTATGTATGTTTCTATTTATGACAATGAAACACCTATATTTAAATATACGATTCTTTATAGCTTCTTTTCAGTAAAACTAGTAATATCTTATAATCCATGCAACATTTGAATTCATTGTATATCCATAAATCTATAGTCGATAGCCCTGCTGCAATATACTTAAATTTAGAAATGTGCAAGGTATTTCAAACATGAAACATTTTGAATTTAAAATAGGTTGTCCTGACCTTATTAGAAGTATTTCAACATTGTTCTGACTATTCTGGATGCTGGGAATAGTATCAGAACACATCCTTAAGGTCAAAACTGAGCTTTTTGAGCTTGAAGTGTTCAGAATTCAAGATATTTCAAACATAATATTGCTTACCTTGTTCCAAAGTTGAAGGCTGAGGCTTAAGGCTGAATGAAAAACTGTGGTTTTATGCTGACCAAAGATCAAAGTAAAGATTTTGTATTGTAATGAGCTTGTCTAAGGCCATTTTAGAAGCAATGGTAGAAGAGGTAATCAAAGTGAGGAACTTCATATTTATTGCAAGAAATATTATAAACCAATCTTTATAATAAAAGTATATTAATACTTATTAGACAATAATGTTTTCCTTGAATATCTGCTGTATTTGAGCTGTTGCTCAAAATGAGGTACTCAACATATTCTATAATGTGTAAATATGTAGCAACTTGAAATTATTTATTTATTTATTAATCAATGCATTTTTATTTTAAAATACACCATGTTTTATGTTTTTGAAACATTGTACCTCTAAATCTTCATGTTTTATAAAGCTGTACTAACTCAGCATTTTTACATCCAATTCTAAAAATGTAATAGCAGTGAGTTAAGTTGCATCATTTTATTTTGGATTCAAGTGATGTCACAGTCCCATAAAATTAAATTTCTTAATTATTACAGTAGCATGCTGTATGGTATGAGATTATTCCCATTCAAACTGACAGCATGTCATTAGTTTTATTTTGCCCATGTTATAGAAATTAAGATTAGAGTTAGCTGAAATTTATTTCTAAGACTTTAAAAAGATTCAGAATTCTCAGATCTTGTCTTTTGTATATAATATGATAATAATTCATAATAAAGCATTGTTTTTAATATGAATTTTATAGTTGTATAAATGCTGTGTCAGTATCTTACCTAAATTTTATTGTGTTTGAGAAAGTTTCATGTACTATATATATAATTTATAGCAATTTAAATGTATACATGTTTATGATAAAATAAAAAGGGAAAATAAAACCAAAACCCAGATAACTGAGACATTTAATACATTTAAGTAGTTATTAGGCACTGAAACTTTTTTTGTTTAGTTATAAATTTTCAACAGCCATTAAAAGTTAGTAACACAGCAGGTGATTGTATGGGTAAGTGCAAATGTTCTGAAATAAATAGCAGTTGGTGACCTGGAATGTCAGGGCTCTAGACAAGGGTGTGTGTTTGTCAATATATCCTACATGTTTTACAGAGTCCTTGGGGAATACGGGAAGATACAATTTCACCTTTTCTGTGCCAAAACATTTTAATTATATCTTCTTCCAAGTACTGCGGTTCAGTAACCAAGGAGCTGACATTGATGCATGTGTTGATAAAGCTGCAAACATTCAAAATGAGATTAGCAAAGATTTTGAGGAAAGGGTGACAGCTAATTTTGCACACTATTCTGCATCTAATTCAGGTCAGTGTAATGATAGAATATTTTATAACTCTTGTGTCATCCAGAAGGACTTTTATGATGCTTTGTGTTAATGAACATTTGTGGTTTTGAAGAGTATAATTTCAATACTATTTTTTATACAAATACAAAGATTTTATTATGATTCTATAGGCTATACCCAGAAAATGGAGGTGGGGAAATGTTCAACATAATTTCTTTAACTGATTTGCTTGTGATTGTTGGATATTTGTATGAAATAATCAAAACATGTAGTGATGCTGTTTATTTCCATTAAAACATCTAAATTATATGATATTTTTTTAAAAAATGAAAATATAGTTTCTTTATGTTACATAGAACATTTCTGAGCAGATTCCAGTGTGTTTTGGTTCTATTCTGTGCTTTATTTGAAGGCAGCTGACACTCTTCTTTCACTTTTCTTTTTGTTTGTGAAGTTTTCTTTCTTTTTTATCCACTCACTTCTCCATCTGCTTTCACTTTTGTTTGCTTGAGTCGTCTCTCATCCCAACTTGATAATGAGGAATGTGGTGTGACCCTGACCTCTATCAGCCCATGAATGACCTTCTGACTCCCTGTGTAACCTTTGACCTTTTCTTTGACAGCTTGATTAATTACCCTGTGTTATGATTTATGAGTAAGTGCTATGTAAAAATAATAGACAACAGGTGGTCTCCTAAAACTTTTTGTGGCATGTTTTCTTGCCTAAGTTGATGAACTATTTTAGGTTGGAAACTTTGTGGAGCAATATGAAGTTTGGCAGTAATATAGCATTTTTATACACTTGGACACAGCAGTGGAATGCAGGAGTCTAAGAGATGTGGTGTAACTGGGATGAAAATATTACAAAGTGTTAGCAGGGTGCAGTTGCCAAAATGCACATTGGGTGAAAATACAAAAAGAAGTCAACTGACATTTTAGGCATTTCAGTCTCAGGTCACGTCTTGAGAAAATTGCTCAAATAATGGAGGGGGCATTTTTCAAGCTGAGCTGCATCTCCAACAGCTATGTTTACTTTTACGCTTCACTAGTGACTTCTGATTGGTTGTCATGACCTCATCCTACTGTTGCATCTAGGTTGTTGCAACAGTGACACATAGGTACTCTTCTCATGAAAAAGATCAGAAATAAACAGATCATACATCTTTAAAAACAACAAATAGTCATTCCTATGACCATTTTAAACATATATAGATCTAGGTTACTGATCTAAACTCCTAGGATTCCTTTCCCTGCAGTTGATTCTGCTTCAAGTGTTTTAAATAGTTTTTTTTTTAAATCAGATTGATAAAGCTCAAGAAAATTATGTGTTACACATTTTTACTTACAAGCCAGAAAGATAGACATATAGATCAACATATTCCACTCTAGGCTCTGACCTCTCTGATCATATACAGCAGGCTATGCTAGTGGATTAATATGCTGTGCTGAACGCTTATAGCTCATTATTCATTTCAGCAGATTTTAAATAAACTCATATAAATTTAATGGATTTCTGCATAATTACTAAATGTTAGACAATTGTTACTTAAATCCCATTTTATTTTTTCCCCAATAAAGGATGTCTAATTGTACTTATTACTGTGATTTGAAATATTTAGTTATGCAATCATTGCATATTGCTCTGAAGTGTTGTATATGTGTTTTGACGTTATGATCTGCCCAATCTGTGTGATTAATTCTTTCCCACTTGGTTCAAATTGGGGGCAGCTCAATGCACAAAATTGGGATGCAGGGGCTGATGTGTGTCGAATGGGCAGGTGCTGATTGTGTGAAAATGTATATGCTGACAGTATTTGTGTGTGCAAACAGTTGCTGGTATTGTTCTCTTCTCCTTCCAGTTGATCTCTACCATTGATCTCTCTTGTGGAAATGAGATTTGTAGAACAGATATCAGAAAGAAAGGAAAGAAAGCAGACTGTACAGTGTGCAACGCTAAACTTTCTGACTGTGCATTTTCTTATTCTTGTGTAGATCACACAACAGAGCAATCATATAAGAATCAGCAATGTATAACCACAAGAACATACAGCTTTGCAAATTTAAAGAAGAGTGCCTCTAGCTGGGTATATATTCTATTTGTGGAATGTTGTGTTCAAAATATAGTGGCTGAGAAAACTATACAGATACTATGTTGCATTGCCCCCAAGTCATTTAATTTTAGAATAAAGATATTAGAGGCCTGGCAATGGAACTTAACTGTTTTAGCCTTTTCTGTCAGAGAAACAGACTTTGTTAGGCATGATGATATTGCACTATTACCTTTAAAGCTAAATTAAGATGAATGAATATCGGTTTGGAAATCAAATGCTTTCTCCCTGCTTCCAAGTAAAATAGCAGAATTTATCTCAAATGATTCCTGGTATTGTAAAATACCTATCTATTAGAAAAAGCAGAACAAGAAAAACAAGTTTTAATATTTCTATGCATGAAATATTGATTGAAAAAACAAGAATACTGCAAGAAAGAATAGATGGGAATGGCTTGATAAATCCTAAAATAGTAGCCAAATGATGTCCAGAGAAGGACATGAAATCCTTAAAAGAAGCATTTCTCCCATTAGACAGTGACACATAGTGAAAATATACTATATGTTTTGTTGTAAGGTCTAGTTATTATTTCTAATTATGAATGTAATGTGAGTCCCAAAACCCAAAGGTGCTTTTCAAAGACAATTGGACTTTCTTTAGTTTTTTCTTTGAAAACATTTTACTTCCCATCCAAGAAGTTTCTTCAGTCTTGAAAAGTTGCTACTGAGTTAAGAAAAGTCATATTTAAAAAAAAATAGAAGTAATAAGCATGCAAAACACTGACTCATGGAATACTTAATGTCAATTTGACAAAAAGGAAAACACAAAATATAATTGCTTGAACTGAACTGCTAAAACTTCTCAACCATATCCTGGAAAAAAGAGAGACAGTTTGGTGTGACATGGTTATGGCAGCAGGTTAGAAACCAGGAGATTGTGAGTTCTAATCCAACCTTACGCATGAGAGCCAGCTGGGTGAGTTTGGACCAATCATTATCTCTCAATCTATGACATCAGATTCATAGACAAGCTGATCGGTCAATTCCTGTTGTAACTAATGGATCAAAGCTTAGTTGATCAAAAAAGAAAAACCAGAAAATGCTAGGAAGAAATAATATCCTGCAGAAAGACTGACTGACTGTAATACTCAACATAAGTATTTGTTACAGTTTGCAATTGTCACACTAGTAAGAGAGTTTCTTTCTCAGTTATTTCAACTATCTGAAAACCCTTTCACCTATCACATATTTTTGTCATTTAGTATATATTACTTCACATATTAGAAATATACAAGTTATTCTTAGAATTCATCTAGAATTTATTTATTCCAGTCTCTGCTGGTGAATGCATGGAATCCAAAGATATTTTGTTTTTACCAAGGAAACCGTTGATAAGCTAGAAATATGAGGATGACTCTTATGTATGTTTCTATTTATGACAATGAAACACCTATATTTAAATATACGATTCTTTATAGCTTCTTTTCAGTAAAACTAGTAATATCTTATAATCCATGCAACATTTGAATTCATTGTATATCCATAAATCTATAGTCGTATAGCCCTGCTGCAATATACTTAAATTTAGAAATGTGCAAGGTATTTCAAACATGAAACATTTTGAATTTAAAATAGGTTGTCCTGACCTTATTAGAAGTATTTCAACATTGTTCTGACTATTCTGGATGCTGGGAATAGTATCAGAACACATCCTTAAGGTCAAAACTGAGCTTTTTGAGCTTGAAGTGTTCAGAATTCAAGATATTTCAAACATAATATTGCTTACCTTGTTCCAAAGTTGAAGGCTGAGGCTTAAGGCTGAATGAAAAACTGTGGTTTTATGCTGACCAAAGATCAAAGTAAAGATTTTGTATTGTAATGAGCTTGTCTAAGGCCATTTTAGAAGCAATGGTAGAAGAGGTAATCAAAGTGAGGAACTTCATATTTATTGCAAGAAATATTATAAACCAATCTTTATAATAAAAGTATATTAATACTTATTAGACAATAATGTTTTCCTTGAATATCTGCTGTATTTGAGCTGTTGCTCAAAATGAGGTACTCAACATATTCTATAATGTGTAAATATGTAGCAACTTGAAATTATTTATTTATTTATTAATCAATGCATTTTTATTTTAAAATACACCATGTTTTATGTTTTTGAAACATTGTACCTCTAAATCTTCATGTTTTATAAAGCTGTACTAACTCAGCATTTTTACATCCAATTCTAAAAATGTAATAGCAGTGAGTTAAGTTGCATCATTTTATTTTGGATCCAAGTGATGTCACAGTCCCATAAAATTAAATTTCTTAATTATTACAGTAGCATGCTGTATGGTATGAGATTATTCCCATTCAAACTGACAGCATGTCATTAGTTTTATTTTGCCCATGTTATAGAAATTAAGATTAGAGTTAGCTGAAATTTATTTCTAAGACTTTAAAAAGATTCAGAATTCTCAGATCTTGTCTTTTGTATATAATATGATAATAATTCATAATAAAGCATTGTTTTTAATATGAATTTTATAGTTGTATAAATGCTGTGTCAGTATCTTACCTAAATTTTATTGTGTTTGAGAAAGTTTCATGTACTATATATATAATTTATAGCAATTTAAATGTATACATGTTTATGATAAAATAAAAAGGGAAAATAAAACCAAATCCCAGATAACTGAGACATTTAATACATTTAAGTAGTTATTAGGCACTGAAACTTTTTTTGTTTAGTTATAAATTTTCAACAGCCATTAAAAGTTAGTAACACAGCAGGTGATTGTATGGGTAAGTGCAAATGTTCTGAAATAAATAGCAGTTGGTGACCTGGAATGTCAGGGCTCTAGACAAGGGTGTGTGTTTGTCAATATATCCTACATGTTTTACAGAGTCCTTGGGGAATACGGGAAGATACAATTTCACCTTTTCTGTGCCAAAACATTTTAATTATATCTTCTTCCAAGTACTGCGGTTCAGTAACCAAGGAGCTGACATTGATGCATGTGTTGATAAAGCTGCAAACATTCAAAATGAGATTAGCAAAGATTTTGAGGAAAGGGTGACAGCTAATTTTGCACACTATTCTGCATCTAATTCAGGTCAGTGTAATGATAGAATATTTTATAACTCTTGTGTCATCCAGAAGGACTTTTATGATGCTTTGTGTTAATGAACATTTGTGGTTTTGAAGAGTATAATTTCAATACTATTTTTTATACAAATACAAAGATTTTATTATGATTCTATAGGCTATACCCAGAAAATGGAGGTGGGGAAATGTTCAACATAATTTCTTTAACTGATTTGCTTGTGATTGTTGGATATTTGTATGAAATAATCAAAACATGTAGTGATGCTGTTTATTTCCATTAAAACATCTAAATTATATGATATTTTTTTAAAAAATGAAAATATAGTTTCTTTATGTTACATAGAACATTTCTGAGTAGATTCCAGTGTGTTTTGGTTCTATTCTGTGCTTTATTTGAAGGCAGCTGACACTCTTCTTTCACTTTTCTTTTTGTTTGTGAAGTTTTCTTTCTTTTTTATCCACTCACTTCTCCATCTGCTTTCACTTTTGTTTGCTTGAGTCGTCTCTCATCCCAACTTGATAATGAGGAATGTGGTGTGACCCTGACCTCTATCAGCCCATGAATGACCTTCTGACTCCCCTGTGTAACCTTTGACCTTTTCTTTGACAGCTTGATTAATTACCCTGTGTTATGATTTATGAGTAAGTGCTATGTAAAAATAATAGACAACAGGTGGTCTCCTAAAAACTTTTTGTGGCATGTTTTCTTTTCTTGCCTAAGTTGATGAACTATTTTAGGTTGGAAACTTTGTGGAGCAATATGAAGTTTGGCAGTAATATAGCATTTTTATACACTTGGACACAGCAGTGGAATGCAGGAGTCTAAGAGATGTGGTGTAACTGGGATGAAAATATTACAAAGTGTTAGCAGGGTGCAGTTGCCAAAATGCACATTGGGTGAAAATACAAAAAGAAGTCAACTGACATTTTAGGCATTTCAGTCTCAGGTCACGTCTTGAGAAAATTGCTCAAATAATGGAGGGGGCATTTTTCAAGCTGAGCTGCATCTCCAACAGCTATGTTTACTTTTACGCTTCACTAGTGACTTCTGATTGGTTGTCATGACCTCATCCTACTGTTGCATCTAGGTTGTTGCAACAGTGACACATAGGTACTCTTCTCATGAAAAAGATCAGAAATAAACAGATCATACATCTTTAAAAACAACAAATAGTCATTCCTATGACCATTTTAAACATATATAGATCTAGGTTACTGATCTAAACTCCTAGGATTCCTTTCCCTGCAGTTGATTCTGCTTCAAGTGTTTTAAATAGTTTTTTTTAAAAATCAGATTGATAAAGCTCAAGAAAATTATGTGTTACACATTTTTACTTACAAGCTAGAAAGATAGACATATAGATCAACATATTCCACTCTAGGCTCTGACCTCTCTGATCATATACAGCAGGCTAGGCTAGTGGATTAATATGCTGTGCTGAACGCTTATAGCTCATTATTCATTTCAGCAGACACAAGAGCCTTCTTGTGTCCCAGAATATATCTCAAATATTTTTGCTGTTGCTGTCTTTATTTTATTCTATGTGAGTTATGTATCTGTACACAGTAGTGGAAGGATCCCATAGAAGATGTTATTAGGGTTTTTTCCTTATTGATTCCATATTTTACTACCAAGCACACTCATGAATTTCCTGTGATCTATGATACAGAAAGTCTTGGTATTATAAGTACTTTTCAACATTTCTCTAAGCTTGCTTGTAATTTAATCAATATGAATAAATAAGCAGATGTACAAGATTGGAAATGAAGTCCATCCTTTAAATGGTTTCTGAAATAATTGACAAGAAGTTTAACTTGTTAGCAAAATCAAGTAGATTTTGGAATCATAAAGTTATAATGTTATAATATATAGTATAATCTTAGTGGATTGGTTTTTGGAATGGTTGAATGATATAAAATTGGTTATCCAATTGATAATTGATAATTTTGAGTTAGGACTCAAAATTTATTAAAGACTAACTTTAGTAACTTTAGTAGAGACTACTTATAAACTGTCTCATTTATTTTTTCCTAACTTGTTTGTGCAGATGAACTTGAAACTTGTTGAATAATGCATTGTACACATAGCTGAATGCTTATTCTACACCTCTCTGAAAACATTTAATTAAAAAAATGAGTAATGTATTATATTGTAGATGTATTTAATTTCAGATATATTTTTCACATTTAGTATTTCAATTATACCATTTATTTTAAAGAGAAATTATTAATTAATTGATACAGAGTTAAATAGGCATGCCCATCTGAGAAAGTGAATGTTATAAATCGTATCAGTTGTATGGTTTAATTTTGTAAAATGTATGTTACAGATTTTAAGGATTATTTTTAACAAAGTATAGATGTGTGGATGTGATGTATAGATTGTGACTGCTTAAATCTTTGTTTAAGTTGGTTTCTACATTCTGTATGTATTGATGATGTGCCAAAATTAGTTGCCTGTCATTTTGACATTAAAATTTAGTTCATTTTAAAAGTCTCATTAATAAAGACTGCAGGTTAAAATTTAAATACATTCTGATCAATTTTAAAAACATCTTAATCTTTTTAAGGTGAAAAGGAAACAAAAGGTCATATTAATTTATGATAATGCTAGGTTGGTCTCATTTTAGCAACATTGATAGAGGTTAAATTCCATTCCAGTTATATATATTATATTGTATTTCTACCTCCTTTCATCTGTTTAAGTATTGTCTATTATTCATTATATTCTTTCTTGTGCCTATTTTTCCTCATATTATTTAGGGGAAGTGACTGAAGACAAATGAGGAAAAGAGTATGACATAATGTCAACTTTCTCTTAAGTAGAACAAGGATCATAATGCACTTTTTAAAAATACCCATAAAACTTCTTATATAGATTCCTGAAATATTTCTATTTTAATTATATCTTTCCTTTAATAAATACAGTATATTAAAAAAAGTTTTTACTCATGCCAAAGGATGGCTTGTGCTATTTAAACTTAATTGGTAAAAATCCTTTAATTTATTTATGTAGTTGAGATTTTTAAATGGATTCATTTTTCATCTGTTGATGTGTCTGTGAAAAATTGACATTATGTCCTCATAAAATTGGACAAATGAGTCATGTAATTTTCAGTTACATAATCAATAACTTAGACAAATTTTACTTCTTTGATGATTTATGTGTATCTGTGGTTTTTTTGAGAGTAGCAAAAAATGAACGTGGTTTCAGTTTCACTAATACCTGTAAAATAATAACAAATACATGAATTTTACATCTTGCATTGTATAGAACATAACATGAATCAATATAAGGCCCATCTTCAAAGAAGAAGAAAAAAAAATCAAGTCACAAACGGGACCAGCAAACCAAGACACTGAATGCACAATGTACAAGTTTTTTTTAGGGTTGGGGAGCAATTAGTTAAAACAGCAAGAAAGTCTCTTCAGAAAGTTTTGTTATTATGGTAGTAATCATGAAGGCAGGAATCTGTTTTTCAATGTATTTATTATTATTATTTTTAAACTCCCAATCCTCATTTTAATATAAATTTCAATTGAGTTTTTTAATACGGAAACTAGTATAATATTAATTAATACATTAATCTTTTGTAAAAGCACACAGTGTAATATATGGGTTTTGTGCTGAGGAGAAAACTGGAGGAAAAAATGACAGGAAGAAAAAATGACAGGAGATCACTTACTCATGGTACAGAATCTAGAAGGCGGCAATTTTCTCTTTGACCTATGGTGACCTTTTTACCATGTTCCCTTATACCATAGACAGTGAACTGAATGCCTCTAATTCACCCTGCTTAACAGAGTGCAACAGTGTTCTTTAACTTAGTTTTGGTGGGAGGAGAAGGTATAGTAGAAATTTGAGAAGGGCGTGAAAACTTGTACAGGCACAAGGAAGAGTAAGAACTTTCTTCAAATGTGATTTTAATAGCTAGTCGAGTGTGTCCAACTGTAGAAAAGCACCAAGTGACAATCTGTCTACCTGACAGTTATCACAATGCATTACAAGGTTTTTGAATAGCTACACAGATTAGAATAAAGCAACACCAAATAAAGTATCTTTTGTTATTGTCAAAGATTTACTTAGCATTGATCATCTACATAGGTGGACTTCTTTTATTCAAGTGAAGATTTTATTTTAAGTAGATAGACATGTATTTTAGTATGTTTTTTCTCCCAAAAAGTTATAAAATTTTTTTGAAATAATGTTAACAACTGGATTTGGTTTATGTGAATTTGACTTCTCTTACTTTCTTTAATGAGGATTATTTTCTTTGATGCAAACAAAATATCTCAAATTTTAGATCTTATCCCTTTACATTTCTTATTGATTTATAATTTATATTCTCTGAGAAGAATCTAATATTTTTCCTTTGTCTGAAGCCTTTAAGTAAATTTTTAATTCCAATAAAAGTTCTTAAGTCTGAACTTGTAACTAATTTATTATGTTCAAAACAGTATCAAATAATCACAATTGAAATGGATTCATTGTTATTGCTGCTATCAGTTTTTAATTGAACAAATGTTTAATGGTTTAATCTCTGAAGTTTGCTAAATCCTTTTGCAATCAATAGTATTTAAGCAACTTACATGTAACAGTTTTTTATTAATTAAGCATCAAGTTGGTAATTTTGGAATCCAGTGTGGAGGAAGCCGTTTCACAATTTCTTGATGAACATAAATAAAAGTGGTCATTGTAAATTTGGACACAAAGATAAAAAATTTCAGCTACTACTTTCTTTATCATTGCTATGAAAATCACTTTAATCAGTACATTTGAACCAATAAATCTCCCCCCCCCTTTTCATCTGGAACAGGAAGGCTATGGAGTTATAGTACTGAATCCGAATGAGAACTATATTGAGGTTGAAAAGACAAAAGCTCAACAACAGCCGTCTCCAGATAGCTCAGATGAACCTGCAGAAAAAAAAGAGAGAAAAGATAAAATTCCAAAAGATACAAAGAAGCGACGAGACTTCTATGAGAAGTACCGAAATCCACAAAAAGAAAAGGAAACGACACAAGTCTATATTAGAGTAAGTTGGTCTTCTTTCTTTTGTTTTGATATTGAAGAACAGAAAACAGTTTTGTTTTTACTTATTTGCACTTTTAATTATGTTTTAAAATGTGTTAAAATAGTGATGTGAAATATAGTGTATATAATGGTTTTTTAAGTAGACATGTCTATTTAAAAATCTTTTAAAACATAGCTTTGTTTACAACTTTGCAAAGTATTATGGGAATATGTTTTTGGGGGAATAGAGTAACATAAATCTCTATATTTTAATTTATTTGTCTGGTAAACTAATAACACAGTGGACAAAATGCTGATTTTCATCTTATAAGATTATATCATTGACTTGTAATATATTGTTTCCATTTAGGCATGTCTGAAGAAAGATAAAGATAGTTACTAATAGCTTAATAAATGTTTAAGTCAGAATCGTTTAAGAACAAAGCAGTGAAGAAATTCTGTCCTTTGGCCTTGCCTTTTCTTAATCAATGAACCTTTGCAATTTGTAATACTAGCTGCATAGGATTGTTGTATCAATGCCACCCAAGAATTTTTAATTCTTCAGAGGTACAAATAATATTATTCGTGCTTTGACACATTCTGCTTTATATTCGAATGATACATTATATGTTCAGAATTCTTTACCATTGGGTAGTTGTTGAACAATGTCAATTGGGAGGGAGGAGATAATCTTTAAAGTTTTGACATGTGTTAATTATTACACAGGATGAAGTAATGTATTGAGCTAATATAGCTTAGTGGTTAATTTTACAGTGCATATTTTTTTAAATGGAGACAATATTTCTAGGAATGGATGAATGAGGATTGGAGAAAAAGCCCAAGAATGCAATATTTGCATTTAAAAATAATTGGAAAATTTTTCTTTCTTCTATTTTTGACAAACGCATTATATAATAAATTATTCACTAGTCAATTCTATTCTTAGAGAAGCTTTCGTTTTTTGAAAGGACCGTTGGGGGCTTTGTAAATTTGCCAGAAGCAATTTTCTATAGTATTAGGCCTGCCGAGAATAGGTGATATATTTAGTAGATATTAAACAATTGCTAATTTCTGTCAATTCCTACTAGATAAATATCAACCTAAGAGTTGGGCATGTCCCACAAACTTACTGGTATAATAGTTAGAAAAAAGAAAAGAAAAATAATGTATGTTAGTTAGTATATGTTTATATGACAAGGCAGTTCAAAGATTAGTCTCATGTGAGAAAAAGCTGCTTTCTAACTGTACACACTTAGCAGCTTTCATGTTCATTATTCAGAATTTCATATTAATAAAATTTCATAATCATATTTACAACCATTACGCTACAGTATACTAATGTATCTAGCAAAACTTTCTGTGAAAAGAGTATAAATAACAGATAACATATACCTTCTAAAGCTTTAAGAGCAAAGCTTGAATGATCAAAGTACTTATTGTTTCAAATCGTAACTCTTTTTAAACTATGACATAATGTACTTTGCCAATGCACCGTATACTACAACTTGTTGAAGAGATTTGGTCCTTGCAATAAACTTCATCTGACACAATATGGTAGAAAAGATTCCTTATATATTCTGTGCTAAGATATTTTGTTTGAAATATCTGCCAACTGCGTTTAGTAGCCAAAGAAAAAGTTCATAAAATTCTATGTTAGTGAAGCAAACACCTACTTCAGATATTTTCTATACAAGAAAAATATTTCACATGTGATGTTTTAACTGAGATATTATACAAGTAATATATTCATATTCATTCCTGTTCTTACGGATACATTGCTTTATTCAGACCACAAGAGGTTGCTGCTGCACATTTTGGAGAACATCTCTCCCATTCACATAGAACCCAATTTAGTAAACACTTAATGTTTTTATTCATTGCCGAACGTGAGGCAATGTGAAGATTTTCTTAGATCAAAAGGTTGTGCTCATTCTCTCTCTTTCTCTCCTTTTAAGAAATTACTTTTGTGGCAAATAGCAGATTTCTAACCCTCCTCTCTCTCAAAAATACTTTTAAAAAAGTGAATCAGCGTTAAAACTTATAGCTCAAGGATCAGCTAACATAGTTTTTTTGTATTGTAATCAAGGTTTAAATATAACATTTATTGTCAAAATACTACATAGCATGCACTTTCTTATTCTTACTCCTACTGTATTTCCTTTGCCGTCAATATCTGCTTTGGAGGTTCTTTAGAAACTGCAGTGTCCACCAAGGGTATATTAGAATTTATAAGAAGAATTTTATCAAATTATTAAACCATTGAATGATGCTGTTTAATATTTTTTTCTTT
This sequence comes from Ahaetulla prasina, assembly GCF_028640845.1. Taxonomy (NCBI): domain Eukaryota; kingdom Metazoa; phylum Chordata; class Lepidosauria; order Squamata; family Colubridae; genus Ahaetulla; species Ahaetulla prasina. The sequence continues at coordinate 260,760,836 of NC_080540.1, forward strand.
AGTTCTAATACAGGTTTTATTTAGTAATAGATTTATTGTTCAGGCATTTACAAATGTAAAATAATTTTAGGCACAAACCTTCATAGAATATTAGAAAGACATATCCAATTCATGACTTCAGGACAGCATGCAACCCTGGACAACTAGTAATATGACCCCACAAGATTATAAACTTTTAACATTATGCATATTTATATACATTATCTATATTATATATTTTATATGCAGTCCAAGATAATTCTTCACTCCATGCAACCCAGGCAAGCCAAAAGTCTTGAAGCCTTTTTATTATCTGTAGACTGCTCTCATATCTATTCTTAGCTAGTTCTTTTGCAAGATGTCCATATCCATTAATCATTCCTCCTAAGCGTGGTTTTAAATACCTTATTCTGGTATTAATCCTCTGAACGTTGTTCTCCACAATATTTTCTACAAGGTTGACTCAGCCTTCCATCTTTCTGAGGTGGGTAAAATGGGGACACAAATTGTTGGGGGCACCATGCTGTCTCTGTAAACCGCTTAGAGAGGGCTGTAAAGTGGTATATAAGTCTAAGTGCTATTGCTGTTGCTACTTCCCTGTCAAAGTGTTGTACCTGGAATCCACCATATAGTCATAAATCCAAAATCCACCACATTGTCATAAGTCCTAACCAGCACAGGATAATTATTTTCCATGATTTAAATTGATTCATGTTAGCATTTAGGCAGCTGAAGACATGTTAGACATTTTAGCTGCTGTCTTATAGCCTATAACATCAGCTTTGTCACCTTCTGATGTACATTGCCATTAAGCCAGTTCTCAACATCTCTGCACCAATACACTTGACCTGTGATTGTTAATATTACTTGTTGGAAATGGCCCAACTTATATCATAGTGTTATGTGTATTTTAATATTGGCTGTACACCGCCCTGAGTCCTTGTTCAGGCAGAAACCCTATACCATTTCAGACAAATGGTTGTCCAATCTCTTCTTTTAAACATGTGAGCAGCCTGCCAATTTTTTTTATTGAGATCAAGGCGTATTACATTCATAGCATTCCCTTAGTTTACCAAATCAGTCAATTCTGTCATGAAAAGAAATTAAGCTAATTTGGCATAATGTGTTCTTGACAAACCAAAGCTAATTCCTAGAACGATAGCATTCTTTTCAAAATTGTTGTAGACACATCTTAAATGTGACTTTAAAACAAACATATTGATAGAGAATGGGATTGTGCAATTCATTCAGAGAAGTCAATTCTTAAAGCATGTTAGCACACACAAAAAATTCTTCTTCAAAGCATTAAATGAACTACATTCTTGGAAGACTGCTTAAATTGAGCTTTAAACATGTAGTAAATATGGAAGAAACAAAAATTAAATTAAATTAAGGAAACTGGTAAAAGATTATTGTAGAGTTTAATTTGAGAGATGAGTTTTTCATGACAGATAGGTGATAATCAATTTCAGGGGGAAAATAAAATGTGAGAAAGATGAGATAAAGAAGTGCCAAAATTAAACTGTAGTGGGTATTAGTAAAGTATTGGAACTTCATGATAAAAATATATATCTACTGCATAAGGAGCTTATTTCTAGAGTTTGTAAAGATTTGCATTTAGCCACACTTGTGTTGGAGAGCCTTAAGCTGACTAAAAGCCTAGAGCCAACCCATGCCATACCAAGCATCTAGAAAATTTTGCTGAGACCTTGCCAACAAGTTTGGAAGTTATTTTCCTTCATTTTCTACTTGCTGGTTATATGCTTGATCAGGAATTAAATAATTGTAGTTTTTATGTGAATAAAATAAATATCCTTTTTCTTGGTATATTGATAAATGAAATACTGATTAATGTAAAAGCACTGGGCGGGGGGCGGCAGTCAAGAAAAATCTCTTTGTAAACTAAAGGTGACAACAGCAAAAACCTGCAAAATGAAACGGTTGCATCTCAGAAGTCCATAATGCTTCTTAAATTGTTCGATAAAATTAGGTTTTGCTCAGGGCAGCAACATAATATTTTGTTCCATAATTATAGAGGTGCCTTTGTTTATCACATTCACACAATATATTGATGTAACTATTTCATTTAATTAGCCAGATATATACTGTTTATTTATTGACAAATGAAGGTAGAGCTATGGCCAACTGGGTCTTGGATGTTGCCTATTACGGGTCTTTGAGGACCAGGAATAATTAATGTCCTTTTTAACTCACAGATAGACTTTGAAGACAATTCAGAAGGAGGACCAAATGCAGTATTAGATTAAGTCATAAACTGCTAGCTGTTCTACATATTACTAAAACTCTCCTGTTTACAGGGTACAATGGTACATTGTAGAGCAACAATTTTTGAACCAAACTACCTCAAATGGGCTAACTTTCAGAATGTATCCAAAATCCAGGATTCATGACTTCTGTGGAATTCAAATTTGACAAATTTTATAAAACATTTTATAAAACAATACCAAATCTCATAAAATATTTCCTGTGGTCAGTTTCTGATGTTTGTCTGTGTTATATAGCTCAACATTGGCTATTTTCAAGGTAGATATTTCTCTGAATATTTCCCCAAAAATTTAAGAACTTTTCCAATGAAGGCAGTATATTAGAAACTTTGCCATTGTTGAAGACATCGAGGAATCTAGTGAAGAAATTTCTCTGAAACAAAATAACCCAATAGGCCATGACTTGTCCCTAACTTTCTTGATTTTTAAGAAAGTATGTAAGGTTTTATTTTTCCATAGTAAGGTTACTAATGGCTGGAGGGATGCTTAGATATTATGAAATCTGTCTGTTTACCTACTTACCTACCTACCTGATACATGACCGCCATCTCGAATGACTCTGGGTGGCTAAGAAAATAAAAAATAAAAAGAAACATAAAAAGAAAAACCCATAACAGCCAGAAGGTTATAAAAACCAACACTTAGGATAACCAGATGGGCATGGTCTTATACCTGGGGTCCCATATTCAAGCATAAAGCCACATCTTCAGTGTCTTACTACACACCAAGAGGGATCGTTGTGCAGCCCTTGGGTCTCATACCTCGGCTGTCAGCTTTGCAGCTGATAAACTCAGCATCTTTAACCACTGCACCATCACAACCCCTTATAGCTGCCTTGAGTGCAAGGTGGTATATAGAAATATTTGTTGCATACTTGCTTCATTTGTTAGATTTCTATCTATATTTCCCCTAGCTGTCAGCATTGCAATTCCTCTACCAGTTTTTCCCCAAAAAATAAACTGAGAGTACCTGACCCAAAATCAACCAGTGAACAGGATTCAGGGCTGAAGGTGAATTTGAACTTGGGTTTCCTTAATCCTAGCCCTACATCTTAATCATTAAAAATGTATTATCTCCAGGAAAATCTATAAATTGAAATACATTTCAAAATGCAATGTAGACTTTCCCTTGAAAAAGACCATAAAAAGATAATAGCCACATAACTTGATATCAAAATTATGATCATTGAATAAAATTATTGACATTTCCTCACTGGCAGTTTGACACAAATTAATATAAATTCAGTAACTTTGTAAATGATGACATATCTATTTATTATCACAACAAATTGAGGAACAAAATTTAATTAGTTAATCTTCAGGGTTCTCTTTTTAAAAGAATCCTCTTGGTTTCTATGCCACTAGTATATGTAAAATAAAAATACCAACTATTCAGAAATTGCATAGCTATTCACTTATAATAATAATCTGTTTTTATTTTAGAATGCTTTACTATCCCCCATCTCTCACATTTTGTAATTACTTTGTGAAGACAATATGGGTTTTAATCCTGTGAGACCACTTAAACCAAAGATGGCTTATCATATTGGAAATAAATAGAAAGCTGCCACTCAGAGTTTCCTATTTCCCAGTTCTCTGTCAAGCTTAGAAATCTGTGGCTTCATTTTTGGGTAACTTGCGGATATTTACATCTTTATACTTGCTTACAGGCATTTTCTTGGCTCTAAATTACATTGCTTAGGAAAGTTTTCTTAGGAAAACTTTTAATCCTCTTTTTCCTCTTTTCATTTAAATTGATCACTTAAATAGTTGTTCACAGTGACTGTATTACTTTAGTTGACCCTCATCATATAGCTTTTTTACATAAGTGATAATGAAATTTGTTTTCATTTAAAACAATCTACTTGAGATTCATCTTGTTATATTTCCCCCAGGATTACTGAAAGAACACAAGTTATAGCAGTTAAATTTAGATCTGTGGAGGCAGACATCTATCAATGGATACCGATCCATTGGCTATTGCAAAATAATCTTCTTCTACCCGATAATACCTAAATGTACGGAAGTACAATTCCTACAATTCCCAACCTAAAATTATTTACAAAAGCCATGTTTCATTGTAAATTGCCGTTCAGGACACCAGGTTCTTAAAGAATGAAAAAATTCTGATATTATTTATTCACCAACAGAAATCCTGAATAAATAAGCCTATTTATTTACAGTTTTGTGTTAATAAATAATTCTGTTGCCTACACATTTATTTAATGTTTTCTGTATATTTTATATGTATGTCTTTGGGATTTAAATACTGTAACAAATGGCCTAGGTTTCTTCAGATTTAAAAAAATAGGCTGTTTTGAAAATGCTCCACTGTTTTTTGACTTTATTATGCATTTGTGCCTACAAGGGAGTTTCCCTGTTTAGTTTTACTGAAATTCATTTCAGAACTTTGGAAATATATAATCCATTACACTTCCCCAATAGATGGCACTGGTGGAATAAAATTACACCATAACTCAATTAAGGTTCTAGCTTAAACACATTCAGAATATGTAGTAAAATATTTTTTTCATGTTCTAAATATTTTTAATATTTTTTGTTTTAATATTTCATGTTTTAAATATTGAAAGTAAACTAATCAAAAGTGTGGTCGATATTTAGAATGTGTGTGTAGTGATATGATATCCAACCATTGGAATAGTGATAATTTAATAATAGGAAATGGAGAATTTGCTTCATTGGAGGAACATGTTTGAGCTATAATATATCATTACTACTTCAATTTAGAATGGCAAAAATGCCCCCTACTTAGCAGGATTTTATACTGAAATTTAACAAACTACTGTACCAATTAAATAAAAGATATAAAACTACTCTGAGTTTTAAGATTTGTATTAAATGACAACTGTTAAGTTGATATATAACTACGTGTTTCACAATTTTTTTTATTTACAACAGTCTTTGTAAGGGAATGTCTATCATGTTGGATAACCATTTGTCTGAAATGGTATAGGGTTTCCTGCCTGGGCAGGAGGTTGGACTAGAAGACCTCCAAGGTCCCTTCCAACTCTGTTATTATGTTATGTTATGTTATCTCTTTCTTCTACCAACTCTAAAGGTTGATAAAATACTGAGAATTGTCCATCTCTGCTTGATCTTTGTTTTCCAGAATAACAGGTTTGGAAGGGACCTTGTAGGTCTTTTAGTCTAACCCTCTGCTCAGGCAGAAACCCTATACCATTTCAAACAAATAGTTGTCTGATCTTTTCTTAAAAACCTCCAGTGTTGGAGTACCCACAACTTCTGGATGCAAGTTGTTCCACTGATTAATTGTTCTAACTTCAGGAAATTCCTTCTTAGTTCTACATTGGATGTCTCCTTGAGACATCCATTGTTTCCATCCATTGTTTCTTATCCTGCCTTCAGATACTTTGAATAATAGATTGACCCCTTCTTCTTTGTAGCAGGCGCTTAGGTATTGGAACACTGCTATCATGTCACCCCAGTCTTGTTTTTTCATTAAACTAGACCCAATTCCTGCAATGTTCTTTAGGCACAAAATAGCTTATATTTGCCTTTACTTTTTTCTTAATTTTTCCTCAGTTTTTATCTTCTTTGAGGGTAGGGGCTTGAGTTTATTTATAACAGGGGTGTCAAACTCAAAGCCCGTGGGCCAAATCCAGCCCGCAATGTTGCAAGATCTGGCCCGTGGAGCTGCCCTGGAGACAGCAAAGGACTGGCACCTGAGCCCCTGCCCAGGACAGCTAGGCACTAATCTATAACTTGATGATGGCCATCCAGGCCAGAATGTGATGAGCCTTATATCCTCGTGGCAGTCCTGGAGCTGGCAAGGAACTGCTCAATTACCTCAGCCCTGCCCCTTGGGCATTTGCCGCCTCCTGTGCGCATGCCAAGCTGGCTCCAGGGCTGGCTCGTGGATATAAGGCTCACCATGTTCCAAGCCGAATGGCCACCTTCAAGTTATAGATTAGTGCTGCGACCATCACCAGCACCTCCATGACCTGCTTGCCAGCTCAGCCTTGCAGCCCGTGCAGCTTCACTTTCACTGGGACTACCCCCACCCCATCCTGCATAGGAAAGCCACAGCTGTGGTAAGCACGGGCACCAGCAGCACTTCCTTCCTAAGTGCAGATGAAGGAACGAGATGGGAACGAGAAGGAGGAAGGCAGGGAAACAGGAAGGAGATGGGCCATGCCCACTTGGCCCCTGGAGGTCAACCACAACCCTGATACGGCCCTGAAAGAAATTGAGCTTGACAACCCTGATTTATAACCTGGCTATCTTATCAAATTAAGAAATTTAATTGCTAATTTGATTTTCAACCAATTGTTACTCAATGGTAGGACTTCATTTCTCATAGTTTGGGATGTATTCCAGAATATTTTCATGACAAATTTTACTACATTTAACTGGAATTTGAGAAACATACAGTACGTTTTGAAGTTATATAGAAACAGTTTACCAAAAGCAAAATGGATATTTATGAAGTGTCTCATGGTGCCCAAGAAGGAAAGTCGACACGACAATCCTGATAGTCATGAACGTTGGTGTTTTTGTTTTTGGTGGGGGGTTTTTCGGGGGGAGGGGCAACTTATTAAGCAAAGTGGTTGCTAAATGAAAACACTACTGTGATTTTACTTCAGCTTTGCTTTCCTTTTCAGACCTACGAAGGTAATAAGCATGAGTATTGGTTGCAGAGTTACTTTTTCACCTTTTTTTTACCTTATTTTTTAACATTCTTATAACAAAAATCAGTGGAAACAAGGCTACATTCTGGATTTTATCTTCATCAATAATAGTACTTCATCACCAAACAGCAAGATACTCTTAGATTCAGTTGACATTCCCAATATCATTCTATTGCTGTTTATGCCACAATGACATTAAAGATAATATCTTCTTGATATTGGTTCAGGTTCAAAAAAAGTATATGACAAATTTTCTTGGCAGAGTTTTAGGTGGACATAAAAACATATCCAGAGAAATATGAAAACCTATAAAATTCTACTTGGGGAATGTATAGCAAGAGGCTGAAGGATGAAGTCCAGGGTCTTATAGCTTACTAGCCTGTATATATATTGCATATATTTGATAAAAAGCCAATTTGTTTATGAAAAATATATCTGTACACAGAGGAGCCTGCAGCTGTTCTGTTAAAGAACAATGTGGGACATGACAGGAATTGATTGAGATTGTAGACATAGTTCACAACTGTAAATTATTAGATTATTAGAAAGTTGAACTCAAATAATTTTGAACACTATCACAATGTAACAGTCATTTAAGCAGCAATACTGCTTGCAAATCCCCCCCAAAAATTACCAAAAAAATTAAATGAAATAAAATACTAATCAGCAGAATTACTTGATTAATATATTATATTAATAATATATTAAAATTGTTTTTAATGATGGAGCTATATGATGCCATTAAGCATACAAAATCTGTCTTTTTCCTTCTGTACACACTGAGAACTTTGGACTGGATACAAAAAAATAGGTTCCTGTATGTTCAACCAAGAGGGATAAAAATAAGGCTTGTAGACAGTTGTGTTTTGTAGCATTATTGAAATTGACTCTCTCTTATGCCACTCATACACACTGTTTCTAACCACATCTTAGGGAGAAATGTGACTGATAGTATATTCAGAAAAATTTATTACAAAAAGAAAGTGTGCTGGTGCAGCCCCTCTTTAACCTTAATATGAATGACCAACACAGAGGTGAAATCTAAAATTTTCCCTACCTGTTCTGTGGTCGTGGCTTAATTGTGGGCATGGCTTGGTGGTCAGATGATTGGGTGGGCATGGCCAATAACAATAAATAAAAACAATAAACAAAGTATACCAAACAATAAGAGGTACCAAAAACCAACTTTCACACTTTACACACACACAACACAACACAACACAACTGACTCACACACAATGTAAAAGCAGCTACACTTCATCCAAAATGGCCCCTGCAACAAGCAGGAACCTCACACTTTCACACTTTACACACACAACACAATACAACTGACTCACACCCACACAAAATGCCACATACAGCTTTGTGAGATTTTGTGTGTTTGTGTAGTTAGAGTGAAACACTACAGAAACACACCAAATCTCAGAAAGCTGCACAAATATTTTATTTTATTTATTTATTTTTTATTTGCATTTATATCCTGCCCTTCTCTGAAGACTCAGGGTGGCTTACACTATGTTAGCAATAGTCTTCATCCTATTTGTATATTTATATATAAAGTCAACTTATTGCCCCCAACAATCTGGGTCCTCATTTTACCTACATTTTACATAAAGGATGGAAGGCTGAGTCAACCTTGGGCCTGGTGGGACTAGAACCTGCAGTAATTTTATTTTATTTTAGTATTTTATTAAAATTTAGTATTTAGTAGTATAGTATTTTATTATTTTATTATTTATTTATTTAGATCGGGTCTCCAACCTTAGTAACTTTAAGGTTTGTGGACTTCAACTCCCAGAGTTCCTCAGCCAGCAAAGCAGGCAGATTCAGTTGCTCACAAGGAGATGGATTTTAGGCAGGCAGATTCAGTTGCTAGCTGATGCAACTGATTACAGTAGCTGAAGTAAGCATGGCTTTGCCAGCCTGAAAGGAGCAGTAATTATAGGTAAGTGAGGAGGGGGCATGGGTGAGGGCTCTTGTAAGTGGGGGCTGTTAAAAATTTTAAAAGCCTGTGATGATCAGGCAACTCATCTGGGATCGCCAGAGGAAAAAAAGATTTTAAAAGCTCCTCTGACGATCCCAGCAGAAGTTCCCTCATAGCAGCCTAGAACCTCTTAAAATAATTGTTTTCACAAGCTCTTCTGCTGAAGAGCTTGTAGAAAACATGTTTTTTAAGGTTCTGGTGATGAGGAACTCAGCTGGAATTACCAGGGGAGCCTTTTAAAGCCTTTTTTTTTACAACCTCTTCGGCCAAAGAGGTTATTTAAAAAAAGAGTTTACAGGCTCCAAAGATCTCAGCTGAGCCGTGGGATCATCAAAGGCTTTTTTTAACTTTAAAACTTTTTTACTTTAAAAGTAAAAAAAACCAAACCTCTGATGATGGTGTGGCTCAGCAGAGGCAGGGGGCAGGGGCAGGGATTTTTGCTACCGGTTCTCTGAACCACCCACCGCCATCGCTACCGGATTGGGCTAGCCGGTCCGAACCAGGAGTATTTCATCCCTGGACGAACATCAGAACACAACAGTTTCATCTATGCTGACAGAGGAATTTATCCAGAACAATAAGTTACTACCAGTAGCATAAGAAAACCTGACCACCTATTTTGCTGTCAAATAATTTATAGCAAATGCAAATAAGAATGAGGTCAACCTTTTCCACTTGCGCAGTCAAGATGCAAACCAGTAACTGAATATTGACTGGAAGGGAATATGATTATATCAGAATGAAAATCTGGCATATTTTAAAAGATCCTGTACTATATACTTTCTTAGGACTACATTTAGAGAAATTGAGAAACACCTAAGCTCACAACACAGCAAATTCTCAAAGTTTGCAAACTCACATAAGACTGTTTATTAAGCTACCATTAGTAGCTTTGCCTTTGCTGTGTCTTGTGCATAATGGGCATACAGGTAGTCCTCAATTTACGACCACAATGAAGTCTGCCTATTATAGTCATAAATCATAATAGTCATAAAATGAGTCACACACATGACCAACCTGAATTTACAACCTCTTTTTTTGCAGTGGTCATCAAATGAATGCTGCCATCATAAAGTGAACCCTTTCTTCACTATGGGCCATTTTTTCCAAAAACCATAAGTAAATGTCAATTTTCAGCAAATATGTTGTAAAACATGGTCACATGACTGCAGAACATTGCAAACAGACATAGATGTGGGCTGGCTGTTAAGCAGCCAACATGTTATTTGACCATAGGGGTGGCCATCAGAACTTTGGAACCGGGTTGTAAGTATCCATGGGGGTTCTGTCATAATTTCAGGCAGTCACTAAGCAATCAATCTTAAGTCTATGATTACCTGTATCTAATTTGAAATCCTATTCATAAAAGAAAAACTGATCAGTTTTGAACAACAGCTATTCCAGAAAACTGCCCAATTAGAATGAGAGAAATGACAATTGAAAAATGCTAGAAATTATCCATAGAATGACATAACACAGATTGTGATTGTAAAATCTTTCTTTTGGCAATTAACAGACTAAATCAACTTCTAAATCAAAAGAGGAACTATGTCATACACAACAAAGGAATATTTCAGATAGTAATATAGATAGTAATATGGATAATAGGATGAAAAATGTTTTAAACGGGGCAAAATGGCGACCACCATCAGTTTTGTTAGGGGTCCTATTATCCTGTAGTGTCCAAATGATCCCACCATAATTACCATGTAATAATAGGTTTGAGCCCATAGGTTGAAAAGTTAGAGATCTCAAATTTTCTGATCTATAAATCGTCTGGATATACATTATCTTCACTATCACCTCCTGAGTAGGTATTTTGCTTGCTGCTACTCATGTCTTTCATGGGCATATCTTTACCTGAGACCTTTTCCCCCTAACTTTAGGAACTCAGAGAGATAAAGCCTATTTGAACTATTTTTATTTATTTATTTATTTATTAATCACATTTATATACCGCCCTATCTCCCGAAGGACTCAGGGCGGTTCACAGGCAAGTAAAAACATATAAATACAAATTAAAATAACAATTAAAAAACTTATTCTAAAAGGCCAAATTATTAAAAAGCAGTATAAATAATAAAACCCATTAAAAACCAATATAAATTTAAAATCTAATCCAGTCCTGCGCAGATGAATAAATGTGTTTTAAGCTCACGACGGAAGGTTCGGAGGTCCAGAAGTTGACGGAGTCCTGGGGGGAGTTCGTTCCAGAGGGTGGGAGCCCCCACAGAGAAGGCCCTTCCCCTGGGTGTCGCCAGACGACACTGCCTAGCTGACGGCACCCTGAGGAGTCCCTCTCTGTGAGAGCGCACGGGTCGGTGAGAGGTATTCGGTAGCAGTAGGCGGTCCCGTAAGTAACCCGGCCCTATGCCATGGAGCGCTTTAAAGGTGGTTACCAAAACCTTGAAGCGCACCTGGAAGGCCACAGGTAGCCAGTGCAGTCTGCGCAGGATAGGTGTCACACGGGAGCCACGAGGGGCTCCCTCTATCACCCGCGCAGCCGCATTCTGGACTAACTGCAGCCTCCGGATGCCCTTCAAGGGGAGCCCCATGTAGAGAGCATTGCAGTAATCCAGATGAGACGTCACGAGGGCGTGAGTGACCGTGCATAGGGTCTATGCATGTTATTGGACAAATACAAAAGAAAAAATAAAATTGAAATAAATTCTATACTACCATCTTCAGTACTTGAAGCATTGAGGTATAAGATCAGAGAAATCAATCCATCTCTCTCTTTGAAAGGCAATGAGAATAAGATTAATTATAAAATCAGATCTTATTTTTTGAAAAGTAGAAAAGAAAGTTAAAGTAGCCACCTAAAGCGTTCACTGGCAAAGATATAAAATTTAGAACTGCTAAATTCACAAACAACAGTTTAAAGGAATCTTCCCGAAAAACCTATATAGCACAAGATAAACATTCTAAACAGATTCAAGATGAAAAATGTGCTGCTAATGTAGAAGTCATTCTGATGTAGAAGAGCCAAATTCCATAAAAGTGTGTACAGTATATTGAGTATGAATAGAGAATGCAAGTATCAGAAACCAGTTAAACAGTAACTAGCAGAATTGGAAAAGAAATTGGACCTAATGTACTCCTTAGTTTTCCTTGGTGCCAATTTTGTAATCTGGATTTTCCTGCTTTCTACAAGTTCTATTCTAAATCTGAGATTGATAGCAGATAGCAATTTTCCCTTGTTTCAGCCTCTGGTCTAGCAACTTTTGGTTTTAGACTGAAAAAATGTTGCCCCTAGGTAGCAGAAACGGAACGGTTTGAAGGAATCTAGTCCTGTTTGAAACAAAAGACGTTGATTCTCTATCTGAGAAATAGGTGTCAATCTTGTGAATGTCAAGAAATTGATATTGACAATGTATGCTGCACTTGCATACATTGGCATTATTGAGGATGGAGAAAATGCTTCACCAAATAATCCCATCTCTTTGATTTCTGCAAAGCTAGCAAAGCAATGCAAATTGATGATCTTTTCCCAAGCAAACCTACTAACAAGGAGGCAGGAAACAAAAGGATAAAATAAATTAACCTGTCCAATATTAAGGTAGATCTCCTTTGCTCCTCAAGGACAGTAGCATTTATGATAGATCTCTCAGACTAACATTGTGCAACTCAGTGTAGTACATCCATGTGGTGGGCTAGGACTTTAAAAAAATCATATCCAGATTTGATAGTCTTCTATTTAAGGAAACTTGGTGAACCATAGGTATGGAATTTAATGGTTTTGCTTCATATGACTAAATGCTTCAGCTAATATTAAGGATGACACTGCCAAATATTGTTACCCATTGTTTATTCCTACAGGGTACAAATTGATGTGGTTGAACTTTTCCAAAACTATGATGGAAATAATTGCAGATGATAAATAGTTACAGAGTATTGCTTATCAATGTGTACCTTCTTCCACAGAAACTACAAACTCCTGCATAATAACTCAATCTCACTAAGGAAAAAAATATTATTTATTTTTTAATTATATTCTCAGAGTCTGAGCATATATTGTGTGCAAGAAATTTAATGCTAGAATGGAATTGAATGATTCTGCCTTATTTGGAACCTTCTTTCACTATCCATCTGATCTAGCCTGCCAAACTCATTACATCCCTGCCAAATGCATTATATGTGACTGTGCTGGCTTGTGTTTAGTCCAGTCGGTGAGTCAGTTGGATATTTTTGTCCTTCATAGTAATTAATTACTTTAATGTGTCATTCATTATGGGTGGGCTAAAGAGCCACTGCTATGGACTATATAATTTTCTCTCAAAGCCTACTTAATCTGATTGGTGGGTGACTAATCCCACTGTGACCACATTTTAATGGTGTTATCACTGAAATCTTTTGCCAGAAATTTAAGACAAGCTATGTTTCACCAGATTTCTCAGCAGCAAAGAGGCTGATTAATACAAAATCATTGCCTGGAATGAGCAAGCAGATTTTAGATCCTCTGACTTCAAAAAATATTCTATATCTGTTGTGGCTTTGTATTGTGATACTGTCTGCTAAACCCAGCCATTCTGGTTATGGAACAAATCAAAAGTTAGTATAATTATTGTAGATATATTTTGCTAAAACTAATCTAGGTAGAATTCAGTGGGATTTGCTCTAATGTAGATAATGTAGATAGGATCTCTCTTTTCATTAAATTTTGGTTTTATTCACAATGGTACCAACAAACTTGCTATGAGTCAGCAATCGGCTATTGTGACTTCATTCTCGTTTACAATCTAAAGTAGTTGAACTGCCAAGTTTTGCTGAGGAGTCAAGCTAAGTCATGAAGAATCAAGCGTTTAAGATTTACTATTGAGTCTGAGAGTTGTACAATGCATGATTCAATCTATGATTGCAAGGGAATACATATTTAGAAGAAGACAACACCATCTGAGGTTATTAAATGTTTTAAAATTATAAGTTGATCAGCTCATCAAAAAAATTGCAAAGGGCAAATATAAATCTGCATGTTTTTGTCAGAGATTTTCTTCAGATTAGTCTATAATTAGGGGTTTTTAATTTTTTTCTGATTGTGGAAACTTACTTAAAAAAAAATACTGGAACCCCCAATCAAGAGGCAAAGTACTAGTGATTTTAAAAAAAATTGGTAATAAAATGTTGAAATATTACAAAAACTTAATTTGTATAATGAAATGATATTTCTATCTTATTTGAATTTCACAAAAATGTATGAAAATGGATCTCCCAATTAGCATGTTGGTATTTTCACTTTTTCTGTTTTCACTTGGTGTTATGCGGACTGCAACTTTTCATATTTGTAGCCAAAGGGTTATATCTGAAATCACATTGCACTTGTGCACGAAGGCACTTCCAGGTTGAAAGAATTAGACATCACTGTTGCGGGGGTGGGGGTGGGCACCCAGTTGGGAGATGCTTTAATGTCCCTAGCAGGATCAGGAGCAAATTATGGGAACTCATTCTTCCCATAGTAGCATTCAGGTCTTGAACGCAGGCTTGCTGCTTGTCAACCCAGTGTTCTAACCACACAAGTCACCATGTTCCGCTATCTGGAATGTTCACATTACATAAACATTTATTAATCAAAACACAAAATAAACGAAATATGCCTATAATGAAAGGTGTATATCTCAGATGGGTATGACAGTTAAATATTGTGGAAATGAAAAACTGCAAGAATATTACAATTTGGGATGTCACTTAGAATTAATCCCTTATTTAGGACTGTGGATGTCCTGGATTATATAAACAAGATGCAGTATAATCATATAGTCACAAATAATGGATTAACATAGTAAAATTAGATTGGGTTTTTTCCATTGTGAATGCCTGGCTGAAGCCTCTTAAGAATCCATCTTCTGCTGCCTTCCGACCTTCCCAGACAAGTATAATTTTCATGTAAGTTTATTCCAGAGAAAATCCTACTCTGAAGTGCAAATTTGCATTGTAGCTGAACAGTGCAATCCTACATGTTTTCATTAAATCCCATACAGCTGAATGGAGTTTATTCCCATTTTACCCTTACCCTTCCTTTATTTTTTATTTTTCTTGTTTTAGTTGTTAGGAGTCATCCTGAATCTTTGAGAGTCAGGTGTCATATAAATTTATTCAATCAATAAATCTGCCAATAATAACCCTTACAGGATCCCCCCCCTTGATTATTAAGCAGACTTCTTGGGGGATACATATGCATACATGTGCATTGTCTGCAGTGTGGTAGGTGAAGAGGAAGGACAATAGCTCTTGTAGAGTTAAAATTGTTAGAATTTGTGGCAGGCAAGGAGTTGGGTTTTGTGTATGCACATGGCAAGGGAAAGGCAGCTAGTCACCTCTTGTGTGGACTCTCACAGATACTGGTGACAATGCAGCAAGTGAGGAGAAGAGCAGCACTGATGCAGAAGACAATGGTTTAGTTCATTTGAGAGGGTTTTTCCTTAATGCCTTGCAGGTGGTTTTTTTTTCTCCCTTAGTCCTGCAGAACCCATTCAAAGCCTCAAAGACTCCCTTCCCCCTTTAATACTTTCTTTCTCTTTTCTTTATTCATTACATTTGCGGTATATGGTTGCCTACTTGCAAGCAACTCTGGATGGCTATCAATTCTAAGAGTTTATTATTTCTCCTCTAAAAGGATTTCTTCTAAATTCTGTGATGAGAGCGTTTCTCTTTGGAAAGTGTAAAAAGCTGAAATGTGTAAAGTTATAATTACAGTGTGTGTAAATAATCCACTGGTTTTAGGTTGTTTATCAATATAATGTTTGGCAACTTCAATAAATATTCTCTAAAACAGAGATAGGATTATTTGATAGAACCATGTGATTTTTCTCATTTATGTTAGCTGCTGTTGGCTGGCTTTGACAGAAGTATGTAGTATCCATGTTTAATGAATAAATACACTGATGAATAAAAATACATTGTTTTAACAAAAATTCTCCACAACATGGGACAGATGTTGCTGCAAATAGCATTTGTGTACTGCAACAACATTTTTGAGATTTTCATTTAAAATTCAGGAGAATAGGTAGCATTTAATTTAAATTAGAGAAAAGATTAATCACTCATCCTTTGTGTGCTTATTCTGATCCTTTTCTGTAGTTATTGTTCTTCTAAAAATCAGGACAGTGTGTTCTTTGACCTTGTAATATATAAACATTTAAATAGAAGATAAACGATAGAGTTATGATACAATTTTGTGGATCAGGTAATGTATCACAGTGGCTGAGCTGAATGCATTTTTTATATTATAGTTTTCACTTTTACAGTGTATAATAAATAAATTTCTTACCTATTCTTGGAGCATTTTGCTATAGTATCTCTGGAATTCCTTTCCAGCTGTTCTTTAATATATAATCCAGTTCCAATAATGGCTTCCCCTCCACGTATGGTTGCCTGTGTTAGAGGATTTGCTCCCAATCTTCCAGTTAGGTCAACCAAAAAAATTAAGATATGATAGGGGGTCAGTAGAAGAAATTCATATCAAAACAACTACTCACCATGTCATTATGACAACTGGCTGTAGCAAATGTGTTTCTGTTTTAACTTACGACAATTATTTGCTTAAAGTAATTTAATCTGACAGTAGCAGGATCTTGAAAGACTTTTGAAGATGTCATAAAAGCGACCTTTCTGCCCATGTGCAGTGAAAAGCCATTTTTAACAAGAAATCTCAGAAACAGTACAACTTCTTTTGTACTTTGTTAATTAGTTATTGATTTGAAACAATGCACTAAAAAAAAAAGTTAGATTAGCCAGACACCAACAAGGTCACAGTGTGACATTGTAATCATGATAATCTTAGAGTAGGTACCTTTTTTAATATATGAACTCTTTTATTTTTCTATTATCAGGATATATTGTTATGAGGTATACCTTAACAGTGGCATATTATGCAATCTCCCCATAAATAATAAGTTTATAATTTACAAAATGTCACGTCACCTTAAAGCTATACCTAGATTTCATTCATGATGTTACAGTTCTTGTGCTATTCTTTTCTATTTACTGTATTATGTCTGCAAGTAATAATGACATTATGGTAAATTATGGCACTATATTAATTACAAATTAAATTATTACCAAAAGATTTTATAGCTAGATGTCTATGGAGATTC
Organism: Ahaetulla prasina; assembly: GCF_028640845.1. NCBI lineage: Eukaryota > Metazoa > Chordata > Lepidosauria > Squamata > Colubridae > Ahaetulla > Ahaetulla prasina. Next base: position 260,777,843 of record NC_080540.1, read on the forward strand.
TCAGTCATCCAGATCGTAGTTGTCCCAAAGGTGCTTTTTCAAGAGGCAACTGCCTTGTTTTCTTTTTGAAGACGTTTCACTACTCATACAAGAAGCTTCTTCATCTCTGTCATTTTATAGCTAATTTTTAAGGACTTTGTACTGCAATTCCTTTATAGGAGAGTAAAAGTTGTATTTGTACCACTGTTAGAATTTTAAATCCAGTTCCATTTTTAGTAGTATATAATAAACAGGAGCAAAAATAATAAAGTAGCATTCTCCAATTTTCTGCTCCCCAGGTTGTGGTAAGCTTTAGCAACCAGTGTAGCTATTGACCAAGCTGGCTGGGATTTCTCAGAGTTTACATCCCAATACATTTAGTGGAAGTACTATTGATCTTTCTTTTCACTATGTTTAATAGAAAGCATTCAAAAGTAGAGATAAAATATATCATTATCAGTTCAAGACTATACATGCACTATATTTCTGCTGTAGAAGAATATGCTTTTTTACCAAACCTCATACAAAATGGAACTAGAGTTTATAATTTTTAATATGTAATGTTGACATTTTTGAATCTGAATGAAATAGTACAATTTACGTGGGGCTGTCTTCAAAGAGCATCTGTCAATTACAGTCGGTACAGAATGCAGTACCCGAGCAGTCGTGTGCTCTTCAGTCAGCACGTTACATCTTTGCTTTGCAAGCTGTACTTATCAGTATGCTTCTAGATTCAGTTCAGGGTGCTTTTTGTAATATAAAAAGCCCTTCATGGTAGGGGCCCTAGTTATTTGAGGGCTGCTTCTTCACAGTTATGTCTATAAGGTTATGTCTACCTTCCCATTTGGTCTGGCAGAAGAGGAGCTAGGTCCCATCTATTAGGCATTGCCATCTGGTAGGACTCGGGATGAGAGCCTTTTCTGTTATGGAGCCTGCTTAGGCCCAAGCATGTTGGCCTTTTACAAGACATAAAGAGATGGTTTTGTAACTAGGCCTGAAGGTTAGGAGGTTCGGCTAATGATCAGTTTGTTTTTTTACCTTGACTGTGGTTTATATGCATGTTGGCATTGCCTGATTTTATTTTTTATGCTGTTTTTAAACTATTGTCCATTACCCAGTTATGAACTTGAAGTGGATGTTCATATTAATTACATGAATGAATAATATTCCTCCCAAAGTCATATTAATCTATTTATTTAGGAGGACTGAATGAAAATGAAAAGTAATGCTTCCAACCACTAACTGCTATGATATATTCTTTAATATCTGTTCTTTCAGTTTAGTTGGCAGCAACTTGCTGTGAGAAGTGCTGTTGTTTGTCCTGTAGTGCTAGTGTTTGTGCAATGAAATCCTGCTGTGAGGTTTCATCAGTGTGCTATAAGCAATTCCCTATGATTGGGTTTTGACTGTTGAAGGAATCTCTCCAATTAAAATTCACCACTAAATGCAAGTGGTTTATAGTGATGATTGTATTGATGTGAGCACTGTGTGTTGCTGGACCAAAAAATATAAAAGTGGTGAACTGGGAAATGCTGATTTATGTACTCAAAAGCAGTAAAGTATAAGGGAGATCATACTGAAAAAAATATGCAAAAAGTGTTACCAAGGCAAATAGGAAGGCTGAAACATTTTTAAGTCCTGAAGAACAAGAAAATATTTGGAAGCAACTCAGGTAAATACCTCCTTGGTTCACTGACACGTAAGAAACAGGCAAGGAATATAGTACAATCAGAATTGCAACTGTCTAAAGTAACAGAGACAATCTCAATAAAGATATTTCTAGCCTTCCTCTGGTGTTGATTTCCTGCTCTGGTCTACATATTGGAGCTAATAACAGCAAAATGCATGACTTGGGACAGCAACCCATGAGTTTCACATGAGAAAGGTTGTTGGCAAATCACTGAAATAGCTGTCAAGCTTGGCATTTTACAGGAATGTATGGGTCACATTATTGACATTCTTCAATATTGAATGGACTTCTCACATACTAACATTAACTGAAGTTGGATCTCACCATCTTATCCCATCTAACATACATACTTGGTGCAATGCAACATCCACCTTTATTCAAAATTGAAGGGCTGACTTTCTGGCATCTGACTCGAAGAAAGAAATGGAAAGGAATGTTCCATCTGATTAAAGAAACTGTGTGTTCTTTTATGGCAGCTTTAAGAATTTTGTTCATTGTTGGTAAAAGTGTATAAGCAATGGTGATGATTATATGGAGAAGTAAATACAGCTGTTCATTTATTAAAATATCCCTATATAAACTAGAGTTATGGGATTGAAAGCATTACTGTTTGTCTAATATCTGTTAACCCAAAGTGGGAAGATAATGGGATAAGATCATAGCATTATCAATGACATGCACTACTATTAATCTTCTGATCGTTCCCATCACCTATCTCCTTCCACTTATGACTGTATGACTGTAACTTTGTTGCTTGTATCTTACGATTTATATTGATATTGATTGTTTCCTGATTGCTTATTTGTATCCTATGACTATCATTAAGTGTTGTACCTTATGATTCTTGATGAACGTATCTTTTCTTTATGTACACTGAGAGCATATACACCAAGTCCTTATGTGTCCAATCACACTTGGCCAATAAAAAAATTCTATTCTATTCTATTCTATTCTATTCTATTCTATTCTATTCTATTCTATTCTATTCTATTCTATTCTATATGCTTTACCTTCCAACATAATGAGTTGACAGCCAAACATTCTTTAGCATTCTCTGAGATATCTAATAAACATCAATTTTTGTTGTTATAAATTAAACTTACTTTATAATAAGAAACACACTCAATATTCTTCGAGATTCTTAACTACTAATTTGTTAATCTGGGGTAGTCCTACTCTTTATTCTACAAAAATCTTTTTAATAACCTTTTAATCTTGAACTATCTTAAAAGTATTAACTGGAATCTAAGTACTTATATCAATTTTGAAATGATATTAATTTTTACAATACTTTCTTAGTAAGCTCATTTTATCCCAAGATTTATATTGGGATCATTACTCAAAGATCACCAAATGAGGTGCCAACTTTAACCATACAGGAATTATGTGAGATTGATACAGTAAAATGAGTGTTCTATTAGCTTTCCAACTGTTGTACAACTTCAATACATATTTATATAGAACATTCCCATTATCACTGATGTAATATATATTCAGCATAAAATATAACAATTTCTGTTTAACTCCAACCACAGATTGGCTGACAAGAGAGGCCAATAGCTCAATGTCAAATTAAAGGAAATATGACAGTCATTTTAATGAGGCCTATAAAAATGTTTTGATAAATGAGGAGATATATTTAACGTGAGTTAGAATAGTTTATTTATTGAAATTAGTTTTTTAGAAATCCATATTTGGCCAAAACATGTTCCAAAAATTTAAACTGTACTCATATAAAAGACCCTTTGTGAATCCAAAGAAATCATTACAGTTCAAACTGAAAAAATTATTATCTCCTTCACATTTTATCTAAAAAAACTGCTTCCAAGATAAATGCAGAATACTATATGGTCTCATTTGTAGATCTTAAATATGTAATCACAATAAGGCTTGGTTTCTCTTCTAAATGGAATGAAAGCCTCAAATACAGTTTCAAATTCCAACTTGTTTTCTGCCTGCACTGAGTTAGGTTTTCTCCAGGAGGACTGATCTTGCTCAGCACTGTGAGTAATGTTTAGAAAGAGTAAATTATTTCTATGAAGCAGAAATAAGTAGGTCACTTCATTATCTACTGTACACTCTACCAACATCTATGGTCCATTTATACTAAAGTTTCAAAGTGGGTAATTCTATTTTCATGCGAATCAATCACTAGCTTACTTAAAGTTTTCATTTTCTGATCTAGAGAATCAGTCCTCCATAACAGTTTTTAATCTGTGTTCATTTATTCATTATAAAAGATTGTATCACAAGTGAGATCTTTTAAATAATAAGCAACTTTATATTACTTCATTTCTGTGTGACTATTTTTTCTTATAGATAAGGAATAACTTTAGATTTAGGCCATTCTTTTGCTTAAGTCTAAGAAACTGATTATTCCTTGAAGAAAAGGGAGATAATTCTACTTTCTCTGTTTTATGAAATGTGGATCCATATTTTTTTTTCAATTCAGAGTACTAATTTAAACAAAGACAAAAGAAGTTAACTCTTATCAATTAACCAATTTTTAAAACTCAAAAGATTAGTAGATAGCTTCTTAAACTTGCACTGAACCAATATTATAAATCAGAATGTTGCCATTTCATGAAGTCTTACGTTACTATTTTTTCCTCAGTTAAAAATTTTATTGGATTTTTTTTAGCTTTTATGAGTGGATTATTACATATAATTGTATTTACTTCTCTTAGTATAATTATTTTATTGAATTTAGGATTAGTGTTAAGTGCCTTGAATTGTCAGGAATGTAGGATATAATTTGTTAATAGTTAATAAACCTATTTGGCTTGTGATCAACCTGCTGTCATGTTAATCAGCACATAACTTTAAGTAATTTGGGAAGGCACTTTCAGAAGGAAACTGTTTTATTCATTCATAAATTGTAATTTTGGAAAATTTGTTTTAATCTGCCTAACACTATATGTGTATGCATATATGTTATTTTTGTGTAGCAAAAAAAAAAAGATTATTGTAGCATCATTTGCAGAAAAAAACAAAAAAATTAATAGAACAAAATAATAAATTCTATCCCAACTTCCTACTTTAATAATATAACTTCTAATTTGGATAGGAATATATTAAACAATATGTGTAAATATATAGATTATTACTGAATTATCAGGGAAAATATAATGTTATACATCCTTTATGGAAAAAATCTGTGTGATCTCTAGGAGTCGAAAATGATTTGATAAAAACCAGACATCCTTTACACTTCTGAAAATTAGTGTAAAGTAAATTAATTTTTATAAAGAATTATAAAGTGTGCATTTCTATATTCATCACTTTGGGTCTGCTTATTTATCTCCCAATCATTTTCTCTCTTATCTGTTCTCGGAGCAATGCAGAATTTATGTATTGCTGATTTAAATGAGTGCACAAATCATAAAGGAGCCTAACAGCTGACAATGATTATAATTGTGCAACACTTTGTGGATATTTATTTTTCTGTTTCCTTCTGTTACATCAGCAAATCCCGTCTGGACCTTACTACCTGAACAACTGCATAGAATCCTATAGTACGATTAAGAAAAATAGTCTAAAAAATGTTGCTTAGTTAAAAAGCAAACACATTTCTGAGTAGTTGTAAATTTCATTAACATTTATCCACAGAACAGTAACTGTTTAATAATGTACATTTTAAAAACGAAGTATCAGCAGACGTAACTTACAGTAATTTCAAATAACTGATTTTTGTTTGTTTAGGATATTTGTTATTTATTGTTTTGTTTTCTTGTATAATTATGTAGAATGTGTTTAATGTTACTTTAATCATGTAATAAAAGATCTTTCTCCAGCAGGGCGGGACCAGCAGCCAGGCATGGGAGTGACTCGGTCTGTATCCAATGGGATCGAGTCTGCTAGTTGAAAAGCACCTCCTCCTCCTGGTGCCTTCCAGCTTTCAGACTCGATCTGATTGGGAACAGACGCACTTCGGAGCTGCTTCCCTTTGAATTCTTCCCAAAGTAAGCTTTTCTTAAGTAATTAGGAGGGCGATTCAGCCCTATTTATTCCTTCCCAGCTGCTGGTATAGGGGTTGAGGCTCCCATTGTAGGTGAGCTCTCCCCCTCCCCAGCGAGAAAGGGCGATTCAGCCCGATACCGCTGGGGACAGCATAAGAAGCTGCTGGAAGAACGGGGAGGCTGTTAGGCCTCAATTACGCCTCCCCGTGGCTGGCAAATTCGGCGGCTGCCGAATTTAAAACACAGCCGCGTGGCGGCTTTAATTAATATTAAGTTTGGGCGCTCCCGGGTGCTTCCCGATCGCCTCGGCCTACCCATAAAAGGGTCTAGGCCGCCAGCCTGCCCTTACCTGAGCTCTGGGCGTCTTTAATCAGGCCATTGATGGGCCTATTTTCCAGTCACCGGATCTTCGTGGGCGCTCCGGGCTTCATTCCCGATCGCTTGGTGACTCAGCAGGGCCTCTGCATCGATCTTGACTGGCTCTCCGGCCACTCACTGAGGCCTTCAGTCTGTGAGTATGATTACCCTTTAGCCACCTCCGGTTTTACTAGCCACGTGGCAAAATACCTAGTAGGCCCTAGAGAATGGAAAAATTTCCCCACTGAATTTTTATTTAAATGGTAATTTAATTATAATTTGTCCTAGGTCATTTCTGTAATAGGCCTTGGCTTGGGCCTCTAAAGGCTCATAGGCCTCGCATCCAGGCCTTGTCCACGTGGGGTTTGAGGCCTAACTATCGGTTAGGCCTTTCAAGATGGCCGCCGTTCCTCCAGTCCGGCCTAGTAAAAGGAAGCAACATCAGACCAGTCCAAGCCCAGGGCCTAGTGCTTCGAGCTCTCATGCACCCACAAGGTCAGAGACACTTCAATCCTCCATTTCTAAGCCCCAAAAGGCTATTTCTAAGACTTCTGAAAGAAGGCCCTACAACGCCAGAAGGCTATGGATAGGGCCATTGCTAGGGCAGTGAGGGAATCTGCTGATACTATACAGGAACAGCAATCCACCTCCTTACCAGTTCAGCCTCCTGTGCAGTCTCCTGGGGCTCCATTAACTTTATCTCCTGATATATCTGTAGACTCATCCCAACCTCTGCCCAATTCTGATTTATTCTGTCCTATTTCTGTATCTGAAATGGAGGTTTTACCTGCAGCCCGCCAGTACTTGAGTCAGCAGAGGTTCCTTCTAGTGCCACTATTCCAATGGGGCCTGTGAGTCACCAGGCAGTTGCCCCAGTGGCTAATGACCCTGCAGTTATGGCAGAAATGATTGCAGCTGCTGTTCAGAGGGGTATTACTGCTTCCAGGCAGACAAGAACCCATTCATGGGTTTCAGAATATGTAGCATCCCAAACTAGTCACGATTTGGTGCAGGACTACTCCACACCTCAAGCTGAAGATTTCCAGGCTCATTCTCCATCTCGGGCCTCACTGGGGGATGAAGGGGACCTTAGGGATGAGAACCTCTCTGAGGATGAGGATTTGGTTCCAGACCAACCCTCCTTTGTGGGTCTCTTCAACCCACAATTATTTCGGTCTTTGCTACACAAGGCCAAGGTCACTCCCGGCTGGGAGTGGCCCGACCGGCCCCAATTCCCACCTCAGAGACCACTGATCCACCCATGGACTTGTTTTCAGTTCCGGTGGTCGAGTCAGAAGAGGTGCCTGCCCCCAAGCTCTTTGTGGAAGTAGTCGATAGGCAATGGAACACTCCTATAACTGGTCCTAATCCTAATGCCTTGGACCGTCGCTTGTATAATTTGGAACCTAACTTCCTTAAATTACTGCAAATCCCCACAGTTGATGCCCCAGTAGTTGCATTAGCAGGGCCATCTGTGGTCACAGGTCCTCCAGAGGAACCCCTCCGCCCGGAAGACAAGCGGGCCGAACAAACCCTGATTAAGAGCCACCAGGCGGCTGCCTGGGCCGTTAGGGCCTCTTCCTCGGCCTCTTTCTTTAATAGAGCGGCCCTTTTATGGTTAAAACAGTTGCGGGACCGTTTACCAGTCACTGACTCCCGGTCACATCAGGACTTAAACAAGATTATAGCTGCCATCGAATACTCAGCCGATGCCACCCTGAATGCTTCTCGATTTGCTGCCAAATCGATTGGTTCCACAGTATCCTCACGCCGCCTTCTCTGGCTTAGGCGTTGGCAAGCCGGCGCCAAAAACAAATGGAGGTTGGCCTCAGCCCCTTATTCGGGGACCTCACTCTTTGGAGCAGCCTTGGATCCTTTACTTATAGAGACCAAGGACAAGCGCAAAATCCTTCCAAGCATGTCCCGCCGTTCAGACTCCAGACCAACCCCATATTTTCGTCCCTTCAGAGCGGCTGATTCTAACTTTGGAAACTCCAGAACCCAAAGACCCTTCTCCCCCAGACAGGGTAGACAGGATAGGCAGGATAGACAGGCAGGTCAAGGTCAGAGGTTCCTTCAAGCGGCCCTTTCGGGGAGAGGTCGCCCATTCAGACGCTCACGTTGACTGCTTGCCCGTCCCTCCCATTGGGGCAGACTGGCGCTCTTCGCCAGCCAATGGGAGGAGTCCACCTCGGACTCCTGGGTCAGGAGACAATCAGGTTCGGTCTATCCTGGAATTCCTCTCCACCCCGGGCCATTTCGTCAGGTGCCCGTTATCTTGCAACCCGACGAACGGCTGCTCGTGGCATCGGCCATAAAACATCTTCTCTCAATTCAGGCCATCCAAACGGTGCCACGAGATCAGCACGGTCGGGGTTTTACTCCCGACTGTTCATAGTTCCAAAGCCCTCGGGGGGATGGAGAGCAATCCTCGACCTGAAGGCTCTGAACCGCCACATAGTCTACAGGCGGTTCAAGATGCAGTCACTCCAGTCCATCTTGGAGAGCATCAGGAGGGACTTCCTCACGTCAGTAGACCTGACGGAGGCATACTTACACGTCCCTATCCTTCCGGCTCACAGGCGATTCCTCCGCTTCTGCCACGGGGTCTCCATTACCAATATTGTGCCCTTCCATTCGGGCTCTCCTCGGCCCCAGGGTCTTCTCAAAGCTAATGGCCGCTCTCACAGCGCATCTCCGGGCTATTCAATCAGAATCCAGGCTTATCTGGACGATCTCCTTATTCAATCTCGATCAGAGACCCTGGCGGCAGCGGTTGTCCACAACCATTCAGGTTCTAGAAGCCCACGGCTTCTCGATCAACAAGGCCAAAAGTCACTTACATCCTACGAATCGAATCCAACACTTAGGGGCCATCATAGACACGATAGAGGGCCGGGTCTATCTGTCACAGGAGCGTCTCACCAATTTACAGAATCTAGTCAGGGGTAACCAAGAGACGCCTTATTCCTTTAAAGACCCTTTCCCAACTCTTGGGAAACTGGTCTCCTGCATCGGCATTGTACCTTGGGCTCGTCTCCACTGCAGGACACTGCAGTGGTTTCTACTCCCTATCAAAAGGCACACACAGCTCGTCACCAATACTTGTCCAACTTCCACAACAAGTCAGACACTCTCTTTTATGGTGGATCTCCCAGCCCTGTCAAAGGGCAGAGAGTTCAGGAACCCCAACGCCTAATCTTGACAACAGATGCCAGTCTTCATGGCTGGGCGCCCATCTGGGATCAAACATGGCTCAGGGTCAGTGGTCCCCAAGGGACCTGACCCACAACATAAACTGGTTAGAACTCAGGGCCATTCATCTGGCCTTACTATCGTTCCAGGACATTGTTCTCAATCAAGACATTCTAATATTAACGGACAATGTGGCGCAAAGGCTCATGTGAACCGCCTGGGGGGAACCCATTCTCAGCCTCTCTTGCAAGAGGCAGTGCAACTGGGTCTCTGGGCGGAGGCTCACCTGAGGTCCATACGGGCCTCTCATATATCAGGGGTGGCAAACACACAGGCCGACTGGCTCAGCCGAGTCTCAGTCGACCAGGGGGAGTGGCGACTGAATCCGGATATGTTCCTCGAGATCACACTCCGCTTCGGGAACCCGCTGGTAGACCTCTTTGCCACTCGAGACAATCGTCAACTGGATCGGTTCTTCTCAAGGTACCCAGTCCAGGGGGCGGAGGGCATAGACGCCCTGCGCAGCCCTTGGCCCCCCGGCCTCCTTTATGCCTTCCCTCCCATTCCGACAATACCCAAGGTTATCAGGAAGATGCTGAGGGAACAGGCGGAACTCATCTTGCTGGCTCCACACTGGCCTCGGCGCCCGTGGTTTGCGGACCTGGTGGCTCTCTCAGTGGCTCCCCCGTGGAAACTTCCTCAGACCAAGATCTCGCTCAGCCAAGGGCAGCTGACTCATCCGGACCCTCAGTGGTTCAAGCTGACCGCCTGGCGCTTGAGCGGAGCCTCCTGAGGAAGAGACATGTACCTGCCAACGTCGCCAACACCATCCAGGCGTCTCGTCGTAGTTCCACCATTCGCATCTACGGCTCGACGTGGCGCACCTTCTACACCTGGTGTTCAAGCAAGAACATAGACCCTACCACGCTTCTCGATCACTATCCTGATCTTCCTTCAACACGGATTGGAACAAGGTTTGGCAGCGAACACGCTTGACGACAGGTAGCTGCTCTCTCTTCTATTTTAACTTGCGGTGCTAAACGCTCCCTAGCCCACAGCCCCTCATCCGTCAATTTCTGAGGGGAGCAACCAACCTTTGTCCTCCGGTAGTCCACAGGTATCCATCTTGGGACCTCACGAAGGTTCTAACATCCCTCACCAAGGGCCCCTTCGAACCTTTGCGGGAGTGTGGCCTGCAATATTTGACATATAAGGTGGCCTTTCTAGTAGCCATTACTTCAGCTCGCAGAATTTCTGAACTTGCTGCCCTTTCCACCAGGGCGGATCTCTGCGTTTTTCACTCAGATAGGGTGGTCCTCCGGCTAGATCCTACCTTCCTGCCTAAAGTTAACTCACTGTTCCATAGATCACAAGAGCTCATTCTTCCCGACTTTTCTCCAGATCCGGTACACCGGCTGGAAAGGTCCTGGCATACCCTAGATGTCCGGAGAGCCCTCCGTATTTATATCAAGCGTACCGCCTCTCTCAGGAGGACGGAGGCTCTCTTTGTGTCCTTTCAACCAACCACCATCGGCCTTAAGGTATCTTCCTCTACCATCGGTAGATGGCTTAAGGCATGCATTGCCAGAGCATATCAGATTCAGGGAATTCCTGTTCCAAGTCGCATCACTGCGCATTCTACTAGAAGCGCGGCTACTTCAGCTGCGTGGGCCACTCAGGCTCCGTTAGAGGAAATCTGCAAAGCAGCCACATGGTCTTCTCCGAATCCATTCATACGCCATTACAAGATCGATTCCTATGCATCTGCTGATGCGGCGTTCGGCCGCAGGGTTCTCCAAAGGGTCCTAGAAGGGGGTTCTAACCCGGACCGGGCGGATCCCTCCCGATAGGACTTGCTTTGGTATGTCCCATGCCTGGCTGCTGGTCCCGCCCTGCTGGAGAATGGACATTGGTCCTACCTGAATGTCCTTTCTCTGTTGGCGGGACCAGCAGCCAGCCCCTCCCTGAACGCCCGGTTCCTGTCTTCTATAGAGGTCATTCGGGCTCTCATGGTCATATGCCGGGGGGGGGGAGGGCATAATAGCATATTCTTGCAGTTCCTGTTTTACAGCTCAGTGCGTCGGTCTGCCGCATCATCCTCGTCCGAAAGCTGGAAGGCACCAGGAGGAGGAGGTGCTTTTCAACTAGCAGACTCGATCCCATTGGATACAGACCGAGTCACTCCCATGCCTGGCTGCTGGTCCCGCCAACAGAGAAAGGACATTCAGGTAGGACCAATGTCCAGTTTAAGAAACCTAGTATATTATATAATACACTTTTAATATTATAAATGATTTATATATTTAGTTTAATAAAGCCTAATAGCAATTCATTTTTAAACACTAGCCAGTGTATATGTAATAAGGAGCAAAAAGGATTATACTAGACTATCTCATGTAATGGACCCAAACTTCAGTTCTGATTCAAGAAGAAACCCATGCCATCTATGCCACTCTGTACCACTACCGCCTTTTGTTTTTCTGCCCCTTACATCCACAGCTTACCTTTATTGTCTTCTTCCTTCTGCTGCTGACAAGGTATGAGTGACCTGACTCCTCATGAGAACTGCATGTGGCCAGCAATTGCCTTATGAAGGACTAGGTTAGGCATGCCACAACAGCAGGAGTTAGAAGACAGCAAAGGATGGCAGAAATGGTAGCGGGCAGTGTAGTAGGATTAGCAGAGCAAAGGGTAACTTGCACAGCAGAGGGGGTCAGTAAACTGCAGGGTCACCAAAAGGCCCGAAATGGAGATAGGCATAGGTGTTGTGTATACTTCATCACTGGAGGTTTTTAAGAAGAGACTGGACAGTCACTTGTCTGAATTGGCATAGGATGTGCTGCTTGAGCAGAGGGCTGGACTAGAGACCTCCAAGATCCCTTCCAGCTCTATTGTGATTGAAATTCAATTGAAGCGCACTTAGTGGTTGTAAATATGGGCAGGCTTCTGAGTGCCCAGATTTTGATCATATGAATATAGGAGCACAGCAACCACTGTAACTTTGAGAAACAGATATAAGTGTTCTGCTTCAGATATCAATCACCACACAAGATTGGTATGAAGATTAGCTATTTTACTTTGAGGCTGAAGAGGTAAATAGCGTAAACAAAACAAAACAGAAGCTTGCTTGAGTTTTTTTCAAAAGGAGTGCGCAGAAGAACATTCCATATCTAATCCAGAATTCTGAGAGCCAGGTCAGGGTTGTCAGCCAGCTCAGAGGCAGAGGTTTATCATATCTTTTCATTGTTGTAATTAAAATTCTTAATAAAAAATTATATTCCAAAACTAAGAGTTTAGAGATGGAACAAGGAGTACTTTTCTTTAAATTCTCGATTTTTTTCTTTTTCCCTGTCATATGTATTGACTTTGAGCTTCTCCCTTTGAATTTATCTAATTGTAAAACAAACATGCCCCAGCACTCTCTTTTTATTTCTTTTAATAATGTTCACCTGATCCCATACCTGAGCTAAACTGGTGTTAAAGAACTTCTTTTCTTTCTTAGCCTGGAATAGATTTTGCTATAGATATCAGCTGCTGAACTTCACTGACAATTCTTTTAGTGTGCAATCAGATGAGTTTTTCTATTGAAAGTTACAATTAGATCTACCAACCATTTATTTTTAATTCAAGTGTTTTACTTAGCATCTCTCACTAGTTCATCTCTTGTGGTGGATGCCTTTATTTATATATCTAAACCTGGATTTTACTCATTTCTACCACTTATTTATCAAGCCATTCTTGTGTTCCTTTTGTTCTGCATTGCCTTCTGTACTAGCCTATACTTGTTCCAACTTCCCAGGCTTTCTCTACAATTGTGGCAGTATGTCCTATCTGAACTGGCACTGTAACCCTCTATTATGTTTATTCTATTCTGATTCTGTGTCAAATAGGAATGAAAAACACCGGCTTAATCAATAACTTAATTACAATGAAAGCGGACTAGAGTAATGATGATTAACACATTCATCACATGTCTAAATTTAAGGGACAATCCACAGTTTAAGATTTTCAATAAATGTAATACAAGAATTATTATAATAGTAAATTACATGAGTAAAACAAAACTTAATTAAATATTCAGTGTAGTTGGATGTTGACTGCAAAGATTTAAAGAATGAATTTATTTCTGCACTCATACAATGTTAAGGTTTTAAATACATATGTTAGGCATGGTTATGAATGACCAAATGTGGCTGCTAATATATGAAAGTTCAAGCTATTACTAAGTGAAATTTCTACAGGCAAAGATACATGTGCTTAAACTAAAATTCCTTTATGATCAAATCAAAAAGGAAAACAATTTTCACAAGTCCAACATAGAATTTATTGTGTTGATGTGGTGGAATAGAATTCTATAGTTTATTATAGAGTTTATGAAGTGAATTTTCTGCAAAAATTCCCATAGCCCAGTGTTTTTTCTGGTAATTTATTAAATACAAGTGTTCCAAATATCAGTGTCCAAATGTAGGTAGTTCACCACTTACAACAGTTTATTTAGTGACCCTTCAAAGTTACAACAGCACTGAAAAAAGTGACTTATGACCATTTTTCACAACCTTTGTAGCATTCCCATGATCATGAGATCAAAATTTAGATGCTTAGCAACTGGTTCATACTTATGACCATTGCTATGTCCCAAAGTCATGTAATCACCTTTTCACAAGCAAAGTCAATGGGGAAGCCAGATTCACTTAACAACTGGATTACTAATTTATCAATTGAAGTGATTCACTTAACAACTGTGGCAAGAAAGGTAGTAAAATCGGGCAAAACTTACTTAACAAATGTCTCACTTAACAAGAGAAATTTTGGGCTCAATTGTGGTAGTAAGTTGAGGACTACCTATAGTACACTTTGAGTTCTCAGCTGTAGATGCAAATATATCCATTTAAAAGTTTTCTAAATTTAAAATGTCTTGAGTTTTAGAGCCAAATATCAGTCTCCTAAATTATGTAGAATGACCATAATGATGATGCTATTTCCTTAAATTCATTCATATGCATAACAATATTTTTGATATGCTTCATATATGAACATGCAGTAATGTATATTTCCCAAATTCATCAATGATGACTCTAAAGAGGCATGTCTACTCATGTTCAGTAGAAATTTAGGAACAGAAAAACTACCTAAGGCTCTTGGTTAATGTATTATTTGTATTTATTTATTACAATTCATTCTTTTTTTTAAAAAAACTTTTCAATATGTTAATCCACCTACATTTCTTCTTTATTTCCAAGTAATTTTTAAAACATTACCAAAATGTAGTACTGCTAGTTTTCATTTCAGTACCAAAATGCAGTCCTGCCAGTTTTTCATCCTAAAATATTGTACACTAAGCACAAGGAATAGTTTAGTTTTGAATATGGAGCAGCAAAACTTATATGACTAAAGAATTATAGAAGTTCCAAAGCTTTTTTCTTTTTCTCTGCTATAAATTTTTCTGTCATTATGACTTGTCGTCATTATCAGCCATTCAGTTTGTCCAACCTTCAGCCACTCTATGAATCAGCACTCAATGCCCCTTTGTCTCTCACTGCCTCTTTCAGATCTGCTATGCTCATCCCAGTTTATAGTGTCCAGCCAGTGGGTACTAGGGCAGCCCCTTATCCTTTTTCTGCTGATCACTCCCAGCATGATTGAGTTTTCAAGTATGTCAGCTCACATGATACGGCCAAGGTTCCAAGCGTGGACTACCTATTCAGATTTGTAGTATGAAAGTCTAAATTTTCAAAACAGTGCAGGCTTTGAAACTTGCTAGCAACAGGTTAGCTGAGCAAAAAAAACCAAAAAAACCCTCTCTGTATAATTTGGCATCAAAACACGAAATATGTGAACCTGTCACGGTAAGCAGTCTCAAAGGGCAAACTGCTTTGCTGGAGCTAATTAACCTTAGGAAATAATTACACAAATATGCAAATGTTGTTTAGATAATTCCATGTGTTATCAGCTCAGGTAGTCCATCATAACTGCAGACCTTGCAATGTCTAGGTATTAGTATCTGGTGTAGTTGATAAGGCTTTAGTTTCTGCTTGCCTTCGGCTTGGTATTTAAGAATTAATGATGGCAATATTCCATTCATGATTTTAACCTGCATTTTGAAAGCTCCAGAAAAGAGAGTATATACTATATGCAAACTGCTTATCTATGGACACTGATGGCTTTGGCAGTAATAGCTTACTGTCAAAGGATACTGTATTTGTTTTTAAAAAAAACCAGAGTAAGTTAACTGCTTAATTTGTTACATTCCAAACAGGCTTAGTAAAAACATTTCTAGAATACTTATTTGTTACACAAAGAATTTTAGTTCATTCATCTAAAGTCCAACTGATTTTTTCCCTAAAAAAATAGTTTTAATCTTAATATAATTCTTCAATTCAATGTGTATTTCTCATTGTTCTAAATAAAAACAGTCATCCATACTGCATTGGAATCAACTGTGGAAGAAATCTCAAACAGCTCAGTGCATCAGGTATAGGAAAGTTGTTCCTCAAATCTTACCCTCCGAACATGAATGAACAGTTCTCCCATTTTAAATGTCAATCTAATCAGTTTCACAAATTTTTATTGCACGAATAAATGTTGACTTTTCCTCTTCTCAGGACAATAGCCTGAAATTCTCAATCTATACTATGAAACAGGTTAGTTTGATGTTTTGTGATCCAAGGTATTTTTTCTACTTAGTCCCCAAAATAATGAAGCTTCCTGAAGGCTAATATATATTATGTCTTGCATTACAAACTATTTTACATCTTCCTCATTTTTGTGATTAGGTTTTGGAATCTAGCTGGGCTTCCTAATTAAAATATTAAATAGTGCTTTGAATGAGCAGATCAGCTTTCATTCTAATACTTCTGCTTCATTTCAGAATACATTATATTCGGATCCTTTCCTTAGCACATGATGCAGTTAAGAGATTTTACACTTGAAACAAAGCATGAAACTTCTATCATTTTAATTATTTTTAAAATGTATCATTTTTCAAATGAATTTAGATCAGCCCTCTGATCTTACCATATCAGAAGCTTCAGAAACTGATTGAATACCCACTGAAATGAGCAAGCAACACACAAGAAGAATCAGTAAAAGTTCTAACCAAGCTGTATCAGCAGATCTGGGAAATATGGCCAAACACAGCAGCCAACAGATTGGAAGGGGTTAATCTATCTTCCAAAGAGACTCTGTGCAAAGTATTATATAATATCCTTAATTTTCACATGCTGTTGTGTCTTGCCCGCCCTCAGAGCAGCCGGGGCCTTCTTACCTGCTCCCGAACACTGAGGAATGTATGCCTCCCGGCCCAAGTCCTGGCTCCATGCCCACACAAACTGCAGAAGAAGGAGCATCTCCCGGCCCCAGCCCTGACTCCATGCCCAGGCAAACGGAGCAGCTAGACCCCTCCCCCTCCTCCACAGCATGTGAGCCTGAGGAGGGTTTATTCCCAACAGCTGCTGATTGGTGTGACCCTCGCATCAGAAGGCTGGATAGGTGGAGGCAACAGAAGGAAGGGAGGGGCAGGCCTTAATGAGTGCTGAGTCATGGAGCCACACCCCATGGCCTATATAAAGGATCTGCTTTCTGGCAGTCTCTGAGTCAGGCAAAAGTCGAACTTATCTTGCTGAAGTCACTTACTGGTCTCCTGCCTGCTCTGAGGACTTTGCTAGGACTTTGGGCAGAGCTGCAGAGGCAAGCCTGATTCGGATTTCCCTGACCCGGCCGTCAGCGGAGGAGTGGGACACGACACATGCTAGCAAAATAATGCATAGAATAAAGGTAAAGGTAAAGGTAAAGGTTCCCTTCGCACAAACATGCTAGTCGTTGTCGACTCTAGGGGGCGGTGCTCATCTCTGTTTCAAAGCCAAAAAGCCAGTGCTGTCCGAAGATGTCTCCGTGGTCATGGGGCCGGCATGACTCAACGCCAAAGGCGCACGGAACGCTGTTACCTTCCCACCAAAGGTGGTCCCTATTTTTTCTACTTGCATTTTTACGTGCTTTCAAAACTGCTAGGTTGGCAGAAGCTGGGACAAGTAACGGGAGCTCACCCCATTACACGGCAGCACTAGGGATTCGAACCATTGAGCTGCTGACCTTTTGATTGACAAGCTCAACGTCCTAGCCCCTGAGCCACCATGTCCCCACAATGCATAGAATAGTCTAATGCAAATTAGTGTCCAGTATGGAAAAAGAGATGCCACATGTTCAAGCTACTTTTATAAAATACCAAGAAACCCAAAGAATTATTGCTGACACACACTGCTGAAATGATATGTGAAAATGACCTTCAGGACAGGAGAGATGCCAAGTGGACAACTGGCATGTCAAAGATGTCTTGGCCCACAAAACGGGAGATGGCATAGGAAATGTTTCAGAAGGGACCCTCCCAAGATTTCTGAAGAGTAAAAGGAAAGGAAGGAAGAATAAAGAAAGAATAAAGAAATTTTTACAGTTTTGCAAAATTATGTTAATATAACCTAACAATTAAGATAGAGCTAGTACTCCTGATTGTGCTTCTTTTCTGGACTATCTTAAAGGAATAACAACTGAATAATTGAGAATACTCAATAGCAATAGCACGTAGACTTATATACTGCTTCATAGTTCTTTACATCCCTCTCTAAGCAGTTTACAGAGTCAGCATATTGTCCCCAACAATCTGGGTCCTCATTTTACCCACCTCGGAAGGATGGAAGGATGAGTCAACCTTGAATACCAAAAAAAAAGTTACTACCGTATGTGCTTCCTTGATTATAAAATGGCCTTTCTATTGATCATATTAAGTTGTGGAATATCCACAGGAAATGGGAATATCCGAACATGTCATTGTCGTCATGAGAAACTTATGTACATATCAGGAAGCCACAGTATGGACAGAACACAATGAAAGAGACTAACTCCAAGTTGACAAAGAAGTCCAACAACTATATTCCCCTTATTTATACAGCCTATATGTGAATATATGATGAAAGTCTCCTGATAGCCAAAACTGCAAAGGGTATGCAAGCGCTAATAATAAAAGTCAAGAAGCAAAGTGAAGAAAATGGGACTAAAACAAAATATCAAGAATGCCAAAATTAATGACAATAGATATAAGAACCAGCCTTAGAAGTGATAATAAATATATTTATTTTTATCCTGCCTTTATTATTTTTATAAATAACTCAAGGTGACAGATATAGATAATATTCCTTCTTCGTCCTATTTTCCCCACAACTACAACCCTGTTAAATGGGTTGGGCTGAGAGAGAGTGATAATGAAGATATCAAAATGGTAGATAGCTTCTGCCTTTTAGAATCAACCATCAACAGTAAATGAACTAGCAGTCAAGAAATGCACCACAGACTGCCACTTGGTAGACCAACATGAAGGCCTTGGAAAAGATAAGTAAATGACATGATGTCACTCTACTTGCAAAAACAAGAATTGTGCAAGGCAAGGTCTTGGGAACAGTGACCGTCTATGTAAATAAAAATTGGATTTTTAAGAAGCAAGATAAGAAGAGTTTGATTGAAAAGATGAAAATTAAATAAGGGGTCGAAAGGATTTTTGGAATAGTTAAGACGGAGAGAGACAATGGGCTTGTTAAAATCTGTTGAAGAGAAAATAATTTTATTTTGAAACTTCAGTTTATTTCTTTTTTCTTGCACTTTTTCTCCTTTTTGTAGGAAATTCAGGTCCCAATTGCCATTGTAACTCAAGGGCTAGCTGCACCATATAACCATCCTACTATAACTTACTGCTATAGGTTTTGACTGTAATATTGATAAACAAAAGTACATTTAATCAATATCCAGACATGTCAGATAAAGACAAAACAATTATAAACATTTTACACTGCTTTTGGACTGGATTAAAAAAAAAAGAACTAGCAAGAAATTGTGTGATTAGAAGAGGAATTTCACTCACTTCACTCCCACCTATGAATTTTGAATTCAACAGTGATCATTAGATATTTTCTTCCTTTTATCAATGAAAGAGATCATTTCTGTATAAACTTTATCATTTCAAACAGATAATTAAAGCCTATTTTGTTAATTCACAATATTTACTAATGTAATGGAGTGTGGGGTTATGAATATTTTGTTTTATTTTTTTTAAAGAGCTTAGGAATTTATCATATTAAGTATGTGTGTTTTCTATAAATTATATGTAAAGAAGAAACTATTGGAAGAATACTGTAATTTTCAGTTTATAAATTTGTGTTATGGACAAAAAAAAATCTTATATTTCTAACTACAAAATTATTTTATCTTCAGAGTAATCTTTCATTTAATTTCCAGCTCAGTGGAATGACAAATGTTTTAATAATTACTGACTTATAATAAGATATATGATTCTTTCTTTTTCAGTAATATAAGAACTAAAAAATCAAAATTAAGAACAGCACTTTTTAATTTTTCATTGTGTTAAATAGTATATTGAATTCTATTAATAAAATATTTCATTTTTGAAAAGTGGCTTAATTTGTCAGATTGTGCATGAATTTTATGTTAAAAGCAGTTGGCTAGATAATGGGGAAGGAGAGGTAGAGTAGAATAGAGTAGAGTAGAGTAAAATAGAATAGAATAGAATAGAATATTCTTTATTGGCCAAGTGTGATTGGACATACAAGTCATTTGTCTCCAGTACATAAACTTTCAGTGCACATACAAATAACAAAGTTGTATCATCATAAGATACCAATAATAAGAAGGAATGATAAGGTAATAGGAAAGATGAGAACGATAATAATAATACAGCCCTACTACATGGGTAAAAATCCTTAGGCATAAAACAGGGCTGTGGGAATTAGGTGTTCAGTGGTGATGGTATGGGGTTTTTTGTGTCTAATTGTTTTGGCATGCAATGCCCTATAGCAGCGTCCTGAGGGGAGGAGTTGAAATAATTTATGTTGAGTATATTTATATGTATTAAACAATTTATTTAGAAATCAACTATTGTTGCTAACTTATTTTAACCATAAAATTAACATTACCAGCAGTTAGTCCTTTTTGTCACCAAGTCGTAATGAAAGTAAAATATATTGCTATTCAGCTTTCCACAGTTTGTCCTTTCAACTCCTTTACTGCAAAGGATTTTGATGCAATTAGAAATCTGCTTCTCAAATTTTCCGTTATAATATATCTGATTTTCTTCATTTTTCCTTTAAAGCTTTGGAATATGTCTTGTAGTTTCTTTGCCTCTACTGGAAGTAACTAGTTTTGTAAACACAAGTTTGCCAAAGTGTGTGACATAGTATTTAACAGGTTTGATGTTTTTAACCTCATTTATTAAAGTGTAATAATTATGTGAGAATAAAATTTATGTGAGAATAAGCTGAATTCTTAGTGAATTATCCAACATTGAACACATAGTAAGACAAGGATATGCAGTATCCCCATAATTGTTTAATATTTATGGATAAATGTATAAGGAATGCTTCAAATGACATTAATTTTTTTATTATAGATGTAAATGCAAATGTTCCTCTGTATAAAGAAAATGTCTTGCGGGTATCTGAAAATTGAAATAAAGTCAGCCTGGAAAAAAACCAATTGATTTAAAATTAAAATATTTGCATAACTCTGGGATAATAACCTTTCCCATTGGACTTTGGGCAAGTTGCCAAATATCTATCTCCTCAAGAAGTTAGATACTGTAGGTGGGGCAGTTTTTTACTTTGGTATGTGTTAAATTTATACAATATCTTGGCTTTCATCCAGGAGTTCATATTGATGTATATAGCATCTCCTTCTCCAGTTTCCCCCCACAAATCCCTGTGAGATAGATTGAACAGTAATAATTGTCTCAAAATCATCAAGTGGACTTTTGTGACCAAAGGAGACTACATCTTATAGCAGTGAAATGTTATAGCCAAGAAATTAATGGACCAAGATGATTTTTGAAAAGTTACCTGCTTGTACACTTGGTAATTCCTTTGACTTCGGGCACATGAAAATAGAGCATTACATATAATTATTCTGAAGCAGCCTCTATTCCCAGTACAGTTTTTAGAGCCCATGGTTTACCATATGTGTAAAATATGTATGTGAACTATAAGATGGGAAGAAGGGTACAAATCTATGTTGGGGGGGAGTGGTCCCCCCTCCTTTTTTGTTATCTTTAAAAAGATTGAAATTGAGGCATCTCAGGAATATAGGGGAGGGAGAGTTATTGAAATTGTGACACAATTATGATACAAGCATTGTGTAGCTACAGTAATTACTGCTGTCTACATAGTAGCTATTTTGAACAGTACAGAGCTCCCTCTTATAACTTTGATTGGCTATTTTGGCTTATTAATTGTATATTTCTCAGTTTATTATTGTAAATGTGAAGAGCTACGAGAATAAAGTATTTGCTGGATGAGAGATAATTTTTTTCTCTGTGTATGTAACTGTAGCACAGGGATTTTTGCGTTCATTCTTTTTTATTATGCAGTGCCGCAACAGTTTGTATTATCTATTAGAACTGAATATGATCTCTGAAAGCAATGTTTCTTAAGAGTAATTCAAGAAAATCTAGGGCTGTGATGGTGAACCTATGGCATGTGTGTCACAGGTGGCACGCGTAGCCATATCAGTGGGCACACCAGCTCAACTCCGGTGTGCATGCGTGTGCCAGGCAGCTGATTTTCAGGCCTTCTGGGCCCACCAGAAGTAGGGAAACAGGCTGTTTTCTGCCTCCGGAAGTCCTGGGGGGGAGAAGGCCCGTTTTTCTTTCTCACCTGGCTCCAGGTCCTCTCTATGCATCTAGGGAGGGTGAAAACAGCCTTCCCTAGGCCCTCTGGAGGCCCAAAATGACTCATTTCCCAACTTTTTCAGTTGGACAGGACATTTCCCAACTTTTTCAGTTGGACAGGAAGTGACGTTGTTTGCTGTCCCCAGCCTCCAGAGACTCTTAAAGAGGCTCTGGAGGCTGGGGACTGCAAAAAAGTCACTTCCTTTAAAAGTATTTTAAAAATACTTTTAAAAGCCTGTGATGATCAGGCAACTCATCTGGGATCGCCAGAGAAGCCTTTTAAAAGCTTTTTTTTAACAGCCTTTTTGGCCTAGAGGTTGTAGAAAAAATGCTTTGAAAAGGTTCTGACAATCCCAGCTGAGCCGCATGATCACAAGAGGCTTTTCTTTTTACTTTTAAAAGCATTTTTTCCGTCGAAGAAAAAATGCTTTTAAAAGTAAAAAAACCCTCTGTTGATCGCACAGCTCAGCTGGGCATGCGGGGGGAGGGGGGCAGGGATTTTTGCTACTGGTTCTCCGAACCACCCGCCGCCATCGCTACCGGATCGGGTGATCCGGTCCAAACTGGGAGCATTTCACGTCTGATCTGGAGCCAGGTGAAAAAGAAAAATGGGCCTACCAGGCCGTTGCGTGCCAGGAGCAGGGCGCAGGGCGGGGGCACATAGAATTATGGGTGTGGGCACGCGTGTGTGTGAACCTTCCCCCCCCATCCCCAGGTCCTGGCACGTGATGGCAAAAAAGTTAGCCATCACTGATCTAGGGAATCTCCTAGATGAATTCTCTAAAATCAAAATTATTTACCAGTTATTGAAGTCATTTGCGTATTTTGGAAGCAACATCACTCATCTCATTGTTTTTTTACTTGTTGTTGTAAATGTGTTAATTTTACAAAAGTCAATAAAAGAATATTCTACAAAAGCTTCAATTTTAATTATTAATATGGTAAATACTAATAAATGTAATCTATACAATCAAACACTCTTTTGGGATTCTTCATAAGTTTTAAAAGTGGGAAGGGTTTCTGAAAGGAAAAACTTTAAGAAACACTGGTTTAAAGTATAGCAGAATAAAAATAAGGAAGAATGTAATTACCTGGTGAAAATGTTGATTTTAGCATAGTAAAAAAAGCATAACATACTGTCTAAATCAAATATTTAAATGAAGTCACTATAGAACAAAATCCTTGAATCCTGAATAGTCATCCTCAAAGTTTGAATGGTGATCTTTTTTTAATGTATATCAAGAAAAGGCAAATCATTTTATGCTTGTAATATTGATATGCTAAATGGTTATGCTTGTTGAATTTTATGCTTGTACTATTGATATCCTAAATGGTAATTAATTTTGATAATATAAATATTGATAATCTTCCCATTCCCTATTTTCAATACTACAAGCTATCTAAATAATAATATGTTAATCTCTAATCATATCATACAGCAGCACTGTATACTATTTTTTAACAATATATATTTTTAGTAACTTATAAACGTTATAAAGTAAAAGTATGAGCAATCAATAGCTCCTAAGCTAGATTTTAGTGGGGTGTCTAGCTACCTCAGACTTCAGGACAGAACAAACAACATTTCCCAATGATTTATTCCTGTCCATCTCTACCAAAGACCCCTCTTTAATTTACCCAATTTGTTCTCTCAAGGAAGCTATTTTTTCTAGTAGGACACTGAAACGTAGATTAAAGAAGGGGAAGAATAGCACTGGTACCCCATCGGTTGATCCCAAAAACTGTAATTTATTTAATTTAATTTAATTTCAGTTTATTACTATGTTGTATTAATAAGATAGGCCAAAGTTAGGATCATAAAAAGCTGTCAAGAATCAGTATCCAGTATTTTTATTTTGTTTGGTTTTGTTCTGTTTTGTTTTGTTCTGAGAAAATTAGGGTAATCCTAACCTGTTGTAAGTCCCTAAAAAGCTTTTGTATCTTGAATAGGGATTAGAATTTAATATTTACTATATTATATCATATCAGAGATGTACTGGTCTTTAAACCAGGTTTGTTGTTCTCCACCACTTAAAAAAACTATTCTATTTAATTTTCACAGATGTTTACATTTTAAATTTTACATGCTATTACATAATTCTGGCTGCCTTGTATGTAATATCTTCCTTCTTGTAAACTTACATTATTTAAGTTCATTTTATGGAATGTTTTAATTGCTGGTTTTATTATGCACCTCCCACAATCACTTAGGATGGGATGGACAGCCATATAAATTTGACAAACAAAAAAAAAACACAAATGTACAACAAATTAAATGTTATTTTCCACTTTCTCCTTTTAGGAAAATGGTTCTCCTGAAGAACATACAATTTATGTATGGGACCACTTTATCTCCCAGTCATTAGCTGAAAATGTATTTGTTGTTGCTCATAGTTATGGTGGATTGGCATTTGTGGAATTGGTAAGTTATATCATTTTGTGATTCCATATATTGCTTTGAGCATATATTTGCAATAATTAGGCTTTTCTTTTTTGTTTTACAATATATATGCTTGCATCTGATTCTTTTCCATGTAGAGAGTATATTCAGTGCTTTGCTAATTAGAAAAGTGCAAGTAACTGCATAAACTGAAGATGTAAATCTTAACATTCTGCTGTGGACTTGATTTCTAAAAATACTTGTCTGGTTTATTTATTTAAGAAATGTATGTGGTCACCATCCTCAGCAAATAACGCTGGGTAGCTCACAATAAAATACAACAAAATAACATAAATACAAATAAAATACAATAAATGAAAACATGAATGAAAACAATAAAAGTAACATAAATGCAAATAAAATATAATAAGCATATGTTGAATGCAAAATACCAAAGGCATAATCCTCAATCAACATATTTATCACTATTGGGGTCTACTAAGAACCTGGCCATATGTCTGCGAGAAAAATAAAGTTTTTACAGACTTTTGGAAACCCAACAAAATTAGGCCAACTGGATCTCCAGGGGTAGGATATTTGCCAGGCTAGGTCCGCTTCTCCCAGGTCCAGGAAGATGGAACTGTCTCATTGAGTAGACCCAGAACTTATCCACTCTGCTCAGTAGATAAAAACTTATATGTAAAATGTATAAATGTCTGTTCTCTTTTCTGTTTCACTTTTATAATGCTTCATTGATCGCACTAGTTGTGTAATCTGATTTTTTTCTATGCTTCTATGCAAAAAATGAAATAAATTCTTCCACATACAATCATTTTTATATAAAACATTATAAAAGAAATATTGCATTAACAGTAGCAATCCTTTCTAAAATAATTAAGGTGTTTAGTTTAAACAACTTTGATAAGTTTAATATGTGCTATTTAATTTAAATTAAATTTAAGCTCCACTTTTAATATAGAGAAATTATTGCCATAGTTACTAATATATTAGTTATATAGATAAGAAATTAAAATACAGCTTTAAAACTCATTTCTATTAGGATGTTGGTATAAGATGCAGTTCTTTTTTTATATATGTAGAGATAATCCAGTTAAAACATTTGTGTGAAAACATTTTTTCAATTATTCTTTGATTACATAGTAAATGAGATGAGATGAAATGAGAGAACACAGAAGATTTTGCTATACTCGTTTGCTGGAATTTACTAAAGTATATATCTGGAACTACTAGGCAAGACATAGTAAAAGTTTCATTTTACAATTTTAGTTATTCAATACATATATCATTCAATAACTAGTTTTTTGTGCAATGTTCAAATCATTTAATATACTAAAACATATAAAAGTGTATATAAATACTTTGAAAGCCACCAATAAAGACTGCAGGACTAAGTTTGCTATGGCTTCCAGTGTTTGACAAAATTATCCTTTTCAAAATGTTACATGCTGTTCATATTATGAATTGTGGATAGAAAAATATTAATTATTGGATTAGTGACATAAAGATTTGGCTGACATGACTAGCTGTTTTTATGTTTACATTTCTAATAACCAGGAAACGATGCCTAATCAGTAAGCAGCTGTAATATAAACTTTTATTTAAATTTTGAATAGCATTTTAGGTGACTCATATGATTTTCAAATTTTTGTTGTAACCTTCGATTTTAGTTTAATCTTTTAAAAATAATATAAAAATCTGTAAGGAAGATGTATAAAATACAGAATGTGATTATTTATGGACTCAAGTATAAGAAATGCTTTGAATTTGCATTGCTTCTTTCATCACCATCCATCCATCCATTTGCAGCTCTTGGCTCGAGATGGCATGGCTAACAGATGACCAACGTGTCATTCCCATTTTGCTTGTTTCTCTTGTCATGCTGGTGGATATCTCTTCACTTTTGTTCTTCTTTAATATAACGCTTACAGATGTTTCAGAACACAATTTGACTTCTGACCTTGGGGCTTCTAAGGTCAGGGTACTCAGGGCCTGTGAAATTATCACAAGCAGAGCTAAAAAAAAATTCCCCATTGCAGAAAATAAGCAATAAGTAAGAAGTTAAAAAGGAGCTTTGTCAGATAGACAAGATGGTCTCAGTAAGGGTCAGCTTCTATAGTCTGCTGTCTCTGCAGGAGGCATGTGCATGGGAAGAAGAATTTAATATACAACTCTGGCACATCACGAATCTATCACAATGCAAAACTAGATCTAAAGAATAAATTTGAAAGAAGAGTAGGTTTAAAGTCTAAATATGCTATGAAAGAGGATCAATACACTTAATAGGGATTGGCAAACATTAAGCGGCAAGCATATCTGGGTTTTTTCTTTGACTTAAAAAAAACTATAGATGCTTACTGAATAAAACATATACTTAACAATGAAACTACAGTGACTATATTTTTCAGCTAAGGACAATCAATATGAAATGAACTTTTTTCTCTACATAAAACCCAAGTTTTTTTAAAAATATGGTTCTTGGATGTCAGAAATATTCCAATTCCCCTTACCAAATAATAATACTAAAACAAAAGTTTTAAGAAAGATAGTCCTTCGGGAGATAGGGCGGTATATAAATATGATTAATAAATAAATAAATAAATAAATAAATAAATATGAATTTTTTAAAAAGCAGGAAGGAAAAATGAAATCAGGCATTGAGAAAGAGTTTGTATGGTTAGCCCGGGATTTGAGATAGTACCAGGACAATTGAGTTTCAGGAAGATCCTTCTTCATATATCTCCCAAGAAAGAGAAAACAGTCTGATTCTTAATGTTTACAGGCATCAAGGAAAAGCAAAGCTACTTGATTTCAATTTTGATAATAGCTTTGTAAAATAAGAGGTTATATTCTTTACCAGAAAATTGTGAAGAGCATATGAAGGGGCCGGATGAAAGATTCAGATAGAATACCTTTTTACATTGAGTTTAAATCTCCAGCATCACATGAATTACATTTTAGGAGACTGAAGGAATTTTTTGACGAACCAGTCAAATCCCAGATGCTATCTTTAAATGTTATCCCTGTGTTTTACAAGAAAAAAAATGAGTCCAAGGAAGTATAGTCAATCTGGTGTGTGTATATATATATATATATATCTGGGAAAATTCTAGAAGATTTCATAAGCAGAGCTATAATTATCAAGTTAATTAGCAGAGGTCAGCCTGGATTTGTCAAGAACAACCTGCCAGACAAATGTTAATACAGCACATCCTTAGTAAACTATGGGAATACTTTAGATTTTGTTTTGTTTTGTTTCAACAAAGCATTTTGGCAACAAAGCATTAACAACTCTGTTACAGAAGTCATATTTTCTGCAATCAAGTTTGAAGTGATTGACATTTAGTTTGAATCTATTTTTTGCTCTTGTAATATTGCGATTGAAGCTGAAGTAGTCTTTTATAGGAAGGATATTGCAATAGATGATTTTGTGTGTTAAACATAGGTCATGTCGAAGTCGACGGAGTTGTAAGTTTTCTAATCCCAGGATTTCAAGTCTGTCGGTATTACATTAAGAGGAGTGTCACAAAATTAAGTACTCAGCTCTCTCCACTTTAATGTTTTTATAAATAACTTGGTTGAAGAGGTAGAAGAATGCTCTCAGAGATGCAAATAATACAAAATTGGAATGAAATAATACTCTGGAAGAAGGAAATAATTCAAAATGAACCTTTTTAAGTTAGAGAAAGGAGACAAAAGTAACAGAATAAAATCTAACAAAGACAAATTGAAATACACATATACCAGATTAGGATTAGCTGTGTTATTAATGAATTATGAGTCTGGGACAACTTCCCCAACTAACAAATGTTATTAAAAGGCATAGACTTTCGTTTCATTAGATGCAGAGTAGTTGAATGATGCAGGATTTAAATTGGGATGAGGTGGAGGAAATGTTTGGGGGGAGAGATGTAGATAGGTTCATTATGATTTCAGATAAAGGAGAAATTTCAGGGGTAATAGTTGTGAAAGTATTGCTTTAGGAGAGCCATCTATTTATCCATTGCTGTGTCACTGATTTGCAGGTATAGGTTATTGCCAAAGATAAAATAGTTATGGGTGACTACAAAATCACATAGATTGGTGATAAGGTATGCTATGTTTGTTTATATGTTTATTCATTTGTTTTAATTGATCTGGTGCTGCCCAATTTTAGAACAACTCTGAAATTGAGATTATCTTCCTAGCTTAAAGCCCATGTTTAATTTATTTGATTAGTTGCTACTCAACTCCAAACAATCTGTTTATGGTGTGTGTTTGGGAAAGATTGCTATGTAAAGCTTAAACATCCATGATAGCTACAAGGATGTTTGTTGTGGTAGGGGTTGCCAATGGATTTCCATTTTCTTAGTTAATAAACTGGTGTCTCCTACGTAGCTGGGAGTGTTGGTAGTATAAGGTCTGAATAGAGTCCTTGAAATGTGATATTCCAGCTGTGATGATTTTCATCCCAGAAACAATAGGGATGGCCTTGGTTTCCTGATTTGTGTATTTTGGGATGTAGATAGAAAATACCAGATTGTTGCTGTAGAATGTTTTCATTAGATACAGTTTTATATGAAGGAAATTCTTAGGAAATTCTTTTATCAAATTGTGTAGTTTTTTTGTACGTTGCACTGAAATCTGAGGATTAAATTTGATCAAACATGGTGTTAGAAAGTGGTCTCTTAACATTATGTACCTAAGTTGTGGGGGCTTCATCACGTGAGACTTTCAAGAAAAGATTGGACTGCCATTTGTCAGAAATGGTATAGGGTCTCCTGCTTGAGGGGGGAGGGTTGGACTAGATGACCTATAAAGTCCCTTCCAACTCTGTTAATCTGTTAAATCTGTTAAACCTTATTCCTAATGACAGCTTCTTTGACTATAATGTCATAATCATTCTTGTATATCATCTCCTTCTGCTCTGCCGAGATTGTTGCATAAGAGGAGTATTTATTGATGGCTGTAGTTTGAACTTGGTGAACATATTCAATATAGAAATGCAATTTATTGTTAACATCTGTTTGGAAGTGTCCACACAACTTTTAGTTTTATATGCTTTTGAAATCTATAGTTGTATGTTATTCCAGGATTGACAATGGCTGTATGTTTGCCTTGTGTCTTTTCTTGAAAGTATTCCTTAATTCTTAAGGGGAAAATATGTTTCAAAATCCTCACACAGTTGTATATTGTTTGGTGGGGAGAAACTTACTGGATTAAAAGGATAAGCCTTATGCCAGAATTGACTTTTCGCAGTGACTGAATGTGTGGTTGGATAGATTCACAATATTATGGGTCTGTGGATGGAAGTCTTAAGAGATCATGCTCTGCTCACGGCAGGATCCATTAAACATTCAGACTCCAATGAAGGAAATCTTTACCATTTTTGTCACAACCTATTTCACTGGCTGACATCTCATATAGAGAGGAAGAGCCTGCTAACATGTAGACTATATCTACCTCCTTATAGTTTTATCCTGTTGGTTCTAGTTCTACTCTGTATGACAACAAAGCATAACAAATACTTGCATATCACTATTATAGGTATTCCTTGCTTACCATTTACTCACTTTTTTATAGTCTGTTCTCCAGTATTGAAGGCAGAACTAATCTCTAATTCTCTGATCTTCCATTTTTACAAATAATATTCTGCATTATTCTTGGACTTGAGTTTCAACTTTATGTGTACTTAAGGTTAATATTATTAATTATTAAAATAATATTATAAGAGATGGTAATACCAAAATAATCCTGTGCAAATGTGTGTGTGAGAGAGCTTCTTAATTTGAACCATCACACATCAGCCATGACCTAATACAGCTTAGGTTATCACCTATACTTGTAAATAAGTAAGCAATGTTGGAGCTGCGATCCAGAAAGAGGATTGGACCTGTTAACTTCTAAACAAGGCTAATGATAGTCTTCTATATGTCATCGTTAAAACAAAAAGCAGCATGCAGAAATAAGCATGAATAATATTTAGGCTAAATAGGCTTTCTGATATTTTCTCCAGCAATATGAGTGAATTACTGTAAACTGTAGTTTTACATTGACCTTCTTGGACAAATCAAAATTAAAGTTAATCATAATTTTACCCAGTTTGCATATAAAGAGAAGTCAGAGTTAATTCAAAACAGGGAACAAATGCTTCTGATTTCTTTACAATCAGATGGGATCATTCCTGAATAGTAAAACAAGGCCTAGCACCATAACCAAATGAGGCCATGATGCTGCAATTTCATATATTATATATGTGCGGTTCTTTCTTGTTAGATTCCAATGACAGAGTCACTGAACAATCCATTTTCACTTCTTTTTTGAAGGTTCAGGAAGCCCATACAATTGTGACCAATTCCATTGCTAAATTGTTAAGTGAAACATCATGATACTGTGCTGGAAGTGTTGACCTCAATTCTGCTGCAGTCATTAAGCACTATGACCGCGACCTGTGATTTTACCGCTGGCTTCTCTGTTGATTTTGTTTGTTTGTCAGAAGCCACATTTGAAGTGTGCAAATGGCAATTGTGTCTCCATGGTTTGCTACAATTGTCATAAATGTCTGCCAATTGCAAAGTGCCCACATTTCAATCACATGATGTGGGAATGCTGTGATGGTCATGTATGTGAGGACTGGTCATAAAATTACCTTTCAGCTTTGTTGTAATTTTCAAAGGTTGCTAAACAGGGCAGTTAAGCAAGGACTATCTGCCATTGACAGGATAGCAGGTAAGCACAATGAAATGAAATGTAAACAAGGCTGCAAAAGTAATGAGAATATCAGAGAGGCAATCCAGAATTGTCACTGATTGTACGGATAAGAAATTATGCATGTACACATAGACCTAGACTCCAGATGCTTGTTAGAGAACATGGGTAATTAACTTTTTATGAAAAAGATATAATTTTAAGAAATCACTACAATAAGTGTTCCATACTGGCCCACATATAAAATATATTGGGGTTTTTTATGCCTCCCAGTCAGTGTTGACTCCTGGTGATTGTCTAGACAAGTCCCTGCAGTTTTCTTGGCAAGATTACAGAAGTAGTTTGCCATGGCTGCCTTCCTAAGGTTGAGAGAGACTGACAGGCCCAAGGTCAGCCAGCTGGCTTTGTGTCTTAAGTGGGACTAATACTCAAAATCTCCCAGCTTCTAACTTGATGCCTTAATCATTACACAAAACTGGCTCATAAAATATATCGAGAGATTAACATTTTTGCTAACCGGAGTTTTTAACTGAAATAATTAAAAAAGGTTGCCAAACTTAGTGATAGTGCAAATGCTACTTGTTATCTATCATTTAACATATAAATACATTTTTAAAAATCCTAAATGCTGGCTTGGTAAAAATGCTACATAAGCTGCCAGACAAACATATCAAATAAACAAAAATATTGTTATGATGTGTGCTTCTCTAATTTTCTTCTGAAATGTTTTTTATGTCACAGACATGGTAGAAGTTAAAATAACTTTGGCAAAAAAAAGGTTGTATTTGGTTAAAATTAAACAAAATAGAATGCCACGTGCTTAATATTATACAATAATACATCAAAGAAAAAGAGGGAACAGAGAGGTTATAGGCAGGTTTGACTTCTCTTCAAAAATCTGCATTCAGTATGGTCACTAGTTTGAATCATTTTAGAAATAGGAATATAAAGCAAATCACAATAACTAGTGTTGTTTATGTTAGTCTGTGTGTTTTTTATTTAGATTTGCAGAATTGATTTGAAAATAGGTACAAAACAAACCATGACTTCTAACCAACTGGTTTGTATATTGTTACAAATATAAACATAGCATAAAGGACTTTCTGCTGTTATTTAGCCATGCTTAACTGGTAGAAGAAATTATGTGGATGCACTAAAATAACATGCAGATGAGCAAGCATACTAACCATTCAAAGTAACTTGTGGTGGCACACATGTTTTACATGTAGGTGCACCAGACGTGGCATACCCTGGATCACTGTTGGAAGTGCTCATTTGCATTAACTGGTCCTCTCCTGAACAGTGTGTTTGGAAACAGCAGCTGGACATTTGTTTTCAGCTTACTGTGTCAGCTGCAGTATACTTTCAGGCATAACCAGCCAGGGAGCATCCCATAGTTATAGTTCCTGATAGAAGAGTGATTTTCTATGAAGTGAGCAATGATGAAGAGGACGGGATGAGGAGGAATCTGACAGACATTGGACCGACTTCCAATGTTTGAACACAATTGAGATACTAAAAATTGGTTTTTCATTATCTCCACCATTTGAATGATCTTTTGAACTACAGTGCTAGTTGCTGCCTTCTTTGCTTGAGTATATTTGTGTTGTGATGTTATATAATTTCACACCATGCTGTATAACAGCAATTCAATTACTATAAGTGTCCATTCTATGAAATTTATAAATGTTGATTCTGTGTTAAATTATTTATCCTAGGGTTTTTACCCAAATTACAATTTGAAAGTCTCTGTTCAGAAGTCTTCAAAACAAGTTTTCTTATATTACTCTTTCCCCTATTCTTTTCAATGAATTCTACATTCGAATTTATATTTCTGTAGAAATGCATATACTTTACAACTGAAAATAGAAACTAATTTGCAAACATGTTTAATAAATCATGCTGTATTTAAAAATTTAAGAAATAAACAATGTAATTTCTTGTAAGATCTTAGTGAAAAAATTCTATATAATTGAAGTTATATGGTTACTGTCCAGAGTTAAGGGAAGTACATTTCCAACAACAGAATTAAAGATTTAATTTATTTTAAATGTAGAGTATGTGTAAAAAAATCATACAATTTAAGTCTGAAACATTTTTATTTTAAACAAAGCATCTCAGCCTTGCTGAGGCCAAGAGTAATGAAAGTTCATCATTATATTTTAAAGTTTGAGTTGAACTTGCCAGATATAGATCTTTATAGTCATTTTCACCTAGCTGGGGAAAGTAAGTAGTTTAAAAGTTCAGCTAAAACGTGAAGGATTCATCATTATATATTTACTGTCTGAGGCTGGTATAGCTGTAAGGTTTTTCAGATTCCATTGATCTAGTGCGCATGTTCCCTCCCTAGGTGTAGGACGTGCTTCTATTTGCATAAGGCCCTGGGCAAGGTTCTTTCTTGCATTGATTGGCCTGTCCAAGAGAGCCTGATGTGTTCTTGCATTGATCACTTTGCCTTTTCTTGGAAGAGAGTGTTATACTGAGTTCATCTCAAATATTCTAGGGAAAAGGTAAAACTTTACTGCAGATGTCTCAATTTTATTCCAACATTCTTTTTGAGTGCAAGTTTTTTTCCCTGTTTATAGAACATCTGTCTCTCTTCTTTAGATAGCTTTCATCAGTTTAGTGTACTATATTCTTATTTAGTTTGAAAAAAAATCTATTTAGTTGTCAGGACATATACCACTTTCTCATTTCTATTTTATTTTGAAGTAATGTATTTGCCTTCTAGGGAAAAAAAGCCTGCATCCTTTTTAAACATTTAGAAACCTATATATACATATTTTTATGTTTGGGTATGAACCTAAGCTTTTAAATCCCTTGGTAACATTATTCTTCAGTTTGAAATATTACTTTAAATTGGCTTCAGCATATAGTGCTGATGTGTAAAATTCTATTGATGTCAGTAATATATGATTATAAAATAAATCAGAAAGTTAAACTTGCTAGAATAAGAAAATATTTTAAATGTTATTTTTCTATATTTAAGATTTACACTAAAATCTTACCCTAGAATTAATCGACATAACTTTTCTTGCATTCTTATTTAAATATTTACTCCAGAGTAATCCCACTATATTAGTGAAATATATTAAAACAATTCCATGAATTACTTTGTACTGTAGTGTTTTGTGTAACAACATTTAAGCAATGATATATAAAAATAATATTTGTTCAAAAGAATCGGAACTGGAGTTTTATTCGTTTTGGCACAGCAGTTCCTAATACTGAAAAAACAAGAAACTGATTTGTCGTGAAATTTGCTATGATATTATAGATTACTACACCAATATAGTAGCCATATAGTTCCCTCCTGATTATAAAATTATCTTCACATTTTTTAATCTTAAAATTATTGACGACCAGATTCCATGTTTGCCCTCAGATTTTCTTCCTAAAAATGTTTTAAAGTGTATTTAAATGTTTTAGTATCACTTAAAAGTATGTAAAAACAAAACAAACAATATAATTAATTACAGGGGCTTTTGTTTTAATTCAATAGATAATATTCATACATGTCAGAATATAGAATCCTTTGGAAAACCATTGAATTGTAAATGTGAAATAAATCCATGCCTTTTAATTTTTCTATTTATGGTGCATGATGTTTGAGATTGCTTTTTTATATTATGATTAAAATATTGTTCATATTATATCACCTAAAATTCCTCATTCAGACAAAACTGAAGACTTTTTAAATGCATACATTGAAACATGAAGAAAAGTATGTATCTAATTCTCAATTTAGAAAATACCTTATGGTTGGCTGTTTCATGCTCACAATAGGCATGAAAAGTAGGCTATAAATCTACATCAAAGAATTTATATGTCATCCATAGTCTAGTTTTGGCTCATCTTTTTGAAACAAGTAATGGATTTTATTTTAGAGGGTACCCTTTTTCAGAAATAGAAAGAATTCTCATTATTTGAATAAAAATTTGGGTAAGTGCAGTTCTGGCCTTATATGTATGATACCTTCATTATTATGCAAATACATCATGAGCATAACATTTCCCAAGATGTCATTTGGCTGTTAGGATCTTTAGAAAATGGCCTCTCAAAGTCACAATGCTCATATTCCTCAAGAAAGCAATATAATACCTAAAAAGTGCCTATCTTCTTTTCTATATGAATAATGAATGTAATAGGAAAAGCCATTATTAAAATAGGAGAATACATTGACCTGTGAGTTGTATTTGAAAACTGCATCTGCGTTTCTTATTTGTAGTAACTGCTGACAGTTCTCCTGCGCTGGTAAATGAACATGCAAGAATATTTTGCAATATTTTGTAATAGAATATAAGTAGTTTCAGGTGCCCATAAAAAGAAAAATAATCAACATATTAGAAGTATTGATCAACTCATTAGTGGTTATTATATGCCAAACATGAATAAGTAATTGGCACAATAGATTAATTTTTATTTCTCCTTATCTAATACAGTTATTCAGTATTTAATCAATGTCATGAATTAATTAAATTGGAACATGTTTTTTTCCAAAGGGAAATTTCTGTTTGAGAACAATGGTCAAGCCATACTATTATAATACAAAAAATGCAGCCAGTATTGCATTGTGACAAAACTAGGATCTCATAAATATATGGTAGGCTATGTAGTCTGCTAAGTCCCGAAGTAAAGAACAAAACCTAAATAAAATACATTAAAATAAACATTTTAAAGTATTCTGCCTTTGATGTCTGTTATCTAGATCATGCTTTGATTTGAGAAATACTTTACAATTATCTATTTGTTAAGATAAGTTAGTATTAACGTATAACTGCAGTGTTTCATATGAATATGAACTTCATATTAATATATGAATTATGTTAATATTTCATTCATTGTTTCCTGAGAACTTTCAAATTAATAAAATGCAGGTTGCATATGATACATTCAAACTAGTATATATAGAGAGAGATTGAATTTTGAATGCATTAATATTTGTCAGTTCCATATGCTACGGTAAACCTATTAATGGTGATGTTTACTACTTAACTATGGTTAAGAAGCTGGGAAAGAACTGTAGAGTCACTCTCTGTCCTTTTCCATACAAATTGCTGTAAATCACCTCTTACTAGACAATAAGTAAGAGGGTAAGAGAGATCCAATAAGTAGGGTCAAGCTTTAGTTATCATAAATATGCTAAATATAGTAGCTGTCATAATCAAGCTTGGTAACTACCTGGACATTTATTTAAGTGAATATATTCATGGTTAAAGAGCAGCTACTAGGTTACAGAAAGGAACTTTCAGGGAGAGCCCACAATTTTCTCCTCTGCTTAAAAAATAAATGAAATAAGATAAATGAAATGAAATAAACTATCCCTAGTATTATGTCTGCAGTCTCTGACGGTCCTGTTAACCTTAGAATTTAAAAAGAGTTTGTTCTTGAAGTTTTGTAACATGTTTGAAAGTTTTCTGTAGGACACATCTTTCTGCACATTGGCATAATGGGAAAAAAGTCTGTTTGAGGTATTATTAACTTAATAAAAAAGAGAGAATGTTCTGTGCCTTGCAGTCAGACAGTTGTGGCTGATTGTCTTATTGCCATAATTATGATGTTCGGTGTTTTGTATCCACTAGCAGCTGCTTTGTCAATCACATTCAATGTTAAGTCTCTTGATTAATATAAAGAGAAATATAGGGAATAGGGTTGCATGCTGTTGGTATTTTAATAACATTACAGCTAGAGTTTCATCATATATTGGATTTTTTTTTCTTGCTAAAGGGTACATTATACTTAGTTTACTTGAATTTTTATATAAATTTAGCCTAGCTTATATTTCTATATTTTAATTCAAGTTGTTTTCATATCATTAATAAAGGCATTTTAACTTTTAATTTACAGTTAATCTAAAATTTATATTTAGAGTTTCGCTGCTATGGTAAAGGGCTACCTAATACTCTATTGTATATTTATTTTAGCTAGCTATGGTTTTCACAGACTACCCATAGTAAGATACTGATACATTATAAATCTTTAAGATGGAAAATGCTACACTAGTACATTTACTTTTACCCTTTACCCATTCTAGAAATAAATTAATAACGGGCTTATTCTGTGAGAATTAATTATTTCAAGTATATGTGGATTTTAAAATAACAGAAACAATAACGGTAATGCACAAAATTAGAAGTAATAGTCTCAATTTTATATTGCTGAAATGCTGAGTTACAAGTCAAGCTTGCTTGTTAATTATGAGCGCAATATTTTGAATAAGGTAGAAACTGCTAGATAATCGTTTTACTATATGATAGTTTGTATAAAATTAATAAATGTAGTACATCCAATATATTTAAATTGTTTATATAATAATTAAAAATTATCTTATTCTAATTTTTTTACTAAATATATTACTTAGTAACTCATAGTGCTTAGAATTAAAAACTATGTAGTGTTCATATTGCTTCAAATATCTGTTCATAATTATTAGTTACATTATTTCCCATTTGCTTCCATCGTTAGTTTCGTATCTTTTTGTATAGATTTATTTGTTTTCAACACATTATGGATTATATATCTAAAATTATTTGAATGTTTAACCATAAATCATACTGTCATTTTTATAACAGCAAAAACTCATTGTTAACTTTAACACAGAAGTTGTCTTTGCATTTACCCAAAGCTGTGTTCTAATTTTAATGCATTCCAGCTGCATCCCCAGTGAAACTTTGTGTTCATAATTTTCAACAGTGCTAACTCTATTTTTCCAATGTAATATGAGCAAATTTCTCACCTCCAAATCAAAATACAACACTCTTTTATATCAAATAAATAAACTTATTTAGCCCTAAAGGGACAGTTTTCTTTTGGGGTTTAACTAACCCACATGATATATAATTAATAATCTTTGCCTGCTGTTTCATGTGTAATGTTTTATTCTTTATTAATTTCTTCTTATTATAGCTAAAAAAAATAATTACATGTATTTATCACTTGACAATCAAGCAACTTCTTAAACAAAATTGTATCAAGCCTTTATTCCCAGAATGTCCTTTTCTGTTTGTGGTACTCCCAGTACTTTAAGAAATTTAATATATGTAAATTTAGACTTATTTTGGTTTCGTAGAATTCCTCAAAGCAATAGTGGATCACAAAGCAAAAGGATGATTATGTGAGACTCCATTCAATTTCATTAAAACTAGCATGCTGAAGAAATTAGCAGTCCATTATTCTTCTGAAGGTAGAAAGAAGAGTGAGCATATATAGCTTCTTTTTTCAGCACATCTAGTTTTCTAATTCTGTTATGTAAGTATCCTTTAGCACTGTTTTTCAAGTCTGCTTTAGGATAGTAATTTCTTTACCTGGTGTTTTATAAATGGGATATAAGCAGGTAGTTTGTAAGCATGAGTTAGTAGATGGAACATAAGCTGCTTTGTGGATCACTTTATACACACATGCAATATTAAGTTAGTGATTCAAGAATTTAAGTAAAGGAATAGAATAACAAAGGTAAGTTACTACAATTTATCTTAAAAGATTAACAGAAAATACATTAGCCCTAGCTGTGGATTTTATGCAACAGAAAAAGAAAGCATAGAATTAAATTTTCTAAAAACGTATTGACTTAAAACAGTAGTAGCTAAAAATAAAATCGGTTGAAATTTTTGAACAGCTTCATGAAATATGTAGTCATATGTTTGTACTTTTTATAAAGTGTACAGTCATTGTGGAGCTGGGGTCTTTCCAGTTCCCTAGGGACACTATTTGTACAGCACATGTTTCCAAACACCTGTTTGTTGCATTTTTGAATTTCATTTTGCCAGTCTAAAGAAACTATATTTCTATAGGAAACTATAGGAAAATCGTAAAATGTGTTAAGAAATTTTCTGTTTCTTAATTATCTTTCTGCATATATACTTTTTATTTAGTGGAGATTTACAGAATATCAGCCAAGTAAAATTTCCTCCAGCATTTTAAAATAACTGTAGAATCTTAATACATAGGTATTGTCAGTCTGATCCCTCATATCTACTCTTTTAATTTCTTGCACTTAAAATGTTAAATTAAAATACACATAGAGCTAAAGGTTTATCAACATTAAAATGCAGGGCTATGAATAGATTAATTATTTACATGGAAAACAAGTTGTAAACCCATTTATAACACCTTTATTGCAGTTTTATTTACCTTACAAAGTAGAATTGGGCAGAAAATAAATTTAAATAAATAATACAACAGAAGATTTTTATTTATTGTGCTATACCTAAAACATAGTATATGCGACTTTTCATTCAGAATGTGTTTATATATATTTTTAGTCTTATCTTCTGAAATTTTCAATATATCGAAACTTGTTCCAAATTTACAGTAAAATTTGTTCATACTATTAGTTGCTTTGAGAAGATACAAAAAAGCAATATGAATCCTCCCTTGTAGTACTTTTTAAAAGTGAGCTTAAAAAGATAACTGATGAACCACAATTATAAGAATGTTGGCATCAGACCCAATAAATTAAAACTACCTTCCATTTAATAAAAGAAAAGGGAGAATCAGACATTCACCATAGGTTTAATTACAATGTATGGACCTGGTTGATTCAAACCTTTCGTGCTACCTTCAGGTCGCTCCAATTTAGTCATTCAGTCCCTGCTGCCTATATTGTGTATTCAGCAATCCCTATTAGACATCTTCACAGTGAGTGATTCTGCTGGGTTTTCTGACACCCGCTTTCATGCATGGCCTGCTATTCTGTGTGGAAATGTTTTTTTTTCTAAGCTGCCTGCAACATTAAAGACATCTTGGCCATGTCAGACTTTTTGAGAGAAAGTGTGTGGGTACAATGTTTATGGGTACTGGATATACCTACTAGGCAGTGGATATAACATAGTATAATTTGATTATTAATGTTTGTGATTAATAATTATTTACAATGTGTCTGTTGGTATATAAACATCCTTGCAGTGTATTTCTCATTAAAGAGCCTGAGATGATGCTTACTCTTATTCAGATTTGTATCTGCTGTAAATTACACTAGAGGGCACTGCTTATCCTCAGTTGTGGTTTTCTTCTGGGATTGTGGGGGAAAACTCAGCTGATTCCTGTAATCTTACTTTAATTAACAGTGGTATTCTTATTTTTAAAAATCTAGACAGTTTAATTCATTGCTTTTTTTTTTTGTTTCCAATGTACAATCTAATCTAGTGAAGACTAAATGCAGTGCTAATACAAAGGATGGCGCTATTTGCACTTAAAACAAATAGGGAATCAAATATGCCACACAAGAAATTGAATTTCTTTATTTGAAATATCATTTCTACCAAAGACAGAAGGCTAACTTTTCCTTGCTAGCAAGTGTGATTGAGTAGGTTTAGAGAACAAGTGAAAAAATATTATAGAAGAGTTACTGTAGTTTCATTGAACAAAGGTCAAGGGAATAATATCTGCATTATAAATCTTGGTGGTTTAAAACTATATATTCATCTGCATACAAATATATCAACATGTTTTCTGAACAATAGTACAATATAGCTAGAATTTGTGAAAATGACTGTAACCATTTTCAAATTGTATTTTCCAGTAAATATGCAGATTGGAGTTATGAAAATAAAATGAATTAAAATATGTTCCTGTTCTTCAGTATTAATAGTATAATAGCATTTCTCCTACTTATAAAGGCCATGGCAATTGAGTATTGACAAAATGTCAGGACGTGCCATAGCTAATGCTTTAAAGATATGTTAAGGTTAAATTTGCATATCACCACTTATATTATATCTAGATCTTATTTGTTATTAGTTATTGATGAACTGTAGTGCTCATTAAACTGCTATTCAAGATATTTCTTTTTATCTTTCCGAAAAACCATCTATAGAGTTCTGAGCCATGTACTGCTAACTTTTGCTAGCATTTATTTATTTATTATTTCAACTTGTATGACCATTTACTTTCTATATGATAGAACGCTACATTGTCCAGTAGAGAGTTTAAAAACACAGCAAACACGCAAACCTTTGGCTTGCAAATGCCACTAAGTCAAATATGATAAAGCAGGACAATTTACTGCTTACCTGAAAATGCTAAAAGTGATAATAAGTTTTTTGTGTGTGTGCAATTATACAGTGGCTAATTTATTTTGAATGTATGAATGCTTTGTCAATACAAAAGCTTCCTTGGAGAAGCTATAGAAAATTCCAAATGATTCATCAGCCTTAAGTCAATAAATTCTGATTTTGACTTTTTATGCTTATATTTTTATATCTTCAAAAATTAACTGTAATTATTTAAATTATTCATATTTTCATCCAATATAAGCAAATTGATAATACATTTTGATCAAATAATTACTTTTAAAAAACAGTTTTGTGTAGAACATACCTTCAGTCTAAATAATTTATAGAATAGCTTGTCTGTAAATTACCTGGTTGCATTAAAAGAGCCGATTTTTATTTTAATTTTCCTGTTAGCTATCTAAAAACTCTACCATATACTTATTTAAGAGTTTATTTAAAACTTCTCTCTTTTTTGCAGATACTGTATAATAAAGTATTTAGAGTAGTCATTTATCACTTAATAAAGTACAATATCATCTTTATTTTAGAAGTTAATAAGGAACACACTGATTAATCAACAGCATAAAATTACTTTATGTTACTTATTCTTAAAATATTGCCCTTGTTGCTATTACTGGAGTACAAAATATCAATATATACTCTTTCAAATCAGGCCATACTGTTTGGTCTGATTACAAAAATTAAAATAAGATCTAGAAATAATTAAGTCTGAGTTATTAGCTGCATGTATGCATCTGGGAATCCAAGCTTTTGCTGTTTTTACTCTCTTACTATCTTAACGCAAAGAGAGAAGTTATTTTTCTGCAGGCCAAAAAGCAGGGAAAGTTTTCAAGATTACTTCCTGAGACTCTTAAAAGGAATACCATTTCAGAAAAGAAAAAAAAAATAAGCATTCTCTTGTCATATGAGATCATATTCAAAACTTTGGAAATGCGTATTGCCACATTTGCACTTTACAGTGGCATAATAAAAAATCTCTGCTCTGGAATTAGAAACTTCTCCAATATTACAAATCCTTTCTGTACCTTGGAAAAACTTTATTGAGTTATCTGTTCATTGTCAGTAAGTTTGTAGTTCAATTGTAATATGATTGTGCTGTCTGGAAATGCAGACAATTCAGTATTTGCTAATTTAAGTCTACATTTTCTTTTGGTTTGACAGTAAGTGCTCTGTTAATTCTACTTCTTTATAGCAGCTCTCTAATAATCAGCAAGAGCATCATCAAAAATCATTATAAAAACATTTCTGTATAATTTTATATCAATGCATTCTTTTTAAATTAATAGGAAAAAGTAGTACTGAGACAAAACTTGAAACAGGCTAATAAGTGTGCCATTAGTGTCCTTTTAGTGCACTAAATGAAAGCTTTTGCATTGCTAAATGACTACAAAAGTTGCTTAGGTAATAAGATTCTCTCTTATCAGTAAAAATGAAAGGGGGATGGACTGCATAGCTCAAAAGATGGGTAATCAGATTACAAAGTCTTTCACTTCTAGGTCACTGGTTCAGCTCTGCCCTCTCTTTAGTACTGATGAAGAACTGTTCCCAGCTGATGGTTTTTCAGTAGTCTTTGTTAACTACATCAGTGCCTCCTGAAGTTAGAATTAGCACACATGTTGGCATGCTCATCTCATTTCTGTAAATGAGATGAAATGACCTCTTTCTGTCTAGAAAGAATTATTTCAGAAAATGATACAAAACATTGATAAGACAGTGTGAATGAAACCTGCTTTGTCATAATTAATTCTATATCTGGTTTTCAAGAGTAGAAATAATTTTTTTCTGTTATTTTTTTCTCAGAAACAACTTTATAATTGGATATAATTCAATTATATTTACGAATTAATATTCCAATAAAATAATTCCTAATTTGACATCCTAAGTATATGACATTACTCAGAAGAAAGTGCTATTAAGTGGTATTTACTGCCATTCTTATTAGAATGACTCTTTTTTCTATTTTGTATTGTGTTATAAGTTAAACACATTAGTGTTTACACATGAAGATTTCTATATGTATCCATTATTGCATTCAAATACACCAATATTGTCTGCTTCTTTCACCACAACAGATCGTTTCTAATTTATCTCCCCCAAACTTGCAAGCAACTTTTTCATCCCTCTAATTTTAACATCTTTGGTATCATTCAAAATTTGTGTCAAAAATTAGAAGCATTATAGGTAAAGGAAAAAGCCAGAAGACAAGCTGCAATAGTAATAGATTGCCAGTACAGAAAATGAAAACTGTCATTTAGCAGGGGACAAAAGCATATTGCTTTATATGGTTGAGAAATGAAAGCAAGTATTCAGCAGGCCTGACTCAATTGCATATGGACATGTCAGTGGTGGGATTCAATTTTTTTTACTACCGGTTCTGTGGGCGTGGCATGGCTTGGTGGGCGTGGCATGGTGGGTGTGGCAGGGGAAAGATACTGTAACATCTCCATTTTTTTTTAATTTGCATATATATCCCGCCCTTCTCCGAAGACTC
Organism: Ahaetulla prasina; assembly: GCF_028640845.1. Classification (NCBI taxonomy): domain Eukaryota; kingdom Metazoa; phylum Chordata; class Lepidosauria; order Squamata; family Colubridae; genus Ahaetulla; species Ahaetulla prasina. The sequence goes on from NC_080540.1 coordinate 260,821,330, forward strand.
AGGGCGGCTTACACTATGTTAGCAATAGTCTTCATTCTATTTGTATATTTATTTACAAAGTCAACTTATTGCCCCCAACAATCTGGGTCCTCATTTTACCTACCTTATAAAGGATGGAAGGCTGAGTCAACCTTGGGCCTAGTAGGACTAGAACCTGCAGTAATTGCAGGCAGCTGCTGTTAATAACAGACTGCATTAGCAGTCTGAGCCACAGAGGCCACTCCAAGGGAAGGATACTGTAAAATTTTAATTCCCTCCCCATTCCAGGGAAAGGTTACTGCAAAATCCCCATTTTCTCCTGCTCAGCTGGGACTCGGGAGGCAGAGAATAGATGGGGGTGGGGCCAGTCAGAGGTGATATTTACCGATTCTCCAAACTACTCAAAATTACTGCTACCGATTCTCCAGAACAGGCCAGAACTGCTGAATACCACCTCTGGGACATGTGATATTCTGTATTTGTATGGCAAATAAGAGCCAAGTTTAGAGGTCAGACACACAAGACATAGAGAATGAGTTAGAAAGATGTAATATTTGAGCAACAGGTTGGTATCTTAGCCAAAGAAGACTGAAGCCAAAAGGTAAGAGGTATCCTATGAACAGCTATCACATTTGCCTATAATTTTTGACAATAAACTAAGAAAAAGCAACAGTCGAGAGAAATCTCCCAGTGCATTTATTAAGTCTGAAGTGTGTTACTTGCAAGCATTTGTATACATAGAATAGATTTTATTGATCTTAAAGATGTTTCTAAGTATCCTTAGGTAAAGTAAATAATACCAACTTTTTATTTGTACAAAAATGCTATTATGTATTTTCTGTTACAACATGAGTGACTGATATAGGAAAGTACACCTGAGAGAACATCAGTATAGTAAATGTAATTTAGTGCATAAGCACTAAAACCCAGGTAGCATGGATTGAATGACTAAATTGGAATAACCAAAACATAGTGGTAAGATACTGTAATACGGTATTCACGCTGCCAAATCAGCTTGAAATAGATAATGGCTGTACAAGTAGTCCTCTGTTAACTGTGGCAATTGGAACTGGAATTGTTGTTGTTAAGTAATGAGGCTGTAAAGCATAATGTCACATGACTGAATCAACAGCAATCCCAGCACTTTCCATTGTCTTCATTAATCAAATCCCACTGGTCATTAGGTGAGGACCCTCCCTGATCCAAGCCATTCCTGACTTGGTCCTTTCCAGCCCCAAACCTTAGTAAGTTAAGGAGATGGCTCCTTTTCAGCTCACCCCACCCCACCCCTGCCTATCTCTGTCTGTCTGTCTGTCTGTCTGTCTGTCTGTCTGTCTGTCTGTCTGTCTGTCTATGTATCCTTTATTTATGTGCTTATTAATTTATCACACTTATTAACTGCCCATCTCTCTCAGAGAAGAGCTCTTTTTGCTTCCTTGCAATCTACACTTCTGCCAGCCCTGCCACCATGCATTTCACAGACTTTGCTGCCCATCTTTTTTCACCCACTGCTGATAAGGCATGCCCAGTCTGGTTCTTTACATTACAGATACTATCTGTGCTAGGCCTTCTTCCTGGGGTTACTTATGGCCTTAAATAAATCACATTTGGCTTGCAAGACTTTGAATCCTTCCACATCCTTCCAAAAAGGCTGTATTTAATTTGGACAAGATGGCAGGGCCAACAAAACCCAGGGTAGCAAAGGTAGTGAAGTGCAGGGCAGCCAAAATGGCAGAGATGGGAGAGATGGCTGGGTGGAAGGACTTAAAGTGCCCCTATGGTCATTGGTGTTGGTGGGCTAACAAGCACCCAAATTTTGATCACATGACCATGGGGACATGGCCACCATCATAACTTCAGGTACCAGGCATAACTACCCTTTGTTCAGCTCTGCTATAATTTCAAATACTTGCTGAACAAATGTTGGTTAATTGAAAATAACAGAGTTGGAAGAAACCTTGGAAATCTTTTAGTCTTCTAATCCAACCTCCTGTTTAAGCAGGAGACCCTATACCAGCGGTTCTCTTTTTTTTTTTTTTTTTAATTTTTTTATTACTTTTTTTGCAACAAACAAACAAAAAGAAAATACATTATTACACCCTTGTGCTATACATAAAAGGAAGATTTGGGTCTTCGGATATATCCTCATGATTGCCAAAATCCACGTTCTCGAGGTACAGGTATCCTACTTGATAATTTGAACTCTCCCCTCTAAACACCGCTTTCATCGCATCCCAAACAATTTCAAATTTAACCTCCCCGTTATCATTTAATCTCCAACTTTCCTCCAATTTTTTAAGTATCCATTTTTTATCCTTTTCATTTTTATACAATTTCTCGTCATATCTCCAATAGCTTCTTTTTTTCTCAAAATTAAAATCTAAGTCCACCATAACTTCTGCATGATCAGAATCTTTAAAATTCACATCTACCTTATCCACATTGTTCAACAAATCTTTAGAAAGAAAAATATAATCAATTCTAGAATATGTATTATATATCTTAGAGTAAAAAGTATATACTCTCTCAATTCCTTTAACCTCTCTCCACACATCAACCACGCCGTTTCAAAGCATCCACATATTTAAAATCCCCATTTTATTTGCTCCTCCACAGCGGGTGGGATTAGTACTGTCTATTTTATCTCTGATTAAATTAAAATCCCCAGCCACAATTACTTTCCTACACTTTCATTCTCCAAAATTTTGTTATTTTTCAAGAAATTCTCTTTGTTTTCATTCGGTAAATATAAATTAACAAGTGTCACTTTTTCCTCATTAAGATTTCCAACAATTATTACATATCTTCCATCTTCATCCAAAATTACCTTATGTTTTTCAAAGTACACCCTATCTGATATCAGTGTTGCAACTCCTCTAGCTTTTAAAGTTCCAAATGCTTTTTCATATATTTGCATACCTTTTATATACATTCTATTTGAATCTTCAGATTTCTGATGGGTTTCTTGTAAAAATAAAATTTCTGGTAAATCCCTTTTAATCTTAAGCTCCAATCTTCTTCTTTTAATCTGATTCCCTGTACCCTTCACATTCCATGACATTATTTTTATAACTCCCATTTAAAATATAAATTTTTTAATCCTAGCGGTTCTCAACCTGTGGGTCGCGACCCCGTTGGGGGTCAAATGACGATTTGCCAGGGGTCGCCTAAGACATTGGAAATATGGGAAGTATACTTGCGAGTTGAAGAATCTTGAATTCAGCTTCAGGTGCAGTGAATTTAAAAAGAGAGAAATCTTTGCTCTGATGTCTCCATCTCAAGCCAGCTGCAATCACTCCCAGTCGCTAGCCTAATCTGGCTTCAGGTGCGATAAACTTAATAGGGGAGGAGTCTCCGCTTTAATGCCTCTGTCCTCAAGGCAATCGGAAGCAGTTCAGGTCGCTAGCCAATATGGCTTCAGGCGCGATAAATTCAAAAAAAACAGTTTGCCACTTTCCCCCCCTTCTGCGGATGCTGAGGCGCGCTGAGATCGCTGCCTAAAAAAAAATAATTTTACGGTTGGGGTCATCACATCATGGGGAATTGTATTAAAGGGGTCGCAGCACTATAAAGGTTGAGAACCACTGCCCTATACCATTTCAGACAAATGGCTGTCCAGTTTCATTTTCAAGAGTGAGGAAACACCCACAACTTCTGAAGGCAAGCCATTCCACTGGTTTATAGTTCTCACTATCAGGAAATTTCACCTTAGATTGGTCCTCTCCTTGATTAGTTTCCATCCATTGCTCCATCCATTCCATCCAGTGAGGACTAACTGTGCCTTAAAATTAAGATGCAATAAAATGTCTTTCGTTTACTTTAGGTTCAATCATATCGTGTTCCTGAGCTGAATCTGCTTTGTACAAACTCCACCTAATTAAAAAGACTATAATCCTTTTTGTCTCATACTTATTTTATAATCTCAAGGCAAAGCTATTGTAATACATTCTATATGAAGCACTTATTTTAACTGCTTTATGATACCAGAACCAATTCTTTATTATCTTCCAAGCACAAGGCAGGATGCTCACCAGGATTATGTATATCCTTTGCTTTCGGCCAAACCTGAATAATTGTTTGCACAGGTGGCTGTGCCACAATGTTTTATTCATCCTTGGATGAAGTTATTGCTATTGGCTCCATTGGTAGAATCAGGCTTACAATATCAGGAAGTTTTTGGACTCAACTGGTAAGCTTTACCTTTGGTCCTTAAATGTAGTTTTTCTGTTTTCTTCCTTTGCTATTCTTAATGTAACAAATTTACAATATTTACTGTTTATTTACTGTATTATTGTTCTTTTATTTCTTTTAGCTAATTTACTTTCTTTGCCTGTTTATATATTCTTGTTTTTATTATTGCCTTGTTTCCATCATTGCTTTTGTCTCACCAGCAACTTTAAGCTTTCCTGTTAGAAATATCTATAGATACTTTACCTGCAATATTTCTTCCATTCAAAAGTAATGCCTTTCTTTTTCATCTTGTGATCTCAAGATTTTATTAGGATTCTGCTGTATGCTGCAAATATCATTTGTAGCCATTCATACACTCGTTACTTAAGCCTGTCAGGCTTTGAATTAGCATGTTTAAGCCAACTCAGTAGGATCAGTGATTTGTTCTTCTAGTGATGTTGGTGATGTACGTGATTTGATATTCTAGGTAAGCTGCTTGCAACAAGGAACCTAGTGTGATATGTGGTCATTTAATTCTATCAACCTTACAACTGCTCCTGTATTTTCACCAAAAGTATAGTAATCATCTTCATCTTTATGGAATCATATTTTATTATTGCCTTCTGTGAACCCATGTCAATCTCTTTATACTTCATTTTCTTAATACTTTCGGTCTTTGTGTCAGTCAAAGAAGTCCTGTATTTGACTATCTTTTAAGCATTGCCACTTTGCTTCATTTTGCCTTACTTCTGAAATCTTGTTCAATTCAAATAAGTAGAAAAGATTTGTGCTCGTGTCTGCGTGCACGTATCTGTGTATGCGCATTCGCTTTGGGCCCAATGCAAATCACAATGAGGTTGCACATTCCTATTGTGCATCTGTAGTACTGCTGTTGTACTGTATTACATATTGGTGCAGAAACATTTCTCAACAGAAATTTTCAGCACAGCTCTGCCATGTACTTTGTTGATCTCTGAAATAGGGAAGCAACAAGACCTCTGGACAGGATTACTTCCAAATTTTTTCCTACTTTGAAATATTCCCAATGGAGAAAAAGAATGAATGTGGGTATGTGGCTAAACACAGTGACATACCCACAAACAGGCGTATACCAGGATATTAAAAAAGTAACAAGTGATCACTTCTCAATGTTTATTGCACCTGCAGATTTGCATACAGCAGCTCATGTTAGAATTACCTGTTCCTTCCTAGAAAGAGGAAGGGGACGCAGTGGCTCAGGGGCTAGGAAGTTGAGCTTGTCGATCGAAAGGTCGGCAGCTCAGCGGTTCGAATCCCTAGTGCTGCCGTGTAATGGGGTGAGCTCCCGTTACTTGTCCCAGCTTCTGCCAACCTAGCAGTTTTGAAAGCACGTAAAAATGCAAGTAGAAAAAATAGGGACCAGCTTGGTGGGAAGGAAACAGTGTTCCGTGCGTCTTTGGCGTTGAGTCATGCTGGCCACATGACCACGGAGGCGTCTTCGGACAGTGTTGGCTCTTCGGCTTTGAAACGGAGATGAGCACTGCCCCCTAGAGTCGGCAACGACTAGCACGTATGTGCGAGAGGAACCTTTACCTTTACCTTTTCCTAGAAAGAGAAGTTTGTGAGTGTTCTCCTGTGGGACACTCTAATAGGTTTAGAAAGTTCTTTGCCTATAAAATTGATCATGCATCCTCTTTTACAAGAAATGTCTATAAGAATTTGAGAAGAATTTGGATCGGGTCAAGCGTTAGCTACTCCATCATTCTATTCCAAATAGTAACCAACCAGATACATTTGGGAACCTCAGAAGGATGCTTAGCAAATCTGACATTTAAGATATGATGCCTGTGATTTAGAAGATGGTATAAAAGTAGCCTTTGTTTGTGTGTGGACCTACCATTCAGTATTGCCTTCTGACAACTGCCTGGACATGCCCCTACAGTTTTTGTTGCAGGATTTGGGTTTGCCAGGGCCTGCTTCCCAGGGCTGAGAGTGACTGGCCAACGGTCACCCAGCTGGCTTCATACTTATAGCAGGAATTAGATTCACAATCTCCCAATTTCTAGCCTGATATCTTAACCACTACACTAAACTGATATAGCTGAAATTTAACTTCACTAAATCCTCATAAAATTTTGTAAATTTCTATTTGCCCAAACTCCCATGTTCATTGTCAAATTTGTCTGTTTTCAAAGTCCATAGGCTATTGTCCAGTTATATATTTGGAAGTGTGTCAACTTCAAATTACATATCTATAATATACACTCAGTTTTTCAGTTATGCCCAGCAGCTCAAAAATATTACCTACTTTTGCTTTAGTTCCACTGGTATATGATTTCATTTCCTCTGGTCATGAGAGTTAGAAAGCTACTTTAAAATTACTGTAGAGCTGAGTTAATAAGCTGCAGGTTATAAAATAACATCTACAACTTTACTTAATAGCTTTATTTCCCCTTTTTATCTTCAGAAATGTACCAAATGTTCATTCCTACAAAGAAAAAGTAAGGAATAAGAAAATTTGGCTGTCAAATTAAGTCTTAAAAGCACTGGATTGAAGGATTTCTAAATTATAGTGCATGCATGATTTCTCTGCACCAAAACCAGATTTTTAAACCATTACTGTTTAAGTAATAAAAATTTTGCCTTGTGTCCTGCATAATTTGTGTGCCTCATAATCTGTAACATAATCTCCAGTACAGGACTTTTCTGAGGTTACTAGGCTGATAAATATTTAAAACTGAGTGCTGGGTTAGAAAGACATTTTATTTTTAAAATGAACATCTAGTTCTTAAAATATTGGTTTAAAATATTCTTAATTATGAGGCTACTACACTCTGTCTCTTACTTTGACTGGATCAACAGTTAGTAATCATGTAGAATTATTGCACAAAATTATTATATGACTCATGTATAGTGAGGAAGCCCAGTTAAAATAAAAGCCACAGATGTCTGTTTTTAAATTTGGCAGTTACCACAAATATATCAACTACATAAACTGCTTGAATAAAATTAGTTTTTATAAGTACAGGAATTGTTGTCCAGTTAAATGGATACTTTAGTGTCATGTCTTAAAAGTAGTAGTTTAAAATTATATTTAAAATGTAGATATAGTCAGTAAAGGATAGTAATATTAAAATGCTAAGTTAGTTGAAAAGAAAAATTCAGTGATTTCTAGTGGGGGAAAAAATGAAAACTAAATATTTTTAGTGTCATACTGTCCACAATACCAGTTGTGATGCTTTGGGTTTTAATGTTATTTATTTTAGCAATCCTTCATTCTCTTATTCTTTATCTTGCATTCTAATCTTGTATTCTGCAGTGCACTGTTTTTTGGGGGGGAGGGGGTTTGGTTAATAATACATAAGCCACAATTGAAAAGATATATAGAATTGCTGTGTTATTACCACACTCATCATACTTCCTTTAGTTTAATTATTCTTTTTCTATCTCATCATGAGGAAGTTCATTAACTATAATTTAAGAATAACACTCAATAATCATAGGCATGATTTGGGATTGACATGTCACTGTTGGGAAGTACTCTTCCTGTTCTTTTTGTCTGTTTAAAAGGTCTATTAAAATGTACATGGCAAGTTAAAATACAAGTTCAAGAAGTTCAATTGCACTTTTTTATTTAAAAAAATTCTGCAATTGCTGCTACTGTATTCAATTACATTATACATTATCTCACTCTTTTATTACTTATAGATTGAATTTATTATTACAAATATCTATATTTGCATTTAAATTCCCTCGTCAACTTTTGTAATCAATGCATAGGAAAAGACCCAATTATACAGTGATTGAAAAACAAAACACTTGCATATATCTTCAGGAGTAAAATGAAGCAGGGGTGATATGGAAAGAAAAATAAATAAAATTAACTGCACTTGTTAGGAATATCTGTGACCAGTATACTCAAAATGCTGTGTCTAAACTAAACTGTGGTTTAGTGCTACATGCATATAATATTGTTTTCATCTTGTATACCTCTATATGTTTTCCAAATGAGAAGCAGTCAAAAGATATTTTAATTAATGTTTGAGTAGTAAATAATTCCAGAGTGATTCTGAGAATCTAAGAAAGTCATGTTGACCAGAAAGAGATGTGAATAAATGAAAATGAAGGCTCAGTAAGATTGTAGGATATAAATAGTGTTTTCTGCAAGGCAGAAATGAAACTTGGAAAAAGTTGTTATTGAATATTTCCCACTTTCACTGAAGTACAATATTTTGTTTTGTTAGTGAACCTGTAGATCAATGGAAGCAGTTCACTGACTATTTACATTAGATGTTTTTTCATGTTTTAATTATTTTTTGTACTTATATTTTCCACAGATGATTCAGCGAGAAATAGAAGTAAAAAATAAAGTTACTGCAGTGGCATTGACAGATTCAGTTCATAACGTGTGGCATCAAGAAGCTGATAAAATTGTTCGAGAGTGGATGCGAGAGGTGAGGCTGTATTCTGATAACCAAGTGCATAAACTGGCCAACTATCATTCTCATTATTAGGAGCAACACCTCCTTCTTCCTGCTTTTACAATTTTCCCTTATGGGGACATTAATGCCCTTGTACATAAAGACTGTTATAAAGAGACTATGAACTTTATTCAATTCATCCAGCAGAGCATAAACATTCCGTACAAACTCCAGATCATTGTTAAAATCCAATTCTGATGATCAAAGAGTTTCACTAAACATTATGTGTAAGGTATATATGCATGCATACCTAATGCAAAACATAATGCTGTTTTGCTTTGGGTTAGTTGTATTTGGAGTACAAATGATATAATTAAGAAAAGAAATGCAGAAGAGAAGAGGAAATCTAACTTAAATCTGGTTTACATTATCTATTCATTTCTTTCTAACATTGTAAACCATCTTTCTTTAAATTTTTCAGTGTTTCTGAGGATGTCAATTCCATCCAATCATAACTTTCGTCGTCTTCACCTTCTTAACCTACTTTCCATCATGTGCATGTTTTCTGGGTTCTCGTTCATTCTCCTCATAACCAAACCACTTCAACATATTTCTTTCATATAGATCACTAACTTTATGGTTTATTGTTTTGCTACTATTAATTCACTACTTTGGTATATTGTTTAGCTTTAATATTACTGGATAAAAAGAAATATAAGCCACTAAGAGTCTTTTGTGATTGGAATGGCACATTCTAGTAAATAAACAAGCATAAATTCATTTGGGAATTGGTTGATATAAATATTTCTTTAAAATATCTTCCTAACTCTTAAATATGGAAATGTTACCCTGAAAATGCAACTCAGTTCGAAATCTCACATTTACTTCGTTTTACAAGATTTTTTTCTTTATATTTCTAGTAAATACCAATAACAAAGTTTTCTGTATTTATCTTTTTTTGGCAATTGAATAAAATTCTCAAGTTGAAAAGCTTGCTGAGAAAAAGAAATATTATATTATAAAAATTCAGAACATTGAATATATGCCATCAGGAGCAAAGCATTAAAATTTACATCTCCCATTTTAATCTAATAACTAATTGTTACTGAAATACATTTAAATAAGATAATCCATTACCTGTGATTTTATTTTCAGAAACTAGTGAATTAAAATATGGATGGGATACTCAAAGAATCTCATCTAAACAGTGTTAAATTACATGAATTTTAGATGTGTTTCTAAACTTCATCATGCCATCGGGGTATATTATTACTATATTGGGTTTAGATTGAGAGATTGAATAATAATTCATTTTTTTCTCCGTTGCTTTGTACATGCAGTGGTAATTGCTGTTACCGAAAGAATGAATAGTGAACAATAGCAATTTTTCATTGCACCTATCTACTTTTATCACAGCATACATATTTTAATGCCAGTAGAAGTCCTATTTTTAAAATTTTGTTAGACATTGTGATGACTGATAAAACAAGTTTTCCATTTTTGTATCTTCAGTCTGCATTTGAGATACTTAATTCTTATAGCCAATGGCTCATTGTATATAGGATAAAGTAAGTTAATTTTGTTGAAATCTTTGGTGTTCTCTTAAATTCTCTGATGTAATGTTATATCAGTAGAAATATTAATTTTATCTATGTCAAACGTATAATAGCTCATAAAAATTCCAATTCCACTTTCAGGTGTTAATTAAAAACTGGTCTGCAAATGTTCATTTTAAAGTCTTTATGAAATACAGAAATATTACCGTCACACAATTAGGTAAAAAGATAACAAATACACTAGCCAGTTATATTTTTAAATGCTTTCCTGACTTTTTTTTTTTTGCACAGTTCAATCGTTTTACTGATCTAGTATTTCTTACAAAATATGCAATGCCTGTGAACAGTTTCTAATCTCATACAGCACCTCTTCTTTATGTTCTTCCTCCTCTGTCTGGTCCCAGAACAGTTAGATTGCCTTGACAAATCTTTTCAAAATTCATGGTTCTGACTTTATTGGCGGAGACTACTTTAGAAATTCTCTCCTCACCTAAACATAGCTGACATTTTGTTCCAGACAGAATGACTTAAGAAGCTATAATAAGACACTTGATCTACCAATCAAGAGTTTTTCCAGGATGGATTCCATAATGCACAACTGTGGCAGCAAACATTTAAAAATATACAATACATGCTTTTTTAGTATTAGGCCAATCAGCCATTATTTATCTGGGATGCATGTATTTAGTTCTTTCTTATTTCTCATGTTTTATTATAAGTATTTAATTTTAGAAAAATGAAATCAAATGTCTTCATATTTTAAAAAAAATATGGTGGATTATTTTGTTTGACCATCATTATTTATGAAAAGTAAATTGTAATAGCTTTGAAGAAAACACTATGATATTTAAATTCTGAAGTTGAAAAGTAAAAGAGGACTTAATTAGGAAATAAGCAATTAATAGATTAGTAAAATTAAGATATTTCATGCTGATTTATTATTCATAATATCATTCATATTTTATTTTCCACAATCTATTTCACCTTTCTCCCTTATATTTTATCTAAGACTTGAGTCAGTTCTAGCCCGATTAACCATATTAATTTTATATAAGTACAGAAAAAGATAGCTATCCAATTAGGATGTATTATTTGAACTAATGCATCTGTTAAGATATCTGAAGCATGGTAGACTCCCCTCAGTATTTATTTTCAAGGACAAAGTATTTCCAATTCTTTCCATCTCTTTTGACACCACTTAACTTCCAAGGCTTAGTTCATCCTTGTTCTACCTCTTCCATTTTGTATACCATCCCCTTAATAGTGTGATGTCCCAAGCTGGACACAGTATTTGAGTGAGATCTATCCAATGGAGAATAACATGAAATAATTATTCTCCATCATTTAGATGTTACTCAACTGAGTTGTCTCTCATATTAATTCCATGTATAATATATTAAATCCTTGAAGAGGAGTCATTTATTTTTTATCAATCAACTATATATAGCTGCCCATATTGGCCAATCACCTGAAGCAGCTGATCTGGGGATTTTTGAAAGGGAAAAAAGTTGTCAGATAGTTCTTATACTTTTTAATGCTACTGCCATGGTAATTTCATTGCCAGGTAAGAGGAAATATATGTGGATGTAATTGCCTCAGATGTTAGTATAATTACAAAACACAAAAGCTCTTAATTTGGTCCTGAAGGTTTATATATAGATATAATAATATTTGTAATATAGCTACTTTTCCTCTTATATGAGCTCAAGCCTCAGTATACAAGTCCAGTTTATTTTTTTGGTCTTGACATTACAATCTCTATGATTACGCTTCTACAATATGGTTAAAAAAACCTAAGGTACTTTTGTTATTCAAAGTTCTCTTTAATTTCAGAATTGCTGTAATTGGGTATCAAGTTCAGAACCTCTGGATACATCAGTAGAGTCCATGCTACCTGATTGCCCACGTGTTTCTGCAGGTATGCAATCTCTATTCCTGAAATAAGCTAGTTGTTTGCTACCAGGAGATTACTAGTTTATTGAATAGCATTTTGATGTTTTAGTATTTTAATGGGTCACCAATTCAGATCAGTGTCCTGACATCTAAGGTAAAGATAAAGGTAAAGGTTTTCCCCGTCCAGTCATGCCTTACTCTAGGGGGCAATGCTCATCACCATTTCTTAGCCAAGGGAGTCAGTGTTGTTCAAAGGCACTTCCATGGTCATATTGTCAGCATGACTATATGTGGAGACACATGGAACACTGTTACCTTCCCACCAAAGTGGTACCTATTTATCTACTTGCATTTGAATGCTTTCAAACTGTAAGATTGGCAGGAACTGGGGCAAGAACGGGAGCTGGAGATTTAAGGTATAGAAAAAGGTGAATGAGAGGGTAAGTGATTAAAGTATGTACAGTAAATACTTGCATTGATTTGATTGACTGATTATGTGCTATAACGTTGATGTTGACAATTAGTAACCCCATACATTGACTTCCCCAGGATGATATGTCTCCAACCTGGGCCTTCATGTTTTCCAGCAGTGCACTGATCACCGCTATAAATGAGTCCTATAATACACTTTTCTACTAGTCATCTGCTTCTCTTTCGCAACATTGTAGACTTCTCAAAATAAGTGGGCATTTACATAAAATGTCCAAAATATCATAATTTGAGCCTGATCATGTACTTCAGCTGACAACTAAAGTTAATTTGTCTATGATCCATGCAGACAATTTGTTTTCTTTCTTTTTAATTGGAATATCACAAGGAAAGCCATTGCCTGCACATTTCTCACCTCTATAGACATAGACACATCATGATATCTGGACATTTTTTTTCCAAAGCCTTCATTGTTCTTTAAACAAGCACTAGCTGTGGGGCATTTCTTAACTGCTGTCTTGATAGTTGATAATAAAAAGCATAGACATTGGTTTTTTTTGTATTCTTTAACTTTTTTGGTTATTTATTTATACCCCTCCTTTTCGTAAGTTTTCATAAATAACTCAAGGGAAGAAACATACCCGATATTCCCCTTCTCCTAATTTCCAACAACCTGTGAGGTGAGTTGGGGTGAGAGAGAGTGACTGACACAAAGACTTTTAAAATAAACCAAAGAAAGACATATTCAAATAGTGCATAATTAATCTGATGTGATAACCACTATGAACCTGGATAGCATTAAAAAAAAATTACTTTAATGGAGGTCAGGTTCATTAGTTTTGACAACCCTAGTAGCTAACTCAGTTGGGTATCATTGAACTGCATCATCCTGCTTCTAAATCCTTTGGAGGCTTCTGATTGTCCACTACAAGAAATAAATTGAGATTTGATCTGATTCATAAGGCTATTCATAAGTAAAGAAAACATGTAAGTAAAATTTAATTGAAATTGCATAAAGCAGGAATTTGTATAAAAAATCCTGATAAATATAATATGTTTGATACAATGCAGGAGCAGCAGTGGGTTTCAGAAATGCTTACTACCACGCTGACTTTGCACATATGTGTGCCTTCTGCATATACACCTGGCCTTCCGTGCATGCACTTTGCTCATGTGTGTGCCTTCCGCACATACGCCCAGCCTTCTGCACATGCGCTTTGCTCATGCGTGCACCTTCCGTGCATGCACCCGGGCTCAAAAACATGGCCAAGTAGAACGTCTTTACGCTTGGGCAGGTGGGCGGGGGCGGGCCATCCACAGTCGCCGCTACTGGTTCACCTGAACCGGTCTGAACTGGCTGAATACCACCTCTGTGCAGGAGGATATAATGCAGGAGGAAAATCAATAGAAAATCTTAAATATTAAAGATAAAATATTTTGTTGCTAGAATTTGACTAATGTGTGAAATATTTGTCATTCAGAAAGCAGACCATGTTTAAGTAATTTAGATGGCAGCAAAGATCTATAGAAAATTATAATTCTTTGCTGTCTGATGGAATAGATGTTTGAATTTTTTTTCTAGCCAAAATCAGAAAGTTTTAAGCTCATTCTGCTCTCCTATACTTAAGCAAATAGAAGAGATGTATTTTTTATAAGTACAATTGTACTTAAGCCTAAAAAAGCTCAAAATAATGAAAAAAATAATTATAAATTGGCTGGTCCTTCATATTCATATTCAATTTCACCCTTTTGTAAATAGTGTATATTAGTGCACAGTACTGTAAGTTTACCAGTAAATCAGAATGTAACAATTAAAACAAGGATAATATAACAGATCAATAAAGCCTATTGAAATAGTTGCATATGACAATAATTGTGGTCTCCATCAAAATATTGGTAAAAGCTCATTTACTCATTGATTAGAAAGTTCGTTGTTTACTTCAGTGCTTTCCTTATCTTAAACTCACTGAATTTGGTCGCTGAACCACTGTTCTTGAAGATATTATTATATGAATGGAGCAGTCAGATACTAGCACTTCTTTTCATTTGTTAATGGAGTATTATCTCACCATCAGTTTCTTGGAGAGAAATGAGCATATTTAGCACATTGTCAGGAAGTATATTGCTTATCCTTAATGACTATTTTTTCTACTATTTTCTATTTGTATATTCTGTATCAGTGCTATCTAGTGCTGTGAGATACCTAGAACATTGTGAGTCAAATATGTTCTCTACTATGCATGTTGTCTGTCACAAAGAAAGTGTATAACAACAAAGGCTAAAATTATCCTGTTAGATCCACCTCTTTTTTTGGGAATGGAGGCATCAGAACTGGAGCAACCCCTGTATGCAATTCATCAGGATAGTAGTAAGGATTAATTCTCACTTCATTAATGAAGTGCAAATTGCTAAGGATTAGGGGACAATTATTCCTGAGCAGCTGAGTTCACACTTCATCTGATTGTGGATTAGTGGACTTGTAAACTGCAAGTGTGAATTAGCTTTGTGTCTCTTCAGCTGCAAGAAATCTTTTTTTTTCTGTGAGTTAGGGAAACTTTCTTAGAAAGCCCAAGTGGACTTTCTGAAATTCCACATTTTAAGAATATTAAACAAAATTCTGAGAAAATAAACGCATATTATACACCAGAATTTGAAGTGAAATAAGAAGCTTGATGTCTTTTGTGAAACAGATTACAAAACTGATTATTTTTCTAACCCTGTATTATCAGCTATTCCAACTATATTAATGTTTACCTAAATTACTTGGCTTTATTTTTCTGTGGATGTACTTATGTATTACCTTTACAATGAAAAACAAAAAAAAAATTCACCCTTTTGTAAATAGTGTATATTAGTGCACAGTACTGTAAGTTTACCAGTAAATCAGAATGTAACAATTAAAACAAGGATAATATAACAGATCAATAAAGCCTATTGAAATAGTTGCATATGACAATAATTGTGGTCTCCATCAAAATATTGGTAAAAGCTCATTTACTCATTGATTAGAAAGTTCGTTGTTTACTTCAGTGCTTTCCTTATCTTAAACTCACTGAATTTGGTCGCTGAACCACTGTTCTTGAAGATATTATTATATGAATGGAGCAGTCAGATACTAGCACTTCTTTTCATTTGTTAATGGAGTATTATCTCACCATCAGTTTCTTGGAGAGAAATGAGCATATTTAGCACATTGTCAGGAAGTATATTGCTTATCCTTAATGACTATTTTTTCTACTATTTTCTATTTGTATATTCTGTATCAGTGCTATCTAGTGCTGTGAGATACCTAGAACATTGTGAGTCAAATATGTTCTCTACTATGCATGTTGTCTGTCACAAAGAAAGTGTATAACAACAAAGGCTAAAATTATCCTGTTAGATCCACCTCTTTTTTTTTGGAATGGAGGCATCAGAACTGGAGCAACCCCTGTATGCAATTCATCAGGATAGTAGTAAGGATTAATTCTCACTTCATTAATGAAGTGCAAATTGCTAAGGATTAGGGGACAATTATTCCTGAGCAGCTGAGTTCACACTTCATCTGATTGTGGATTAGTGGACTTGTAAACTGCAAGTGTGAATTAGCTTTGTGTCTCTTCAGCTGCAAGAAATCTTTTTTTTCTGTGAGTTAGGGAAACTTTCTTAGAAAGCCCAAGTGGACTTTCTGAAATTCCACATTTTAAGAATATTAAACAAAATTCTGAGAAAATAAACGCATCTTATACACCAGAATTTGAAGTGAAATAAGAAGCTTGATGTCTTTTGTGAAACAGATTACAAAACTGATTATTTTTCTAACCCTGAATTATCAGCTATTCCAACTATATTAATGTTTACCTAAATTACTTGGCTTTATTTTTCTGTGGATGTACTTATGTATTACCTTTACAATGAAAAAAACAAAGTTTACAATATCATTTTTCCCATAGGACTCCTCCATTACTGTCATTCACTGCTATTTGTGACAACATTCTTGATAACATTATTTCATACTTTTTGACATACACTTTAATGTTTTAATGTACAATTAAACACAGGTATATAGTTCTGTATAGGAAAATATATTCCTATACACCACAAAATCAAACCAGCTTCATTCATATCTATATATTACACCCTGCTCTCTTAAAAAGCCCCTTTCCATGATTCTCTTGGCAAATTGGATTGGAAACACCTGAACAACATCCAAAGTTTATTATAGAAAATTTTTTGAACTAATATCAAAGGATTCTACAATTACTTACAATTACAATTACTATTGTATTAAATGCATGTGTTATTTATTGTGAAATCAAGGTTCAACTTTTTGTACCTCTTCCAAGGTGCAGTCTGATGTAATAGCTAGAAGTCAATCTCCTTTGTCAGAAAAGTCAGCTTCTACCTGTGTTTTGTTGTGGTACTGGATAAAATAGCTGTTTGCTTGTGATTTTGTATATGCTCAGATCAGATTATATGACCTAGATCAGAAGTCTCCAACCTTGGCAACTTTAAGACAGCAAAGCAAAACTGGCTTAGTAATTCTGGGAGTTGAAGTCCACAAGTCTTAAAGTTGCCAAGGTTGAAGACCCATGACCTAGATTATTTAATCTGAATTTTATGTAATTGCCACATTTCACCAATTTAAGAGTGTGTGCACTATGCAGTGTACTGATACATATTCAGTATGCATTTTAAAAATGAGAAACTTAAAATTATTAAATTTACTTTATGGCAACCATACTTTTAACAAGTTGGTTTTGAAAAATATATGAACTTTTCAAGTTCTTTTTTTTTCCCCTAACACAAATATATTCATAGAATATATCGAATGTAAGAATTGGAAGGGATCTCAGAGGTTATGTGGCCCAACTTACTGCCTAGTGCAAGAACCCACTTCTAGTCCATCCTTGACTCAGTGCAGGATAGAAAGGAATGTTCGCAAACTTTGTCACATTGTATTGCAAAAACATTAAATCCATCATAGATGATCAAGCCATATTAAATCTACTTTGTAATATTTCTTTCCTCCTATAAATATGGTACCATATTTTCTAATGTGCAGGCCTGAACCTTGACAAATGCATGGCTTAATCTCTTGTAAGGAAAGGGAGGCAATAAATAGAATAAGGCCAGGACTCTGGATTCAGAGGGCAAAGCTAAGAAAATAAACTCAAGAGTAAATATGAATGAGTTACTGCTATGTATGTCATTATAAAAATAGGCTTTTGAATTGCAACCATAATTATCGTGGAAAATATGCCTTTCCCTCTTCCAAAATCCGCACATGTATTTAGTTCAGGTATCACCATTTAGAAAGGGTTTTTAATTGACAGAGAAGATATTTATAAATTTATCTGTTATTTAAACAACTTGATATTGCAGACTATTATTTAATAATAAAATAAAGAAGGTAATTAAGTAAATAAATGTGAATTTTAAAACTTGTAGAAAAATGTCCTATAAGATATTGATATTCAAGAAAAAGTTGAGTCACTTTTTATATTACCATAGTTAAAGTAGAGAAAGGAGTTTTATTTTCATTTTCTAGAATAGTAGCAATCTGGTTCATAGTATAACATTTTAAAAAAATTATGATATCTAATTCTTCTCTTGTGAGAAGTAAGGTTCATAACTAAAAAAATATGATACAACATATGTTGAATTGAGTGTTCTCTGTCCAATAACATAGGATAGGTTCATTTTCAAATAAAGATATGCTCAATTTTTGAGCATTTTTATCTTGCATTTAGTGGCACTTCTACTCTGTGTATATGCCTAAGTAGTGTCAGTAAGCTCTCAGCATATTCTATTAAATAGTACATATATAATATGATGCTATTAAAAATCCACGCATAATCTCAGGCCTGAATTATTACAGTGTGCTGTATGGGAGAGACAGAAGCTGCAGGTAGCACAAAATGGCATGTTTAGAGTGCTGAGATGGTAATATAATACAAACATATCTGAAGGCATTGCTTGTTTGACTACTACTATGGAAAGTGCTTGTCATGATGTACAAAACCTTATAGAACACCTTATGGCCTGGTTATTTTGCATAGCACCTATTCTCTTAAGTATCTATCAACTGAGTTGTATTGTAATGGAAGTCCACATCCACCAGTTATTACTTATGTAGTGTTCCACAAGTACTTTCTCAGTTAATTTACATTTTATGTTGATCCATATAAGCTGCTACAATCCATTTTAAGGCATTTTGGTTCACTGGTGTCATTACATTGGTGGTTTCCTCTGTGTTCATAGAGTTTTAAGAGGTATATTCTGGAGGGATCCGTGTCCCTCCTGGTTAGTACTGGCTACTCAGGAGGTGATACGAGGCTGGCTCCAGGGAATTATAAATGCTTCTTTGGTGGAAGGGGTTTTCCCCACCGCCTTGAAAGAGGCGGTGGTGAGACTCCTCCTCAAGAAGCCTTCCCTGGATCCAGCTATTTTGGGGAATTACCGTCCAGTCTCCAGCCTTCGCTTTGTGGCGAAGGTTGTAGAGAGTGTGGTTGCATTGGCAGCTACCCCAGTACCTGGATGAAGCCGTCTATCTAGACCCGTTCGAGTCCGGCTTCCGGCCCGGTCATAGTACAGAGACAGCTTTGGTCGCGTTGGTGGATGACCTCTGGAAGGCCAGGAATAGAGGTTGTTCCTCTGCCCTGGTCCTATTAGATCTCTCAGTGGCTTTCGATGCCATCGACCATGGTATCTTGCTGCACTGGTTGGAGGGGTTGGGAGTGGGAGGCACCGTTTATCGGTGGTTCTCCTCCTATCTCTCCGACCGGTCGCAGACGGTGTTGACAGGGGGGCAGAGATCGACCGCGAGGCGCCTCACTTGTGGGGTGCCGCAGGGGTCGATTCTCTCGCCTCTCCTGTTCAACATCTATATGAAGCCGTTGGGTGAGGTCATCAGTGGTTTCGGGGTGAGTTACCATCTGTACGCTGATGATACGCAGCTGTACTTTTCCACCCCGGACCACTCCAACGAAGCTGTCGAAGTGTTGTCCCGGTGTCTGGAGGCCGTACGGGTCTGGATGGGGAGAAACAGACTCAAGCTCAATCCCTCCAAGATGGAGTGGCTGTGGATGCCGGCACCCCGGTACAGCCAGCGAGTTATTGGCCCCAATGGAAAGGGTGCGCAACTTGGGCGTCCTCCTGGACGGGCAGCTGTTGTTTGACGACCACTTGGCGGCCGTCTCCAGGAGGGCTTTTCACCAAGTACGCTTGGTTCGCCAGTTGCGCCCCTTCCTTGACCGGGATGCCTTATGCACGGTCACTCACGCTCTTGTCACTTCCCGTTTGGATTATTGCAATGCTGTCTACATGGGGCTGCCCTTGAAGTGCACCCGGAGGCTGCAGCTAGTCCAGAATGCAGCTGCGCGGGTAATAGTGGGAGCAACTCGTTGCTCCCACGTAACACCGATCCTGCGCGGCTTGCACTGGCTTCCTGTGGTCTTTCGGGTGCACTTTAAGATTTTAGTTACCACCTTCAAAGCGCTCCATGGCTTAGGGCCCGGGTACTTACGGGACCGCCTGCTGTTACCTCATGCCTCCCACCGACCCGTACGCTCACACAGAGAGGGTCTTCTCAGGGTGCCGTCCACCAAACAATGTCGGCTGGCGGCCCCCAGGGGTAGGGCCTTCTCTGTGGGAGCTCCTACGCTCTGGAACGAACTTCCCCCTGATCTTGCCTGATCTTCGGACCTTTCGCCGTGAGCTGAAAACGCATTTATTTATTCAAGCAGGACTGACTTAATATTTTTAATATTTTTAAATACTTTAAAATCTTTTAACCAGGGTTTTATCATTTTAGGGTCTGTAATTTTAAATTTTTTAATTGGCCATTTTTCTAATATGCTCGGTTTTAAATTGTTGTTTTAATTGTATATTTTCTATGTTTTTTATCTTTTGGCTGTACACCGCCCTGAGTCCCTTGGGAGAAGGGCGGTATAAAAATTTAATAAATAAATAAAAATAAATTTAATATATTATTTTAAATATGCTCTTAAATGATTCCTTGTTTAATTTATTTTCTAACTGTACATTTAAAAAAATATTTTTAAATGTATTGGTAACCCTACTCTATATTTCTTAAATATCAATGAAAATGTAGGATGAAATGTATATGTCTGTATGTATAAATGATAAAAGTCTACATTTTTAGACACAGAGATGTTAAATTATATTAAAAGCAGAGAACCTGTGGGAGATGTTTTTGAGAGGCTTCAATATGGGTAGTGCTCTTACTCAACTTTTTCCACCAATTTTAAAGTGAGTTTTTCTTCATTACAGCCATCACACTGCAAAACTTCACTAGGACTCTTTGATTTGTTGTTTTGGTTAGAAGTAGAAGGAAGTAGCAGAAAACTCAAAGAAGGATCCTTGTATAAATACAAAAATAGATATATCCAATGTATCTTTATAATATGTGAGTTTCCCATAATAATTATTGGCATGCACTTGTTCTGTATCTAAACCCCTATAGGTATGATGTTTAACATAAAAGAAGTTAGTCTCAAAATTGGTGAAAAATATTTAAAACATCTGCTTTTTTAAAAAAGAAGCAATAGATTCCTTTACAGTGCCATTCTGTATTTATTTATTTAAAATTCCATTGACATATTTCTAAGCAGATATACAGTAATTGTATAAGTTAACATTATTTAAAAAAAGAATCTGACTATCTCAAATCTGAATTTTTACAGTAAGATCAGTTTGATCTGATTTAGAGATTATTTAAAGCACATACACATTTTAAAGCTTCACAGTGCTATTATTGAATAGTCTTTATATATATATATAAAGTACAAGCTCTGTTATAAACTGAGGATAGAAGCTTGTAATGTGCCTCTTGCAATTTGGCTGGAGCAGTTACTGTTTTTCTCATATACTTTCACTAGCTGGCTTTAGAAAAAAAAATGTCTGGCACCAGTATACTATTAGGCTGTAATTAGTGTAACTAACAACTAGTATGAAAGAGCAGCATAGAGGTCACTGTAAGACTTCAAAGGTCTTAACAGGTTAAGGTTGGAGGGCAATCTGTCTCTTTGCTTAATCTGTTGCCATATCTGGTGAGATTTGTTGAAATCTTCAGGGACCTCTAACCTTGAGGTGTTGCTCTCTCATAATTTACTGGTCACATGCCATATTCTTTATTCCTGTCTGTTTACATAAGCATAGGACTTAGTGAGTGGCAGCTTCATTTTAGAGTTCATGTACAATTGTGCACAGATTATCATATCTTCACTGGAAAGAAAACATTATGGGCTAACTGCTTTAACATTCTTTGTCTGCCAAAACTGGACTAACAACTGTGCAGCTTGAGTTGCATGTGACAGTTAAAAATTTGGGTAGAAGAAAATCTAATGAAGTACAGACTATAAAGGATATAAAGCTGTGTTACTTCAAATGTGTTTACATATCTTCAGCAAATTTAGTTGTGTAGAACTGAATTTGCCTGCAATAAAAGTTAATGCTTCATTTGTTAATTCAGATCCCTTTATATAAATTACAAAAAATACCAAGTTACGAATATTGTCACAAGTAAATTGTAATTATTTTTGATTACTTCTAAGACTTTTTGTCAGAACAAAAAGTTTAACCAGAAAGTTAAATATCAGCCCATTCATGTTTTATTTCACATCAGAGACATTTTCTTCTCATTTCCTTTCAGAACACAGAATAAGGTACATCTGCAAAAAAAAACCATTGTGCATCACCCCTTTTCATATTATTACTACTAATAATATGCTTTTGAATGTCTTTGAATATCATAGATCTAGCCCTACATTTATTCATAATTTAAGTATTATAGACTTCTTTTAAACTATTAGAATCAAGAAGGAAAAATCTGTGTTGAAAAAAATATAGAAGGACATTTCAAATAGTAACACTTAATATAGTGTTTGGGAAGTCTTTTCTTTCAAGACTATCTAGTGATTAAGTAAGGGAGTACTACATCAAAGCTATGTAGACTTCAAAGCTCAGAACCACTTACCACTTATAGCTTTTATTAAAATATACCACTTCACTCTGCCAACAATTCATTTTAGCAGCTTTATTGAGTTGTCCCTATCTACTACCTATCATAGAGGAGAAAAAAATGTACTATTCAATATCATTTAAAATACTAATATAAGCTTCAAAAAAGACATTAAAGCAATAAGAGGAGGAAGAATTAGAATTAAGGCCATACTATTATGACATTTGCATATATAATTTCTTCTGCTTGTCTTAAGGAACCATCCAATGATAAGTGTCAGTGCAACAATCTATTGCAAGTTAGATCTCAGAAGATATGAACCATTTGCTTTTGATAGTGTTTTATTAGATCTTTATAGAACACATACTTGCAGCACAATCGTTTACAATAATTCTTGAGACGGATGGTTGAAACTATCGGTAGTTTGAAAAGGCAATTGAACACTACTGGGATTTAATGTTGTTCTTATCTGTACATTCTTAAATAGAATGATCTCAAATATGTCATATCATAACTCCTAGCAATTTTCCATAACTTATTTTCAAAAGCCTATTCCAGAGAAGTGTCATTTCTGTAAGTACACGCATGCCCAGACAACCTCTGGAGGACTTTAAAGTATCTGTGATGAGCCTTTTCATAACTGCAGCTGCTTTATGGTTTTTCAGGGCAATCCAGAGAGCCCTGTTGAATGAATTCCACAGCCTTAGTAATAACTTATACCCACTCTGTATGAGTCTTATAATATAATTACAGTAATCATTGTTAGCTTGTTGCTACTTTTTAGAGGTGTACATATTTCAAAAGGATTCAGAAGAACTGATTTGTACCTCACAGAAGCACAGTATCTATCCACTGTAATGAACAGCAGAGCGTTACAATGCTTGTATGACATCTAAAGTACTAAATTATTTTCAAGCATGTGTGTCCTTCTTTTTTCCTTTGTAAACTGAAGCAGAATCTTGGGTTCTGGATAGAGTTATCAACAGATTACCTTAAGCTTTGGTTTTTAAATAACTTGAATCACTTTCATACATCTTTTCCAAAAATATATTTATTTACTGCTGTGACTTTTATGCCACTTCAATCTAACCAACTCTAAGTGGCTTACAAAAACCAGGGAATAGAATCAACATTATCAAAAATATAATAATAATGAATAAAGCATCACAATAACTACAACCTCATTATACTCAGAGTGCTATGTCTTACATTTAGGGCTAGCATCATTTAATTCCTTCAAGTTGGCAAAAGACTTTTGAAATAGTCAGGTCTTCACAACCTTTCTAAATATTATCAGAGAGAGGGCCAACCTGGCCTCTGAAGACAAGACACTCTGCAGGAAGAGCCCCCTTAGCAGAAAACAGTTGTTTGAGATCTTATGCACCCAATTTCCTGATAATGTTGAATTTCCACATTCATTAGGCAGATTCTACCCAATTATTGCATTAGGTAAATTTAATACATTTATATTTCAAAACATTAATGAAAAAACTTCTTTTAAGCTGAAGAAAGAGTACTTTCTTGATGGCTATGTATGGATATTCACAAGAAGCACTGCTTATTGTTAAATTTGTCACAGGGAGAATCAAGTAATACATCTTTATGATCAGCATAAAGGTAAAAGGTAAAGGTTCCCCTCATACATACATGCTAGTCATTGCCGATTCTAGGGGGCGGTGCTCATCTCCATTTCAAAGCCGAAGAGCCAGCGCTGTCCGAAGATGTCTCCGTGGTCATGTGGCCGGCATGACTCAACGCCAAAGGTGCACGGAACGCTGTTACCTTCCCACCAAGGTGGTCCCTATTTTTTCTACTTGCATTTTTACGTGCTTTCGAAACTGCTAGGTTGGCAGAAATGATGAGCATAGGACCAGGCAATTTAAGGATTCTAGAGTTTGAGCTGTGACCATCCTCACTAAAGTAGCTACACTAATAAAATATTTTTGACTTGATCTCTCATATTTATTATTTTAGTACATTTATTTATGTATATTAATGGACAAATGGCTTTATTCTTTTTATACAACAGAAAAGTTAAAATGTACCAAAAATATTTTATTGTGGTGATATTCAGCATTTAATAGCAGTACATTCTTTTATGCGGTTTTTTTATGGTTACCGTAGATGTGTTGAAATGGTATGCTACTCTTGATAGGAAATTTGTCTTGTAAAAAATACTTTAATAGAAAGTTAGGAACAAGTGAGCTTCTTTTGGTATGTTTTATAGAGCAGTTTATATAGTCGGAAGAGATCTGTGACATGCTTTCTGGAACTGTGCCATTAATCCATTTACAGCCGTTCGTTGCAATGAAGAGAAAATTACTAATGAAAGAAGTGATCATATGTTAAGTAAATGTATTTGCTTCACTTGTATTCTTTTTTTAGTTAGTAAATGCAGCTGGCACTCTAGCAAGTGTTTAAGCCAGGCCTTTTATTAAAATTGAAAGAATGTGGCAACAGTCAGCAATTTTGAGCCTCTTGGGCAGAGTCCAACTAAGCTCCTTGTTTGGCCACACTTAGTTCCCCATCACTGACTTCAGAAGGCAGAAGTAGGCCAATTCTGTGTTGACCTATTGGTCATGACCACTCCTACTTCATTTAGAGGATTTCACATCCTAATCTTGCACACAGAATGGAGGCCCGAAGCAATAAAGGAAATTTGAAGTACTGAATACTTGCTGTCTGCTAGTTAACTGTTTCAAATGAGCAATTGGGAACTGTTTCAAATGAGCAATTGGGAATAATATGTTCAACTTAAAAAATATCTTTTTTTTCCTTGTTCACAAATGAGAATGAAACAAAAAGCCTGAAAGGTTATTGTTAGATCTAAAAAGGTATATGTCAGGTACGTCTACTTTAAAAAGATTTTCTTTCCTCCTTTTCAAAAGTAAGATTTTTTTCCCCAGGCTGCCTGATTATAAAAACAAAATGTTTATAATACAATTCTCTACAATAAATTGTATGCACAATATGATAGCCGAATCAGTAAGGTTCATGAAAGGTTTTTTTAAAAAAGATGTTCCTTGTGTTTTAAACTGGAAATATTGCTGGTTTTTTTAATTAACATGGTATTATTTTTAATATCACCACTGTCTTTTAATCGATTTTTATAACTGCATAAATTTAAAAAAATGTTCCAAAAATGTTCAACAGTGCTGTTGCAGAACTCATATTTAAATGCTGCTACTCCCTAACATTTGAAATGTAGATTCCTCAAGCTTCCACTTTCACATACCTTTAAAGATCTATATTAAGTGAAATCATTTGGGAATTTCTAGTTAGTGGCACTAACTTGCCACTATTTCTTAATGTTATCAGATTAAGATTCCTGAACTAAGTACCTAGGCTAATAAATTAGAGTTTCTGTTTTTATTTCTTTGTTTATTTGATTTTTTTTTAACCTATAATACTTCATCCCCAAATTCCTGATCATTCACATTAACCAAAACAAAAATGAAATATCCATGGAACAAATTAAAATAAATAACCATAAATCATTAAAAACA
This sequence comes from Ahaetulla prasina, assembly GCF_028640845.1. Classification (NCBI taxonomy): domain Eukaryota; kingdom Metazoa; phylum Chordata; class Lepidosauria; order Squamata; family Colubridae; genus Ahaetulla; species Ahaetulla prasina. Next base: position 260,847,227 of record NC_080540.1, read on the forward strand.
CAGTTACAATAATTCTTGGCATCATAAATCAGTATAATTCCTTCGTTTTTAATAGTTTCCTGAAGGTCACTATCCTTTCAACCACAGGCTTTTCCAGAATGTAGGCTATTTCACAGAAAAGCAGCAGTTATGAACTTCCATAATATGTATCTTGTGGAAAGAGATGGTGGGGGCAAAGAGACAAGTACTGATCCAGACATACTCCAGGGCCGGGATAGCTCAGGCAATAGAGAAGCCTGTTATTAGAACACAGAGCCTGCAATTACTGCAGGTTCGAGCCCGGCCCAAGGTTGACTCAGCCTTCCACCCTTTATAAGGTAAGTAAAATGAGGACCCAGATTGTTGGGGGGGCAATAAGTTGACTTTGTAAAAAAAAAAAATATACAAATAGAATGAGACTATTGCCTTATACATTGTAAGCCGCCCTGAGTCTTCGGAGAAGGGCGGGGTATAAATGTAAAAAACAAAACAAAAACAACAAACATACAATGTTCTCCTTCCAATTAAAATTATGTTTATTGTTGCAATTCAAGTAAAGTAAATAATTTATGCTTATCCTTCCAATACATATGGTTATCTTTCTCTTAAAGTTATCTTGTTTTAAGTACAAACATAGCTTAACAGTCTAATATAAACTTATTTACAGAACTTCCTTGAAGTTCCTTAATTGTTTCACTTATTCTCCTGTCTATATAGTTGCTAAATTTAAAAAATGGATGTATGCCAGATAACTTTGCTTTTACTTTTGCTTCCTGCTCCTTTTTTTAAGTTAAAGAGGAGGTAGGGAAGAAGGAAAAATCATTTTGTCCAAAGGCTTTTGAAATGCCAGTAGCTGGATCATTCTTCTCTGATCTGCTATTCATAGTCAAACTCAAGGCGCTTAGATCTGGCCCACAAGGCTGCCCTGGAAACAACAAAGGTCTGGCTGCTGTGCTTCTGCCAGTGAAAACAGAGCTTGGGAAGCTCTGTTTTCACTGGCAGAGGCCTACAGGAGGCTGTTGTGGCTAAAAACAGAGCCTGAGCAAGCCACACGCAGTCTCTCCAAGCTCCATTTTTGCTGGCAGAGGCCGTTGCGGCCAAAAATAGAGCCTCAACAAGTGATGTTGACCTGGCCACGCCACCCAGCACACCCACCATGGTCATGCCAACCTCAGCCTCCTGAGGTCAAACAACTCTGATGCAGCCCTCAAGTAAATAAAGTTTGACATCCCTGATCTAACCCTAATCCTTTAGGACCTAGTCCCCTTCCAGAACTCCTTCTGAGGTCATCCTTTGCACTTCCTCTCCTTCCTATTTCTCTCCTAGATTCTCTCCTATTTCCTTCAGTACCTTTGGTTACCTTGATATGTAAACATATAGAACCATATAGCATTAACAAACTTTTCGGCCTAACAAATCTGCCTCTTATAAATTTGGATTTAGAATATCTGTGTGTGTGTTTCAATAAAACTAAGACCTTTCTATCTGTCTTTGACAAGGAGATAAAATAGTTGTGAGACAAAATACAACCCAGTCTTAATAACAGCGTTTCACCCTACTCTAAGCAGTTTATTAGTAATTTCTACAAATAAAGATGGTGTTCCTACAAGAATTTCCGCGTCAAACAATTTAGAGCTTTAGAGGTAATAAGTAGCAGCTTGAATTGTATAATTTGAATAAAGGTGTAATGTTTTTGGTGATGAGTATCAGCAAATAAACGAATCACCATATTTTGTAATAACTGAATTTCTGGGTGTTTTCAAGATCAGCTTCATATAGAGTGTATTATAGTAATACAGACATGCAATTATGAGGGCATGAGTTATATTTTTGACGTCTTCCTGCCTCAAGTAGACTAATATAACTAAAGACTTGAATATTATGGTCATGTTTCATTTGCAGAGTGTTCAAAGTAGATCAAGGTTTTAAAAGAAGGTCAAAATAGAGTTGGAAGGTCTTCTAGTCTAACTTACTGCTCAAGCAGAAGACCCTATACCTGTGATGGCGAGCCTATGGCACGCGTGCCAGAGTTGGCACACAGAGCCCTCTCCATGGGCACGTGCACCATCACCATCTGCTTTTCTGATTTCCGGTGTGCAGAGGCCCTCCGGCCAGCAGGTCTTCGCAAGCGCCAGAGTGCTGGAAACCCAAAGAGCAGCTGGCTGGTGTGCATGCGTGTGCGGGCTAGCTCATCTTTGGGTTTCTGGCACTCAGGTGCGCACACCTGCATCGTTCTGGTTTGGGCACTCGGTGCTGAAAAGGTTCGCCATCACTGCCCTATACCATTTCTGGCCAGTCTTTTCTTAAAATCCTCCAGTGATGAAGCACCCACAACTTCTGAAGGCAAGCTGTTCCACTATTTAATTGTTCTCACTGCTAGGAAGTTTCCCCTTAATTCCATGTTGCTTCTCTCCTTGATTAGTTTCCATCCATTGCTTCTTCTCTTGCCTTCTGGTGCTTTGGAAAATAAGTTGATCCCCTCTTCCTTGTGGCAGCCCCTCAAATACTGGAATACTGATATCATGTAATCCATAGTCCTTCTTTTCTCCAGATTAGCCATACCCAATTCCTTCAACCATTCTTCATATGTATTCGTCTCCAGGCTTTTAATCATCCTAGTTGCTCTTCTTTGCACTTGTTCCAAAGTCAACATCTTTTTTGTAATGTGGTGACTAAAACTGGATGCAGTATTCCAGATGTGGTCTTACTAAGGATTTATAAAGTGGTAATAATACTTCATGTGATTTTTATTTTATGCCTCTGTTTATACAACTAAGGACTGCATTAGCTTTTTTGGCTGCTGCCGCACATTACCAGCTCATATTTAAATGATTATCCACTAGGACACCAAGTCCCTCTCACAGTTACTGTTTTTGAGCCAGGGTTCACCTAATCTGTACTTGTACCTTTGGTTTTCCCTGCCTAGGTGTAAAACCTTGTTTTTTCCACATTAAATTTCATGTTGTTGAATAGAGCCCACTGTTCAAGTCTGTCAAGATCTTTTTGGATCCTGAGCTTGTCTTTGGGGTGTTGGCTATTCCTGCCAATTTAGTGTCCTCTGCAAATTTGATGGATTTCTTATTTTTCTTTTTTACTAGTATTGTGTTGGATTGGCTTTTATGATCATATTTTTTTCTTTTCCACACTTCTTGAGGTGTGAGTTCAAATGTGAGTTTTTTACAATAGACCATAGGATATCATTTTCACTACCTCTTTGCGTGTAGGTTATTTTTCATAGAACTTAATAAAAAAATTAAAGCTGTTATTTCTTATAGGAAAATTACCTAACAGTCAAAGCAATGTATCAATTACTTAGTTGATAAAGTTTTATTCACTATGATAATCAGCCACGGGACACTCCATATGCATTCCTGTTGTAACATTAAAATTTCATTGATCCCAAGAACACGTGATAAGGTGAGGGGATGTTAAGTTATGTCAAGTATTCCACAACTAGGCTTGCTCCACTCCAATATATCCCATGCACAGTGTCTATTCAGAATATTTTGTTGCCATTTGTCAATTCCATATAATAATAGAAATATATTTAGCTTTGTTTAGGATTCATTAATTTTATGCTTAGTAGGAACATAATTACAGATCAGCCTAACCAACCAGTAGCTGAACATATCAGCCAATGAGAGCTATCCTACCTCAACCACCCCAATTTTACAATTCCTCCTTCCCACTTCTTGTTCTTTCTGAAGTCATGAACAGCATAATAGTAGCAAGAGGGAGATAATCATAAAGCATTGTATTTAGGATTCTACTGCTTTAAAACTAGAGGTGTGCAAGCAGAACCATGTCAAGCTGAAGAGATGAGATATCTCCTATAAGTAGTAGGCTTCAATGAGGGGTCTATTTTTGCCCTCTCTGGTTGGAAGATGTTTTTACAACAGACCCTATTAGTTCAAGTATGAAATGGATGGCTTTATAAAATGTCTGCCAACAACCAAATTAGCAGACATATCCTTTGCAGTCCAGTAATCAGTCGAGTGACTAGTGGTATTAATGGGTGTTTGAAGCTAAGTGTGGATGAGTCCACAGTCCAAGCTAGTGATAAGCAAACCCTTGAGTTCAACTCTTCAGTGATACATTAGAAGTAATGATGATGTTTTCTGCTTTTTGATATTTCTTTTACTTAATGTATTTTATGTCTACAATTCCTTCATTGAGTGTTTAAAGAAATATTTTTTAAAAGAAAGGCATTTAAATAGCTTTTTAAAAGCTATGGTGGGAAAAATATTTTTTCTCTATCAAATCTATCAAATCTTGATCAGGGCAAAGCAATAGATGAAATTTACATAGACTTCTGTAAAGCTTTTGACTCAGTGGTACATGACAAACTCCTCCTAAAACTAAAATCCTACAGCATCTCCGGACCCCTCCACAATTGGATAACAGCATGCCTGTCAAATAGACAACAAGTGGTCAAAATAGGCAGTGCCCTATCAAATCCTGTTCCTGTCAAGAGCGGCGTTCCCCAAGGCAGCATTCTTGGACCAACACTCTTCATATTATACATTAATGATCTCTGTGACCATATTATAAGTAATTGTGTTCTCTTCACTGACGATGTTAAACTATTTAACACTACCAACAATACAGCTACCCTTCAAAAAGACCTTGACTTTGTGTCGGAATGGTCAAAAACTTGGCAACTCCAAATCTCAACCAGCAAATGCTCTGTCTTACACATTGGAAAAAAGAATCTGAACACTAAATACAAGCTTGATGGACATTACCTTGTAGATGGCCCCGTTAAAGACCTTGGAGTTTTCATATCAAATGATCTAAGTGCCAAAGCTCACTGCAACTACATCACAAAAAAGGCTTTAAGAGTTGTAAACTTAATTTTGCATAGCTTCTTCTCCAGAAACCCTACACTACTAACCAGAGCATATAAAACATTTGCTAGACCAATTCTTGAATACATCTCGCCTGTCTGGAACCCACACCTCATTTCGGGCAGTAATACAATTGAGCGTGTCCAGAAATATTTTACAAAAAGAGTTCTCCACTCCTCTGATTACAACAAAACCTTATGCCACCAGACTTGAAATCCTGGGTTTAGAAAACTTAGAACTCCGCCGCCTTCGACATGACCTGAGTTTAACTCATAAAATCATCTGTTACAACGTCCTTCCTGTTGAAGACTACTTCAACTTCAATCACAACAATACACGAGCACACAATAGATTTAAACTTAATGTGAACCACTCCAATCTTGATTGCAGAAAATATGACTTCAGTAATAGAATTGTTAATGCCTGGAATGCACTACCAGGCTCTGTTGTCTCTTCCCAAAATCCCCAAAGCTTTAACTAAAAACTATCTACTATTGACCTCACCCCATTCCTAAGAGGTCTGTAAGAGGCGTGCATAAGAGCACCAATATGCCTACCGTTCCTGTCCTAATGTTCCCTTTGATTGTATCCAATTTCATATAGTTATTACATACTTATGATTATATTTATGCTTATATATCGTATAGTTATTTCATGCTTATGCTTATATATACTGTTGTGACAAATAAATAAATAAAATAAATAAATAAATAAATTAATGAGCATAGGCAAGTCAAAACTTATCTTTTTTTAAGGACTTCCAAGCAGTCCTCCAGAATAGTAACCACACTTAAATCTAAGTGGTTTTGGTATAAGCTGTTCAGGAAAAGCTAAACTAATTTTTTTTCCAGACCTGCCACTTCTTATTTTTTTCCCTACAAAACAGACAAGAAATAAAGGTTTAAAAATGCCAGGCAACTCTTATACACATAGTTCCATTAATGGCTGTCTTTTTTATTTATCAAGCCAGTAAATAAAGAAAATTACAAACGTGAGTTGAGGAAAATGTTTTATTTTGGGTATGTTCTGCAGCTTATTCAAAGTTCAGAGGAGAAATCCAGAAACAAATATACCTTCCTTACAAGCCTAGAAACAAGTTAAAAAAAATGTATTTACAGATATTTAGATCAAATATCATTTCATATTTATTAGTATTATTTTCCCAATAACTGATCTGACTTTCTATATCTTTGTCATTCTGATATGGAGAAGTTAGAGACCCTCCCAATGGCATGTCATCCTAAAAAATAGGCTGCTTTTCAAATCTGAAATTTTATACAGTATAAATGTTTTATTTATTTTAACAGTATACTTAGGTTGTTCTTAATTATAAATCTCATTGGATTCAGTATGGTTGTTTCTTGGAGTGTTCACATTTGCAATCAATCTCCTATCATTCAAATGGCAAGATTCATAATTTAGGCTCATTTTATACAATTGTTGTTCAGCAAATAACCATAAAGATTATTTGCATTGTGGGCCAACTATGCATTGTAATAATTATTTTTATTATTTGAAACAAAAATATTCAACAGAATTGCTCAGACACAATCTTCAACATTTTTAACCTTTCTTAAAGGTTAGATTCTCTAAACTCTACAAATTTTGACAGCAGGGATGCTTTAGAAAATGTGTGGTGATAGAACAGTCTGATTGAAGGTTTCATAAGTGCTGCTGTCCAAAATCACCAGCCATGCTTGAAAGTAGTAATTCTTGATAGAACTTAACACTCTCAATTGACTTGTAACTGCAGATGTCAGAGCCACCTGTTTTAATATCACAAATCTTTGCTTTACACTGTGAGTAGTTTTTTTTTTAATTACCAGACATTTTATGCCTTTTTTGTTGCGTTTACTCTGGAATTTATGCAACCAAATGTTACTTGGAAGCTGTTTTTATGTATAATAGATAGATAATTCCACTTTTAAATGTACAATTAAATGTAACATAATTTCAACTATTATATTCACAGTATTTTGGTCCTGATTCAGAGTCACATAGTTCTGCATGGAGGGAAGTATGCAGTGGAGTACCCCAAGGCTCTGTTTTAGGCCCAGAATTCTTCAACATCTTCATCAATGACTTGGACAAGGGGATAGATGGGGAACGCATCAAATTTGCAGATGTCACCAAGCTGGCAGGAATAGCTAATACTCCAGAACATAGGATTAAGATACAGAAGGATCTTGACAGACTTGAACATTGAGCACTATTTAACAAAATGAAATTCAGTGGTGAAAAAAATAAGATTCTACATTTAGGCAAGAAAAAAAAATGCACAGGTACAATATATGTGGTACCTTGCTCAATAGTAGTAACTGTGAGAAGGATCTTGGAGTCCTAGTGGACAACCATTTAAATATGAGCCAGCGGTATGCAACAGCTGCCAAAAAAGCCAACACAGTCCTAGGCTGCATAAACAGAGGGATAAAATCAAGATCACGTGAAATGTTAATACCACTTTATAATGCCTTGGTAAGGCCACACTTGGAATACTGCATCCAGTTTTGGTCGCCACGATGTAAAAAGGATATGGAGACTCTAGAAAGAGTGCAGAGAAGAGCAACAAAGATGATTAGGGGACTGGAGGCTAAAACATATGAAGAACGGTTGCAAGAACTCGGTATGCCTAGTTTAATGAAAGTAAGGACTAGGGGAGACATGATAACAGTATTCCAATATTTCAGGGGCTGCCACAAAGAAGAGGGAGTCAAGCTATTCTCCAAATCACCTGAGGGTAGGACAAAAAGCAATGGGTGGAAACTAATCAGGGAGAGAAGCAACTTAGAACTAAGGAGAAATTTCCTGACAGTTAGAACAATTAACCAGTGGAATTACTTGCCTCCAGAAGTTGTGAATGCTCCAACACTGGAAGTTTTTAAGAAGAGATTAGATAACCATTTGTCTGAAGTGGTGTAGGGTTTCCTGCCTAAGCAGGGAATTGGACTAGAAGACCTCCAAGGTCCCTTCCAACTCTAAATGATTCTAAATGCATGCCTCAAATCTTAAAAGCTTGAGAATCCTAAAATAAAACATTACTATTTATTCCTTGATACTGTGGCTTTTTATTATTTATATTAAATTATTATTGTTATTTTGTGTTTATAGACTGCTGAAACCCTAAGTACTCTCAGTGTTTACAGGTAAAAAACATAACAAAAGTAAATCAACCAAACCAAAGATGGAATTAAAAGCCAAATGTCCTCCAAAAGGGCAGAAGACAGTTAGGTTCCATTAGGAGGCTGTCCCAAAGAACAGTGCAATCATCGGGCCCTCATCTCCCTAAAATAGAAAATTACTAATCGTTTATCTGGAGTAGATTGAACTGGCCAGGCCAGTTTCAATGAAAAAAATGCAATTTTGTTTTGCCTCTCCTGGTAGGATTGCAGCAGGTTTTACCCTGTGAAGTTGGTGAAAGCCGCCCCCCCCTTCCCAGAAGCCATACCTCTACCAGCAGTTTTAGTAGGAGCTGTGCACTTGCTCTTCAGGAGTAATGCCATCCCATCCCAATAAATCACTGTAACAAGGAAACCTAATAGGCAAATAATTTCATCTTATCAGGATTCAATTTAAGCCTGTTCTCTTCATACAGATTTTTACAACCTCTAAGCACTGACAGGATTACAACAGCATTACCAGTCTTGCTTGGGATAGTAATATACAGCTGGGTATGATATATCAATGTTAGTGAGCTCCAAATGTCCCTGTGATTTCAGGTAAATGTCCAAATAGGTGAAGAGAACTGGTCCTTGTAGCACCCCATGTGGGAGTAGCCATTGGGATGATCTCTTATCCCACCAGCACTGACTGGAACCACCAACCAAGGAAGGAGCAGAACCACTGCAACCCAGTGCCCTTACTCCTCAACTTCTGGAAGTATCCAGAAGGATACCAGAGTCAAAATATCAAAGACTGAAGAGACCTTAAAAAGATTAGGATGCATGTACTGTTTGACATCTACTAAAATTTGTACTATCTGCATTCCATTTCTGAGTCTGAACCCTGATTGAAAACAGTTGAAATAATTAATTTGTGGCACTCTTTAGTTGACTGAGACTGATCAATAGTAGTCCAATACCTTTGGATCCAAAGTGGACCTCAAGGAGAGTATGTATCACAGCCTCCTTCAAAACTACCAAAATGATCTCTTACTGAAATAAGACATTAACCATTGTCTAGGTTCAGGGAATTACCTCCCACTAGGGAGAACTGGAGGCATTGGGATGTCAAGAATTGTGTTAGAAAAAACTCAATCCCAGACCAAAATTGACCCAGCATTTGTAAAATAGAGGTTAAAGTCCCAAAAACCAAAAGACAAGGAATCTGCATTACCAATCCAGCAACCAAGTCCAGAAGCCCATGGAGGAACCCTGCTGGAGAGAAAGATAACCAACAGAAACCCTAGCATTTTTCTGTGGTCCAACTTAATACCTAAACACTCACAACCTGCCACACTGTCACAGATAAGGTCTCCAAATAATACTACAGCCGATACTACAGCCCCCCCTAATTCTGACCTTGACCAAAAAGCCTGCTAGATAAAATTCAAAGAGAGTAATATTGCTGAGCCACATCTCACTAATATATGTTAGGTCTGCCCACTCATCCATCACCACCACCAAATCATTATGGACATAGTGTTTACCAGTAGCACTCTATAGCCCAATGCATCAGTAATCCAGCTATCTCATCAACAGGTTGTTCTTGCCAAGTCCAGAAGAATTCACCATAAGAATTATTAAAATGAATGGCTTTTAAATTGTTTATAAACAGTGCAAGTGGTCGTCAGGTTATGGTGGCAATTGGGACCAGAATTATCATCACTAAGCAATCTGGTCATAAATTACAATGTCAAATGATTGCATTCATTAGCAGTTATGGCTGTCCTGGCTGCTTTATTAAACAAGAATCATGCAAGATAACCTCATATGATCATTGACTTTGCTTCTGGGAAGCCAGCAGGAAACATTGGAAATCACATGACTGTAGCTCGCTAAAAAGTCAACACAATTACATGACCATGGGCACACTGCAATAGCCAAAACCAAAAGGACCTGTTATTAATAGCATTTTTCAATGCCACCTTAACTTTGAACAGCTGCTGAATGAATGGTTATAACCCAGGTACTACCTGTGTAATAGCCCTATACCAGGGTTCAGCAACCTTAAACACTCAGAGCCATTTGAACCCGTTTTGCACAGAAAAGAAAACACCGGGAGCAACAAAATCCTTCCCGTGCCTATTTCTTGAGCTGCCACAAAACTAGCCGGCAGGTATCGCACATTGGAGGTTGTGACCCATATTTTGAGCAACAGGAAGCCACAGCAGAGAGGTGAAAGAGCCACATGCAGCTCCAGGTTGCTGACCCCTGCCCTATGAAACAACTCTGTTAATTACATGAGGGTAAGTAGTAGAAGACTTATAAATAAGGATTAATGGAGGGTGGAGTTAGTCAGTTATTTCTTGTTCCTTTTTGTGTGTATCCACATATTATAACCCAGTGGATCTATTTCAAATTGTAAGACTCTACTTGAAACGGCATTTAGGTCTATTTGAAGGTGATCAATTTGCATTGTATTTTGGAGATAAAATGCCAACTTACATACCAATAACTATATATCAAACACTATCCAGTCTTCCAACATATATTTTGACGTATATGCAGGCCTGTTGACTGCATTTCCAAGAAGCTGAGCAAGATTTAAATAATGTATGGAGACTGACGGTGCAGAGAACCCATGGTTTAAGCCAAACAGCAAAGAGGTACTGCAGGCAGAAACACCAAGTAATCTGGATAGGCAGGTGCAGTCAGTTCTGAATGTAGTTACACTCTACATAAAAGGTCACATTTGTACCTTGAAAGTTCTTTTGACTCATTATTGCCTGTAAAAGGACAGGTAGCCTGTAAAAGGACAGGTGGGACATATTTTTCCACTTTAGTATATATAAGCTGTAATCCATTCATGAAAAAAAAATTAGATCTGGGTGTTATCATACTTATGCTAGTTATATTTAGATTAAAAGTTTTGGAAGGTATTCTATATGGGTCTTTGAAGATACTTAAGGAATTTCAACTGTTGCAAAATAAAGCTGTTTGCGTGCTTATTGGAGTAATAGCTTGCATGTACTAGTTGTATAAAGTGCCAGGACAGTTCCAGAACTCACTCAAAGCATGAAACATGTAAAGCGATTAATGATTTGATGCCAAACATTTTGAAGAATTATATGTATTCACAGAACTGCTTGTTTTTTTTAAGATAAGTATCAGAGGCATTGCTTCATCAGCTAGGTTGGTGAGCCCCAATAATATCCCACAAGTCTTTTATACTGGCACTCAAGGAATGCTTAGTTGGCTACTTTGATTGGCTTGAAAAACAAACTTGCATCAAATGAATGTATATTAGTATGCTGCTGTTTTATTGATATTTTTGGTGTTATATTGTACCATATTCATGAAGTTTTATTTCTGAATTTATATTATTATATTTTTGTCTATGTTTTTATTTTATTCATTACCTCAGATAGTCTTTGTTCCAAATGAAAGGAAGCATCAAAATTAGTGGAAAAAATAAATCTCTGGTTTTTTGACAATTAAATCATTGAGGTTCTGTAATTTTTTTTAAAAGCAAGAAATATTCAGAAATTTATTTAGCTTATGGAATAGATTGCATAGATTACAGTAGTAAAAATATATAAAAAGAGCACATAATACTGTGGTACACAGATGATGGAAATATGTACTCAATTTTGTAATGTATGAGGAATTTAAGAAGTTATATATAAGTTATAGGTTACATTTTGAGATACATTGGTCCATCAGATTGGAATAAGTATCCTATATATTAATATTTAGGCCATTTATCCAATTTATCCAATTATAACCTGTAATGAAATACCCTTTCCCAGTATAACCCTTGTGAGTATAAAAATGTTTAAGTGTTCAGTGCAGTTCCTCTCTGAAATTCAAGAATATCTACTTTAAAGCTTCATTGGTTTTTGGAAATCGGCATTGATGATGTCAGACTTATGTTTCTGTATTCATTTACAAAAAGCCTGGCTTGTTTGCTCCATTGGCTGTAAACCACCCTGAGTCCTTCGAGAGAAGGGCGGTATAGAAATTAAACTAAACTAAACTAAATTAAACATTAGAACAGGGTGTCAAACTCAATTTCATTGAGGGCTGCATCAGGATTGTGTTTGACCTTGGGGGGTTAAGGTGGGTCTGGCCAGGGTGGGCGTGGCCAGCTCAAGCTGTCTCAGATCGGGGGTTCAAGTGCTTTACCAGCAAAACAGGCTCCTCATCTCCGTTTTTGTCTGTGATGGCTCCTGCAACCATCCACAGCCGCATGTGTCTCTCCCAAGGTCCATTTTTGCTGGCAGAGGCACCACGGGCTGGTCCTTCACTGTTTCCAGGGCTGCCCCGTGGGCTGGATCTAAGCATCCTGTGGACCGGATCTGGCCCTGGGCCATGAGTTTGACACCCCTGCTTTAGAGTGTAGAAAAAAAATGGCAAATGTGACGCATGTTACAGTGGACAAAGAATAAATAAATGAAAACTTATCAAACATACCAACAGTCAGTGTTTAGGGTTGCTTCATGTCTAGTCTCCGGGTTTCCGTTATGTGATCTAGCTGTTGTAGGCTGGGTATAAGTGACTATTTGTAATTCACCAAAAAAGGCTAATGAAATGAAGTATCATTGCCCAAGATATTAGGCAAATCATTAAGGCACATGAAATCGGTTTCGTTAGAAGTGGTGGTTCATCATTTTATTTTGGGAAATAAGCCTGTCTTTGCTTACAAAAATAATCATGAATCTAACGAAAGAGACTGCAGTTCAAAAAAAGCTCAAGCCCTTGAGCTTTAAACAATTCATTAGGCTGTTCATAATTCTTCAGTAAGAGGCTATCAAGGCAATCCTTCTAGAAAGAATTCTAAATTTATCATTCTAAGGATATTTAAAGAGTCTTTTTGGTTTCAGTGAAGGTTTAAATCTTTGGCTATGAATCTATAGTAAGGACTGTTGAAGTAGCTCAGTTTTTAGACCTTTATGCTATTATTTTTATGTAAGAAGTAAATAAAAATATTTATTTATTTTATTTGTCACAACAGTATATGTAAGCATAAGCATGAAAATAACTGTATAATATATAAGCATATATATAAGCATAAGTATGTAATAACTATATTAATAGGATATAATGAAAGGAAACAATAGGACAGGAACGGTAGGCACGTTTGTGCTCTTATGCACGCCCTTTACAGACCTCTTAGGAACTTATTGGGTGGGAGACATTCAATTGTATTAATGTCTGAAATACGGTATGGGTTCCAGATAGACAAACTGTATTCAAGAATTGGTCTAGCAACTGTTTTATATGCTCTGGTTAGTAGTGTAGGGTTTCTGGAGAAGAAGCTACGTAAGATTAGGTTTACAACTCTTAAAGCCTTTTTTGCTATGTAGTTGCAGTGGGCTTTGGCACTTAGATCATTGGATATGAAAACTCCAAGGTCTTTAATAGGGTGGGGGTCATCTGTAAGGTAATGTCCATCGAGTTTGTATTTAGTGTTTAGATTCTTTTTTCCAATGTGTAAGACAGAGCATTTGCTGGTTGAGATTTGGAGTTGCCAAGTTTTTGGCCTTTCCGACACAAAGTCAAGATCTTTTTGAAGGGTAGCTGTATTTTTGGTAGTTTTAAATAGTTTGACATCGTCAGCAAAAAGAACACAATTACTTTTAATATGGTCACAGAGATCATTAATGTATAATATGAAGAGTGTTGGTCCAAGAACACTGCCTTGGGGAACGCCGCTATTAACAGGAACAGGATTTGATAGGGCACTGCCTATTTTGACCATTTGTTGTCTGTTTGACAGGAACGCTGATATCCAATTGTGGAGGGGTCCTGAGATGCCGTAGGATTTTAGTTTTAGGAGAAGTTTGTCATGTACCACTGAGTCAAAAGCTTTACAGAAGTCTATGTAAATTGCATCTATTGTTTTGCCTTGATCAAGATTTGTAGTCCATATGTTTTTGCAGTAAAGAAGTTGTAAGTTACATGATATTTTTTTTCTGAAACCAAATTGTTTATTAGAGAGTAGATTGTTTGTTTCTAGGTGGAGGATAATGGATTGGTTGATGATAGATTCCATAACTTTACAGGTGACGCAGCATAGAGAGATTGGTCTGTAATTTTCAATTAAGCTGGGGTCTCCTTTTTTGAAGATTGGGATAACCATGGCTAGTGACCAAAGTTTGGGAAGGGAACTGGTCGTGAAGAAAAAAATAACTAGTTGGTGTTTTTTTTAAAAAAAATATTCACTGTAAATACCAGTCTATTGCACAAAAAGTTTCCTTGCATGCCATTTTTGCTATTCTTTGTAATTTTACAAAGAATAGACATGAAACAGAAAATATAAAACTCCTTAAAATATGTGGGATTAGTTGGAAAATATAAACACATTTTCTTGAATTGAGTTTTAGGCCTAGTGATGGTTTCAAATCATTTACATTTCTGAAATGAAAGTCAAAGAAGCATAACAAACGAGCAAGAGAAGAATGAAATTTTGACCTCATTAGAACTGGTAAAGAAATGTTAAAATATTGAAAGTTGATCATATATAATGCAATGGATTAAGATATTTGTAAGATATGTACTTACTACTGCTCTGTGATGGACAAAGTATCTAATGTACTTTAAATAGTAAACCAGTCAATTTTTTAAAAAGATCTATAATTTTAATCAAAACTTTGTTTCACTCATTGAAATTCTGTTATTGCTGCTTACAAACATTAAAGTCAATCAAAACTTCAGTAGCTTGTGAAATCAATATTCTTAATATGTCTGCACTGCAGTGCTTCAAATTTTAGACTAATAGATCACACCCATATTGATTTCTATGAGAAATGTTACTCTTTTTATAAAATATTTTTTAAAAAAACAGCAGAGATTGTTAGTTTGGAATTTTGAAGGAGATATATAAAAATTGGTTATTGACTAAATTGCTTGGGGTGACCTTAGGCATATACAATAAACATGAATCACGGAGGTATTATTCAATACTACCTTAGTCCCTTAAACCTGGTATAAGTCAATAACCTATTATAACAATGCAAAATATGATATAAAATATATGAACACATTGGTATACATTTCTCTCCAGTCTAGGGACTATTCATAATATTCATAAATATTGAACTGTTGCTAATAATTTTCTGATTAAATGTAGAGAATTAAGTTTTCAAGCAGTGAAAACTGCTTTTTAAGTTTTACTTAAACTTTAAAAACTTAAAGTTTTTTAAGTGAAACTTAAGCAGAATATCTTGATTTTTAGAAGTTTATTTAATTGGTTGTAACTGCTTTACTTTTTTTGATGGGAGGAAAGATGTGGGGGAGAAGTGAGTTGAAAATGTGGGTACAGAATAAGGGTATAAAAATTATCCTCAAAGATGGAATAATGGGAGAGTGGGAATAAACCAATTCCTTTTTTGTAATATGGGTCCAGATGTAGAACATGATCCATGGATCCTTTTTATAAAGAAAAAGATGTTTTTTTTCAATTCTAAGGATATTGATTAAAAATAGATAACCATGACATCTAGTTTGACTCTCACTTAAATATTAAAACAATTTCAGGCTGATGTTTTTAACTTAAAAATTTAAAAACTGCAGATAAGTTATTAGAGCAGAATGAAAATATAAGACAACTAGATACGTTAGATAAAGGTCACATCAGGATAAGACCTTTCATTTCCTTGGTGGCTTAAATGTAACAATCAGTTGCAGTTAATCTTATTTAGTGAATACTAAAGCCACTATTTGTTCATTTTTTGGACTGCTGATAGGTAACCGTACCAACAAATACTTTCTCAACACTAAAAGCTCCTCCTGTTGTTTTTTTTAAAAAAAGGTCAGAATATTTTTCTTTCTTATTTTCTTATTATTTTCCATTTGCACAGCTTTGGGGTGATTCAAAATTAATTTTCCCACTTAAACTTCACAGTGTTTTGGTAATATGTGTATTAGTGACAATCATAGAAGCAAAATTGTTCTGAATCTTATTCTGTTCTGTTATTCTATCTATGATCAGATGTTTCCATCACATCAAGACCACAGGTAGTCCAGAATGATATGGGATCACCTGTCATAGGTAAAGGTTTGGATTAGAAGACCTCCAGGGTCCCTCCAACCCTATTATTCTATGTCAGGGGTATCAAACTCGATTTCATTGAGGGCTGCATCAGGGTTGTGTTTGACCTGTGGGGGGCAGGGGTATGTGGCCAGCTTGACCTCGTGTCAGGGGTGCCTGTGGTAGCCCGAGTGCTCTGCCAGCAAAAATGGGCTCCCCAGCTCCATTTTTGGTTGCAACAGTTCCTGCAACCCTCTGTCAGTGAAAATGGAACTCTGGAGGGTCACCCGTGGCCCTCTCAAGCTCCATTTTTGCTGGTAGAGGCAACTGCGGGTCGGTCCTTTGCTGTTTCCAGGGCGGTCCTTGGGCCAGATCTAAGCATCCCGCAGGCCGGATCCAGCCCCGAGACTTTGAATTTGACACGCCTATTCTATGTTCTAATTCTTATGATTGGGTAGTAATGACTGAAGGAACTCCCTTCAAAATACATCTATTTCTACTGAAATTTGGAAATGCAAAAAATAATTTTGTTTTGATTTTATAGAATAGAATTCTTTATTGGCCAAGTGTGATTGGACACGTGAGGAATTTGTCTTTGGTGCATATGCTCTCAGTGTACATAAAAAGACAAGATTCATTCATCAAGAATCACAAGGCACAATACCAGTGACAGTCATACCATACAATAAGCAATCAAATCATACTAGGAAACAATCAATATCAATATAAATCTCAAGGATGCAAGCAGCAAAGTTACAGTCATGCAGTCACAAGTGGGAGAAGGTGGGCGACAGGAATGATGAGAAGACCAATAGCAATAGTAATGCAGCCTAATGTGAATAGTTTGACAATATTGAGGGAATTATTTGTTTAGTAGAGTGATGACGTTCGGGGAAAACCTGTTCTTGTATCTAGTTGTCTTGGTGTGCAGTGCTCTATAGCGTCGTTTTGAGGGTAGGAGTTGAAACAATTTATGTCCAGGATGCAAGGGGTCTGTAAATATTTTCACAGCCCTCTTTTTGACTCGTGCAGTATACAGGTCCTCAATGGAAAGCAGATTGGTAGCAATTGATTTTTCTGCAGTTCTAATTATCCTCTGAAGTCTGTGTCTGTCTTGTTGGGTTGCAGAACCAAACCAGACAATTATAGAGGTGCAGAAGACAGACTCAATAATTCCTCTGTAGAACTGTATCAGCAGCTCCGTGGGCAGTTTGAGCTTCCTGAGTTGGTGCAGAAAGAACATTCTTTGTTGTGCTTTTTTGATGATGTTTTTGATGTTGGGTGTCCATTTTAGGTCATGATATATAGTAGAACCTAGAAATTTGAAGGTCTCTACTGTTCTACTGTACACCTCTACTGTAAAAGGTGGTAATATGGGAGGGTTTCTCCTAAAGTCTACCACCATTTCTATGGTTTTGAGTGTGTTCATTTTCAGATTATTCCAGTCATACCACGATGCTAGCTGTTCAACGTCCCATCTTTATGCGGATTCATCTTTGTCTCAAATGAGACTAATCAATGTTGTATCATCTGCAAACTTCAGTAATTTAACAGATGGATTGTTCAAGATGCAGTCATTGGTATATAGAGAGGAGAGAAGTGGAGAAAGTACACATCCTTGGGGTGGCCTTGTGCTAATTGTACAGGTATCTGATGTGATTTTGCTTAGCTTCACCAGCTTCCTGTCTGTTAGGATATAGGTTATATTGTCATACAATATAACATTTAACCCAAAGAAACATGAGAATGGGAAAAGGTAAAAAATGTTATGCTCATTTAATCAGATAAAAATTTAGCTGTATTAAGTGGGTTTTACCACTAAGTCTTAACTAAACATTCATAGGCTTCAATCTTAGCATTATTAAATACTAATGATTAAATTATCTTTATATCCTGTTAAAAAGTGTATGATTTTTTGCATAAGGCTCTTTCATGCAAGCTTAAAATACAAAATGAAATCAAATATTTATATGATCCTAATTTTCTGACAGCATTTTTTCCAATATAATTTAGGAAAATGTGAAGAAGTATTTAAAATACTGAAATATTTTAATTCTTAGATAATACCAGTTTCTCTTCACCATGCAATAACATGGTCCTAAAGGTTCTCCTTTATGTGTTTGGTTATTTATTTTAAACTATATAATAGTGTGCCATTGAATCAATGTTTACCTCTTCTGCTATTGCATTGACTACCAATGTCAGAGGTTGTAAAATATAAAAGTGATTCTTTTCGGCTTCATTTTCCATTGTATCAGTATTTCTTCTCATAATATTCTTCTCATCACCATTATCTAGTGATGAGACTCCAGACCAGCACAATCTCAGAACAGTAACTTATTTTCTTTCATCTGTCCTGTTATTAATAGGAACCAATGACGAAGTTTTAGTGCCAATATGCATCCTATGTATTTTGGAAAATGGCTATATATGTTTCCATGTTCTTATTCTAAGACACATAGATCTAGTCACACTTAAAAATTCATTACCCACATTTGAAGTCATTAATTGATTGAAAACAAGAACTGATAAACAGCTCAAACAAAACCTTTATTTTACTTATGTTCCAGAGAAAATTTGGCATTGTAGAGATCTATAGTACCCAAGGTGCATGACCAAGATGCATACAAAATGAAGTCCAATAATGTGCAGGTTTCACACATGACAATATAAATGCTACATAAAGGGAAACACATTTTCCTCATTCTAGTTTTCTTCATGGACCTTACAGACCATTTCTCCACAAAACCTCAACAGCTAACTGTAATTACTATCCATGTTTGTCCACTATGTAAATATGCAGTTCTGTTACCATTGAACTTTCTGGAGATACTAATATAGCAGAACCCCAAGCATAATCTTTGATAAAGCTTTCACTACCAGTTCCCTTCCTAAACTTTGGTCACTAGCCACAGTCATCCCAATCTTCAAAAAAGGAGACCCCAGCTTAGTCAAAAATTACAGACCAATCTCTCTGTGCTGCGTCACCTGCAAAGTCTGGAATCAATCATCAACCAATCCATCACCTCACACTTAAAAACAAACAATCTACTCTCTAATAAACAATTTGGTTTCAGGAAAAAATTATCATGCAACTTACAACATATGGACTACAAATCTTGATCAAGGCAAAACAATAGATGCAATCTACAAAGCTTTTGACTCAGTAGTACATGATAAACTTCTCCTAAAACTAAAATCCTATGGCATTTCAGGACCCCTTCACAAATGGATATCTGCTTTTCTGTCTAACAGACAACAAGTGGTCAAAATTGGCAATGCTCTATCAAATCCTGTTCCTGTCAAGAGCGGCGTTCCTCAAGGCAGCGTTCTTGGACCAACACTCTTCATACTATACATAAATGATCTTTGTGACCATATCTCAAGTAATTGTGTTCTCTTTGCTGACGATGTCAAACTATTTAACACCACAGTCAATACATCTACCATTCAAAAAGATCTTGATCATCTAACCGTTTGGTCTAAAACTTGGCAACTCCAAATCTCAACCAGCAAATGCTCAGTCTTACATATTGGAAAAAAGAACCCAAATACTAAGTACATACTTGATGGACATTACCTTGCAGATGATCCCCACCCTGTTAAAGACCTTGGAGTTTTCATGTCAAATGATCTAAGTGCCAAAGCCCACTGCAACTACATAGCAAAAAAGGCTCTAAGAGTTGTAAACCTAATCTTGCGTAGCTTCTTTTCCAAAAACACTACACTACTAACCAGAGCATATAAAACATTTGCTAGACCAATTCTAGAATACAGCTCGCCTGTCTGGAACCCTCACCACATCTCTGACATCAATACAATTGAACGTGTCCAGAAATATTTTACAAGAAGAGTTCTCCATTCCTCTGAAAACAACAAAATACCTTATCCCACCAGACTTGAAATCCTAGGCTTAGAAAACTTGGAACTCCGTCGCCTTCGACAAGACCTAAGTTTAACTCATAGAATCATCTATTGTAATGTCCTTCCTGTTAAAGACTACTTCAGCTTTAATTGCAATAATACAAGAGCAACCAATAGATTTAAACTTAATGTTAACCGCTTTAATCTAGATTGCAGAAAATATGACTTCTGTAACAGAATCATCAGTGCTTGGAATACTTTACCTGACTCTGTGGTCTCTTCCCATAATCCCAAAAGCTTTAACCAAAAACTTTCTACTATTGACCTCACCCCATTCCTAAGACGACCATAAGGGGCGTGCATAAGAGCACAAACGTGCCTACCGTTCCTGTCCTATTGTTTTTCTTTTTCTTCTTCTTATATATATATATATGCTTATTCCTCCTAATATTTACTCATATATATGTTTATACACTATATAATCTTTTTTGTATACTTATATATATTGTTGTGACAAAATAAATAAATAAATAAATAAATAAATAAATAAATAAATAAATAAATAAATATTCAAAATTCATGAGAAATAATTCAATGTATCAGCAGATATTCCAAATTCTCACAATTAATTCCTAATGAAACCTGGATATAATGAAACAAAGAAGATGATGAAGATCCAGAGAAGATGCAACAGATTCTCTTCCCCAAAATTATTTCTTATGATTGCAGAGAGTTAGATGGCATATACATTTAATAAATTACGATTTGTTGCCCAGATCAGCCAGACATTCAAACTGGATTTGGCATTTTTATCCACCTACACAGACTTTCCCAAGGACCTGGGATAGCCTATGTTGATGTTTTATGGTGTTAAACCTATTGTCACAGGCTCTGAGCTGTTATGTGGCAGGTGCCTGTCTGTTTGAATGCTAAATTCCTAGAACACTTTACCTTTTTATTCTATTACTTTCTCTATTTAATGGTCCCATCAGTTCTTGCTTGCAGAAAATTGTAGTTCTTACAGATCACCCAATGCACCATTGTTGCTACTTTTTGTCATGCCACTAATTGTAGTCAGTCTGTGCGATCTTCTTGCAGCAGCTTACCAAATGGACCAGTGTTTCTTCAGCTTCTTTGCATAGGCGGCAGTTACTATCTATTGCTGTCTTCTCAATTCTGGATTATTATTATTATTGTTGTTATTTCAATTATTCTTCTCTGAATTGTTCTAAGATTGAAGTCATCAATTGATTGGATATTTATTTTATTTTATTTTATTTATTTATTTGTCACAACAGTATATATAAGTATAAGTATGAAATAACTATACAAATTGGATACAATCAACATTAGGACAGGAATGGTAGGCACGCTGGTGCTCTTATGCACGCCCCTTACAGACCTCTTAGGAATGGGGTGAGGTCAATAGTAGATAGTCTTTGATTAAAGCTTTGGGGATTTTGGGAAGAGACCACGGAGTCAGGTAGTGCATTCCAGGCATTAATAACTCTGTTATTGAAGTCATATTTTCTACAACCAAGATTGGGGCAGTTCACTTTAAGTTTAAATCTATTGTGTGCTCGTGTATTGTTGCGATTGAAGCTGAAGTAGTCTTCAACAGGAAGGACATTGTAGCAGATGATTCTCTGAGTTAAACTCAGGTCATGCCGAAGGCAGCGGAGTTCTAAATTTTCTAAACCCAGGATTTCAAGTCTGGTGGCATAAGGTATTTTGTTGTGGTCAGAGGAGTGGAGAACTCCTTGCAAGAGTAGGTTACTAGATCTAGTGACTAGTCATTAGAAGTCTAGTGAACAAAGTTACAAGAACAAAGATAAATTGGAGAAAGTCTATTTCAGGGTTGTAGGTATTTTTGCTGAGTGTTTTCCTGTTTAAATAGTAGATGTTTGAATACAAGTAACAAAGGGTATGATATTCATTGAAAGAGTGAGCTTTTGCAGAATATTTTGAAAGGGCTCAAATATCCCAAAAGTGATTCAATTGCAAAATATCTTCCTACAGAAAATTAGATTAGCCTCATTTCTGATCATTTTCAGTAAACCGTGAAAACACTTTTAATCTATTTGGGTTTTACTGCTTTTTAATATAAAAACTATTTTAACTCCACTTTATTTTGATCTCTTGTTAAATCTAAAAGATAATTTAGATATGTTTCTATTAAACACATACATATATATGTACAGTTAGGCTAGATTTCTTTCAGTGAGTTGGAAATGGATGATTTTGTACATTCGAATGATGGACACCTAATGTGATGGAAAGAACAGTAGGAATTGGGAAGAGATGGTCTGTTAAAAGGGAAATTACAGAAAAGATAAAAAGATGAGAAAGAAACATAAAATAACCCCACGTTTCTTTTGTTTGGTATAAAATGTAATAGAGAAAAATTCTGACAGGCTTTTAGGATTCTGTTATTATACCCCACAATGATAAAAACCATTCCTGAAATTCCTCCTGCTCCGTTTGTTTGTCCTTGCATACTACAAATGGGTGGTATGGAAGTATATAAATTGTGATCCAACTAGTGTCCATAGTTAGAATTCTACTCCAGCAAAGTAGAATCACTCAAGACAAGCAAAATAATAGAGCAAGCTCGGACAAGGCAAGGTCAAATACCCTGATAATAGATCATACACTTGCTAGAACTTTTTCTGCTTGGCACTAGTGGAAAGGTCTAACTAAAATCTATGTACTGAAAGAAACATTGGTTATTATTTATTTATTTCGTATTTATTGGTTAAAACTTATTTATTTCGTATGGCTGGACTAGCCTGATTTTTATCTTTATTTGATGGGTTTTTAAAGTTTTGTGATTTTATGGGGGAGTATGTTATTTTAACATTTGGGCATTTAAATTAGTTTTTTAAGGGATGTTTTTAATTATTGTGTGTATTTGTATTTTATCTGCCTGTTTACCGCCCTGAGTCCTTCGGGAGAAGGGCGGTATACAAATTAAAATATTATTATTATTATTGTTGTTGTTGTTGTTGTTGTTGTTGTTGTTGTTTAAGAAGTTAGTTTGCTTAACAGCTATTGATGCTAGTGGCACAGGAGAAGAGATGTGATTGTACCAGGACACTTTGGCAAAAAATAAGGAGAATTCATTATCCCTTTAACTTTCCAAATTATTGACAAGTTGGATTTTTCTGGTGCTAATTCTTTGAAGAATTTGGTCTAAAAGCACTCTCCCATTGTGGTATCTTGAAATATTCCCTAAACCACAAAACTAGGAAATCAGATATTCACACATGCAATCATAGAAACTGAGATATGTGATTGGTTGATTGATGACGTGCCCTCAAGTTGATGTTGACCATTAGCAACCCCATAAATTTTCTCCATGGTGTTCTGTTCTAACCTGGTCTTTCAGGTACAGTCATTATTACTGTAACTGAAGTCATCCACCTTGCTGCTGGTCATTCTTTTCTGTTTCATTCCATCTTTCCTAGCATTACAGCCTTCTTCAGAGAGCTAGGTTTTCATGTAATGTTTCCAAAATAGGATAATTTGAGCTTAGTCATTTGTACCTTGAAAACTCTGGGATAATTTGTTTGATGATCTATTTGTTTGTTTAGTTGGCTAAACTACAATATTCTTAGGGATCTTCTCTAACACCAAAGTTCAAAAACATCACAGGAATGACTTGGTCTTTCTTTGATCTTTGTTGGTATAAACATATCATGGTATTTGAATATTTTTTCCCCAAGGCCTTTATCAAATGCTAGCTTACAACACGCTTTTTAACTGCTTGTTCCTTTACTGTTGATGGCTGGTCCTAAAACACAAAAGCTATCTTCCACTTAACTATCTTCATTATCCGTTCCAACACCAATTGTTGTTTCTGTTGCCAATGATTTGGTGTACTCTATATTTAATTTAAATCCCATTTTTTCATTTGACTTTTATTACTAGACCATGTGAATCCTTCCCATTTTTGGCTATCAGAATAGCACCATCAGCATAGTGCAGATCATTGATATTTCTTTTCCAGTTTTAAAATCATGCTCACCTTCTTCCAATAAAATTTCTTCTAATATATATTCACTATATAAGTTGAATAAATAAGGGGAGAATGCAGCCTTGTTTCACTTCTTTGCCAATTGGAGCCAGTCTGTTTAGCCTTGTTCTGCCTATACTGTGGCTTCCTGGCCTGTGTGTAGGTTGAATGAGGACAACAAGATGCTCTGGGGTTTCCCATTTTTCTAAGGATATTCCACAGCTTAATATGATCAACACAATAAAAGGCCTTTCTATAATCAATGAAGCACATACAGACTTCCTTTTCGTATTCTTTGGCTTTCTCAATTATTCCAAGTGTATCAGAAGTAATATTTTGTGTTCGCTGGTCTTTTCTAAATCCAGCTTAAACATATGGCATCTCTTTTTCTACGTAAAGCTGCATTGGATGATTCTAAACATTATTTTTCTGGCATGTGATGGTATAAGTGAAGCAGTATTTTAAAAGATACATTCTTTGGTGTCGAAAGAACATGTTTCTTGCCTGGTCCAATCATTTCAGCATTTGGTGCATATGGACAATAACACTACTTTCAGATATTGTATGTTTACTGCAAAAAGGTCTCAGCAAAACGTAGAGGCCTGGCTAATGGCAAGTAACTGTCTTAGATAGTAATCATGATGGTGACCTTGCGGTACACAGTATCCTAAAAAATAGCTTTCATTATTTCCTCTGTAGTGAAATACAGACAGTTGTAAGGTTTAATAAAGACCCAAAGCATGATGTATCTTGAACTGGCTCTTTATTACCACTTAGAGAGAACTTCTTGTGTAATTTAGATCAAATAATATTTTTCTGACCATTTTCTCTCAAGTATTTTCCATTCTACTTTCTTTCTCATATGAAGGTATGATATAAGATCTGGACTGCAAAATTTGGATGCCTACCAGATGATAGCAGAAAGTACGACTTTTCTGTATATCTCTGCTTCTATGTAATTACAATCCAGATCTTTCCTGGCAGGTAAAACAATTACCCAGTGGAACAATTTGCCTCCAGAAGTTGTGAATTCTCCAACACTGGAAGTTTTTAAGAAGAGATTGGACAACCATTTGTCTGAAATGGTATAGGGTTTCCTGCCAACAGGAGGTTGATCTAGAAGACCTCCAAGGTCCCTTCGAACTCTGTTATTCTATTCTATTCTATTCTATTCTCAGATGCTGACACCTATGAATTTCTATTTTTCATAGTTTTGCAGTGATCTCTGAGGAAATTTTTTTCATGTGATATATCTAAATTAACCAATTCTTAACTACCACTCATGTACCACATTAAAAGAGAAGAAACACCACATGGAAATATTAGATGCTCAAAATCTGTGAGTCTAATGGATGAAAGGAAAAGCAGAAAGGCCTTCAAGAAATAAATTGATAGGGCAGGAAAAAGTCATAAGGACAAAAATGGTAATTGTGACATCCCTCCCCCAAAGACTACCCAGGGTTAATATTATATCTGAGATATATCTGACAGGTGACAACCTATTAGCAGATTACCCTAAGTATCCATCTAACAAAACCTGCCTTGCCAACAGTGGTTTAGCATAACTCTCATATAGAATGAGGAGAGTCTTTGCATGAGATTATAGGCAGAGAGACATCAGAATAATAAGAAATATATTTCATTTTTCCCCCCTTTTCATGTTAGCAATATTTACTTGAATGCAAATTTTCCTTATATTCTTATAGGATTCAGTTATACCATCATAATAGATTCTTTACCTCATAAATGCCTCTAATTCTCTAAAACCTCTCAATAAAATTACATAGATGCATAATGCAGTACATCTAAAATCTGTTAGACTTAGTTGTACATGTGCTTAAAATAACATTACTAAAAGTATACATATTGGGGAGTGTCACGTGATTGTTTTTGTGATATTTATTTTCTTGTATAATGGGAAGAAATTGATTCCAAATGTGTTGTCTTGACCTCCTACTCCATACATGTTAGTGCCTAACCTTAAATGATGTTTCTCCAGTCTCGGCTGTATTTACAGTAATTATATGCATAATGTAGCATATTATTGTCTGGATTTCCTGTTTAATCAGTACAGAGCTTTTTACAAGTGCAGCTGAAAAGGGCAAACAAAATTAAAGCTTTATATACCAAAACAAGTTTGATTTGCTAAGCTCCCAGCATTCCAAAGTACACAAATTTGTTCCACTAAGTTTTCCGATGGCTTGCAGATGGGCAATGATTAATCAGAGAGCTAACTGAAGTAGTTTGCAATTAAACTGGAAAGCTCTGAAGCATGCTAATTGAATCAGAAAATTAGAGGCACTGAACAGTAATTGGCTATTTCTCATGCAGCAGGTGCCAGGCCACTCATCTGTGGAACAAGGTATTTAAGGCACATTAGCACTAGTAAAAATACTTCTTGATATGGAACAGCTAGATTTTCTGCTCATTTTCACCATGGATGCCAAAACATACAGCTGGGGTGTCTAGTGTTTCAATTCATGTTAGTTTTTGTAGCGTAAGCACATATAAAGCTTCTGTCATGCAACCTGTACAGAAACCATGAGCATTTTATAAATGACTCTAATGTACAGAAAAACAATAAGTAAGATATCTTTATTGGACCAGATTCTATTAGAAATCAAAGAATACTACAGAAATTATACAGATCCTTCACTGAATATTGTTGCAACAGAGGTTGACCTAATAAAAAAGCACAATTATTAAAATGGCCTAGTTGGAAAAGCAAGAACATATACACACCTTGAAATAACATCAAGCTACAATTTCACTTTTCAGCTCTAGGGTAGTGATTATAGGATATGTATGTCTGCTTTACTCTACTGTATAGGATTAAACAATCACGTCTCATAGCATGTCGGTAATGTTATATCCAGTTTCTTTCTATTACACAACAACTTCTGGAAGGATCTGCCAGTATGCATGCACGCACACACGTACCACAACTTCTATGCAATGCTAAAGATCCAGAAGAAATAAGAATATTAGGGAGGGAAAGTTATGATTGATTATATAAAAGTATGATGGAGTGCACAAGTTCTGTCTAATATTGCAGTTCTAAAAAGAATAGAGTTTACTTCCTTGGATTCAGTTTATCAGAATAGAAGAATTAAATTTGGTGACTTTATGCAGATCATTTGCTCTTCCATCTATAGATCAATCAATACTAGTATGTTTGTTGTTTATTTACAGAGATTTAAAAACACTCAACTCCAAATGATTCTGAGTATTCTAAATAATAAAAATCAGAACAATAGAAAAGACTAATTCAAACATAATTTATGCTCATCTCTTTAACATAAGCTGTCTTCTACTTTAAGAACCAAAATATTTTTAAATGGCTGTCTAGATAAATACACTGTATATACAACCCATAATGCACTGATGTTTAGGACAAGGCTCACTGACTGCCAGAAGTATGTAGAAATAGGATGAAGATTACAGTAATGTAGACAGACAGTATGTATTACTATACAAACTCACTGTGCAATCTACCTGAACTTTATGAAATATCACATTATATATGCTATTTTGAAGGCCTTAGCTTAGGACTTTGACATTTAACTTGCATACGTCCAACAATCTTCCCTTGAAATCAGCATAAACTTCCTTTTCAAATGCCACATCTTTAGCATTATCTTGTGACATACTCCATACAATCCTGTACAAGTATTGCCAGAAGTAAGCTTCAAGATATTCACTGGAATTTATTCCCTTGTACCTATTTAGAAATGTAACCTTATCATAATTGTAATAATACATTTCATTTTATCTGATCTTAGTGTTAGCCTTTTGAACACTAAAGTCTCATATGTGTGTCCGTGTGCTAAATGAAGATGATAGTTCGGAATCTAATGTGTACTGTATCTAACAAAAGCTTGTGTCATATGAAATTTCATAATCTTGATTCTCTGGTGTTTTTGCTGCAACAGCCTAAAGATAGTCCCCTTCTTGAAAAAGCTGATAAAATCTCTCATGCACACTCTGATTCAGTGAAAGTGAATCCTTCCTGTTTTGTAAATGCAACTCTTCTCATCAGCCCTATTGTGTTATTAGTTACCTAGAGACTGGAGTATGATATCACTCTTTGAGGATCCAGATTGTTGAGGGCAATACGCTGACTCTGTAAACCACTTAGAGAGTGCTGTAAAGCACTATGAAGCGATATATAAATCTAAGTGGTATTGTTATTGCTATCAGTATGAGATTGATAAAGCTATTTTCCATGGAAATAATGGTGTAATGCATGTGAAGCAAACAGTTCCACAAGAAGCAATGGCCCTAAATTTTATGGATCTGGTATTCAATATGTTTGGTTACACAGTTCTATTATTACACTGAAATGCTAAATATTTGCAAAAAATGTGGGGGGGAAAGTCATTCTGAATTTTTAAAAAATTAGTGAAAATATAGATTACTAAAGTATGTATTGCGAAGTTATTAAGCAATAAGATCAATTTTACTGTAGTTCAAGATAATTCTGAAATACTGAGTGGCATGGAAAGAATTAGTAGAAAATGTTAGCAATAAAAATCATACTGCTGTGAGTTCTGGAGATGCAAAATATAATTCATATGATATCTCAGCATGAGTTTATGTCTTCTAATTAGTACAACCATTTTATGGAAAGCGCATGCTATGAAAGTTTATCATGTCAACAAAAGACCAAAGGGCATATAGTAGTTGATAGAATAAGAGTTCTGTTTTGAAGAAACATAGGCTTGTAACCTAAGTGGTAAGTAATCAGGATAGAATGAAATGGAAATATGTGTAATTGTGGAGGTATTTATAAGTTATATCCATTATGTATTAAATATGGATAGTTTTGGGGGGTTCCCCCGCCACAATTAATTAGTTATAAGTGAAGCACTCTTCTTTAAAAGTGAATTACAACATTAAAAGCTCTAAAAGCTTCTATTCTGATTTTTGTAAAGTAGAATATTATGATATTCAAATGCTAATCATATCACTTAGCAGATGACTGGAAAGCAGGGTATTTCAAATAGAGACATAAATTATAAATTGTAAACAGTGCATAGGGGATAGGTTATACTTCTGTCTCATTTATAGGCAACTCTCTCCAAAGTAAATTATGTGATTTCATCAAGTTTTAAAACTCCTTCAAAATGTTTTATTAAGATCTTTTGGCAACTGTCTACAAAAATTCAAAAAATACATAGTTGAATAAAAACTTCAGCTGCAATTTAGGAGCAGATTCACATTTTCCAAAGTTATACTGTTCAGTTATCTTGTAGTAAAGGACTTCTCTAATATTTCTCCCCTAATGTATAAATACATTGGTTTTGCTTTTTAAAACCTAAAAAAAAAAAGAGAAGAAAACAAAACGGCTCAAACATTTACATGATCAATGTTTCTTGCTTGAGGGATAAAGTTTGCTCTTCCATGGACAAGTGAGAACATATTGATCATTTTATTCTATTTGCTATTTCTAAATTCAATATACCTCTTGAGTCGATAAACGAGATCGAGAGCATATTCTTTTTTGTGTGTGCCTGCTTGTAGCTTGTTCTCAAGATTCAAGATACATTTTTGATTAATCACAAATGCTCTGAGGTCATGGAGAGCAAATGTGTTTGTGGAGTGTCAGCTGATGCTGTCAGATAAATGTCTTAAGCTTAGCCAGGGTTCATGCCCCAGCTTTAGGCTGTGCCAAATGTCTCCCCTTGTTGAGGAAGATAACAGCTACACTGGAGGCGACTGAGCTGTTTGTTCACTGAAAGGACTGACCTTGCCATATGGGGCTACAGTCAGGTGAAAAAAATAGTGTATATGCTTTAATTGAAACTTTTAAGACAAACTTTAGCCACCATAATTAAATTAATTCTTAATGCAGATGGATTCATTATTTCCCATTAATATTAACTTGCTATTTTAACTTCATTTTGCAGTTTCAATATTTTAAAATCTATTTTATAAACTCACTTTTGTTCCCTTCTATATCAATGTTATTTTAATGTTGTCATTATGGTGAAAACATACACAGAATATTTAAGGGATATTGGAGAATGTTTTTATTATTTTCATGATCAGAGATTAGTGAAATCTTGCTTCAAACATGAATGAACTCTCAATAGTGTATCCCTCGCTTTTTCTAACTTTTGAAGACCTGCTTAATGAGTTTTTCCTCATCTATGACAATTTATTTTCTATTCCTAGTCAGGACATAAATAAGAAATAGGAAGGCCCAGTTTGTCTGTTAACTCCTGGAGAACTTTTGTATCAAGCCTGTCTGTTTTGTAATGCTACGGGCAAATTTCTGTATCATATGGTGATGCATAAATAAGTGAAAGCTCATTGGGCTACTTGAGGACTTTGATGTAAAAACACTTAACATCAGTGGCTCATCTTACTATGTTTTGTTCTCTGTTTCAAATACAATGATCTACTTTTTTGTCTCTTAAAATGCTCAAATTGTCATGGGTAAATATTATTTAAATATTTTATGCTGAACAGGAAAGCCTTTGAAGAAACTGTTGTATATTCTCTATCCCCAAACCAACCTCTGAGTGAGAGAAATCTTTCTTGAACAATCATTTTAAAAACTGTTTTTAAAAGCTTCATCAATTGTTCAAGACCTGCATAGTTATATATATCTATATAACTTTATATATCTGAAATATAAAATGTTCTACAACGGATCATGTATTTACAGGTATTTGATTCTTTAGTATTTTATCCACATAATGCCAATGCATAGGGAAAACATAATTTTGTATCATAAAAAAGTCTGTCCCAAAGGTGCTTTTTTCAAGAAGCAATTGGACTTTCTTGTTTTTCTTTGAAGATGTTTCGCTTCTCAACCAAGAAGCTTCTTCAGCTCTGATTGGATGGTGGGGAATGGAACCCGTCATCCAGTCAGAGCTGAAGAAGCTTCTTGGATGAAAAGAAAAACATCTCCAAAGAAAAACCAGAAAGTCCAGTAGCCTCTTCAAAAAAGCACCTTTGGGACAACCATGACCTGGATGACTGAGAAAATCTCCAGAGACATAAGAAAGTCTGCTAACAGGGAGAAAATATTCTTCCCAGTAATTTATTTTCAGTCACCATCTAAATCAAACTGAATGCAAATATTTTACACCGTAAATTAATTTGAATTGGATCTCCAGTAGCTTTTACTGCAAGATATAAAAAGCACAATTTAGTACATCTGCATTGAGACTTTTCTACAATGTGTGGTGGTTTTCCTGTTTTGAAGTTTCATAATGGCTCGGTCTGCTTAGAAGTAGTATGAGGTATGGATATTTGAATTTGTACTTGACCAATTCTAACTTTTAATACAAGCAGACCCCAAAAGACTGAAAAACAATGCTACAAGCTAGAATTATGTAAATTCCTGAAACAGGAGTTTATTATTTTCCAAGTTACCAAGTTTCCAAGTTTAGAGCATATTATCATAGACCTGTTCTTTACTGTATCTTTTAATCCTTACTAAAATGAGAAATATTCTCTAACTGGCACCTTTCTCCATCAGGATCATTCTGTCCAATCCATGCAACCATATATTTCATCTTCAACAACAGTCTTGTGGTGTTAATGTTACTCATAGTCATGCATGACTTCTGATTGTTTTATTATTTTTTCCCCTAGGACAGCTGCCAACTGCAGTTGACCCTGCTGCCTTTTTCAGCTCCAGTACATCTTACAAAATAAAGTAGTGTTGTCGTGCTGGAAACATATTTGAGACAATAATTATGACCACAGCTCACCAATCTCTAAGGGAGATTCTGTGCAGCATAAATAATACCTTTTTAGTGTGATTAAGTGGTGATACCCCAAATATTTCATAAGGGCCAATTCTTTAATTCCTTATGTAATTTTATTTTGTCATTATAATCACATTCAAATGATCTCTTGATATGATTATTCCAAAATTGGGTATCTCAATGTTCAAATTACAACATATATCTATACAGTTACATTATGACCTTTTTCTCTTTCAGTTTTGTTTTTGTTTTCCTTAGTTTTGCTGTACATTATACATTTCACAGACAAAAGGCAGGATAAACCAGTGATATTACAACTGAAGAATGATTCTTAAATTGAAATAGAGAGTAATACTCATCAGCAATATAGTCAACTTGGAGAGAAGTAACAAATATTGGTGTTTACAAATATAATTTTAAAGAATATGGGAAGGTAGAAATACAATTTTTTACTTAAATATCCATCAAAATAAGTTACAAGAGATATCTGGTTGACTCAGCAGAAGCACAAAGGAATTATATGAGCTTTTCACCTGAGACTAGTTCACGCAAAGCATTTTTTCTGTAAAACAAGAAAAGAAAAACATTTCTTTACTCAAAAGCAAGAACAAAGATAAAAAGATACATTTATATAATAAGTGAATTTTAATGTATTTAATGTATATTATAGAGATATTTATTTCTAAAGTGAATTAAAAATAATAAATTATTCCTAATTATTAGGAGGGCCCAAGGTAGGGGTGGGGGGGTGGCGGTTGTGATTAAAGAAAGTCTGGAGCCGAGGGAGTCCACTGTTCCTCAGATAGCTGGTTGTGAATCCCTCCTTGTGAAGTGGGGCCATCGGAATCAGATGGGACTGTTGATCACGTACCTGGCTCCTTGCTGCATGACTACAGCCCTACCTGAGCTACTAGAGGTGCTTGCTGGCGTGGCGGTTGAGATTCCCAGACTTATGGTCTTGGGGGATTTCAACTTGCCATCGGCCGGCTTGTCATCAACGGTGGTTCAGGAGTTCCAGGCCTCCATGACGGCCTTGGACCTGATTCAAGTAACTGATGGCCCTACACACAGCGGGGGAGGCGCGCTAGACTTGATTTTTATCTCTGGTCAGTGGGTTAATGATCTGGTTTTAGGAGATATAGTGAAGGAACCGGTGTCATGGTCAGATCATTTTCTTCTTCGCCTAGACTTTCAGACCGCCACCCACCACTGCAGGGAGACAGAACCAATGCGTTGGTTCCGTCCCAGGCGCCTGATGGACCCGGAGAGGTTCCTGACGGAGCTTGGGCCGTTTCCTGAGGATCTTACCCCTGGCACGACTGAAGAACTGGTTGCGGCCTGGGAACGGGCCGCGGCTGGGGCTTTGGACCGTGTCGTGCCTTTGCGGCCTCTGACTCGGCGTAGATCTCAATTGGCTCCCTGGTTCTCCGAGGAGCTGAGAGAGATGAAACGCCGGAGAAGACGCCTAGAGAGCACCTGGAGGTCCAGCCGTTCCGAGGCTGATCGGACATTAGTGAGGTCTTTTACTAAGACCTACCTAGTGGCAATGAAGGAGGCGAAATGTTCTTACATTTCCACCCTCATTGCATCGGCAGATAACCGCCCGGCCGCCTTGTTTCGGGTGACTCGTTCCCTCCTTCATCAAGAGGGACAGGATGACCCCTTACAGGGACGAGCTGAGGAGTTTAACGGTTATCTATACGATAAAATCGTTCAGCTTCGGGATAGTTTGGACCAAGACTGCAGCGATCCAACTGGGATGACAGAGACACGTCTTGCTGATGTTATTTGGGATGAGTTTGATTCTGTGGCTCTCGAGGACGTGGACAGGTTGCTGGGGAGGTTGCATGCAACTACATGTTTACTGGACCCGTGTCCTTCCTGGTTAGTGCTGGCTGCTCAGGAAGTGACACAAGGCTGGCTCCAGGGGATTATAAATGCTTCTTTGGTGGAAGGGGTTTTCCCCGCCACCTTGAAAGAGGCGGTGGTGAGACCCCTCCTCAAGAAGCCTTCCCTGGACCCAGCTATTTTGGGAAATTATCGTCCAGTCTCCAACCTTTGCTTTGTGGCAAAGGTTGTAGAGAGTGTGGTTGCATGGCAGCTCCCCCAGCACCTGGAGGAAACTGTCTATCTAGACCCGTTCCAGTCCGGCTTCCGACCCGGTTATAGCACGGAGACGGCTTTGGTCGCGTTGGTGGATGACCTCTGGAG
This sequence comes from Ahaetulla prasina, assembly GCF_028640845.1. Classification (NCBI taxonomy): domain Eukaryota; kingdom Metazoa; phylum Chordata; class Lepidosauria; order Squamata; family Colubridae; genus Ahaetulla; species Ahaetulla prasina. The sequence continues at coordinate 260,880,997 of NC_080540.1, forward strand.
GGCCAGGGACAGGGGTTGCTCCTCTGCCTTGGTCCTATTAGACCTCTCAGCGGCTTTCGATACCATCGACCATGGTATCCTGCTGCGCCAGTTGGAGGGATTGGGAGTGGGGGGCACCGTTTATCGGTGGTTCTCCTCCTATCTCTCTGACCAGTCGCAGACGGTGTTGACGGGGGGGCAGAGGTCGTCCTCGAGGCGCCTCACTTGTGGGGTGCCTCAGGGGTCGATTCTCTCGCCTACCCTGTTCAACATCTATATGAAGCCGCTGGGTGAGGTCATCAGTGGTTTCGGGGTGAGTTATCACCTGTATGCTGACGATACTCAGCTGTACCTTTCCACCCCGGACCACCCCAATGAAGCGGTCGAAGTGCTGTCCCGGTGCCTGGAAGCGTACGGGTCTGGATGGGGAGAAACAGACTCAAGCTCAATCCCGCCAAGACGGAGTGGCTGTGGATGCCGGCACGGTACAGTCAGCTGCATCCGCAGCTGACTGTTGAAGCGAGTTAGTGGCCCCAAAGGAGGTGGTTCGCAACTTGGGCGTCCTCCTGGATGGACGGCTGTCCTTTGATGAACATCTGGCGGCCGTCTCCAGGAGGGCCTCTTACCAAGTTCGCTTGGTCCGCCAGTTGCGTCCCTTCCTTGACCGGGATGCCTTATGCACGGTCACTCACGCTCTGGTTACATCTAGGTTGGATTACTGCAATGCTCTCTACATGGGGCTGCCCTTGAGGTGCACCCGGAGGCTACAGTTAGTCCAGAATGCGGGTTGCGCGAGTGGTAACGGGAGCCGCTCGTGGCTCCCACGTAACACCACTACTCCATAGCCTGCACTGGCTTCCTGTGGTTTTCCGGGTGCGCTTCAAGATTTTGGTTACCACCTTTAAAGCACTCCATGGCTTAGGACCCGGGTACTTACGAGACCGCCTGCTGTTACCTTATGCCTCCCACCGACCCGTACGCTCTCACAGAGGGTCTCCTCAGGGTGCCGTCCGCCAAACAGTGTCGGCTGGCGGCCCCCAGGAGTAGGGCCTTCTCTGTGGGGGCACCGACGCTCTGGAACAAACTTCCCCCTGGCTTACGTCAAGTGCCTGATCTTCGGACCTTCCGTCGTGAGCTAAAAACACACCTATTTATTCAAGCGGGACTGGCATAATAGTGTTAAATTTTAATTCGGGGTTTTATTAATATTTCTAAGATTTTAAAACTAAATTTTAATTATCAGCCTTTTTGTAATTTGCTAGGTTTTAAATGTTTTAATTTGTATATATTCCGTGTTTTATCTTGGCTGTACACCGCCCTGAGTCCTTCGGGAGAAGGGCGGTATAAAAATTTAATAAAATAAATAAATAAATAAATAAATAAATAAATATTAGGTCTTGGGGTGCTTAAAATTATTAAAAAGGCTGGTGTCAACTATTGAATAACCTAAAACCATCAAACATATCAGAGAGAAAGTCTTTAGATTATTTCAACAGCCATGATATTTCTTTGTCACTGAAACACCATTGTACTATCCTGATTATTCAAAACCTCTTAAGTAGATAATTAATTGAAATAAATATGATTATGTTCTTGTAATTATGAATCATAGTAATTTATTTATGAGTGAACAATAAAAAAACAAACATACTGTAGAATACCGTAGAAAGGTAAAACCTTTATTTTTGTGCTTTTTCTTCCTTTCTAGGTTATTAAAGCTGAAGAAGAATTGTCATAATTTAACAATAAAATACAACATTTGGTGATCCTGGAATGTCAAATCTGCTAGGAAAAGCTAGCAAAATGTTGGCGTGTTAGCATCCCATAGTGTGACTTTGAACTCAAATTTTGCTTGAACAAATCTACAAAATAGTCTACTTTTCTATTTTTCTTTTAACCTTGTGTACAAACTGCTAACTTTCCACTAAATTCAATAATGCAGGTAATCCTATTTTGTTTTGGGGGGTTTTGGGTTTATTTTTCCAAAACTCATAAGATCAATCAGTTCGTTTACCTTAAGTCTTTTATTCTGAGATAAGGCAATAGGACCTGATTTAGATTGATATCCCAGATAAGGGAGTTTTGTCTCCTGCTATGGGCCTGCCCCATATCCAATCTTCAAAAAGGATTCACTGATTTCTCAGACTGACCATTTGAAATTGCAGGTGCCAGCAGTTTGATCGAGCCTGGAACTATGCCAGGAAGTGGACTAGAGTCATTATGATTCTGATCCAGAGTGACTTTCTTAGGTTAACATTAGAGTTTAAATGCTTTTTTATTACTCATAGTTTAAAAATAATGTGTAGTCTGGTCAACGAATAAATTTTACTTTGTTATCATTATTTAAACCTCGACAGCTAGCTAGAACAGTTTTTCAATGGTAGATTAAAACAAAGTTTGTTGGTGTGCCCTTGAAGCTACCTTTTAAATAGCCTTTGGATCAGAGACTAATGCAGATGAAAGCAAAAAAGACTGGGGAGGAAGGAGATTCCAAGGTGTGATTGATTTTGACAATGAAGCCAGCTTTGATCCAATTCTAAACAGGGATATAGGATTCCTTCCTATCACATACACAGATACACAAACTCATTATGCCACAGGGTAAAAGAGATTATTGAAACTATGGTTGAAATAAGAGGGCAGTTTAATATTTTTACTGTAAAGCCATGAACTATGAGATTCAAGCCAATTCCAGCTGGCATTTTAGAAAGGAAGTGCAAAGATATTTTTTTCATACTGTTAGTTTACATATACCCAAAATCACATCACTAATTAAGAAGTAACGATGTCTTCATACTTGGATAAATTCAGATACAATAATGTATGCATGTCGTACATGTCAGATTTTTCTTGCTTGCTTTCTGTCATTATCTTTTCAGATGAGAAGGGATGACAGGAGTAAGAAGGTAAATGAGATATATGACAAAAGAGTGAAAAGGTAGTGGAAGGAATCAGGATAAATAGGATGGACATAAGTACAGCAAAGAATTATAAACGGACAGGAGGAGGTGGAAGAAGAAGTGACATTTGAAAAGAGATAGAGAAGAAACAAACGAAGAAAGACCAAGAATGAGCCATGTAGGACACAACAGAAGGTCTAGAGAAGCAGAGGGCAGCAAGCAGCACGGGAGCGGGTTAGGCAAAGTGAACAAATAAAGGAGGGAATGAAATGGAATTAAAGTACAGTGTAAGAAAAATAGCCAGAAATGCAATAAAAGGAAAAGAGCAGCAAGATGTTTGTTAATTAATTCAAATTGTATTCTTGTGAATGTTTTTTTAAATCCAACGTTCATCTTCAAACATATCAATAATCTCTGAATGTTAAGCATATCCCCACATAATATTAAAGATCAGATTGCCTTGCTGATATGACCCGTTTAATCATATTATATAATGTAAGATATTAGGATAGAAATCATCTGACCAAACTGCTCAGTACAGAGCTATTACTGACCAACTAGCTTCTGCATAATGTATATTTTTGAGATATGCCACAACAGCAGTGGTCTTTCTATGTAGCTTGAATAATTAGCTGTCCACTGAAGATAATAGACAGCACAAAGATAAGCTTTGTTTATGCTAGAGGATAAGAAAACTTTCAAAAGCAAAACCTTTTAGACATGTGGAATCCATAAAGAACACTCAGTTTAGTGTTATTATTTTGTCCTGCATAAGTGTCACACAAGGCTTAGAGTTATTGGACATCCTAATAGATATAGGATTGAGAAAGATAATTAAACTTTGACTTTAAACTTTGAATTATTTAATAGAATAGAATATATTTTTTATTGGCCAAGTGTGATTGGACAACAATGAATTTGTCTTGGTGCATATGCTGTCAATGTACATAAAAGAAAAGATACGTTCATCAAGAATCATAAGGTAAAACAATGATAGTCATAGGGTACAAATAAGCTATCAGGAAACAATATCAATATAAATTTTAAGGATACAAGCAACAAGGTTACAGTCATATAGTCATAAGTGGAAGGAGATGGGTGATGGGAACGATGAGAACGTTAATAGTGCAGATTTAATAAATAGTTTGACAGCGTTGAGGGAATTATTTGTTTAGCAGAGCGATGGTGTTCGGGGAAAAAACTTGTGTCTAGTTGTTCTGGTATGTGGTGCTTTATAGCATCATTTTGAAGGTAGGAGTTAAAACAGTTTATGTTCAGAATGTGAGGGGGTCTATAAATATTTTCACAGCCCTCTTTTTGACTGTGCAGTATACAGGTCTTCAATGGAAGGCAGGTTGGTAGCAATTGTTTTTTCTGCAGTTCTAATTATCCTCTGAATTCTTTATCTGTCTTATTGGGTTGCAGAACCAAACCAGACAGTTATAGAGGTGCAAATGACAGACTCAATAATTCCTCTGTAGAACTGTATCAGCAGTTCCTTGCGCAGTTTGAGCTTTCTGAGTTGGCGCAGAAAGAACATTCTTTGTTGTGCCTTTTTGATGACGTTTTTGATGTTAGCTGTCCATTTTAGATCTTGCGATATGGTAGAACCTAAAATTTTGAAGGTCTCTACTGGTGATCCGGTATTGTCTAGTATTGTAAGAGATGGTAGTAGGGGAGGATTTCTCCTAAAATCCACCACCATTTCTATGGTTTTGAGTGTGTTCAGTTCCAGATTGTTCTGGTTGCACCACGAGGCTAGTTGTTCAACCTCCCATCTATATGCGGATTCAGCATTGTCTCGAATGAGACTGGTCACTGCAATTAAGTGCAATTATAGAAATTATGAAATATGTATGCTGGTTTGTTGGCATTTTTATTAAAAATACAATAGCCAATTCAGTATAATATTTAAGGCACCAGGTTAGAAAGCAGGAGATTATGTGTTCTACTCCTGCCTTAGGCATGAAAGACAAATGGGTGACTTTCAGGCAGGATTCTCTCAGTCCAACTCACCTCAACAAGGTTATTGTTGTGCAGAAAATAGGAGAAAGAAAAGATATTAGATATGTTGGCCTCCTTGAATTGTTTGTAAAAATAATAAAAGGTGGGATTTTTTAAAAATCTCAAATAAATAATATAACTTTACATAACTGAAACAAAAGTATTCATATGCATTTTTAAAAGCACTTTCCATCCCTGGAAGATCAAAAGCTCATTCACCCCTGAAAGATATTAGCATAGTCATCTGCAATCTTTTGGAAATTAAAGTGTTTATTAGTTGTTTTCTTACAGGGACTTTAAATAATCTAGTATGCATTTCTTAGTGTAGTAATACACATTCTAGATTCCATCTATAACTTTCTACTGTTGATGTTGAATTAATTGAATTGGTAGTAATTGAATTGATTTTCACAGAGATACCATTTTTGGGAGATGCTCATTTTAACAGAAGAAAAGTTAAGTATCAATAAAAACAAAAATACCATAATCTTTATTGTATTGTCACATAAAAGTATTTAAGGGATGGAGCCACTGCTTGTCATTGTTCTTGGGACTTACCCCTTTTTGAATGTATGTTACAAAACTCAGCCTCTGCTTTGGTACTTTTGTTTACTTTGCCACTTAGAAAATACTTACATGATAATACGCCATCCCCCTATTGATATATGGCAGTGGAATAAAAATAAATTAAGTTAGAGTTAGGGTAGGGGTTTTTTGAGAACAAGGCTGGGCAACCTTTTGATGAATGGAAAGCAGATGAAACTGTATTAGTACTGTCTGTAGTTTTTTGACATATAAGTAAGGAATTTTTAAGATTCTGAAAGACTCATTGGGAAAATATTTATTTATAGATTGATTTGCTTTCTATAGCTGCTTATCTCAGCTAGTGTCTCTATATTCAATGACAGTGTTATTTATTTATTTATTTATCCATCCATCCATCGAGGTAAATAGAAACACATGGAGAAACTCAGACCACTGAAACAGCTGTTGAGATTTTATTGATCAGATTTACTGCTTTGAATATAAAGAATATATAATTCTAATGTTTTCAAATATCAAATTATAATTTAGATATGTCATCGCCTGTGCATTATCTTTATAAATAAGTCAAGCCAGTAAACATATCTAATACTTCTTCCTCCAAATGGGATAAAAATAAATAAATAAATAACAAATAAAACAGTTGCCCCATTGCTTTGTCCTAAAATAGGGGTGTCAAACTCGCATTGGCATGGCATCGTCACATGACGTATCGTGACTTTGTCCCCCTTCGCTAAACTGGGCATGGGCTTGGCCAGCGCATGATGCATCCAGGCCATGGGCTGCAAGTTTGACACCCCTGTTCTGAAACAATATGAGAGACCATAATCTCTCTCTCTCTCTCACACACACACACACACAAATATGAACTTATACATATAATTGTTTGTAGTGGATAGTTGCTAATAGAGGACTGTAACATACTGTCTGACCATCTATACCCTGTAGTAAAAATGCTGTTTCTTATCGGCTATTAGCTAGTTGGTGGACATGATTGAATTGATTCATAAAACTCTTAAATCAAAAGGTATGCGACAAATGCTTGCAGATTTTGTACCAAAAAGTAATTGAGGAGGAGGAGACTCAATTGCATACATATCCTTTCCCCCAAAATAAGACATCCCCTGATAATAAGCCCAAACAGGCTTTTGAGCACATGCAATAAGGCCAAGCACTTATTTCAGGGTTCAAAAATATATATAAGACAGGGTCTTATTTTTGGGGAAACACGGTAGGATTCCTGATTCAATTCTTGTCAATTCCCATATAAGGCTGAAAAAAGTCTGAAGAATCATTCTCAGTCAAAATTTAATACGGGGGTAAATGAACTACTGATATAATTTAGTGTAAGGTAGATTCCTATGTTCTTACAGCTTCAATATGTATAATAAATAGAATGAGGAATATAATGTAAACAATCATAAACCAATCAAAGGCTTATATAATAATTCAAGAACAGCAGCAGTAAGACCAAAACAATAAAAGCTTCATTTATTATTAATATAAATCTTCAAAAGTATTTTATTATAGAAAATAACATTTAATGTGTTCCATCATATAATGAGCTTATTTGTGGAAGAATAGCATTGATCTATGACACCCAAAATAGAATAGAATAGAATAGAATAGAATAGAATAGAATAGAATAGAATAGAATAGAATAGAATAGAATTTTTTATTGGCCAAGTGTGATTGGACACACAAGGAATTTATCTTGGTGCATATGCTCTAAGTGTACATAAAGGAAAAGATACGTTCATCAAGGTACAACATTTACAACACAAATGATGGTCAATATATCAATATAAATCATAAGGATTGCCAGCAACAAAGTTACAGTCATACAGTCACAAGTGGAAAGAGATTGGTGATGGGAACGATGAGAAGATTAATAGTAGTGCAAATTTAGTAAATAGTTTGACAGTGTTGAGGGAATTATTTGTTTAGCAGAGCGATGGTGTTCAGGAAAAAACTGTTCTTGTGTCTAGTTGTTCTGATGTGCAGTGCTCTATAGCGTCGTTTGGAGGGTAGGAGTTGAAACAGTTTATGTCCTGGATGTGAGGGATCTGTAAATATTTTCACGGCCCTCTTCTTGATTCGTGCAGTATACAGGTCTTCAATGGAAGGCAGGTTGGTAGCAATTATTTTTTCTACAGTTCTAATTATCCTCTGATGTCTGTGTCTTTCTTGTTGGGTTGCAGAACCGAACCAGACAGTTATAGACGTGCAAATGACAGACTCAATAATTCCTCTGTAGAACTGAATCAGCAGCTCCTTGGGCAGTTTGAGCTTACTGAGTTGGCGCAGAAAGAACATTCTTTGTTGTCCTTTTTTGATAGCAATAATAGCATCTTTAAGTTTATTTCTATGTCTTAATTTCTGATTAATTACTCAAGGCCTTAGTTCAGATATTATGTTGAGACTTTAATAGAAACTCTAAGGGCCAAGAATAACCAAGAACCTTTCTTCTCTGAAGGTTACAGTTTAATCCAGTATTTTTATTAAAAAAAAATTTAGGCTCTGAAAACATTTCTAATATGATATCCAGTAATCTATAGCTATTAGAAACATTAGAAATTATTTCTGGATGGCAGAAGAATTCTTAGAAAGGTTAAAAGTCTACAGAAACTTTATATATATATATGTATGTATGTATGTATGTATGTATGTGTATATGTATATGTATATGTATATGTATATGTATATATTTGTTTTCTGAGGTTTTCGCAGGTGTTTGTATGTAGGTCTTTGGTTATTAGGGTTTTCTCCCGCGTAAAATTGGAAGTGTCTTGGCGATGTTTCGACGAAGTCTCATTCGTCATCTTCAGGCTTGAGCTTTGTGCTTCTGTGAGCAATGTGTGATTGCAGCTGTTTCTTCCTTTTTAACTGCTAGTGGGGGTTTGAACTGATTGGGTGGGAGCTTGGCTGTGCTCTGATTGGATGGGGGTTTTTTTGTACTCTGATTGGCTGGGGGTGTGTGGGGTGGGGGCTTGGTTGTGCTCAGATTAGTCTTGAGTTGCAGGGGGATTTGAGCTGGTGAGCTGCATAGCTGTTGTTTGGCTTTGTGGTTGTGCTACATCTTCATAGTGGGTGTCAGTCTGCTGCATGTATGGATTGGAGGGGTTTGAAATGACTCATGTTGCAGCTGCGGTCTGGCTTCTGGTCCTTGGTCGTGCTTCATGATCAGTGTGGGTTTGGGTCTGCTTTCTGGGTGGATGTGTGGTGGTGACATCCTGTGTGGATCTCGTGAGTGTGGGTCTGGTGTCATTCCTCGTGTTAGGGACTCGTTTGTCAATAAGGGCGGGTTTCCAAATGGCTGGTAGGCGGGAGGTATCATCTCGTTTGTTCATGCTGTATCTAGATAGAAAACGCCCACACAGCCAATCAGAGCACAGCCAAGCTCCCACCCAATCAGTTCAAACCCCCACTAGCAGTTAAAAAGGAAGAAACAGCTGCAATCACACATTGCTCACAGAAGCACGAAGCTGAAGCCTGAAGATGACGAATGAGACTTCGTCGAAACATCGCCAAGACACTTCCAATTTTACGCGGGAGAAAACCCGAATAACCAAAGACCTACATATATATATATATATATATATATATATATATATTTGTTTGTTTGTTTGTTTGTTTGTTTGTTTGTTTTCTGAGGTTTTGGTTATTCGGGTTTTCTCCCGCGTAAAATTGGAAGTGTCTTCCAATTTTACGTGGAAGAAAACCCGAATAACCAAAGACCTACATATATATATATATATATGCAAAGTATTTTTATGATGCAAAATATATAAATGTAGATTTCCATTGAATTTTATGTATGAGTCAAATTATTTTCAGAACCCATTATGAAGCTGCTTTCTCTAGATGTGGAAAAGGTGGGAAAGCAGGTTATATCCCTGTACTCCTTTGTTCTGATGAATTAAATCACTTGTTTTTTGAATGCAAACTTTGAAAACAGTTTAAGAATTGGGAGATCAGTTGTTTATATAGGGGGAAAAAGTTTCATGTAACATTTGGTCCAATTGAGGTAGCTTAATCATAGACATGCTTCAAAATATGAATTTCAGCTCATAAGTAAGGCCTTCAATACCACTATACCAACAATTCAACTGTAAGTGGACAGTGGCATTAATCAAAGGGTTGACTGCCAATGTACCTTGCAGCAATCTGGAAACAGAGAAGGAAAATACAACAATCTGGGAATCTGATACGTAAATCATTAATAGTGTCACTACAAATCAAATCAGAACTTACTAAAATGTACATTAGTACTCACTAAAAATCTGCATCAATAATTTTTTTTGAATCAGTGTTAACTCCTGGTGAACACCTGCTTTTTCTTGACAAGGTTTTTCAGAAGTAATTTGCTATTGTCTCTTTCCTAGTGCTGAGAGTGAGTTACTGGGACTGCCCACTCAGCTGGTTTTATGCCTAAAACTTGACTAGAACTCACAGACTCTGATGCCTTAACCACCATACTCAAGAGTATTCAATTAGAATCCACCCAGCACTCTGTCTCTGATCTATATCAGTTTCATGAATATTCACTAATAAGTCCATTCTGATCCATTTCAGTGTCAATTTAAATTTAAACAAAATAGTCTGTATGAAATTACTGTACACTCTTTTTCTTACAGTATATGTCTAAATCTAATAACATTCATATATGCATTTTACTACATTGCTAGCTGAAATATTGATCATAACGTAAGAAAGTATAAAATCTTAACAGCAGCACAATTCCAGAACAATTCCATAATAGGTAAGAATAGTTTTATATTTATCATCTAGATGTAAATTTCTCACGATTAAAGCTGTTGACTTTTAAGTGATGTGCTGTAATTTATACTACAAAGGGCTAGGAACAGGACCAATAAACAATAAAGCAACTTAGTTCAGTTTATACAGTATTTTATTACATTTGGCATATTTTTTTGGAACTTTACAGGTTGTAATATGCCCATTATAGACAGTAAGTTATTTTTAACTATGTCCATTATGTTAAAAAAGTACCAACTGCAGTGTAACAGAAACTCTTATTTCTTGCCCTATTCCCATTGACTTTGGAGAGTTGAGGTCTCTAGAGCAGGAGTGTCAAACGGGCGGCCCACAGGCTGGATACATCACACACACAGGCCACATCCATTCCAGCTCTACGAAGGGAAAAAATGTTGCGATATGTCATATGACGGCAACGTGACGCTCCGAGTTTGACACCCGTGCCCTAGATTCTAGAGCATTTGCAAGGGAGTAATTATAAGTCACCATCTGCAAACAACATTCATTCATAAATGCATACATACATAACAGATTTTTCTTCTTATTTTTCTTGTTTCATTTTAATAACAATAGCTAGTTTTAACTGTGAACTTTTAGTAATAACCTAATATTACAAATAGCCACCAAAAAAAGGCTAATCCATGCTTTTTTTGAGTTTTTATTTTCTTCCAGAGACCACCTGGAGAAATCCCTGCCGTTTTCTTTACTAAGTTTTTCAGAGGTGGTTTGCCATTGCCTCCTTTTTAGGCCTGAGAGAAATTGAGTTGTCTAAGGTCACCCAGCTGACTTTGTGCCAAAGGCGGGATTAGAATTTGGTGTCTTCTAGTTTCTAGTTTGATTTCTTAACCAGTACATTAACAGGTTCAAAGTAATTATTATGCTGATAATAATTGATAGTTATCAAGGGTTGTATAGTTTACATATTGTTTAAAGCTACCCATTCAGATATCTTGTATAATCTTCTGACAGGACTGTATCTTCATTTTAATTTGTAAGATATTACCTATTTGAAATAAGATAAAGTCCTTTGTTACCCTCAGTCCTTTTTCGAGGTAAATATTCTCGCAGTCCTTTGTGGCTGCCATTTTTATCAGGCGTTCAGAACACACTCACTTTGCTGATCAGCCTTTTTCGAACATATCAATGTTTCACTTGTATGATTTCTGGTGAGACAAGCTTAGACTTGGCTGCTTTTCTTTCAGCAACAGAGAAAAGAAATGTCTCTGGTGCCTAGTCTGTAAAGAAAGTTCATTCATGTGTAAATTATCAGTTGGCCTTTATTTGCTTGGCCTGTGGAGAGTACACATGCAGATAAAAGATGTGGTGGGTCAGGGTTTAGTACGTGCAGTTTTCTCCAGTTGTCAGAGATTATCAGACAGACTGGGATGTTTTATTGCCATTAATTTGCAGCTTACAGAGTTAAATAAAACTTAGCAAGTAGAGTGGTTTTAAAACATATGAACATAATAATCCACATCATGGCGCTCTCTTTCTCTCTCTCTCTCTCTCTCTCTCTCTCTCTCTCTCTCTCTCTCTCTCTATATATGCTATCAATAATGTCCTTTCTTATGAGCAAGATTTATAAAAATTATATATATCAGTTTGATCGTTCTTGTTAAATTGAAATGTTATATTTTTCATTCATAAGCTGTAATATGAAATCATCTTTGCATCCTTATCAATAGTAAGCAAATATCTCATAAATCAGTTTTTATTACAATATTTTTAAAGAATTCTTTATGTACAGTTATCAGTTTAATTGTTGAAATGTTGAGATGATTTAAATATGCAGAGCTGTTTTTCTATCAGTTAAGGTATTTATTTTATAATAACCTTTTTAGCGATAGTTGTACAGACATAAGAGCTAGGTGGCAGCTGCAATCTATACAGAAGCAGTAGAAAAGGTTGTTTGATCTATAAGATCTTTGGTCTAAGTAATAGATTTGGCTGCCTTTTATTGAAACATAATCAAGAATCATTAAAGCCTATTAGCAGCTGTGTTGTAAGTACACGTTATAACACAATTTTCATAGTCTCAGTTATCCTCACTAAAGTAAAGTTATTAAGCTACAACTGTCTCTTAGTTACAGAAGGTTGATCATAAATGAGATAGGATGCTAAGCCAGTGAAATGGAAATTTCAACTCCCTGTAGGATTTGATCCATCAGGTCAGCCTCAGTTTAGACTTTTGGGACCACTTCTGCCATTGAGATGCTGATACCCAGGGTCATAGCTGAAAAGAATATTATTAACAGATCTGCATATATTTGTAATATAATATAAAACTTTTTTTTCTTATCCAGACCAATATAATTAAATCTACACACAGCGCTCCTTTTGCTTTTCCTAAAAAGTTTGTTCTTATTCTTACCAGTAATAGAATGACTATGACAAATACATAGCTACTTTTTGGCTTACTTTAAAAAAAAAAAAACTACACAACTTATGTCTTGAATTTATATTAGCTTGACAGTTGTAAACATGTTTTATTCCATTGACATTTTATTGGGTTATTTTAGGAATCTAAGCTGTTTCTTTTGGGAAAATCACAAAATACTTAATGTATCGATAAATGTCCTCATTATTAATGTTGTCACAAAATAATTTCGTGAAGATCTGAAGACAAAATAAGTGCACATATAAGAGGTGAACAAGGGAAAGCATGCAGCACATACCTTCTGGGCAGTGGTGGGATTCAAGTAATTTAACAACTGGTTCTCTGCCCTAATGATTTCTTCCAACAACCAGTTCATCAATCTGCTCAAAAAGTTAACAACCGGTTCTCCAGAAGTGGTGCAAACTGGCTGAATCCCACCACTGCTTCTGGGATTATCTTTCATTGGGACCTGGAAGGAAGAGGCAGGTGGGACTGTTTTAATAATGCCTAATATTCAGAAGAAGAATAACAGCTTCCCAGATAGCAAATTGTTTCAGGCAGGATTATTTTGCAGAGGAATGTTTATTTTAGCACATATAAAAAGAAGAAATTCCCTACAACCTCTCCAAGTGGAAAGGTTTTTGTTCATTTGAAAAATGCAGGCAGATCTCGAAAAGAAACAAGAAAGAAAACCTGACTGTTGTGAGTAAAGAATAGTGTTCTGAAACATCTGTGAAAAGATTACATTCTACAAGAAATTACAAAAGGTCTATGGGAAAGAGAAAGGGCTTGCAGCTTTATATATCAAGTAATCCTGGGAAACTGGTATAGGTTTAACTAAAAATGTTGCATTCAGTTAACTTTATTTTGGCTGTGGATGTGTTTTTAGCCACAGTGTTTACAGACTCTGAAAGCTAAATAATTTTATCTTTTTATGCAACTTGGAATCTCTGCATTTTCATTTCTCCAGTCTATAAAAATTCTCATGTATAACCTTTACCTGGGCAAAACAGAGCATCATAGGACAAAACTTTTTCAACAAAGGTACCTGAAATGGGCTAACTTGCAAAATGCATAAAAAATCTGGAACCCATGACTCCTGTGGAGTTGAAATTTGGCAAATTTTATAAAAAAATATATATGAAAAATTGTGATAAAGCGTTTTATGACGTAATTGAAAATGTCATAAAGCTTTTTCTGTTGTTAGCTGCTGATGGTTTGAATGTGCTCTAGAGATCAACATGAGCTACTTTCGAGGTAGATATATCTCTGAATATCTCCCTGAATTTTAAAGAATTTTTCCAGTGAAGCCAGTATGTTACAAGCTCTACTACTGTTATGAAAGCATTGAGGAATCTTCGTAAGAAAATATCTCTCATAAAAATGACCAAATGGATCACAGGTTGTTTAGTTTTTAATAAAGCTTTATTTAGTTTCTGACTTATGAGATAGGTCTCTTCCCACAAAACGGGATGGATGGACTGGTTTATTAGCCACATGCCTCAGTGTTACAGGAGTGGAAAGTGGCTATAGCATTTATTTTTTTCGTCTTTTTTGCCTTTACTTGCCAATCATTCATGCAGTTTGTAGAGGCCCCATCTCTCTCACACTGGGAACTTAATAAGAACAATGCCAGATGAGGCATCCTCTTGAAAAATCATGGTGAAAAGAATTATTACCAAGTCATTATACCAAGGGCTTCTGGCAGAAGAGGTTCGACACTGTGGTGGAGAAAATAAATGGAAGCTGCACACCTTTTCCTCCTTGTCTTTTGGACATGACCAGCTTGTCTTGCCTAATACTATCAAACCCAAATTGAGCCTCTCTGCTTCCAGACCAAGCACCTTGCAATCCTATCTAAATAAAAAACAATAAAAGCCTCAGTCACCAGCTCACGGTACAGGCCAAAGGCAGCCCTAATAGGTGAATTAGAACAAAAATAACAAAGTAAGAAAACCCAACATTCCATCCACAAGCAGGAATGTTCTACTGATTGCCTTTTATAATAAGTTCTGTCTATCCTTCAGCAAGGCAATTCCCTCAAAACTGAATGTGTCAAACTTGGCAGAATAGAAGCAGCTCACAAAAGAAACAAGGAATTTGAAAATGGATTAGATCCAGCAGAGAATCATGAAGAAAAATATCCAGGAAAAAAATGTATGCAGTACATCCATATGGATAGGTAAAGTAGCTGGGTAGTGGCTTGAAATGTTACTTCTTTCCTAAGCCCTATTGGTTGGAAAGAATAAAGCTAGCAATTTTCAAGAAAAGGTAGTCTAAAATTATTGGCTCAATAAAGCTAAAGCTCAGAATGAGCTAAGCTTGGTAAAGGAAGTTAAAAAGTTTTCAAAGAAAAAGAAAATAATGCCAGCTACTCAACAATGCTGGCAAAATTCTAAATGGATATCAAAAAATATTGGTCCATATTGGTTCAGTGTTCTCCAACATGAAGGTAAATGTTCTAGGTAAACCAGGAAATCTGGAAGAAAGGAACAAAGAGATAGGATTTAAACATGAGGTTGATATATTATAGTCAAAAAATCTTTATCTACTTAAAATGTTTAGGCTTTCTAGGTTGAATGAATTATATTTAAAGCACTGAATCAAGACCAAGTAATGGTCTTGCTAAACTTTAATACATTATATATGAAAAATCTTGATAATTGATACTATGCTAACAAACTGCCTAAAGGAGAGCCATTTTTTTCTTAACTTCTTATTTGACCCACCATAACTCAGCAATTTACATATCTCTATAAAAATTACAATAAAATACATATGCTATCAATACAGAAAACAATCAAACATAAATTAACCGATCAGTAATTAATAATGTCAGTTACCACTTCTAAAGGCTTTCTAAAATGATTTAGTTTTTAAAAACTTAAATCATTAGCATGGAAGGTAATCAAATAGAAGTAGGCTATTCCAAATTAGAAGCATACCAACATTTAAAAAGTACCTAAAAACTTCCATTCTCCTTATCTCATGAAAGCATGAGACCACAAGCAGATTCTTCCAAAACATTTGAGTTGGGGAGTTAATTAAATGTGAACGGTTTTATTCTCAGTTGGAGTAAGGTATTGAGTGGATTTCCATAAAGTTCAGCTCAGTAAACCTCCTCTCTAACATTTTAGTTAATTACTTGGATGAAGAGATGGAAGCAATGTTTATCAAATTTACAATAACACAAAATTAGATGGAATAGCTAATGATTTAGAACAGGGGTCTCCAACCTTGGCAACTTTAAGACTTGTGGATTTCAACGCTGTGGAGACCCCTGCTTTAGAAAACAGAAATAAAATGCAAAATACTTTCAGTAAGTTAGAGAAGAGGCTGAAAAGTCCATTTAAAAGATAAAAATAAAATGTATATAAATAAAATAAAATGGTTATATAATAGTGTTTATAAGAAAGGGTAGTAGGTTTATTGCAAAATGACTTTCTTAGTAGTGTAATATAAATAAAATAAATCCATTTCAGGTAATACTGGGATTAATGTTTCTATTTTTGTATGCATTTGTCCAATCCTACTTCCTTGCTTGCACATCACATCATTAGACAGATTCAGGCAAAGTGGAACAGGCTTAAGAAGGACAGTAAGGATCATTAGAGTTCTGGAAACTGAATCATATGAAGAGAGATTGAAATATCTATATATATTTAACCTTGTGGGGGGAAACACTGAAGGTGTATATGGTAGTACAATTCAAAGGTACAAAAGGTTTTCAAAACTAATTTTTTTTTGTTCCAGAATATACAATACTAGAATATTGGGTATAAGTTAGAAGAAGGAAGGATCTAACTGAATTTTAAAAATATATATATATCTTGAGGCAAATAAATAGTAACAAAAGGAAACAACAGGACAGGAACAGTAGGCACGCTTGTGCTCTTATGCACGCCCCTTTACAGACCTCTTAGGAATGGGGTGAGGTCAATAGTAGACAGTTTTTGGTTGAAGCTTTGGGGATTTTGAGAAGAGACCACAGAGTCTGGTAGTGCATTCCAGGCATTAACAATTCTGTTACTGAAGTTATATTTTCTGCAATCAAGATTGGAGCTGTTAACATTAAGCTTAAATCTATTGTGTGCTCATGTATTGTTGCAATTGAAGCTGAAGTAGTCTTCAACAGGAAGGACATTGTAATAGATGATTCTATGAGTTAAATTCAGGTCATGTCGAAGGCAGTGTAGTTCTAAATTTTCGAAACCCAGGATTTCAAGTCTGGTGGCATAAGGTATTTTGTTGTATTCAGATGAGTGGAGAACTCTTCTTGTAAAATATTTTTGGACACGTTCAATTGTATTGATGTCAGAAATGTGGTATGGGTTCCAGACAGTCGAGCTATATTCAAGAATTGGTCTAGCAAATGTTTTATATGCTCTGGTTAGTAGTGTAGTGTTTTTGGAGAAGAAGCGACGCAAGATTAGGTGTTCTGTTTCCCTCCCGCAATACTCCCAACAAAGAGTCAGTCAAAGGCCTTTTCTTCTAATTTAATTACATAGATAAATGTCCTGGCCACGTCTACCCACGGGCCTGCCAAGTCTCTGGAGATAACGAGGAAATTATAGATAAGGCCAGAATTACTCACGAATATATTCTTCCCTCCATTGATACAGTTTGCCCGCGCAAATTCATTGCTTTGTCCAAGACAAAAAACCAGGAAGTCCCGCCTCCTATTTATAGTCTCTGCAGATGTCACTGCATGACCATCATTCCTTGGCTTTGTCCCAATGCTTCCTCTGCTGCGCGCGCCGGTCACGTCTGCGCAGTCTTGCATCACTCCAAAACTGTTCTTGGGGCGTTGCCAAATCAGAAGAAGGCTCGGGAGAATCAAGCCTTGCCGGCCCCTCCTCCTCCCTTTGAGTGGGTGCCAGGGAGGGAGAGGGCCCAAGAGAAGCATGCCTTGCCAGGTCTTCTCCCTCACTTTCTGAATCATCCGAGTCCAGGAGTCCGGGTCCAGGAACCTGGGTCACAACATTAGGTTTACAACTCTTAAAGCCTTTTTTGCTATGTAGTTGCAGTGGGCTTTGGCACTTAGATCATTTGATATGAAAACTCCAAGGTCTTTAACAGGGTGGGGTTCATCTGTAAGGTAATGTCCATCAAGCTTGTACTTAGGTTCTTTTTTCCAATTTGTAAGACTGAGCATTTGCTGGTTGAGATTTGGAGTTGCCAAGTTTTAGACCATTCAGATACAAAGTCAAGGTCTTTTTGATCCAAATGTCCAGATAAATGGTGGGTCCCTTTCATTGTATATGTTCAAGTAGAAGCTAGCCAGCCATCTGCTGAAGATGATTTATTTTGCTTCCAACTCTGTGAGACTGACTTTTCAAAGTTTCTGTTAAAGAGGTTGGTTGTGAAGATTCCTATTGAAGGAAGTTCATTACCCTTTTGAAAAGTCTGTGTAGAAGGCAAAGAGGGCAAAATTTTCTAGCACAGAAACGATGCTAACCAACCTTTTAAAAATACTATTTGAGGGTTCAAAAAACCATTTAAAGTAAAATCCTCCCTGTAGAATACAATAGCAATACCACTTAGATTATATACCACTTTACCGCTTACAGTTCTCTCTAAGCGATTTACAGAGTCAGCATATTGCCCCCAACAATTTGGGTCCTCATTTTACCCACCTTGGAAGGATGAAACGCTGAGTCAGCCTTGAGCCTGGTGAGATTTCCAAATTACAGGCAGCCAGGAGTCAGCAGAAGTAGCCTGCAATACTGCACTCTAACCACTGCACCACCATATCTCATGCACCATGGCTCATACAGAAATACTTATATTATTATGTATAATATAGATGCTATAGTTAATTCTAAAGTTCAAAGTTCTAAATAAATGGAAGCATGAAAGTTATTTCTGAATAATAATGTAATAGATATTACTATACTGCATATATTGGTAATTTGGATTATTTTACAACCACCTACATTCTTGTTTCAAACTGGTTGTGACCACCTTAATATCATTTACATTAGTATATATTAAACTAGGAATATCTTATAAGGTATTCTGTTTGTAGCTGCTTCAATGTGATATTTCACACCCTCATTGTACCATTTGCCTCATCATGTAAATCCATATTTTGCAAACCTCTAAATAAAACAGATGGAATGTAAATTATGTATTGAAAAAGAGTATAAATCAATAAATATACAGGAAGGTCATCTTGATTCTGGGTCAATCTTAGCATGCCAATAAAGGAGAAGAATCTCAAAATAATGTAATAATTTGTTAAGATGACAAAAATTCCCAGGTTCTGAATTTTAGTATGTCAGAGAAAAGGAACCAGAGGATTTGGAAAAGAAACAAATTTTCACTCACAAGGACAACCATTATTTTTCCCATTCTTTTTTTTTTTGTTGTTGTTCTTTTGTTTCTATTTCTGGTTTATGTTTCTAAATTGGGGTTGTTCTAAATTTTGGATATTGTATTCAATAAAAAAATATTTTTTAATCACCCACTCTACTAGCTTCATAGACAAGGTTAAGGTTATTATGGGGTTTTTTTTAATTCTGGGCCAAAAGCAAGGTCCTACTGATTGAAAACATATTAATAATGGTTTTGTCCATCTGAGTTCATCCAGTTCTGCTGGAAATTACTGGCACACAAATAGAATATTAAAGCTATACCTTTTTTTGGCGGTACTAGTTGCTAGAGACTGCCTCAGAATAAACATGATCAGTTTAATTATTCTAATTAGTAATAATAATAATCTTCCATCAATTTGCCTAATGTTCTTAAGAACTATTTAAACCTAGAGTTACACTTTTGAATTCAGTTAATATTCTGTGAAAAAAATCTTCTACATTATTTCTTGAATTTTCTCCGTATTGGTTTAATGAATATGGTACGTATATGTGTGAAAAAGAATTAATTTCTAAACAAGCTCATTATCACCAATGGCATGTGTATAACTCTTTAGCTGTATTTTTTAAAATCTCAAATGGCACAGACTTTTATTCTAGAAAAGGTGTCTAGGAAATAGACTTCAGACTGAGTGTTTGTTTCTTTTTTTGTATCATGTCCTGTATATTATTCCAAAGCTGTACTTATTTGGCTGCAACACTGATATTGATAGAAAATTGATTGTGATACTTGTAATTTTCAGTTCTTTTTCTAATATTTATTTGTTTTTCTTCCTCTTCTTGCTTAAATACTAAAGCCAATATTTCATTTTTGTTTCTGACTATGTCTAGGATTTCTTTCCTGGAATCAAATAAGCTCCTTCAGCATATACATAAAATACAGGATACATACGTATATATGTGTAGTATATAAGATATGCTAAAAGTAACAAGGTAGAAGAATATCAGGTCCACAGAACAAGGAAGGAATATTTAAAGGCCTATTATCTTTCTTACTCTGTTTTTCAGTATACAAATATTAGTTTCAGAGAGGGCTGTAAAGCACTGTGAAGTGGTATATAAGTCTTAAGTGCTATTGCTATTTATGATTGTACCTGTGCATATGTTTTGTGGGGAACTGAGAAATATTTCCTTTAGTTAATGTAACCATAAATACCATAACTGGTCAAAACTCTCATTGAACACAGTGTGACTTCTCATAAACACAGCATAAAATAATGCTACTACTGGAATGCTAATTTCAATTACTCTTTTCAATTCTAATATTGAATTGAAACAATAGCAGCAGGAACATTATTTTATTACAGCCATTGATCAATCAAAATTCTAATATATCTTTAGGTCTGCTTCATATTTTTGGCAATTAGAGTTTAAAAAGGTTTGTGTTGGATTGGTGTCAGTCAGAAACTATGCAAATGATACATTACTTCTGAATATGCATTGATTTAATTCAGTGTGAAAAAGCTACAAGGTCTGTAGTTATGGATATATTAACACTGAAGCTTTAATTTAAATTTCTGATTCATCAAAAATTGCATAGAGTGTTTTAAATTTCTCAAAAATGTATTTGAAAGGATGGACATTAGTTTTTCTTTGTGAAAGAAGTAAAAATTTAAAATGGACCTATGAATTTCTGAAATAATATTTTGATGTACATTAGTAAGTATACGGATAAATCTTTAAATGTTAGTGATGTTAATGTAATGTTGAATTATATTCCTAAGTTCTGGAATCTCTGTGTGAAAATCGTGGTTTACTGTGCATTGTGTGGTTGGATAAGCTAAAAAAAAACCCAATACTGAGACATTGGAAATGTGATATTATTTTAGATATTAAGGATTGGTGTTTGGTAAAGTATAATTTATCCATCTGGAAAAGGCTTTATATTTACTAATCAAAAATTAAACAATATATTCTTCTTTGGTATAGATTTTGGTATTATGTATCTAATTATATATTTGTTTCCTTTTCTTCCTATTTTTGTTTTTTACCCTTTTTACTTTCATGGGTTGCTTTGCTTTTGATTGTGTGTGTCTATGTCTGTCTGTGTGCGTTTTGCATATATTCTGTACACCTTAAAAAGTTAAAACCTATTTCATTGGAGAGGTGTTATTACAGTTCAGGGGTGAAATGCTACCGGTTCAGACCGGTTCTCCTGAACCGGTAGTAAAAAATGGCTACTGGTCTGGGCGAACCGGTATTTCCAACGATCAGCTGGGTGATGATCAGCTGTGACACACAATTTATATTAGCTAGAATCATCAGATTTCCTGCTTTCTAACTAATCTAAATTGCGTGGCACAGCAGATTCTCCCCCTTCACTGTTCTACTTAACTTTGCTGACTCGGAATGCTTCAAAATGTTCCTTTTTAGCACTGTGCAGGCGCGCCTCAGGCGCACATACGCACACGCTCGGGAGCAGACTCACAGAACCAGTAGCAGACTTCAGAGGATTTCACCGCTGCTACAGTTCTTAAACTGTAACCAGACTCCAAAGAAATTAGTTTTATATATATCTAATATAGAAGACATATATTTCGTATATTTTTGTTTGCTTGCTTGCTTGCTTACTTAAATTTGCTACAGTTGCCAAACTTCAATGGTCTCTGGGCAGTGTACGAAATCAAAACAAAAATCAATAAAAACAAAAAATAAAATGATACAGACTAAAACAAAATACAATATAACATTAACTCTGATTATTTTATATTATCCTGGTAAATGGAAACAAGTATATTTTCAAAACTTGTTGTAATAAGGCAAATTACAGGAAAAATATGTAAAATTCTATTAGGATATGAAAAGCCTATTTTATATTGCTATCTGAAGTAATTTTTAGGATCCTGACTCTTTTGATATTAAAATAAAAGATATCTTACTTCTATAATATTGACTGTGCAATAACAAGTTGATATTTGATATTTACTACTGTGAATACAAATATGTTTTATATCTATTATTATGGTACTTAGTGTTGAAATATATATCCTTTTAGCATATTAAAAACACTTTGTGGCAAATTTCTTGCAAATATCTTTTATACATCTGTGAAAAGAGATACATTGAATAATTATATGACAAAGTAAAAATACCATAGGTAACTAGCAGATTTGTTTATATACAAAACTTTATTCACCGTGATAATTGCATTCAAATGTATGTGATTATTTATAAGCTACACTATCTTTTAGCTCTAAATTTCAGAATCTACCCTTGTAAATACTGATCCAATAGTAAGTTCTATTGAATTAAATAGGAATTATTTGAAGATATAGTGGATAGGTACTTTAAAGTATCTTGATTTCTCAGACAAAAAGAGCAACAATGCTAGACTGAATATATTATCACCATAATACTTCAAAGTGATCATAATAGCTAAAAAGCATTTTGAAATTTGTAAACTTCACAAGCCATGGAATAAAAATCTATTTTTCCAAGTAATATTTCCAAATCCTTTATGTCTCTGACATGCTATTGGTGCTATGTGTGAATACCATTAATACAAGATAGAATAGCCAGTACGGATTTTACAAACATAAGCTGATCTGAAAGCAAATGTCTGATTTAAGCTGCAATCTTATACTTACTTATTAGTGAGTAAGCCCTATTGAACACAGTGAGACTGTTGAGGAAGCATGCATAATCTCCCTACTTTGACTTTAAAATATATTAATTAAATTAAATATCTTGAAATGTATCTTAAAGTATTTTTCTTTAAGGTCTCCATTGAAGCATACGCTTTTACATACTTCTCCTGATCATTTTCTTTCAAGAAAAAATAATATTGGAATGATCTGTAGCCAGGGAAAAGCATCTTCACCCAACAGTATTGGCAGCTGCCAGAGCCACAGCATGGATGCTACAATTTGGTCCCCTTTTAAAACAAGTTATTTCAAAATTGGAGCAGCATTTTCCCTAATGCCTCCTCCCAGCATATCAAACTATATTATTTAAGACATTGTATCAATTCAAATGATGCTATTTCAACAGCTGGCACCAAGTAAATACGCTATGACCCAAGTACATATGCTATTACCCCAATTATGCTATCATCTAACAGTACTGAAAGGAGATTTTCCTAAAGCACATTCAAACCATCTTCAACTTACCTCAACGTTTGCTAGAACTGCAAGAGCCAGACAATTGTATTCTTTATCTGTTCTTGGCACAGAAGAAAAAGTACTGCAGGTAGTTCTCACTTAACAACCATCTGTTCATTGTTGAAAGTTATGATGGAGCTGAATGAATGCTAGTTATGGCCAATCCTCAAAGTTATGGCTGTGATCAAATTTCAGGCATTTGGCAACCTGCCATATTTATAATTGCAATGTGAGCTTCAATTCCCCTGCATTTCCCCTCCCCCACAATATATTTTTGGCTCTTTTGCACACTGCATTGCTGGCCCAACTGACCATTGGCATCTTTTTCCCCGCTGCTGATGAAGCATACCTGGCTATAGCAGCAGCTGTTCCTATGCAAGGCTGTGTGAGACCTATGTAAAGCCCTCCATAATACCATGCAAGGCCTCCCCAAAGACCCACATGGCCATGGGGAGGCCGTACAAAGGCCTTACAAAGAGCCAGCAACTTCCTTGCCTAGGCACACCTTATTGGCAGCGGAAAAAAGATTATAGCAGTGGAGAGCAGCCAAATGGAAAAAGATGGGGAAGGAATTAAACCAGAGGCAAGCACAGGAGGGCAGGAGTGTGAGGTCCACACCTAACAATAGCAGTCCTTGTCTAATGACCACAACTGGGACTTCCAGAACGATGTCACTAAGCAGTGCAGTCATATGATATTTTGCCTTAAACATTTGATTTAGCAATGGAAACTCTGGTCCCAGTTAGGGTAAAGCAAGAACTACATTTAAGTGGAGAAGCCTTAGTCACCAATTCATTGTCCTCATTAGCCATAACATAACATATACCATAACCTAATTCAGGTCTGACAGAATAGAAAAGTAATTTACTTTAAAATAACACGAGATGGCAATTCTAGCCAGCTATTTTAGTGCAGCATCATTTCTGTTATGGCACACCACATGATCCAAATCAAGCAATGCTGCTGTTCAGGTCCAATAACAATCTGTTTTTATGTCTCATTAAAATCAAATTTAATTTTCAGATTTTTATGATATGTAGCTAGAATAAAAAGTAAATCAGAACATATGGTATGTAATATTTAATGTTCATGTAGCATATAGTCAACGAGCAATCAAAAATAAGAACTACCATATCTCGTTGTAAAGCATCTTAATCATTTTAACCAAAAAAACCCAAGTATTGTCTTTCAGAAACACGAAGATAAATGGGAACTCTATGATCCTTCTCTTAGTCATTAGCTTTTTTTTCCAGACTTCAAAGTTATAATTGGAAAACCAAATGTTCCAAATCTAACACATTATGATTATAGCATTTAACTAAGACATAGTGCATGTTTTTGTTGAAGATCTCTTTTAACTGGTTATACTTATACAGATATAAAAGAAATATGAATCAATATAAATTGTTTATATTTTTTCTCCCTCATTCCATTATTACATGCTGGAAATGGGATGATATAATGATTATTTTTCACAAAGGAATTACATTAATAGATACTACTAGTTTTCAATTTCCTTGTGTTACTGTTGTGTTTTGTTCGATAGATTAGTATTGGTTTCCATTATTTCTCATTCACACAGCACTGTTTATTTTTTTAAAAGGTAACTAAGAAGAAAAAGGTAAATAAGAAGAAAACATTAAGTAGTGAACACTGTGAATATGGAGAGAAATGTAAATTTGTCATATTAGAACATGCTAGATAACTCATTGTCCATTGGATGACCCACCCAAAGATATTTCCTTGCCTAAATAGAGAAACAAAATGACCATCAGTGGATTGGTATTGTTTTTGTTTTAAAATTAAAGGAGAAAATATCATTTTAGTAAAGAAGAAAGATGTGTAGAAAGAAAAATATAGATGCTTTTTGTTTAATAAAGTTTTGTTTTTGATAGCAACATTTGTAGTTGATCCATCTAGCACAGTGGTGAAATGCAGCCAGTTCTATCCGGCTCAGACAAACCAGTAGTGCTGGCGGCGGGAGGCTCCACCCACCCGCCCCCGGACATCATCACGTCCCATTTTTGATGCTTTGTGCATGCGCAGAAGGTCCTGCGCATGCAGAGTTGTTGTAGGTGAAGCGCGCGCATGCGTGAGTGCTCCCATTTGCAAACCGGTAGCGAAGGTAATTGGATTTTACCCCTGATCTAGCATGGACTATCAGTTCAATGAATATTTTCACCCACATGTCTTAATTTTGATATTAGTTGTATTTGAAACAACTTCCATTTGAAATTTATTTTTGGATGGGAAATATTTTTAGTTATGTTTTAAATTGAAACAAAAAAGTAGACTGCAATCTAGGCGGAAAAACCATGTTGTGAGATTAATTTATGCATAATATGAAACTGCTGTAATTTTAGATAACAATTTCTCTACATTTTTGCACATAAAATGTATGCTACTTGTTCATTTGTTGAACTACAATTTCTACCCAGAATTTGCTCTTGACATGCTGAATTATAATAGACAGAGGTTTATTGATTAAGTTATATGGAAAATCCTTCCTATTACCTACAAATTATAAATAATGTATTTCAAAAGGCACTAAATTAGGAGAAACAATATTCTTATGAGAAACTCTCATGTAAATTTCTTAAAGTAAAGGTTATTAGCTTTATGATTATACTATTGGTGTAGTTGACCCATAGGAATGATCATTATTCATAAAATAATAGACTAGATAATTATTACTTATCTTTTCTACTAATGTTGATTAGCCAGATCACCAAAGATCTTTCTGATAAATAGAGGATTTATATTCTCAATATTCACTGTATTGATATAAATCATCTGATATACAATAAAGTTATCCTCTTCTATAACTAAAAGTAAAAGGCCAACCTAGCAGTTCGAAAGCATGCAAATGCGAGTAGATAAATAGGTACCACTTTGGTGGGAATGTAACAATGCTTCATGATATCATGCTGGCCACATGACTGTGGAAATGTCTTTGGACAGCGCTGGATCAATAAAACAGAGCTAAGCACCACCGCTTACAGTCAGCAATGATCAGCAGATTAAAATCTGCAGGGACTCCTTTACCTTTTATTTTAATAATAATAATAATAATAATAATAATAATAATAATAATAATAATAATAATAATAATAATAATAATTTAATTTTGTTAGAACAATTAGTTTAATTTTATTTCTAAAAGTCTTTGACAGCTTTCAATAAAATAAAATAGAATTTACATATATACATTGTATGTATGTATGTATGTATGTATGTATGTATGTATATATATATATATATATGTACTTAAATATTATTTGATAAATATATTAATGAACCTTGTAGACTTGAATGGTTCCCTATTTTAAAAATAGTTTTGGAAAGCAGGTACAGCTTTATTCCAGCCCTTTCTTTCCTTCCTTCCTTCCCTTCCCTTCCCTTCCCTCCCTCCAGGGGTGAAATGCTCCCGGATCGGACCGGCTAGCGCGATCCGGTAGCGATGGCAGCTGCTGGTTCAGAGGACCGGTAGCAAAAATCCCTGGCCCTGGCCCCCTGCCTCTGCTGAGCCGCACCATCAGCAGAGGGTTTTTTTTCTTTTAAAAGAAGGTTTTGCTTCAGCATGCCTTTAAAAGTAAAAAAAAAGCCTTTGAGGATCCCGCCCCTCAACTGAGATCGGCAGAGCCTTTAAACTTAAAAAAAAAATTTAAAGGCTACTCTGGGGATCTCACCTGAGTTCCTCATCAGCAGAACCTTAAAAAACATGTAGAAAAACTCCTTTTAAAAGAATCTAAGACACTTACCTGATTACTGATTACTCATGGCTTTTTTTGCAGCCGGAAAGCCCCAGTTTCGCTTTCAGCACCAGACAGCACTAATCTAAACTTAGCTAATCTATTTCATCACTGAGTGATTAATGCTGGCTGGCTTTCCTAACTGAGGAATTCTGGGAATTGAAGTCCACAAACCTTAATAATAATATAAAATATTTGTGCAGCTTTCTGAGATTTGGTGTGTTTCTGTTGTGTTTCACTCTAATTACACAAACACACAAAATCTCAGAAAGCTGTATTTGGTATTGTGTGTGTGTGTGTGTGTGTGTGTGTGTGTCAGTTGTGTTGTGTTGTGTGGTGTGTGTGTAAAGTGTGAAAGTTGGTTTTTGAGCTTTTTGTGGCTATGTGAAGTCTGAAGTGCAGCTGCTTTTACATTGTGTGTGAGTCAGTTGTGTTGTGTTGTGTTGTGTGTGTGTGTAAAGTGTGAAAGTTGGTTTTTGAGCTTTTTGTGGCTATGTGAAGTGTGAAGTGCAGCTGCTTTTACATTGTGTGTGAGTCAGTTGTGTTGTGTGTGTATAAAGTGTGAAAGTTGGTTTTTGGTATCTCTTATTGTTTTTTTATACTTTATTTTTATTATTTATTGTTATTGGCCACGCCCACCCAGTCACCTGACCACCAAGCCACGCCCACCAATTAAGCCACGCCCACAGAACCGGTAGGGAAAAATTTTAGATTTCACCCCTGCCTCCCTCCCACCCTCCCTTCCTTTCTAAAGCAAAACTGGGGAGCATAGAAGGTAACAAACCAAACAGAAGCAAACACACAACAATGACTATAAATAGAAATGTTTAAATAAGTTGCCAATTATCTTTAGGCCATCTTTTCTTTCCTTATTGAAATAACTGAGTGATCTGAAGTTAATGAAGTTTTTGGAAAGTCACCCAATTCTTGTTTCTTGAAATCTTGTTTCTTGAGGCCAGGTGTCTTATACTAACCATCTGATCAATCTCTCCTCCTCTGGTTTTCAAAGCAGCCTCAGGTAGCGCACATTGCAGGAGTCCACCTTTAGTCTAGACTGCTGTTTTCTCCTTTTTTTCTTCTCCGCTTGAACTGACCGGCCTTTCTGACCTGATTTTGGACAATGGTTAGAATTGCTCCTTTTTCATATCATTAACTGCTTGTTTATAGTCCTACATATATAAAACAGTAAATTGCATTTTCCTACAGGAGGATTTTTTTTAATGTTTTTTATTCTCTACCTAGCAGTCCAATTTATACTGATGGAGAATATATTTCCTTCCTTGGTAACAATTGTAATAGCTTTACTGACACTTGGTCAGTTTGTAATGTTTAGCTTCAAATATAAAATACATATTTAGATCAGTTAAAAGTTTATCACCTTTAACTATTGATAGTCAAAGTTACATTACGTTGAATTTTTCATAACTTTTATTCTAAATGTACTTTCTTCACAGTAAGTAGGTTTGATACAGAATGACTTTCTTAAATCTAACACTGAACTGTAGTCACTTAGGTCAGATAGATGGCACAGAAATTTAATAATAAATAGATAAAATAAACTATAGTGCTATATAGACAAAATTCAGACTTGATCAACCCCCCTGAAAGCTATTCAAGGTAGGCCTAGTCAGGAATCAGAACTGAAGGATTACCCTGTTTTATTGTAAAATAAAATAGGGCTAAAAATAATAAAGACAGAATATAAAATTGAAAAAATCTGAGTCTTGAATACCTATCAAAGTGCTTCCTCTCCTTAATACTAAACAGAATCAAAGCATAATTACCTTATTGACATTTTTTGCATCCCATCTTTGACTTATTTCTTTATACCTCTACATCTCTACTCTCTATTCTAATTTCATTGTGATTTTGAGAAGATAAACATTTTTGCTTCTGTTTTTAACTGAAGAAGTTTAGTATATATCTGAAACTAGGTTTTTTATAATAATTTATATTAACAGTAGTTTAAGTCCAGGTGTTACATTAAATATTGATTAATTTACAACAAAAGTATATGAATCACTGTATTTATAAGTCCACAGAAGAATTTGTTCAGTAGTTTCCTACTACATTCATAGAAGTCCCATTGATTTCTTGACAAGATTTCAGAAGTGGTTTGCCTGCCTGCCTGCCTGCCTTTCTACTACTGAGACAAAGTGACCGGCTCAAGGTCACCCAGCTGGCTTTGTGTCTAAGACAAGACTAGAATTCAACTAATGTCTTGGCACTACACCAAACTATCTGTGCCTCTGTTTGTCTATCTTTATATTTATGTGGATAGTCAACTAATGACAGACAACATATTTAATACTCCTGAGTCCTATTTTCCCTAGAACAACCACTTCATGAGGTGGGTTAGGCTGAGAAGGAATGACTAGCCCAAAGTCACCCAGCTGGCTTTCATTCTTAAGGAAAGCCTGGAACTCACAGCCTCCTGCTTTCTAGGCCAGCAATTTAAGTTACATCAAATTGGATCTTTAGTAGCATAATCTATGGCACTCTGGTAATCTTAAGAGAAAGTATAACAAAGGAACATGAAATTAAAAACATATTTTGCTATGTATGATGTTCACATCAAGAAAGAAAACAATAAGGGAAAATAAAAAAAATAGTGCGCTTTAAAACTTTACATAAGCCTCTGCAGAAAGCTAGTGTTTCGTCATAATCTAACAAGGAATATACTTTTAAAAGCTATACACAAATGAACTGTTTTCTTCTCACACACTTCTCAAATATACAGTCAATGCACTGATCCTTTTAATTCCACAAAAGGCAATATATCCTGAGCATCCTTGTCATTCATACTGGCATTGTTATTTTCAAAGAGAATTCTGTTCTCAAATTCAAATATTGGCATGGAGGAAAAGAAAAGAAAAACTGTTTCGAACTGTACATAATGTTTACTGTGCCTCAGATCCGTCCTTGATCTGTAAATTGCTTATGACCTTAATATTTATCACTATATTTATCTTTCAAATGATTCCCTTTGACAGGCAACATTGTGTGATGTCAAACATTCTCATTTCTGATTTATTTTATTCAGTGGTTACAATTCTGATGCTGCCTTTGATGCTATCAATTTTTATTCTGTGTGTCCCCCAAGATATCAATGGTTAATACTAGGGTTGTTGCTTTAGTTGTATCTCTGATACATATTCCATAATTCCATTTTATTGGCGAACTTTCCAAGTAAGATAACATCTTGTCTATTTAACGTACAACGAACTTGGGGCACTAATTGCCTTGTAATTCAGTTTTAACTATAACTATTTGGACATATGAAACCGTAAAATGCTTTACCAAAAATTAGACATAATGTTTGAAGACTGAATAGCTTTAGAACCAGCTGCTGAAGCTGAGCATTTCAGCTTAAAGAAAACATTGGGTTAATTGTATCTTTTAACATTTGCACAGAAGAGGAAAGTGTGTTAG
This sequence comes from Ahaetulla prasina, assembly GCF_028640845.1. Taxonomy (NCBI): domain Eukaryota; kingdom Metazoa; phylum Chordata; class Lepidosauria; order Squamata; family Colubridae; genus Ahaetulla; species Ahaetulla prasina. The sequence continues at coordinate 260,911,237 of NC_080540.1, forward strand.
TTACTATTCTCAATTAAAGAACTAGTGTAATATTATCCAAAAAGGTGCTGGATTTTCTCTATTTTAGGGAAAATAGATATCTGTTCAGAAGACTCACTATGCTTAAATCTGTACCATTGTTAGTATTCCAGTTAACTATAACATTTAGATTCAGAAATAGATAAAATCCTTATACATACATGATTCAGCAAAGGCAGATTAGATTATAATATTCCTATCTCACTTGATAGCCTGCTGGTATTACAAGTATTTTAAGGATCCAAAGCTATATCAGTAATAAATACAGGTCTATGAGGTATTAAAATATAAATCCTTCTCCAGCTTGAAACTCTGCTAGAATTTCCTAACAATAAAGATTTTTAGAACTGTAATTTCAACTGTCTTTGGAAAATAGAATATTTGGAATGCTGATATCTATAAAATATATATAAACCTTACTGTATAAGGTTTATATATTTTATATATACAATTGTTGTATATCCACATAAAAGCCATGTGTTCAAGAAAAGCATCACTTTGTAAGTTTGCCACCTTGAATTACTGATGGTTATAACAGCAGGATAATAAAATCTAATAATAAATATATGTGATATATACAATATATCGCGCATCTGTATATTTCCTAATATATTAGGAAATTTCCTAATATATTAGGAAATTAATATATTAGGAAATTCCACACAGTTGCTGGGCTATAGTGACACTATACTTAACACATGAATAAGATATCAAAAGCATTATAATCTAATTTTTTTAGTGGCAGCTCTTGTCAATTTGCATTATACAATGCATGTATTCAATCTCATGTCATAGATTACAGAAGGCATAACTGTACAGTATAATATAAGAAATAGCCGTAAGACTTTGCTGCTATGTAAAGTCCACACAGGCATTTACTTGAACAAGTAAACTTGATATTTCAAGAAACTATCTCGATAATAATTGTGGAATCTAGTTTATTCATTATTTTAAAATTAGGGAGAGAGTGATATAGACATGTTTTTATTAAATGTGCAGCTAATATTGAGGTAGGAAGCATTGTCAGTGCAGGGATGGATCAGAAAATTATGCAGAATGAATAGCTTTAGAACCAGCTGCTGAAGCTGAGCATTTCAGCTTAAAGAAAACATTGGGTTAATTGTATCTTTTAACATTTGCACAGAAGAGGAAAGTGTGTTAGTTACTATTCTCAATTAAAGAACTAGTGTAATATTATCCAAAAAGGTGCTGGATTTTCTCTATTTTAGGGAAAATAGATATCTGTTCAGAAGACTCACTATGCTTAAATCTGTACCATTGTTAGTATTCCAGTTAACTATAACATTTAGATTCAGAAATAGATAAAATCCTTATACATACATGATTCAGCAAAGGCAGATTAGATTATAATATTCCTATCTCACTTGATAGCCTGCTGGTATTACAAGTATTTTAAGGATCCAAAGCTATATCAGTAATAAATACAGGTCTATGAGGTATTAAAATATAAATCCTTCTCCAGCTTGAAACTCTGCTAGAATTTCCTAACAATAAAGATTTTTAGAACTGTAATTTCAACTGTCTTTGGAAAATAGAATATTTGGAATGCTGATATCTATAAAATATATATAAACCTTACTGTATAAGGTTTATATATTTTATATATACAATTGTTGTATATCCACATAAAAGCCATGTGTTCAAGAAAAGCATCACTTTGTAAGTTTGCCACCTTGAATTACTGATGGTTATAACAGCAGGATAATAAAATCTAATAATAAATATATGTGATATATACAATATATCGCGCATCTGTATATTTCCTAATATATTAGGAAATTTCCTAATATATTAGGAAATTAATATATTAGGAAATTCCACACAGTTGCTGGGCTATAGTGACACTATACTTAACACATGAATAAGATATCAAAAGCATTATAATCTAATTTTTTTAGTGGCAGCTCTTGTCAATTTGCATTATACAATGCATGTATTCAATCTCATGTCATAGATTACAGAAGGCATAACTGTACAGTATAATATAAGAAATAGCCGTAAGACTTTGCTGCTATGTAAAGTCCACACAGGCATTTACTTGAACAAGTAAACTTGATATTTCAAGAAACTATCTCGATAATAATTGTGGAATCTAGTTTATTCATTATTTTAAAATTAGGGAGAGAGTGATATAGACATGTTTTTATTAAATGTGCAGCTAATATTGAGGTAGGAAGCATTGTCAGTGCAGGGATGGATCAGAAAATTATGCAGAATGAAATAGATGATCTTGTGAACTGAAATAATAAAAGTAAACGAAAATTCAATGTGTGTGAGGTCATCATACATTAGGAACTGAGGGCTAATCAGGCAGAAGCTGAAGGGGAAAAGTGATATCTAGATACTAATTAGTCATAAGATGAATACAGGTGAAACTCAAAAAATTAGAATATCGTGCAAAAGTTCATTTATTTCAGTAATGCAACTTAAAAGGTGAAACTAATATATGAGATAGACTCATTACATGCAAAGCGAGATAGTTCACGTCTTGATTTGTCATAATTTTGATGATTACGGCTTACAGCTCATGAAAACCCCAAATTCACAATCTCAGAAAATTAGAATATTGTGAAAAGGTTCAATATTCTAGGCTCAAAGTGTCCCACCCTAATCAGCTAATTAAGCCATAACACCTGCAAAGAGTTCCTGAGCCTTTAAATGGTCTCCCAGTCTGGTTCAGTAGGAATCACAATCATGGGAAAGACTGCTGACCTGACAGTTGTGCAGAAAACCATCATTGACACCCTCCATAAGGAAGGAAAGCCTCAAAAGGTAATTGCAAAAGAAGTTGGATGTTCCCAAAGTGCTGTATCAAAGCACATTAGTAGAAAGTCATGTGGAAGGGAAAAGTGTGGAAGAAAAAGGTGCACAAGCAGTAGGGATGACTGCAGCCTGGAGGGGATTGTCAGGAAAAGGCCATTCAAAAGTGTTGGGGACTTTCACAAGGAGTGGACTGAGGCTGGAATCAGTGCATCAAGAGCTACCACACACAGACGGATCCTGGACATGGGCTTCAAATGCTGTATTCCTCTTGTCAAGCCCCTCCTGAACAACAAACAACATCAGGAGCGTCTTACCTGGGCTAAAGAAAAAAAGAACTGGTCTGTTGCTCAGTGGTCCAAAGTCCTCTTTTCTGATGAGAGTAACTTTTGCATCTCATTTGGAAACTAAGGACCCAGAGTCTGGAGAAAGAATGGAGAGGCACACACTGCAAGATGCTTGAAGTCCAGTGTGAAATTTCCACAGTCTGTGTTGATTTGGGGAGCCATGTCATCTGCTGGTGTTGGTCCGCTGTGCTTCTTTAAGTCCAGGGTCAACGCAGCCGTCTACCAGGAGATTTTGGAGCATTTCATGCTTCCTTCCGCAGATGAGCTTTATGGGGATGCTGACTTCATTTTCCAGCAGGACTTGGCACCTGCCCACACTGCCAAAAGTACCAAAACCTGGTTCAATGCCCATGGGATTACTGTGCTTGATTGGCCAGCAAACTCGCCTGACCTGAACCCCATAGAGAATTTATGGGGCATTGCCAAGAGAAAGATGAGAGACATGAGATCGAACAATGCAGAAGAGCAGAAGGCTGCTATTGAAGCATCCTGGTCTTCCATAACACCTCAGCAGTGCCACAGGCTGATAGCATCCATGCCACACTGCATTGAGGCAGTAATTGATGCAAAAGGGGCCCAAACCAAGTACTGAGTACATATGTATGTTTATACTTTTCAGAGGTCTGATATTGTTCTATGTATAATCCTTGTTTCATTGATTTCATGTAATATTCTAATTTTCTGAGATTGTGAATTTGGGGTTTTCATGAGCTGTCAGCCAGCGTGAACTATCTCGCTTTGCATGTAATGAGTCTAACTCATACATTAGTTTCACCTTTTAAGTTGCATTACTGAAATAAATGAACTTTTGCATGATATTCTAATTTTTTGAGTTTCACCTGTATAAGCCACCAATGTGATGCAAGTACAAAGAAGGAAGAGTCAATTCTATACAATGAGGAGACAAAGTCAGTTTTTGGATTTATTAAACAAGATATTTATAATTGGAATTGGGGTCGTGTCAATAACTTTATAACAGTCACTGAAGACCTCATCTAGAAGGCTGTCTAATGTTGGCTCCATATCAAAACCATAAATTTAAAGTAGAGTAAATAAACATAAGAGCAAATATATTAATTGCTGAAATGAATTTACTTTATGAAGAGATGAATTGAAAACTTTATTTCTTTAGTTGGAGGAGTGTGAGAGGAGCAGTAATAGCACTCTATGGATACTATTAAGGGAAATAATATTTTTAAAAGGTTATATTTTTAAAAATAGTAAATAAATAAATAATCCTAAATCATTAGATCTGAAATATGAGACAATGCCTGCCTAGTATGGGAATAACTATATGGTATATGAAATTCTAAATAGATCTACAGTTGACATAACTAATACTTACCTATGCACACACTACTAGGATCTTAATTTTTATGCCTTACTCATCTTTTCTCTGAAAAGGCAAACATTCCTTAAATTGCCACAAACAATATATATTATTCTTTTCACTAAGCAACTCTGCCAGCACTGTTTTTCATGCTATTTTATATAAACAGTAGTCCTTTAAAATTGGGTGCACATTGTCAGTTGCCACAAAATTGTAATGTTGAGATCTTGAAAAAAAATTATTAACAGTTTCTAGGTTCCCTAAAATATTGGGGCATGGGGAATCCCTTCAATTGCATCAAATCTGCTTTGCAGTTCATCAGGCAGTCATAGCTTTAGTATAACTCAGTGATTCCCAAACTGTGAGCCGCGGCTCCCCAGGGAGCCGCGCTATCGTCATGGGGGCGCCGCGGAATATCTGCGCCCGCTGGGTCCGGCGCTGATGCGCCATTTCTGGGGCGTCTGGTGCGCATGCGCAGTTGCAGGTCGGATTTCCGGGGAGCCGCGGGCGCGTCTGGTGCGCATGCGCAGTTGCAGGTCGGATTTCCGGGGGAGCCGCGGGCGAAAAAGATTGGGAACCTCTGGTATAACTTCTGCAGTCATCAAATGAATACCATAATATTTTAAAGATGGGGCTTAGAAATAAAAGGTTTCAGGAAGGAAAAGACTAGGAAGATTACAGGATACAACATAACCTACCTCTCTGCAAATTGCCAATATCACTAGTCTTTACCTCTGTAACACTCTCAAAATCATCTTCAGCAATTTATCAGCTTCCTCACATCCAAGCTGTACAGTAGATGCTTTCAAATTTGCAAGTATAGTCCTTCTACAAGTTCTGACATAAGTAATAATTTGTCTCTCTTGATGATTATTACTCAAGTAACAATAATGTTTATCTTGCAACATTTTCTGCATCTATATCAAATATAATATTTTAGTAGTAGTATTAATAGTAGTACCTGTGAGAGGGATCTTGGAGTCCTAGTGGACAACTATTTAGATATGAGCCAGCAGTGTGCAGCAGCTGCTAAAAAAGCCAACACAGGTCTGGGCTGCATAAACAGAGGGATAGAATCAAGATCACATGAAGTGTTAGTGCCACTTTATAATGCCTTGGTAAGGCCACACTTGGAATATTGCATTCAGTTTTGGTCGCCGTGATGTAAAAAAGATGCTGAGACTCTAGAAAGAGTGCAGAGAAGAGCAACAAAGATGATTAGGGGACTGGAGGCTAAAACATATGAAGAACGGTTGCAGGAACTGGGTATGTCTAGTTTAATAAAAAGAAGGACTAGGGGAGACATGATAGCAGTGTTCCAATATCTCAGGGGTTGCCACAAGGAAGAGGGAGTCGGGCTGTTCTCCAAAGCACCTGAGGGTAGAACAAGAAGCAATGGATGGAAACTGATCAAGAAAAGAAGCAACTTAGAACTAAGGAGAAATTTTCTGACAGTTAGAACAATTAATAAGTGGAACGACTTGCCTGCAGAAGTTGTGAATGCTCCAACACTGGAAATTTTTAAGAAAATGTTGTATAATCATCTGTCTGAGATGGTGTAGGGTTTCCTGCCTGGGCAGGGGGTTGGACTAGAAGGCCTCCAAGGTCCCTTCCAACTCTGCTGTTATTATTATTATTTATTGGAAATAACAAGTATCTTAAAATTTAAATGAATTCCATTGACCTGGCATTACTGAAAATGTGCATCTACAATTCTCTGTAGATTCCTATTCTCTATTGATAATGCTTACTATTTGCAAATAGCAAAACTGATACGTATCAGCCTAAAAATGTTTTTGTGTATTTGAATTTCTATAGAAAAGTGAGGTTTTTGTAATCTGAAACAAGGGTTCAATGATGATGATGATTTGTTATACTTGTATGCTTCCTGCTTCCTAACAACTCTAGGTGGCTCACAACAATCAAACAAAAAATTACAATAAAATCAGTAAAAGATTATTTATGAAAAGAGATTTTAGGCAAAGTAGATAAAGTTCTTTAGAAAGAATATTTTCTGCAGAGTCTCTGCAATTATAGGGTCTTATTCCTACTCCTCACACTAAAAGAGATTTTAGCACTAAAAGAAATACTGAGAATAATATTGGAGAAAGAAAGGAAGATTTTGTAGAACAAATTATCTTTTAAGTTTATTAAAGAATAATCTTTAAAATATTCAGAATTTAAAGTATATAATATTAAATATAAAAATCATATACAATTTTGCCTTGATACAATAACTAATTGGCAGTTTCATACAAGGCTTTGTTTTTACAGCTACATAAAAGGACAAACTCTATTCTTCAGTATCACTTTTCTTTATGTTAAACCATAGTAGATCCATTTGTCATGTATTCCTTTTTGATAAAGATTAATTTCTTTAATTTAAGTGAAAACCACTTCGAATCAGTTTAGAATAAAATCCAAAGCTGCACATGGTCAGCGTGGGATTTTCCTCAGGAGAAGCAGAAGTCATATCCTTTTTCCCATATCACTTCTTCGCTTAATACTAGAGCATCTCCGTTGAATTAATTTTATTAATAAAAAGCCATTTTCTTTTCATTTAATTTTTCTTCTACAGACTTTAACTATTTTTACCATTATATTTTGCTTGTAATACCGCTTTATAAATCAGTATCAGCTTTTGCATTTGTAGCCTGTGTCAACAGCATTGCAGGTTGCTTTGGCATTCTCCTGTACATTCATTTAAAGTACCTCTCATTGCAGCATATTTCACAGAACACTTATATTGGTTTTGCACCACTATCCCATGCACTGCTCAGTGTGCACTGAAATATTTTTATCCATTTGATAGCAATATTTCATATTGCCTTTTTTCTCTAAACAATTGTTTTTAGTTAAAACTCATACTAATGTCTTCTTTTTCTGAAGAATACATTTTAAGCCATTTCGGAACGCAATAATTTTTGTCAAAATAGTCAAAATAGCATAATGATAAAAATAAGGTTTCAGTAATGAAGGGCTTCCAAATGTATCCCAAAACTGTACAGTCCATGTCTAATGAGTTAGATGCTAAAACTTAAAAAGGAAGGAGTTCATACTATATGAATCTTCTTTTTTAGATGATAAAAAGAGAAAGAAAACACAGTAGAATATTGTACTCTATGTTCCACTTCCACCTTCTTTCCTCTGAGAAAGTTTTTTTGCATTATCCATACAAAGTCTGGTATCATCAGACAACAATAGCAAAGCAGGATTCTTGCATAAAATCGCAGTTACTTTATGGATTTATGTTTTCTGGACAAATATCTAATTTAATACACTAGCATATTGTTCCATCTTTTAATATTTATTATAACAATTGTCTAATTTCATTGTAATGAAATTATGGAATCCTACTGCTGCTTAGAGTTAGATTTTTGCCTGCAACATAGTTCATTTGAATTCTTATCACATAATTTAAAAAAAAATCAGAATCATGGTATATTATATAGCTATTGAGTTCCACAGAGTTGTGAAGATTTGGCTCTTTTCCAATGCTTTGAGCCAGAATGACATTTGAGCCCACTGTATGAAGAAGAGAGTGTGGTTATTCCTAGCCTTGGCTGTGTATAGAAACTGTTTGGGTTATTATGCTGGATTAATTTTTATATTGAATACAATAATAATTTAGAATAAATTATTATTCCAAATATTATTTCCCAGAACAATAATGAATTAGTCAGGCAGTCTTATAAAATCAATAATTTAATTAATAAACAGACAGCTTTGTAATGTAATTTTATGAATATATGATTCCTTTATTTCCTGAGAGTTTTCTGTGTACATCTTTGAGCAAAATACTATACCAAAATAATATAAAGGACTAGCACTTATACTTGACGAGAGGACTAAAATTTTACAGCAGTCCTAGTCAAGCAACAGAGCATTACAATTATAGAAACTAAAAAAAACCACTAGTGATTTTTCCACAAGGGAAATTGTTCATCCATCAGTAAGATTGTTACAAGATAAGAGACAATGAAGAGAGAGTTAAAATTGCTTTAGCCTATTGAATCTTTGGTTCCCTCTAGATTCAAAAGCCTGAATTGGTTTTGGAGAGATAGCATAAGAAGTTCCTAGTAAAAACCTTAATGGGTTGATCATAGTTTCAGTCACACTAGCAAGCATAAGTAATGTATGATATTTTCTGAGGGAAGGTGCAGCTTATATATTAAAAGAGAAAGGAATGGGTCCACTATTAATACAGAGATTTTTCCCATTATTTTCCTGTAATACATGCGTTTGAAAAAGTATTATTTGCAAAGGAAGAGGGATGCAACAAATATAATATCCAAATACACCTGCAAGTAATTTCATGTAAATAAAAGCTTGCATTTACAAATGAATGTACAGAAAGATAAGAGAAAAATTAAGAGAGCTATAGCAACAGAAAGGGTGGTGTGTATTACTGAAGGATAGAAAAAGTGTTGAAAATGTTTTCCATAACCAAGAACTCCCCTCAGTGCTAACATATATAATGGAATAGATCTCTGATTGGAAGCATTGATTGGCTATGTGTTCTGTTTAAATAATTAGAAGTGGAGCATGAAAGGGGGGGGGCAGGATGCTGATAGGATAACCTGCTTTAAAAGGAGTCGAAGTGGTTACTTATCTTTATACCGACAGTATCTATTTACTGAAATCACAAGATATAATTGTGGCCAGTGGACAAGTGACATTATCTTTACACAAGCATTATCTATATTTTATTTGGGTGACAAATAATTGTCTGGGTTCTTAAATAAGATCTCCAAGGTTGCTACATTACACTAGTTCTTTGTCTAAAAGAAAACAACCTGTCTGCAATTGTGCCTTTTATAAAAGATATCTGAGGAGGAATTATCTTCGTTTGAAGTGACCTGCCTTAAGTGTTAAAAGGATGTAGCGGAAAAGCAGACCTTTGCTGGGGTTGGTCGGGAGTACCTGCATTATTGAAGGATCTTTGTAGTGATGCCTCTGGAGAGGGTTTGCCTTTATAATTATATGCAAGTATCACACCAGTAGTGTGATCCAGGTAGGGACTCAAGATCTATTTTTACGTATCACATCTATTCCGGAGACACCAAGCTCCCCCCACCACCAGCTAGCTCTCCTTCAGGGTAGGCCAGGGTGATCATGTCCTTTATTGTTGTAACTCCCAGATTGTGATACTCTCACAAAACTGTTGCTAGGCAACAAATGTGGTTACCAGGTCTCAGCGAATAGCTGAAGGGAAAGCAAAGTGTTGCACCATTGTAGAGTAACCATAGCAATGACCTACTATTACAGAGTGGAGAATTATCATTAACAATGTTAAAGTATCATACAGAAGCCTGGGATCCTGAGACTTCCCAGCAGCATCTCTGCATAATTGCGTTATCCAGGAAAGACTCTAAACTCTTGCAGGGCACCTAGTGACTGGAGTGTTTTGCAGGAGGGATTATGATTAGATGCTGATCTACCAAATCTCACTCTTTCACTCTGAAAGCCATTTCAGAGTAGGCTTCTTGCCCTACTATGTTGGTTTTATCTAGGAGAGGGCAACGGTAAGTACTATACTTACAAGGGCAAGCAAAGAGGCACATTTAGAAAGCCCCTTCCATTCAAGACATAGCAAAATAACAACGCCACTGGGAAGAATTTGGATGTTTTCGTAGAGTAACAAGCAGCCAGCCAGGATATGTATCCTCACTAAAGAGAAAATTTTCTGTTCACAGCCTGCTGAATTTTTATCTCCATTGTCTGCCTTGGCACAACCTGTGAGAGGACACAGCTTTGGAAAGTGGCTTGAGATGAAGTCAAGAATTTTTAACAAATCTTCCCCATCCTCTTTCCTGCCCTCTCTGCTCATAATTCACCCAATTGCCTAGGGAAGACTATGACGACTGTTGCCTTCCCCGCCGCCGCGAAGGCACTTGGCTCGCAAAGAGCGCGTGTCTTCTGCACTTGTGTACGCGGGCGGGTGCGCGCTCTGGGGCTTGATGGTGGCGCTGCTGGCGCCCGCGTGTATCTCCCGCTTCCCAGCTTGACCCTTTCCAGTTTGCTGCCGAGGGCGGGGAATGCTTCTTCTCCACACATACACACACACACACACCCAGCCCCGCCGGTCTCCCGGGTTTCCCCGCAGGTAGTGACGCGGTGCTCTTTTTCTGTGTTGCAGGGACGGAGCGGCACGAGCTGACCTCCTGGAAAAGCTACCCGTCGATCTTTCGGTTCTTCCACGAGGCGATGGAGGCGAAAACCAGCTCGGGCAAAGCGGCTCCCACGCGACGGTCGCAGCGGATCCGCTACGAGGAGCTGTAAAGAGGGCGGAAGCGGCTCCCCGCTTGTCTCTGGGCAGGCGGCGCGCTGCGTTCCCAGCCTCTCATTAGATTGTTTTCTTCCTAGAGCACAGGGTCGCCGTCTATACATCTAAGTAGTGTTTTGCATTATTTCTAGATGAGTGCAACTGTCAAAGCAATATGGGTTCACTGCTTATGCTTCCTGTGGGCTGTGGCTTGGATTTCGGGCTGCCCATCAGTGCGCAGATTAAGGCTGACAGCAGCGCTGCACGGCGCAGTCTGGCGCAGCTCTAATTGCCCCGGACGCAGCCCTGCCCTGAGTTGATGGCGGGCTGCTGCTGCCGCCGCCACTGCCGCGGCTCTTCCCTGGTCCTAACGCCCGCCTTCTCCCGGGGCCGCTTGCTGGCTTCCCGCCCGCTCCTCTCTTCCCTCGCCCCCGCCACTCCAGCCGCCCAACCGTCGGTCCTCGTTTTAGACGGAATTTATTTCCGTTTCGGAACGTAGGCCCGTATGTGCTAGACGTTTTAAAGTAATTTCCCGCAAACGTCATTTGGAGATTTTTGTTTTTTAAAGGTCCCGCGTTTTATTTTTTATTTTTTTATTTTATTTAAATCGACCTGAGGGGATAAACCGCAGTGCTCCTGTGCTGGTGATCTCCAGTGATGCTTTTCTCAGTGATTGGAGTATAACTGCTTAAGACTCTCACGTAGCCACGACATATTTTTGTTGTCTTTTATGGGTAGCTCGTTTTCTTTGAATGCTGAAGAAAGCCTCTGCGCTGAACTTGCAAATGCGTTCAGTCGATACCTATTTTTTTATTTTGGGAAAAATTGAACGATTCCGAGTAGGACTGCTGTAAATCTCAATTGTGGGACCGAACTCAAACACACCCAGTTTTAGTGCTTGAGGAATGCACTTTCCAAAGGGTTTATTGTTTTGGAATACTTTAGGGTTTTCAGGGAAAATTGCTGGATCCTTTTAAAAAGTAGAAATAGCAGCAGTAGTATTTTAAAGTGTTTCTTCTGATGCTTGGTTGGCATCTTTATTTTTTATTCAAATAGATTATCTATTTTATGACAGATCAAATAGCTAATAACTTTTTTAAAATGCTGGACCAGAATTCCACAAATCTAGCCTTTTCTGAGGCAAGGCAAAGGGAGAAGCAGCAACATTTTCAGTTTGGCAAAACAGGGTCAGCATTAGAAAAGAGCAGTCCTCTCTTGTTGCTGAAGGACATCACCCATCAGTGCCCCCTCACATGGTTGAACTCCTCACGGGGAGATTCGTTTTTCCTTAGTCATTTGGCTATCACTGTGAAATATTGATGGACAAAAAAAGGGTTGGTCCTCATTTAATGATTACTTGTTCAATGACTTTGAACTTATGACAGCACTGAGCAAATGATACAACCAGTCCTCATACTTATGGCTGGAACAGTATCCCCATAATCACATGATCACCTTTGGGACCTTCCCTGCCACCTTCCCACAAGCGAAGTCATTGGGAAAACTGGCAGGAAGTCAGAAGTCACAATTGCATGAGGTCCTCACTTAACGACCTGCGCAGTCCTCACTTAATAACTGGAGACTGCCAGACCTGCCATCACTAAGCCGCACAGTCACATGACATCGTGTTTTATGACTGCATTGCTTAGTGATGGCAGCTCCAGTCCCAGTTACTGTTGTTGGACTAGTTTTACTGATGCTACTATAACTAGCATTATTATCAAAACAGTCCTAATCACTTTTAATGACTTGGGCTTAAAAAGAAGCCCATGCAGGCATGAATCCACATTTTGTCAACAAATATTTCCAATTATATGAAATGAGTCCTGCCTCATCCTTGGGCTATGACAGTGCCTACTCTAAACATCCATAGGTGTGGCCTATATCAAAATTGAGAAGCCAGCCATTTTTGCTTCTCCGGGAATTTTCTGCTAACGGCTGCCGCCTGATGCAAGAATTTAGCACACTTAGCAGGTTGATCCAAAACTGTCAGAAAGTAGACAATGTCAAGCGACCAAATTGCTCTGGGTGTCTTGAATGAGCTGGGTGTGAGAACTATGACTTTAGCCTCTTTGGAAGCACTAATTGTCATGGGCTGTAGGATGGGTGCCAACCATATAGCAGTTGAACAGCACACAATACAGTCATTTTATTCTCTCGTATGGCTTTACTTCTGATGACACTAAATCAGAATATTGATCGCCTTTCTTTCATTGTATTTATTTGACAGTTTTGAAATTGGAACCACTCTTCTTTCTACAAACACGCATTTATAGTGAAGCTTTATGATTTCAGAAGACTTCAGGAAGAATATGAAGGGCTTTTTTTTGCCCTTATGTACGCTTATGATTAAATGGCTGTCTTACTCATCTGAAAATGTATTCTCTGATATATGCCTCCCACTCAGGGCAAAAACTAGATCACTGGATTGTTCCCTTTGCTGGAAATCCACCAAAGTGATGCCCCAGGTAAAAGCCAAGACCAAGTAGCTCCCAAGGCTATCTGCTTCTATTAACTAGGGTCTCCATGGGTGTAGATGCATTTGTGCATCTGTCTACATACTGTTGCTTCCTCACCTGCATTTTTTTTAAAAATTCCCTCACATATCAATGGATATCCTTTGAGTCCTGGAAGCCATAAAAATGTGGAACTGGGATTTTTATTATTTTTTGCAGCAGATGGTTGATTGTTCCTCAGTTTTACCAACATCCAATCCAGTGGGTTGCTTATGGTTGGTTTATTTAGTTGTTTAATTTAGCTTATCATTTCTTCTTTGCCTGGTCATTTCAGTTTTTATCTTTCTTTGTCGCATCAGTGGTGGCTAGAAATCTTTTTTCCTCCTCTCCTCTCCCCATTTATGTAAATTCTGATTAAATCCTGGATGTTTCTTCTCTTGTGTGCTGATTTGTTTGCTGTTTTGTATTCCTTATAAATTGTACTGTTGGAGGTTTTTTGCCCATAGTCATAGGAAAATAAAACACCATAACCTGCAATATCTCAGTCAGGAAGCCTTTTGAGGCTCTCAAAGTGCCAAATCTGATCAAACAATCAATCCCCACCTGTTTTTAATTTTTTTAAAATATCAATCATCAATTTCTACTTCACAGTGCAGACCCACAAGCCCTAAATAATGGGGCAAAATATTGTTGCCCAGTTAGCACTCTTGCTCTTTGTGGACCAAACTGTAAGGGAAATATTAAAGATTGTCTCTTTCTATTTACACTGAACCTAGGAACAATAATAAAAATAAAGATGGTTTTATCTTCTAATATTTAACTTGTGTTGAGCCTTATTGAATAATCTTGAAAAATGCAATAACCAAGATTGTTTGTTTACTATCTGGGACCAATTAGAAGACAGGATATAGGAAATAGCCACTTTTTCTAAGGATCACTTGAGCCATTTGACCAGAAGCAATTGTTGAAAACAATCCAATCATGTTTGTGTTGGCATAGTAGTACTATAATAAGGATATGCTTTATATTGCCATAATATCATATGGGCAAGCAATAATCAGAAAACTTCTCCGCCATCTGAAGGAAATCTGGATTGTCCAATCACATGTATATTATTATTTTGTACTGTACTACAAGTTTTTAAATACTGTTTTAGCCATTCAGATCCACTGATATGAGATGCACAACAGAGGGATGGATGGACATTTTTAATAACAAAGTCCTTGTTAAAAAAGACCAGACCAGGCCTTATTCTTTTCAAAAAGGGTTGAAGGAATAGATTTACATTAACAAATTAAATAGTAATATTATACTGAATTAATGGATTTAACTAGAAGGCACAAGGCTTTTTTATAAAGAAAAAGAAAGCAATTGCTTTGTCTTGATGCTTATATCTCAAAGCTTGGTGAATTTAACAGGAATCCCAGAGCTCATTTTCATGTCCCTCTAACGTGGCACACAAATGCCCTTGTAACTTTTTATATTACATGCCTCATAATATTGCTTCAGTCTAATTCCCAGCCTGCAGCTGAAGCTGTTGCTCTTCCAGGTTCAGAGCTCTGTTTTTCTATCTTCTCTCCACACAATTTGTGTCATGGACACAATTTAGCACTCCAAATGCTTCACAGAGTCATCACCCTGCATAATGCCTAGCCGTTGCTTTTATGAGAAGCTTATCAGGTCTTCAAGTTAATTCCTTATAGAAGCAGGAATAGCAGCCTTTCGAAAGAACACTAGACCTGTGTTTAAAAGCACAGTATTAGCCCTGCACTTCACAGCAGGTTGAGTTTAACCGGGAGAGACAGATTTCCCCAGTTTTAGGTCTAGTTAGTAATCAGAAATAACAACACCATGAGATTTCCATTTCTTATGACAAGGGATTTCGCATGGGACAGCAGAATATAGTTGGTTCAAGGGCTGACGGATTGCACTTTAATCTGGACATCTGGCTTTGCCCCCAGAAAATACATAGAACAGCTTTATTCTGTAGTGGTAAAAGTGAAAAAGTTCTATGGAACCAGAGTTGATTGAAAGGTGGGTGATATAAAAAACACTCTGGTTTCAAGGACAATAGTTTTTAACTAAAGAGATATTCTATCGAAGCATTGATGTTTATGCCCAGACCCAACACCAGTTTTGCCTGTGCTCATCCAAGCTCTGATTTACACACACTCAGTGGCCGTGTGGCAGAAATGAAAATGCAAAATTCCCAATGCATTTAAATATTTTTAAACCTAAACATTTTGTTTTGTTTAAAACATGTTTAAATCTAAACATTTTGCCCAGTAAAATATGATTTCAAACAAGAATGGAAAGCAATAGGTGCTTTCATTATGCTGCTCTGCTGGCTTTGGGAGGACAGATGATAGAGGAAGAATTACAAGTGGGAGGTGTAACAGGTGGGAGGGATTCACTGCCAATACGATGCTTTTCCCCCTTGGTGATGAGGATGAATCTCATAATCACGCAATTCTATACATGCGAGTCCCATGTATGATCGCCTTGGACTGCAGGGCGATCAAACCGGTCAATCCTAGAGGAGATCAACCCTGACTGCTCTTTAGAAGGCCAGATCCTGAAGATGAAACTCAATTACTCTGGCCACCTAATGAAGGACTCACTGGACAAGTGTCTAATGCTGAGAATGATTGAAGGCAAAAGAAGAAGAGGACAACAGAGAATGAGGTGGCTGGATGGAGTCACTGAAGCAGTCAGCATGAGCCTAAATGGACTCCGGGGGATGGTAGAGGATAGGAAGGCCTGGAAGAATGTTGTCCATGGGGTCACGATGGGTAGGACACGACTTCACTTCCTTTCTCAGAAATCACTCTGTTATAGTTTTCATGTGATGTACTCCCAAATGTATATAAGCTTGCACTCCAACAGCAGTCTCTACCTCCTTAAAGTTCATGTTCCGCAGCCACAAATTCCTAGCAGTATTCTTACTTTCTTCCAATGTCATTGCAAAGGAAGGAAAAGAGTGAAGGAACCCTGCTTTCAATTTGCAAAGTATCTTCAAACAACATTGGAACTGGAGAGTAGCAACAGGGAAAGGTGGGCCCCTCCCTTCTGTTTCTATCTAATCAAGCAGAGCTTCCAACATTTTCAGCAGAGAAAAGAAAGATTCTTTCATGAGGTCATGAACGTGGGAGGCTGCTTCCTGGTTGCCTTCTCAGATTCCTTCCTTAAGCTGCCAACAGTGAATTTGAACCTAGCCATGACACTGTTAAATTGGTCCAAAGCCTATAGAGCTATTGATCCACCCCCTAGAAAAAGACTTAAAGAAAAGGCCACCTAGTCCCTAGCCAAGCCCTAGAGAAAGAGAACACGGCAGCTGATAGCTGTGATGAGAAAGAGGCACCTCATTTTGGTTACTTACCCTGAGATTCCAGGGGAATCAGCTTTTGCTGATAGACACCAAGAAGGTTGTGCCATGTCCGACCTTCATCACCAAGGCCAATTCCACACCCTTCCCTTACAAACTGCAAAGCTTGTAAGGGGAACTGAACTGTACCCTCCTCAAGTTCAATCCAGATTGCTTTAGTCCTCTCCATGAATTCAACTGATTAGGATTCTGTTTCTGACAGCAGAGTTCTTTGGCAACATCCTTGGTATCTTCTGCTATTGTGTTCCTGGAAGTACCTTGGCAGCTCCATCTCTTCCAGCCTGCCATCAGTGCAGGAGGATGGGAGAAATGCAACTTTAGACCCTAGCAGCAGGGGTGAAATCCAGCAGGTTCTGACAGGTTCTGGAGAACTGGTAGTAGTTCGGAGAACCAGCAAATACCACCTCTGGCTGGCCCCAGAGTGAGGTGGGAATGGGGATTTTGCACTATCCTTCCCCCAGGAGTGGGGTATGAATGGAGATTTTACAGTATCCTTCCCCTGCCACGCCCACCAAGCCACACCCACAGAACTGGTAGTAAAATAATTTGGATTTCACCACTGCCTAGAAGTTTTCACCAACTCTGTAAAGTGATTCCGATGCTCCCTCCATCCTTTAGTTGTAATTGAGGACTATAAGACTCCCATCAAAGAGTTCCTGCTTTTATCTTCCTTGATTGCAAGAGGTACAAAAGGCCTGGGGGGGATGGGGAGGGGCATGGAAGAGAAAGAACTTCAAAGCACACTTGGAGGGGAAATGTTGGATTAATTATGTCACTTGGATCAGCAGTTTTAGTTTCACACTGCTGGCCTGCCTGGATCATGATGTCTTCAGAAGTAGCTAAAAAATCTGGCACCTTCAGCTGAAAGGGTGCAAGAATCCCAAGGCTGCTGAAAACGCCTATAGAAGGGGAGCAAATGTGGAGTGGGGGAGGGTAGGAGTTTGAATAAGCAGTTTTTGCCACTCTCTTAGTCGGGTGTAGAAATCGGTAATCAAGAACAGAAAGCCTATACCCAATATCAATAGAACTTTCTGGGGCAAGAGGGGAGCTATTTTTAACTAGATCTTCCATTTGTCCTATATTTATTTTTTTACATCGGGGTTCTTTATTGTCCAAAATGGTTTATGGTAAGGAGGTGGAAATGGAGATCTATCATCAATTTACCACCATTTTCTGCCAGTCAGTAGGTAAAATAAGAAGCAAATTTTACAGTTATCCTAAACTTCATCCGACAAACATTTGAGAGAATGAAGTCAACCAAGTGGGTCCTAATTTACATTTTATTGAGTCCTCAGAACAGGTATCAGAACGTCTTGCTTTGTTTCTCACCTACATAAACCTTCTTTATCAGGTAACTATTCCGGGTAACCCTAAAACTTAACTCGCTATTGTCTGTTCTCCCTTACTCCCTTATTTTTGTTAGCAATTTGTGCATGGGGCACAGAGAAGAGTAAAATGGCCTAGCTATTAATTAACTCAGTTATTTCTTAACGATTTCCCATTTTTCAGGCAAACAGGAGAGACTCTGGGAGAAGCCACCGAGTCCCAATTTGCTCTGGTACAGAAAAGTTTTGGTTCTGCAAAACTCAATTTTCTTTTTTTCTTTTTGTTTATATTGTTCTCTACCATCATCTCATAAATATGTTACCATTGATTCCTAATCAACTACTTTAGGGTGTTTAAGCATTTTAATGTTTTATCGGAAGGACAGTATTTCTCCTGCTGTTCTCTTTTTAGCAGTCAGGCTGTCGTATAATTGAAAGCTGTCACAAAAATGTACCTACAGTGACGGTTATATCACAACTGAGATGAAAGAAACTGTTAATATGGGATATCTCTCTCTATCTGTCCCTTACACAGGAGTCTCCAACCTTGGCAACTTTAAGACTTGTGGACTTCAACTCCCAGGAATTCTGGGAGTTAAAGTCCACAAGTCTTAAAGTTGCCAAGGTTGGAGACCCCTGCCCTCACAGACAGATCACACGTTAATTGTTGATTTATTTGTCCAGAGGGAGGGAGGGAGGGAGGGAGGGAGATCTCACCCAAACTTTCCAAACGCTGTCATTCCGCGTAATCCCTCGCATTTCCCACTTTTCTTTCCAGTTTCAGATTGCATGTTATTTGTGAGCATTTCACCAGATCAGTGACAGCTCTCTATTTGCATAATTATATGCTCTGGTCTGAAGAGAAAACTAACCCCCAAATTTCATGGGTCACCAAACTACAACAATCAATGTTTTATCACGTATGCTAAGAAAAAGCGTGGGGTGGGGGGGGAGGCCAAGACTTATATAAAGTTTCTCGGGGAGTTTTTACTCCTCAGAAAATTAAAGATGCGACGCCCTTGAATGGGTGGACATCTTTGTAACTGAATTCTGTTTTTTCTTTTTCTTTTAAGGAAAGTAGAGATTAGTAAAGTAGCTGGAAGAGAAAGGGGAGCTCAGACCCTCAAGCGTTATTTCAAAGGACGTTGCCCAAATAAGCTCCGCTGTATTTCAACGGTTTTTCCGATCCCACTGTTGTAAAACAGCGCCATCCTAGGAGCCCTATTGAGATCAGTAGGACTAGGCTTCCAGGCAGGTGGGGGAAAGGACGCCGTTCATTTAGTTCCAAGTAAGTCCCAGTAAATTCAAAGCACTTGCTTCCAGGAAGACCGGGCCGCCTGGTGGCACCTCCGCCGAGTTTGTAAGCAGCGGCGCGGAAGAAGCAAAACTTCGCTGAGACGAAGCGCTTAGTCACTTTTCTCTGCCGGTCTCTTCTTCTAGATGCGCCCACAGACGTGAGCGCCTGTAATTTGGCATTTTCTTTTCCGGGAGGTTTTGGTTTACGAAGTCAATTCGTTTTAGGACAAAACTGTCCCTTCTTCTTCAACTGCAGGTCTACAGTCTCAAAATACAAGGTGCCACTTGCTTCCCTTCCTGTCTCAGGATCTGGCTGTCCAAATGCCCGGGGATCCCTGCCTCTTCTAAGTCACCGAATGTGGGGTTGACTCGGAAGAGTGATTTTTTTTTTCTAGACTGGTGACCGTGGCTTGATGTCAGGCTTCTCAAGGGTCTTCTTGAGAAGGTCTTTTGCAGTTAGCCTTTCCCTCCCGCCTTCTGGGGCCGTTGCTGCTTGGATTCCAGCTGCCAGCAGGGTTGGGCTTAGATCTTCTGCGCCCTATTGCCCTTCTCTTCTGCGGAGAATCCTAAAGGAAGAGGCCGAATCATCTGGAGCAGCACAGGGCTTGCAAAAGGATGCCAGCTATGGGAAGCCACCATCACCACCCGAGGCTCAAAAAAGCCGAGCCCAGAAGGCTAAGAGCTTCCCGGCTGGGCCTTGAATATCAGCCTTACAATTTCAGGAAACCGAGCTGGTTCCTCCAAAGTCTTTTTTGAGTCAAGAGGAGGCAGGCAGTGCCTCTCACCCCCACTCCGAAATCTTCCACCTGGTGAGGTCTGGAGGAGACACCGACTTTCTGGACCCAACCTGTAGCCCCTCAATCATGGCTGGAGCAGCCTCGCTTTGAGGCAGAGAGTCATTTTTCCCACATACACACCGGTTTGGTTCTTCTAATCTTTTCAGCCCACCCATTCCTGTCCTGAAAACTTCGGCTTAGGCTTTCAAATGAATGCTTGGGGCCACCATTGGCGTAGTATCTCTGAATCACGAAACTGAGCAGCTTGCCTAGATCTCCAAACTGCTACAGAACTTTTACAAACTCTCCAGCAAATTTTCTAGCGATCCCAAAAGAGATCAGTACTTTTTGCTCCAGTTCCACTGCAATGTAGAGAAGAAGAATATCAAATGATAAATGCATGTCCCCACTTCTGAAAGTCTCCCTTTGCACAAATCCACTTTTGGATGATCTGTTTTGTTCCTTTGGGGGGAGGGAGCAGTTTTGTAATTAAGTTTCTCTGCCTTTAATGAGTTTCAGAAACTGGTAGTACCCGGCTGATTTTGGGCTCAAAAACTAAAGAGGGTCAGGCCTGGCTAGTAGTATAAGTTTTAGGCAAAACTAAGAAGAAAAGCACCCTTAAAAAGGCGATGAAACTACTTCCACACTGCTGCCCACAACATTTCCATGAATGAGTCTACAAAATCAGCAAGAGCTGAGCTCACCTTTACTTGTATATTCCTTCAAGTTCATTACCTGAAAAAATGTATGCACTTATTTTATTTAATTGATCTAAAGAGAGGAAATTTGAGGGTTTAAAACTGAATAGTAAAAAATGGAGTCCATAGTTCATATTTTCCTCCAGGGATCAACAATTGCATGCTATCTCTTCCTCCCTTTTTAAATATTTATTAGTTACAACATTTGGCATCCTTGCATCTTAACTTATTCTTTTCCCCAATTCCTTTTCCCTTAAATCTCAAGTTCCTAACAATGTACCATTTCTTCAATGTTAGCTTTGTATAATAGCATTGTATCTATATGTCATATTCCTATGGGGTTAATTCAGTAAATGAAAAAAATAAAAAACCAATTTAACCCTTCCCCTTTTGTCTCCAAAACAGAATGAACATTTATTAATTGGATATTTTTTTGAGTATTAACATTTGGAAATGTTTTTACAACAAATATCCAAATAATAAATGTTCATTCTGTTTTAGAGACAAAAAGGGAAGGGTTAAATTAGTTGGGGGTTTTTTTTTACATTTACTGAAACATCTAATCGACCTGTGAACGATTATCAGCTTTTATCATGGCTGGGGTGAAGCTGTGTGCATGGGGAAGAAATACATGATATGTCCAAAAAAAAAAAAAAAAGAGTAGAGGAAATTCAGTGGGGCTGCTAGGAGGGGAAAGACTTAGTTCTTCAGCTATCCCCTAGCACCATGGACAGCGCCTCGTCTGTTGCTTCCTGTTCTCCCACACCGCTTTCCTTTCCTCCAACTGCCCTCCAAAGAGTCCCTGCCGAAAAAAAATGTAGGAGATCGGTTGCCATGCTTCCTTTCTTACCACCCAAATACTTCTGCAGTGGAAGAATAACACGTTAATTTAACTCTCCTCACCCCCACCACCCACACCCACCCCATCCCCCGCTCAATTCTTCATATTATTCACACTGGTATGATTCAAATAATATTTTCCAGACCCGTTTTGCCCGGTTTTACCCTTCACTATTTGATCTGTCGCGTTCACTGTCTTTCTCAACCACTTTCCCTGAAAAAAGAACCTAAAGCATCTTTCCCCCCCAAAGCTCGGCCTTTACTGTCTGCCTCTCTCATGGGTTGCACTGTGTCCTTGCCCTTCCCAAGTCTGTCCTCAGCCATAAGCTCTACTGGGGGAGCCAGGCTTCTCTTGAGGGGTCATAACGTAGTTTCACTCTTCTTTGATGCCCACCTACTCTGAGCACTCCAACTCCCAGACAGCTGGTTAATTACAGCCTCTGAAAGGCACCCCAGTGTTGCAACCCAAACGAAGAGCTGAAAAATTGACAGCAACTCAACTTGACAGACTTCCCTTTATCTCCATAGCTTTTCCCTCATCTCCCCTTCGCTAATGTCACCCACCCTCTGTTTCAGACCCCCAAGTTAACCTCCCTGCAACTCTCCCTTCCCAGACCCACCCACACCACCCGCTGCGATCCTCAGATCCGGCAAAGTCCCCGCCCCTGATCCTCTGCCCAACCTTTCATTCCTTTCGGCTTAGGGGAAAGAGGGAAGGGGCAAAGAACCTCTGCTTTTCTTTTGCTTTGATCACATCCTTGCCACTCCAGCAAACAACCTGGAGCCTGCTATAATAGTAAACCACACTATTTACGGGCTCACCGTTTAAATCCAACAAGACGCTCGTTGCTCATTAAAACCTTTCGCTCAGCCTTTCGGTTTTTTTAGTGATGGGGTTCTTGCCATTTGCTTCTCCAATCAAGTCAAATTTTAGAAATAGTGAACGGTTTGGGGAGTTGCAGGTTTCCGGATTTCTGTTGAATGTCCCAGTTACCATCTGAGCAACAAAGATATAAAGTTAGGAATTCCTGAGGTAGGAAAAGAATTCCAAAGAATGCCAGGAGTTTTCTTTTTAAAAAATATAACCCTGAATTCTACTAACTTGCTATTTTGGGAATATGCTTTGTAGAAATGGTTACTGAGTTCTCTGTATCAGCCCAGATTATTCTTGTTGTCATTAGGCTTTTATCGGGGAATAAAACTACTCTATGGAAGATATTTTGTATTTTATTTATGGAAATAATACTAATGGGGGGGTGGGGGAGAAATCCAGGTTGTTTTCTTTCTTTTTTTTAGCAGCAGCTTTCTGGACACAATGACCACACACACAAAAAATCTAACTTCTTTATCACTCATCATCTCCCCACCTTTTAATGAATTAAATGGCTTGGCTTATTTTTCCCCCCTTCATCTTTGGTGAGAGCAGACATCATATGCATTTTGTCTGTTACGTGAGGCAGCTTCCCAATGGAAGGTTTCCTCATAACTTTTACACTTTCTCCTGTCCTTATAAAATATTTGATAGAGCAGATTTTTTTAAAAAAATCAACAAGCAGGTTGATACAGAAGAAAGAGGATACCTTTCTTTTTGCCAAAATGAACTCCTGCTCTATGACAGGATGGACAATCTAAACCTGTTGCAATTTTCCAAAAGTTCTTAAAGACAGAGTCAATTTAAGGAAATTATTTTCAATGAATAGTCTAACTGATTTTCTTCTTACAATTGCGCCGTTCTGATAGACAATTGCTTGCTTGCATGCTTGCTTGAAATAGAAAATGAATTGGCAGCATTATAAACCTTATTATTCTGAAAATTAGGAAGCTGAAAATGTGTGTTAAAGAACTTTCAATTTTCAAATGAAATATTTTGTTCATTTCTAGATCTGTCTTGGGTTTCTACATTTTTCTATAGCACTTGCCCATTACCTAAAAAATAATTCCCTTTCTCTGTTTCACACTATGACATAGCATGCTTGTTTTACTTTTTGCCACTATTATCTAGGATGTGCCTCAGCATCTCCTAATTAACTAAGGAATCTCAATTTTAGTAATCTTAAAAATAACATTTAAGGGAAGGTAGGGGTATGTGATGGACAAAATAGTTGTGATTAAGTGTTCAACATCATGGTACTTTCTATTTTTTTCTTCTCAATTACTATAACCAATTATATTTTTTCTCCTGATTATTTTATTTTCCTGTTATTTGTGACATGTGTGTGTGTGTGGGACCACCATTCGCTCTCTCTCTTACTCCCTGCAAATCTTCAAAGTCGTTTGAAGTTCCTTTTTTTTTTGTCTTCAGGGCATTTGTCAATGTCAAAAATACCTGAGCTATTTAAAGAAACCAAGTGGTGTAGTGTACCTGACTATTCACACTTCAGGGAGTTTTCTGAAAATCATTAGACACCGATTAATATTTGAAAATGCCTACTGGACATTTCTGCAAAATAATAATAACCAAATCCAGATGTAATATTTTAGGATAAAGTTGCCAGTTAAGCATTATTTTCCTTCAAGAATAGCAGAATTTCTATCGAACATTTTAAAGAGCAATTAATTCTAGAAAATATTCAACAACCACCAGCACCTTCCACATCAATTTTTCAACAGAAATACTGTAATAATTTTTTTGCCATCTGTCTCTCTCTCCCTCCTGCTTCGTGTTGGAATGAGTAGGATTCTCTGAAGAAGCCACGAAACTTTACAGGTTTTATAACATACGCATAATTTACTTAGCTATATAATAATGAGAGAGACTTATTCCTCTTCTAAGAAAAAAATACCCCGCCTTCCCTCTCAGTCTGGGCGAACCGTGGATAAGAAGGCAAACTCAGGAAGCAGATCACATTACAATCTGGATTCGTCTTATTTATGGTTCTAATTTTGACCAGTGCCATTTGCAGTTCATTTGGCTATCTGACCTGCTAAAACGGAGCTCCTTGAAACGCCCTGTTCCTGGTATGCAAAGCTTGAGCGATTATATTATATTGCTTAGTTTTGGTGGCGAACATCTAAGTGTTAATAGTAGCACGTGCGACAATCCATTTATTCTTGGAATATTTTCCGCCTGCCCACGGAGAGCGGAAGAGAGTTGCCAGCTTCAGTATCTGGTCCTGAACTAGAAGCTACCCAGGCTACTGAAGTCACTACCAGTGCACTTTGAACTGCTTAAGGCGGTGGGAGGGAGAGAATCCGAGCGAAAGGTCTGCCGGTGCTCCAGCCACAACTAGCGCAAAAAAAAAAAAAAACCCACCAAAAAAACAGGTGGAACTGGCGGAAGGGCGAGGAATTTGCCGGCATGGGAGCCAAGAAACTGCAGCAAGAGCGACATGTTTTAACATTTCAGCTTTCATTATCCATTTCATTTTGAACCCCTTAGGTTGGGACACCTAAGCTTTGATCCAGAGCGTATGTTCGCAATAAGAGCAACGTGTTCAGCTTTGGTGGTTTGAAGCTGATCAGGTCGTAAAATGTCCGCGATCCCCCTCCAAATTACAGCCTAAACACCTGAGATTGTACAAAGGTTCTCATTAAAAGGGGAAGAGAAAGAAATGGCAGTGCCATTTGTCAATTACTACCAACCAGGCCAGACAAAGTGTCTTTCACCTTTGTAAGGTTCATCTTTTTAAAATGCATACATACATTTCTGAAAAAGTGAACCTGTTTCCTTTGGGTGTGTGTGGGTGTGTGCGTGTGGGTGGGTGGGTGGGTTGGTGAGGTGGTTTTTCAGTTATTTTAAGAATTGTAAATATACTTTTTCTATGTTTGTACATCCAAAGGAAAACTTCATTTTAATAATTTTGCTGAAACTAATGCTTAGAAATAATTTACTATGCATTGTATATACATGTTGGTACTATACTTTGAGGTTATTTTTTTCTATGAATATTTCCATAATGTGAATTGCTAATTACATAAGCAATATAGGCTTTCTGCTTAACAACACACACACACACCTTGTCTTAATAAATGAATTCATTTAGGATACAACACATAACCCTTTAAGGATACATTTAGCATTGACACAGATCATGTTTTCTCTATTCCAAAGGCAGTAAAAACCAAGACATATATACATTTATATAAATATATATTTGACTTGGGGGCATTTTGACTTTAAAATCCTCGTAACTATTTTTGACTATTCACAAAATAGTAAAAGACTAAAGTTAATATGACCATCGTCTGTTTATATTGAAGCCATGTCTCAATGTATATGATGCAACCCTGCAGCCAATAAATGATTTTACATTTTATTTTTCTTTCATTTTCTTTCATTTATTTATTTTTAGTTGGATTTTTTAAGCATAAAGCATCCTTTAAAGGGGAAACCATTCCTGACAATTCCCAAGCGGAAAAATGCCAGAGCTCATATTTCGGTCAGAGGATGTTTTCTATTTTAACCTGGATTATTCATAGAGTTTGTCCATTGTTTTATGTTATTTAATAGCGTGCCTTCTTCTTCTTCTTCTTTTTTTATTGTGGTAACTGAGATTAAAAATGTCCTTCTCAGAATGACGACTGGAAACTTTTCGGGGACCGTTATTGCAAGAGGCTCTCTTAGTGGTGAATGGGAACTAACGTCCTGAAAGACACAGCGCCATCTAGCAAACGAAAGGAGAACCAAAGGCGAGGAATGTAGGTTGCCTCTCAGCAACCCAAAGGAGGGGGGAAGAGGGGGAAGGGGGGAAGAGGGGTGATGAAACTCCTACCTCAGTTTCACCTGGACAGAACCCGCCCCCAACCCCAAATAGCACCAGAGACTCGGCCTTTGCGTCCTGCTTTCATGAAAGCAGCTCATCTCTCCTCAGCCGTGTCTAACTCACATCTTCTTTCCTTAGTGGCAACAACCAGTTCCCAGCATTTATTGACAGGGGGGGGAAAAATCCACCTGGCTGGCTCTTAATTACCTTTCCTGCTCGTTATCTTCTCTCACCGAGGTTTAAAAAGAGAAGAGAGTCACCTTGGTCCCGTAGAGGATAAATACAAGAAATCCGTTTGCTTAGATAACATTGCACTTCTTTCTGTGAGTAGCTAAAATAATTCGATGGCTCTGATGCAGGAGCTTAAACATTCTCGAAAATATGAATCTAGCCTTCCCCACCCTCTTACTTTTCAGATGAAACTTAATTTCAGGTTTTTTGTTTTTTGTTTTTTTTGGTCCAAGGGAAATGTTCCTTCTTACTAAATTGACTGTCTTTCAAAAGGCAGCAAAAACCCCCTCAAACGAGTATTTATCTTCTTTGTTGTTCTATTGGCGACAGCTTTGGCCAAAGTAGTGTTCGAATTTATTGGGCTACAGGACAGGACTCATCCTCCACACCCTGAGTTCCATGAAAGTTTCGACTTCGCTGGTTTGGAGGGTGCTGAGTTCAGAAAGCTTACATTAGAGCTTTCTTGCCCTAGTAATGAACATTAGTAATCAGGTTGGCCAGTATTATTAGTCCCCAAATACAGCATTTTTATTAGGCCAAGAGAAGTTCGCAAACTGGAAGGTTTGAGGAAGCAGAAAAAAAGCAACCACACACATCCGTACAGAGAGAGGGGAAGGAAGGAAGGAAGGAAGGAAGGGGCAAAGAGAGAAGATCCAACATTAACGGTGTTTGCAAGTCATGTTTCTATTAGCTCCGTGCAATTAAACGAAGGCAGGAAATCAGTTTTCTCCAGAGAAATTATAGCGCTTCTCACAAACAAAGCCGACCTTGGCCTTCCTGGCTGCCACCTGCCTGGCAATCGGGCCACCCCATGCCCGGCAGGCTTGCAGAGGCCCAGGGCTGAGCGGCCAACGGCCTGGCTGGGCTCAGAGCAGCGTCTTCCGCGGCCCCTTCTTGGGCCGAGGTGATCTGCAGCCGAGCCCGACAGCAAACGTCCGAGCTTCTGTTACGCGGCCCATTTTTTGGGCCGGTCATCAGCCGTCCATTTAAGTCCAATTCGGGAACTGAAACGCTTGCTTAAATCGCTGTCTTCCGGAGAGTTGAAAGAGCAGCTCCAAGTAATCTGTTTGCAGGCTGGGCAGCATCTCTAGTGAAATTTGGAAAGATAAGCCGGGGCTAACAGAGGACTCTTGGCCGAGGCAGCGCTTTAAAATGTTGCTGAACTTCGGTGGAAAACTAGGGCATCTCCGGGGTGGGAGGTGGGGGGGGGAAGAGACGCTCTTTGGAGCGTCCTTTGATGTTGCCGCTCCTCCTCCTCTTTCCTATTCCATTTTTTTTCACCCAGGTAACCTGCTCCACCGTGGGGTTTCCAGCTGCTTAAATGAACATTGATTTATTGCGTTTAAAAGTAAATTTACACACACGCCAACGCCATTCTGTTTTGTTTTCCCCAGACCCTAAGATTTATTTTCTGCTTAGCGCCGGGCTGACAAAACAATGTCTTTAACTTTATTACCCACCGATGAAGAAATCCGTCTTATTCCTTCTGCCCCCCCTCCCCTCCCCCCTCCTTCCTTTGGAATTTCCTCCCTCTCGTTACCTGCTTTGCTGGGACTGGAAAGAGGTTGGGATGGGGGATAGGAAGAAGGCTAAGGGGGAGGGGGGCGTAGAAAAATGCAACGGGAGGAAAAGAAATTTAAATTATTGTTTGGAGAACAACTTCATCCCTTCTGGACTTTTTGAAAGGGGGATCCGGGGGACAAAGAGAAAAGACAACCAAAGAGAAGGGAAAGGAAAGGACCCCGCCAAACGAGAAGGCTGAAGTAATTAATTTGTCTTATGAAGGGGAGGGTCTGTCTTCACTTGAGAGAACATCTGATGTCCTTTGCAAAGCCTCTCTGGAAACGGGTCGATGACTGAGAAGCAATCATAAAGCACAGTTTAAAAAAAAAAGGAAAAAAAATCCGGTGTCCTCCCTACCACGCTGCCTTACCTCTGCGCAGTCACCCAGTCTAGGAGGTGGCTGATCTCAGGGGACTGCTGAAGCCGCCTTTACGGTACACTTCATCTACGTTTTTTGGTTGCCTTTGGTTCTCATTAAAAGGGCCTTTTCTTCTTCTTCTTCTTCTTTTTTCCCCCCCACTTGGTAGATTGTCACGGGGTCTTCATTTCACACTCCTGAAAACGCTCTTACATCTTATCGAAGAAGGCGCTGAATCTCTTTGGGTGGGTGGGAGGTGAGGGTGGCGAAGCGGAGTGGGGGGTGCGGGGTGGGGTGGGAAGAGAGGGGGAGAAAGAAACGGCCACCACCAGGCATTTTTGAACTAATACGTGACGGGGGGGGGACGGCGGGCGTGTGGGCGCCAGCGAGAGGTTTCCCGGAGAGCCCTCGGGAGGGGGGGGGCTCTTTCGAAGGTCTTAAGGGAAACCTTGGAACGGGGCCACCCGAGGAGCGGGGTGCGGGTGTGAATGTGGCTTTTCTCCTCCACCCTCCGCAGTCCGGTTCTCATGGAGGAGCCTAGGAATCCCTGAGAGTGAAGACGCTCTCTTGGCCAGGCAGGAGGGGAAATGCGATGGGGGAGGGGAGGGAGACCCTCTCCCACAACCGCCTTGTTCGGAGGCGACCCTGCAGCAGCTCTCAAGACGGGTTCTCCTCCCCCGCCCCGCTGCCCCTTCCAATGCGGCTCCACCGCTGCTCACCCAGTTTAGGCCTTGACACTTGTTGTCCAGGCAGACCAAAACGAGGCTAAGTTTAGCATCCCTCCGGAGGATCCGGACTAGATCCTTTCCTCTGGCCTCTCCTCTAAAGGGAGATTACTTTCCAGGCGCGCCTGTCCGCGGATGCACGGACACACCGCCCCAAACGATCCCCAGGATCCTGTCTAAAATGGAGCAGGGGGAAAAAAAGGGGGAATTCTCTGAATAGCCCCCTATTCAAATTAGCAGAATTTCTTTCTGGCTGCCCTTTGACTGGGGCCTGTCACTCCAAGAGACGCCAGGGCCATTCCTTTCACCTCCTCCCTTCCCACGAGGGCCTTCAACCAACGGGGCTTCGGTGCTTTAGAGAGACCGCCAGAGATCAGAGCCGGAGCCTACGCGACCCTGGTCTCTAGTAGCCCCTCTCTGGCAGCAGGCAGACACGCCCCGAGATGAGCAAGGCTTCCCTCCACGGTCCTGCCCTCCTTGGAACTGCTGCAGCCTCAGTCCCGAGGCAACAGAGGAATTGGGCTCTCCAGGTTTCTGCCTCCCCCCTCCCCCACTCCCAGACGTGCCCTGCACAGGACTTGGTGCTGAGTGGGAGATCCAGGAAGGAGACTGTGAAATTTTGGGAGCAGATCTGACGCTCAAATCAGGATCGGCTAGAAATCTGCTGTAACTTTTAGGGATGGATCCGTGGGAACAACCAACCCGGCTCCAAACTTTTGGGTTTAGAGCAGGTACCGGTTCTTTGCGACTAGCTTCGTTCCAGTTTTGACGGACTCCCTGCAATCAGCAGAGCTAAGGAAGGGATGATCAAAGGCCCAGCAGGCTGAACAATGGACGTAGTAGGCCCAACAAGGGCAGCCTTTGGCCTTGTTTTGTGGTCTGTTTCCAAAGCCAGCGCTCTGCATGTTCAATCCTTTACTCGCGAGGAAGTTCACAGTGCTCCCTGTGAGGCTCGCTCTCCATTTGACAAAAGGAAACCCAGCGATACCCTCTGATTGATGCCCCACGCAGCCCTGTCACGCGTGCAACCGCCCCCTCCCCAGACCAGGGAGCCCCACGTTTTCTCGGGGTGGAATAGGGGGGAGAGCAAGCTGGGCCCAGTCTTGGTCCTCGCTTCCTTTACTTCCCCTGAGATAGATCAAGAGCGCTTTAAAAAAAAATCTTTGCAGAGCAAGATTCTCTCTGCTACGAAGCGACAGACCCTGCACAGCCTCGCTTTTTGTCCGCCTTCGGTTACAACCCTTGGAAGCCGAGTTCCACTCTCGATCAGCTTCGCTTTAACTAGAGGGTTGTTGTAGAGAGCTTGAGTAACGGGAGCTGGTTCGAGGCGCTGAACTTAGAGAGCGCCAGCGCGTTCAGCTGAAGAGTCCCCCGGAATCGGAGCTGGTGTTGGGCAGGTTGGAGCGGCTGACGTTCCTTGATCTCCTGGGAGCAACAGCAGCGTCCAATGGTCTTCTCGTACCCCGATGAGCGGTGGTCGCCAGCGCAAACCCGACTGCTCATTCCAAATGGGGAGCAGACCCCTGTCGAGCCCTCGACTCAAGCTCCGCGCCGGATGGCTTTTCCCGAAGAGAAACCGAACCGGTTGAAAAAAAAGTGGCTGAATAAAATACCCGTTAAAATGCTATTAAGCCCAGCAGAAGAGCAAGACTCGCGTCTCGTTCCGCCTTAATATGCAATTAAATTAAAGCCAATTCCTCGTCAATAATATCGTCCAGAATCCTCCGCTAAGTTTCAGGGATGTCTGCAGTTAAGTAGCTTTCAACCACCGGTTCTAAATGGCTTAGGAGCTACCTTTAAATTCTGCCCTTCCGCTTATAGAAATATGCTGTACGTATGAGTGCCAGTTTACCGTGACATATTTCTTTTCCAACTGAGGAAAGCCTTCACCACCATCGTGATAAAAAGCTCACTGACATATCTGAGTTTACGAAAGCAGTTAATTTCACCCGGGTCCCCCGCCCCATATCGTATTTTGCGACCAACTTTGTTGTAAAAAGAGCCAACGGATTTCTTGTTCTTTCTGCAGGAAGGCTGGTTATGGCTGGTTTAAGGCCTTGGCAGCATAGTTATAGGTAAGGTTCCTTGAGCCGTAAAATAAACTCTGTGTGTGTGCAACCACCACCACCACAGGTTTCGCCATAAAAACGGAGGAGGGAGTTTTTGTAAGGAACTTGTAGTAAAAGAAAGATCACCCGTACAGCCGAAGGAGAAAACTGCCCACAGAAGGTTTTCAAGGGTGGTGTAGGGTGGCAGAGGAGTTTGACGAAATTTGTGTTTATTAGCGATTATATGCCGGTCTATGACAGAAAATAAAGATTTGATTAATGGATTTATTTATTTGGAAAGGGGAAAAGAGACCGTACAGGTGCCAAACTTTTTTGGCCGACCAGTGGCCCACAATTTTGAGCATCCTCTCTTGAGGAATCCTTTCTTTTGCTTCAGAAAAGCAAAATAAAACAAAAAACGCACTGGATCAGAAATGTTTTATTCCAGACTTCAGCAGATCTGAATGGATGTATTCACCACGCTTAACTTTCCCTCTGTGTGATCAAAGGTAAACGTTCCCACCGTTTTCTCTCCTTCCCCCTCCCCCCTCGCTCTCTACCCCCCTCCCTCTCTTTTCGCCCCATTAACTAATATGTTTGAGAAAGCTTCGTGTTTGCACTGAGTTACAAGGGGACCAGAATACATGGGAGGGCTTAAAACACTAAGCAGAGCGTTCCCTGATATAACAATTAACTGTATGCAAGATTTATAGTTCTACAATGTTTGCCATCAGGAGAAACCAAACATAAAAACGGTAGAAGGGGAGCAACAGACATCGAGAGCCTGATCAAATAGAATGAATAAACATGCCTGATTCAGGCGCGCACCGGCGCTTCTGTGGCTCTTAAGTGGGAAGAAACGCCGACCGGCTCCTTCCTCGGGAGGAGCCTTTCTAACAAGGCTACTTCCCTCCGACTCTTCTTCATCCTCCCCCCTCCTTTTTTTTTTTTTAAATGCAAGGTCTTCCTGGCTGGCGTCACCAGGAGCCAACCTGAAAAAGTACTTGCTTCTCCCTTCCACCTTCATTCCTCCTTTTTTTTTTTCTTAATGAAAAATCAAATAGCTCAACTCCAAGTCATCTGGTCTCCTGGAGCAAGGAGGCCCGTCCCGACTTCCTCGAAGTGCCTCGCCAGCTCCCCGCAGCTCGGGGGCCCAGAGATCGGGGGGGGGGGAGACAAGGCAGGGCTCGGGGTCGCCCGGAGGAACCGCTGGAAAAGCTTATCTCGCCATCCCTCTGGCCCAAGAAAGTGCCGGGGCGAAAAGGAGCGAAAGCCCCGCCTCTTCGCTGGGATAGGCTGGCCTACGGGTTGCATCACCGCGCCGGGGGAGGTTCGGGGTCTGGGGCTTGTGAGGGGGGGGAGAGGGAGGCAGAAGGGAGGGAAGCTTGTTTGTTTCAACAGTTAGGAAGTTTCGTTTGGAGCCGCCGCCGCGGTAACCCCAGCCCCCTAATCCCCACTACGCCTTTTGTGCTTCATTTTTCCCGGTCCTTTTAGTGGGGTGTGGGGTTGGGGGTGTTCACTGCCCTCTTGAAGACCTCCTTCCCTTCTCCGCCGCCTTCTCTCCGGGATTCTGCGAGGAAAGCTCCGCGGCCGCAGCGCCCGGTCAAGAAAAAGGCGCAGAAAGTGACCCAGGCGGAGCCCGTGACCAATCGTCCCGGGCCCTTCTGCCCCGCAGGTCTCCCCTTGAGAGAAAGACTGGGCCGGGTTTTCCGGGCTCCGATTTGGGCCGTGGTGTCGATTCTCTTCCCTCTTTCCCGGCCCCTATTCCCTCCTTTGCGAATGTGTGCGGGTATTATGGGTGGGGGAAGTCCAGTTGCAAGTCAAGACCCCCCCCCTGGCCTGAATAGCAGCAGCCACTGGCTCCCCTCCCTCTCCCAAGGAGCTCAGGTAATCGCAGGCCTAGGGGCGGTCTGTCCCCAAATCGCTCCTCCATCTCTCCCTCCCCCCATCTGGTTTCACTCTCTTCGCCAGTGGCCAGGAGGGTCTATTCAGGCTCTGAAGAGCCCGGGGGCGGGGGGGGAAGGGGTTCTTCTTTGGTCGGTCGGAGCGGCGGCGGGACCAGAAGGGAGCCTTTGAGCGAGGCGCAGATTGAGACATATCAGGATCCGTATAAAAGGGTCATTTCAGGAGTGGGGGGGCTGGACACAAAGTTTAGACTCGTGACTGGCATTCCGGAGAGGCTCGCATAGTTTAAAAGCAACAAAGCCAGCCCCAAAGAAAGGGTTAGGGAGGAGGGAAGGGGGAATTGGGGAGAAGCTAGTAAATTGACAAGCATCTGTCAACAGGGACTAATTTGCTCCCTTCCTGCAAGAAACTAACGTGTGTGTGTGCGCGCGCTCGCGCGCGCCTGCGCCTACTGTATTAGGATCTTTAACCTCTACCCTCTTGAGTGAACGCCTGTGTTTAATCCTAGTACGTTTATAAATCGGGACCGAGAACCATCCAAGTAAGAAAGTTTGAATTCAAAGGTCTTTCTGGATTTCGGATTAGAGTCAAATCTTCTCTCCCTTCCCCCCCCCTAATCTTCCCTCCTCTTTGTAAAACCGTTTCAAAGGGAGTGGGCGAGACTAAACGTTTTCCAACAGCAAAAGAAGAGAAGTGGAGAGAGAGAGAGGAAAAAAAAAGAAAGGCCAAAGGGAAGGCAAGGGCGACCAAGAGCCAGCCTTCCTTTTCAGAGGTATTTGGTTTTTTATTTCGTCCTCGCAAGAAATCCCCTAAAGCTCAGAGGAGAAAGGCAGGCCCCACTGCGTGCGCGGCGCAGACGCGTCCTTCGGAGCTGTAAGGTCAGAAAAGCAACAGAAAAGCAAGTTAACTTTTTCCAGGGACAGCGGATTTGGAAAGCACACTCGGGGGAAAGGCCTGTAAAGAATGGAGAGAGGAGTTGTTGTGGGGGGGGGGAGTCCGATGGGTAGGATGGGGCTAAGGCCTGGCCGAGGGGTTGCGGAGGGATCGGGCAGCGGGGCGTTCACGGTGCGGAACCCGCGAAGAATCCCGATTCTCTCCTTAGACAGCCGTAGACAAAAGCAGAAGAGGCCTAGCGCTGGACTGGATATCTCTGTTAGTTGTCAGCTCAGGTCTGGGGCGGGCGAGGAATGCTAATCATCCTCAACAGAGCTGGGAGAAACCGCAGAATCACACAGTCACGTCATTCCACCCCCCCTCCTCTCGCAACTCCCCCACTTCCCTTCCCCTCCCCTCCCCGCGCCCAACCAGGCGGTCTCTCCTTAGAAGACTGTGATCCCAGCCAGGTTTCTAATATGCGCGCTCGTTTTCGCTTGCCCGCAGCCACCCGCCAAACTGCAGGTCCCGTTTCCTGTCTTTTCATCTAAGCTACAAGTTCCTTACTCGCCGACGGAACAGGCGCACCAATAAGCCAAGTGCACACAGTCGCCTGGTTTTCCTTCTCCCCGCTGCCGACTTATAGCCGGCTCTCCAAAAGATTCCGATGGGCGTTTCTTACCTTCGCTCTCCGACTAAATAACATTAACTGGGCTTCCAAGTTCCAGGGGCGCCCCCGACCCCCCACCTTATATGCACGCCCGCTCCTGCACGCCATTCTACTAAGCCCAGAGATCGATCGATAGCTGACCTCGAGGTTTAGCCACTGCTTTATTTCTCTGTCCAATATAAAGGTCACACGAGGCAAACGCCTCCCTAAACCTTTGGCAGCCAAGGCGAGGTCGCCCCAAGAAACTCTCTTCCTTGCGCCTCTCCTTTGAGGACAACAGCCGCGAAGCCGCGGGTGGAAGCAGGGCAGTGACCCAGGGAGGCCGCCGGCCTTCCAGACTGAGCCTTCCCTGCTTTCAGACCCGGTCGGACTGGACTCCGGGGGCTATCCGTGGTTTCCCCGAGAAGGGCAGAGGAGGAGATCCAGCTTCGCCCTTCTCCTCCCTTTCGTTGAATTTCGTTCTTCTCCTACTAACACATATATAAACCGGTTTGCTCTTTTCCGCCTTTATCAGGCAGGTGGGCGGCCGAGGAAGAGCAGATCGACAGATCTTCACCTAACCTTCAACCCCTTGCATTTTCCTTTCCCAGCCACGTGGAGGTACGTCTGATTTCCTACGCGCCTCGGTGGATCCCTGAGCTTAAGGCAGCTGCCTTTGAATTCAGCAGGGGTCTGGTTGGTGCTAGACCGACCTTGGATAAGGCCGAGTTTCTATAGTCTCCCCCCCCCCCCACCTCTGGCTTGCACCAGGCGTAGCTACTCCGGCCTTCAAAGATCGCGAATTGTTTGACCTCGCTTTGCGATTAGGGAGAAGCCCCCTCCCGACAACATCGCCGTCCCTCGTCTTTCCCCAAATTGCTTAGCTGTACCTGGCCGAAAAGGACCGAAGCAAGTCCTTTCTTCCCTCCTACCTTCCGGCCATTTCAACTCCTCTAATTGCTCTTGTCGCGGCCGCTTTTTCAACGGCGGCGTTTGGCGTCCCAATTTTGGGGCGTCGCGGCCGGCGAGGAGTTCCCACCGGCTTCCGCCAGAGTTCGTGTCCAAGAGAGGCCCGGGAAGCCCTCGGTCTCGCCCGGATTTACGTTTGAGTAAGCGGGCTTGGCACAAAGGCTCTTGGGCGGCCGACTGCTGCTTTTCTCGGAGTCAGAGAAGAAGGCCGGCGGCCAGCGCAAAACTCGGAAGGTGCCCTGGCTGGGCGCCCCATCGGCTCTTGCGGAGGCCGCTTGATCGTCTTGTCTTCCAGCTGGCATCTTCTCTGCTCGGGAAGCCCCAGATCTGCAGGGGAGAATAACTGGGGAGTGGAGGCGAAACTGTTATTTAGGGAAAATACTTCATTCCAGCATGGGCAACCCTTTCTTTTCTTCTTTCTTCTTCTCTTCTTTTTTTTTTCTTTTTGCAAAGTCACACCCCACCTTTGAAAGTGGATCCGTTGACAAGTAAGGGTAATAAATGAGGGGCGCTTTCAGATAGAGATCTCAGACGTGAAATTGCGCCCAGCTGGTTGTGTAAGCAAACAAATCGCCCCCATGTTCGAGGCTCTCGACTTGTGGCGGTGATGAATGGACGCCAGAGGTAAATGGCTCTTTAACTCATTTAGGAATAAAACTCTTTTGGCTTCCCAAGTCAAAGCGCTCAGGAACGGCCTGGATCCAACGCGAGGTTTTTTGTTATTTTTTAAACAAGAGTTTTATTGGCGTCTACTTGTGTTCCCCCCCCCATTTCTTTCTTCTAACCCCCCCTCTCCCTCCAGCACCTCCGGGAACTCTCGTCAAAACGCGGACTGGTTAGGAAGCCCCGGCAGGCCCGCCAAGCAGCGGCGCGCTCCCGGCAAGCTGGAAGACCTTGGCAAAGTCGTTAGGCTGACCGTTCGCCTTTTCCCTTAGAAACCCATTAGAAAAGATGAACCTGTTTTTCTTTTTCCACGTAATTTTCCTAGTGGACGGTGTATGTGCCTTCTTGGAGGGGTAAAAAAAAAAAGAAGCTCAAATTGTTGGCATCCAGGCTAATGACCCGGGTGGAGCGGGCGGGGGATGCAGAATATATTTCATTCTTTTTAATCTCTTTGGGTTAAGGGTGAAAATAAGATTTGAAGTCCATTGTCAGAGAGAAGATGAAGTGGTTGGGGATATATTTTACTTCTCTTTTTTGTGGAGAGTTAAGACTACCTTAAGTAAATCAAACGTCCCATTCTGACCCTAAGACCAGACACAAAACAGATTTCAACCCAAATTCTGTTCCTGGAGGAGAGTGCGTAAAGTAGGGTTCCCCCTCTCTGTCCAGGCTTGTGATATACTTGGTTTATGGGTCAGCTCTTCTAGGATTCTTAAAACAGAAGGGGTTAACCTAGCTCCCCTGGTACTACAGCAAAGTCGGATGAAGGGATACTTTTAAACTCTGATTTTTAAAAAATCCCAGCAGAGTTTAACTCTATAAGTTTTTTTCCAGGTAACTGCAGATAAATGTAAAACGCTCATCCTCTGCAAACATTTTATCTGCCAAGAAAAATAATTTGGCTTGAAGGTAAAATTCTATATTTTTTAAAAATAGAATTACTTCATGATGATGGGACTTAAAAGGGAGCAGGCTAACTAAATTTAACAGCGTGAAGAAAAGTCTTTAGCTTGAACTTCTTACAGATGTTTTCTTTGGTATATTACTGCTACTTTTTACATGGAGGAGACTGTCCAAAATACACTTGTTCATCGCCTCTTTTAAGCCTCTCTTCCTTTTATTTTTCAGTCTCTCCTTCCCCCCCCTCAGCCCGCTTTTAGTCTCTTACAAAAATAAATCTGCTTTCTTTGGTTTTAAAAAAAAAGACCACAGATAATTCTCATGTAGCAATTATGGGAGCCCAGGCATATTGTATCAATTAGGAAAAAAAGCAGCAATAACTAAACTGAATGTGGCTGAAGTCCCTTCATCATCCAAAGGCCTACAAACAAATTAAACCCAGTTGATGATTGGAATACACCAAGTGTTCACCAATCTTGGTAGCATCCATTCCCCTATCCCCCCCCATCCAAAATCTGTTTATCACTTCCTGGTTTCTTCTGATATCTTGGGTCAATATTCCCATTACCACAACTAACAAAGACCCCTGCTCCTGTTGACATGAGATGCTGGGATGTGTAGTCAATAAGATCCGTAGGGTACCAGGTTGAAAGCAGTGTTCAGCTGTCAACAAAATGCTAAGTCCCCCCCCCCTTAGGAAGATCTAACCCTTTTTCTCATGAAGGCGTAGGGACCTCTAAAGCTTGTTGTCCTTGAATACAGCAATAAATGTACAAAAAAGAGCCTGTGGTGAGTGCGTACAAAAAAAAGCGCTATTTTTGAGACAGCTTTAAATTTCAGAGATTTGGGGGGGGGGGAAAAGAGTTGTATGCTTAAAGCCATAATTTCACTTTGCAAAATGGCACACACACACACACACACAAAACATCCCTTATCAAAATTCCTGAATTTTGAACCGGCTCATTTCGGAACACCCCCAAAGTTAAGTCTGTCTGGAAAAGGTTAGATTGAAATCAAAGAGCAGGTAGAGGCCAGGCTGTTTTGGGAAGAGAAGCTGTCACTGCAGCAAAGATGAACTCAGGGCCGTAGAACTGCAGCCTAAGTGGCACCTAAGTGGCTTCAAGTGCAATTCAAGGTTTACTTGGCAACCACACCCACTTCCACAGAGGGCAGGATATACTTTGTGGATGTATTTATTTTGCTCATTGTGACTGCTAGTTTCAATACTGCCCACAGCATTTAGATAACCTTGGAAGATGGCTTTGGTTTCTAAGACCTTCCCCTCCCTTTTTTGGGCATGGCTAAAGGTATGCTGTGTGACTAGAAGCAAAAGGCTTTTTTTTTTTTTTACTAAGGCAGCTGGCCAGCTGAGATTCTGTGCACCTACTGGCCCAACGTTTCCAACAAGCATCCTTTGGTTTCTCCCTCCCTTCTTAAAGCAAACTGGGAAGGCTACATTCTAAGTATTACAGCATTGGAAATAAAAAGAAAACCCCAGTCCTATAAAACCAAGGCCTTTCCCCACACCTCAGCTAGACTTTTTCCTTCCTTCCAGTTTTAGAATACTTATTCATATTATGAATCTTAAAAAATGGGTTAGAGTGGGAGAAAAAATAATAATCTGAGAAATCATAGCCTAGTATTATGAATTGGAACCCATCTTACAATTCTGAGGATGCTTTGGGGTTTCTCAAGAACCTTCGTGGCATCAAGGGCTAGATAATGGAAGGTCAATCAAAGACTAATACATAATATATTAAAGTGTCTGATTCTAAAGGTAGGTTTCTCTGGTCCCACTCTGCAAAAATTAGAAGGACATGGCCAGTTCAGTTTTAGGCAGCACTGAAACAAATGAAAGCCAAGCTACCTTCTTCTTCCTGACAAGGGCTAGCCTTTCAGACTAGGGGCTGACAGCAGTGATTATTCAGCTGTAAATGCTCATTCGTTGAATCTCCTAGGATCTCTTGTGTTTGGAATGAGGAAGGAAGGAAGGAAGGAAGGAAGGAAGGAAGGAAGGAAGGAAGGGAGGAAGGAAGGAAGGAAGGCAGGCAGGCAGGCAGGCAGGCAAGTGAATTAAGACTAGAAAAGCTTGTTAATGAAAACAAAAAGGTGCAGGAATGCAGGCAGCCAATTAATTGGGGGAAAACCTGCCACCAATTTCTGTAGCTGAAAATCCTGCCTTATCTCAAACCCTTCCTAATTTGGAGGGCTAGGAAGAGAAGCTGAGAGGGAGAGGATGGGGGGGGGGTTTAGAGTTGCAGGAATGTTATTTTTAAAGATCCGGCTTTATTAATACGTTAAGAAAAAGCTCCCTTGGCAGCCTGGGTTCTTACAGCTCCATCTCAGATCCTATAAAACATTAATGCGCTGAAAGCTGTTACTGGGATTGGCAGAGACCAGGCTCCAAGCCCTGGGAAAGTTGTTGCCTTCAAAAGGGGTTCCGAGCCCTGAGAACTTGCTGATGCACTTGAAAGAGGGGAGGGGGGGGCGCGCGAGATGAAGCTTTCACTCCTCTGTGTTCAAATGAAGGAGAAGCCTCAAGGAGACTCCTCAATGTTTCTCCCCCATCCCCCACCTTCCACTCCAGGAAGGGCACAGGCCTGTCCTTGGGTCTGAACAGAGCACCAGACATCTGTATCTCCAGCTCTCTTTTGCTCCCATACACTCTCTGAAGACTAGATCAGGGGTCTCCAACCTTGTCAACTTTAAGCCTGGCGGACTTCAACTCCCAGAATTCCCCAGCCAGCAAAGCTCCGCCAGGCTTAAAGTTGACAAGATTGGAGACCCCTGGCACTAGATCACTTCTCTGAAAGGACCTAGAAACCTGAAGCCACACTAACAGATATTGGGGGGTACATCTGTGAGGGAGTTTAGGACCCATTAAAAAAATTATTTAACCTCCACAAAGGTAGTCCAAAGGCACTCTCCCTTCTCCCCCCCCACCACCACATACAGCATTCCCATTGGCATTGCGGATTATGCAAACAGAAGGGCTGGAAGCCACCAGCAGGCTGTTAAAGGGATTCTCCAACTTTTCCTGTTTTGTTTCCTGTTTTGTCAGCTTCAGTCACAAGCCTTGTAACATCAAACCAACGCCTAGAGACAGAGGCACCTCACTAGACACCAGGTTCAACCTGTTATCCCCCCATTCCCGCTCCTTGAAACTCTTGGGGGGAACTGCAAACCAAGGGCTGGTGTGCGGGGGAAGGGAAAGTAGGAGCCCCCCAACTCCACAGACAACCAAGTGGGGAGGGGAACACCAAGGAACACAGATTGGGGGAGGGCAGCGGGACTCCGGTGGTCCTTCAGGGTGTTCTTGCCTTTTTGTTCTTTTTGCTAAATTCTTTTATTTTTGTTTTAAATTCTCACTTCAATTTTTAATTCTTGAAGAACAGCTTCGACAACATATATCGCACTCATTATAAGAAGCAAAGGGTTATATCAAAAATTATTAGTATAGAATCACAGGAAGCCTGGTTTGGAACCAGAAAAAAATACAAAACAGATATAGATACATACACACAGAACAATTCCTTGTTTTTTTTAATAATTATTTGGAAAACGTTATTTCCCCCTCCCTAAATTTTTGTTTCTTGTGTTGGTTTTTCTTCTCTCCTTTATGCGCATAACGATGTTTTTAAATTTTACAAAAAAAGTGAAAATAAAGACTAATATTTTACAAAATGAAGAACAATGTTCGTGGTCAGTGTTTCCCTGTGGATCCCCCCCTCCCGTTCCCCCTCCCCCTCGGTTCAGTTCGGCATCAGTTCCGTTGCTTAAAACTGTTTGCTGTACAGTTGATCACCGTTTTCGGTCCGTGATCAATCCAGGAAAATCCATCTAATCCTCTTCCTCCTCTTCCTCTTTCCTCTCTTTCTCGGAGGGGGGGTGAGTGGGCGGGTGGGCAGGCAGTACAATGAGAAAAATCCCTTCGGTCTTTGCTATTATTTTTTTTTGTTCCTTCGTTTTAAAAGTCTCCCACCTCGCGGTCGCCGTTGGTTCCACACAGGCGAGCTGCCCCCCCTTTTTTTGGCCACCGCCGCCGGGCCGGAGTTGCCAGCCTCTGCCAGTCTTTCCTTCAAGACGAGGTCTCCGAGCTCCCGGCCTTGGGGAAGTGGGGCGTTTGTGGGT
Source organism: Ahaetulla prasina (assembly GCF_028640845.1). NCBI lineage: Eukaryota > Metazoa > Chordata > Lepidosauria > Squamata > Colubridae > Ahaetulla > Ahaetulla prasina. The sequence continues at coordinate 260,952,472 of NC_080540.1, forward strand.
CCCTTTCTTTTGCTCTTTCTCTCTCCTCGGGACCTCCCCCCACTCTGGCCGCCCAGCCTCAAGGCCCGTGGCGGATCGCTTAAGCGGGGGTGGTGGTGGGTGGGGGGAGGCCAGGGGCTGCTTTAGGAACACTGGATCGACATGTAAGGCCAGTTGAAGCTGCTGCCGGAGAGCAGCATGTCTCGGATGAGCGTCTCGATGGGGGTTTTACCTACCAAGCGGACGAAGAAGAGTTGCTCGATGACCGACGAGGAGACGGTGCGCAGGGAAGGCAGCCGGAGGAGCAGCTTGCCGAAGCGGCTGGGCTGGTTGGGGTACTGGCTGCGCACATATTCCTCTAGGGCGCACTGCGATTTCTCCTGCAGGCTCTCGATGTGCGCCGCGTCCGACAGGCCACAGGCATCTGTCCGGCCATCCGGAGAAGCAGCGTGGGCGAAAGGGAAGGAGAGGGAGAGAGAGGGAGAGACAGCAGGGCAAGAGGGTTAGCGAGGGCCTGGCCATCCCGGCTAGCCGGCAGGTCGGCCCCCCCATCCCATCCCATCCCACCCCACTCCCTCCTCTCCCGACATTGAGATCCCCAGGGACTCAGGACAGCCCTCCCCGGTGTCTTCTTCACCTGACTGGCGTCTGTTTAAAAAAAAGGGGGAGGGAGGAATGAGGAGTGGGGAACCGGATTTACCCTTCTCGGCCCTGCAGCCATGCGGCTGCAGATGCCAGGAAGGACCGAGGCCTCGCTTCCTTCGCTGAGAGTTGCATCCTATTGTTAGCCGGTGGACACGCGCACTTGTCCTCCCTTGCGTAGAGAACGAGAAAGAGAGAGAGAAAGGGAGGGAGGGAGGGAGGCCGCCAGGCCCCGCCAGCTGTGCGTGAGGGGGGAAGAGTGGGGGGAGTGGGGAGGAAATCCTTCGTGGACAAGACACCCAAGGACGCCTCCGCGCCCCCCTCCTCCGGCGCCCCCTCCACACTCTGGGAAAAGGCTCCGGCCGGGGTGGGCTCAGTGGGGCCAGGCGCTGCGCAGGCAGACGAGAGAACCGAACCAGGCTAGGCTAGGATCCGAGCCCAGCTCGTAGAAAAGGCGGCCGCCTTCATTTCCGGGAGGTGGTTGTGTGTGTGTGCGCGAGGAAGGCTGAGAGAGAGCGAGCGAGAGAAGGCGAGTTAGACTAGCAGCGCGCTCGCTTTGTCTCTGGATCGAGAGGCGATCGAGCCGTTGAAATTTGGTGGCGTCTCTGGAAGCCGGATAATCATCGCCGGGAAAATGGCTCAGCTCCCAGCCTTCCCTCTCCCCCCCCCTTCACCCGCCTTGCGCTAAGAAGCTGCTTCTCCTGCAGCTGCTCTCGCTCGCGTTCACAAAGCTGCGCCGCCTGCCTGGCCCGAGCTGGGAGGCTGCAGCTAGAGCCGAGAAAGGAGGCCTCCAGAGAGTCGGGAAAGTGCCTAGCTCCAGTTTCTCTTTCGGAGGGGAAGGATACGCATTTCCCGGAGCCAGAAAACTACATAAGAGAGACCCCCCACCTATATATATATATATATTCTGCAACTCCCTCCTTCCTCGTAGGGTAAAAAAAGAGGGCCGAGGTAGCAAGCTAGCCTTCCTAGTAGCTTTCTGACTGCCGCCTTATTATTATTATTATTATTATTATTATTATTATTATTATTATTATTATTATTATTATTATTATTATTATTATTATTATTATTATTATTGTTTTAAAAACAGGTACGGCGGGAGAGAGAGAGAGAGAAAGAGAGAAAACAAGAGTCTAAGGAACAGAAGCGAGGGGGGAGGGAAGAAGCCACCTGCGCATAAGCGGCGGGTGCTTCGGGCAGGGAAGCGGGGAGCCGCTGTCGTCTGCCTTGTTCAGATTCGCAACTTGTTTTCTTCTATCAATAATAAATATTTCAAAACATCATGATCACAAGGCAGCCGTCAACTAGCAGGGCGGTTTAGCGGAGATCAAAGCAGCTTTTGAGATGGGTGTGCGTGTGTGCGCGCGCGCAGCCGCGCGTGTGTGGGAATGGTGTGTGTGTGTGTGTATGTATGTATGTATGTATGTATGTATGTATGTATGTATGTACGAATGTATTAATCTGGGGGAGGGTCCCCTAAACCGAGCTTTCAAATGTAACACCTTAGAAAAAGGCAATGAAAAATTATTTGCACAATTCTTTCTGAGGTGTTGTTTTAGCTAGTATTGCGTATTAGTTTGGCGACAAGGGATCTCCCGTTTTCAGGCCGGGCCTTTCAAACGATTGCCAGGCACCTTCATGCCCACGCTTCTGGCCTCAAGCGAAAATAGAAATAAACCAAGCTATAATTCAAACGCTTCTGAGGAAAAGACCTTCCTGACCCCAGCTACAGACTAAGGAGCGCTTAGATGTACAATTACGCACGCCCGACTGTTGTGCTAATCCATGCTTTTGCCTTAAATGCAGTGATCATTTGCAACATCTAAAATCAGGGGAGGGGGTGCAGGGAGAAAAAAGAGAGTGAGAATATGTGTGTGTGTGTGTGTGTGAGAGAGAGAGAGAGAGAGAGGAAAGGAAAGAGGGAGGGAGAGAGGGAGGGAGATTGCAATGCACAGACGTCATGCAACAGAGACCTGCCCTTATTTGTGGTCCATTATAGTGAAGAGTCACTATCTTCTTTAGCTGTGACTAAGAGATCTTCCTCCCCTTACACCCTCTAGCTTCTACTCCCCCACCCCATTTGCCACGTTGCCCTTTTCCACCAGGGTCTTCAGTTTCAGGCAACTTCTAAATAAGGCAGGATGAAAGGGTCTGGTTGCCTCAGCACATCTCTTTGGAGGCTCCCTGCCCTATTCTCTGGATTGGTGAAATATTTATTTCTGCTTCTGCTTTCTCCAGCTTGAGGCCACCACTGGGATTGTGAGAAAAGAGCATCGACAAAGCTCCCCTCCCCTTCTCCTTAATATATCCAACAGATGCTTAATAAAACATATCTTCTTCTGTTATTTCCCCCCCCCTTCTTTTTCTTCTTCTTCAAGCTGTACTCCTACCTAGTGCATGAGGGGTGGGCTTTGAATTTACTTGGCACTCCTCGCACTCAAGGTAATTCTCTCCTCCCCAGCAAACATGTCTGGATCGAGGGGATGCTTTTCGACCAGACAATCTGAAAATTAATTAAACAATCTGGGCTCTTCTGATCGATCAGCTGATGGAGCTGAGATGAAATAGTAGACCAAAGAAGGAGAGTGATGCATATTCACCCCCTTTCGCTTACTTCTTTGCGGGGAAGAGAGAAAAGAAAGGAGAGGAGACTGGGAAGACAGAAGGTGATGGACATAGAAACTGTGTTTCTCTCATTTTCTCAAGCGGTTATAATTTCCCCTGTAGTCGCTATTTCTTTCTATTTTCCTTTCCAATCAATGGCAGAGAAACGATATCAGTAAATAAAAAATGATCAGCTTTTGTTATTAGGTGGAGCATATTTTACCTAATGCACCTAGGAGCCTTAAGTGCTCAAAAAAAAAAAACCAGTTTGCAAAATGAGAAAATGAGAAACCAACGTCCTGTTAGTGCCTGGGAGATAGATTTATACATCTGACCTGCTCTGATATTTCTGTGGGTAATATTACCTATATAATTCTAAGTTGTAGAAGGATGTGCACTCCCATGTGTTAATTAAAAATACATTTGCTAAGGAAATTAGCATTTTGGTGTGAAAAATAAACATGCTGGGGTTAATTTTAAGGTGCTGTTTACTTTTTATATGGTGAACTTTTTATGGGTGAACAAAAATATTCTGAAGTCCTATTGGTAGTGATCAAATACATAAATAAATAAAATATATAAGAAATACAATGATCTCCAAGCAGGCTTCAACATTGATCTCTCATCTAAAAAACCCAATGATTTTGAAGCTAGACTTATTTTACATTTAGGATCAGATTGCTGAGTTAAGCCTCTGGGACCAGGTGGCTAAAAATGTTTTTTCCATCCATCAAAGTTTGCTTAAAAAGTTGGATGGCTTGATGAAAGATTTGCCATCAATTACCTTCTGGCCAGCAATCAAAACAAGATTAGCCCAAGTGGAAATGAGTGTATATGAAAACTGAAAGGAGGGGGTACTTGGAAGTGGGGTAATGTGGGGATGGATAGGAATGAACCATCAAAGGGGTTATGCTGGAAAATACTATTCCAGTATACCTATTGTTACTAAATGAATAATTATGAACAATTTAACATTGCTGTGAGCGCCCCCCAAAAATATAGCAAAATATCTGCTTTATTAAATCAGCCAGGTAAGCCTTGAGGATTTGAGAAATTGGACGGTGAGTGTGTGTCACACCTTTTAATCTGGGGACCATTTCAAATGAAGCCCTTTTAAGCAACCACCTTTCTTTACCTTTCTGTCTTAAAAGCTGCTATTTTAAAACTCATCTGAATATTTCTGCCCTTTGTCCAGTCCCTCCTGTCTCCAATGCAATAAATGGGTTAAGAAAAAATATGTGAGGCTGCAGTTGAAATCACCCTGAAAAATGCCAGCAGGGTCCCTTTTTGTCAGTTGTGAAAAAACACAAGTTTCCGCCACAAAAAACAACAACAACAAAACAAAAAAACAAAAAAACACCACCACCACCAGATAAGAAAAATGCGGCCCAAACAGTGTCTCTAAGGCTGCTTCGTAAATCTCCCCATTTGTTTTAAGATCTGCACTTGATCCTCTTGCAAAGAAAAGAAGTCTTCACTCCCAGCCCTGCATTTGCAGCCAGAGGAACAAGGGGGGGCAGTCACAGTCCACCTCTCTGAGCACTGCGCATACCAATGAGTCCCCATCTAAATAAATTATCCAGTGTTCAAATCAATATTAATACTACGTATGTTTGCTATATTACAGTTTTGCACAAATTTAAGAGTCCTTTGGCCACAAAGTAAATACTACTTCTCAGGCATGTGAAGCTAGAAATATTGATAGATTCTTCCTCTCAATCAGAAATGTCACCAAGTCCAGCCAATGAAATCTTTTGTGTATTGCAGATTTAAGGGGAAATATAATAGTACTAAAGCACGCAAAAAGATTTAAAAAAATAAATAAAAATAGCACAAATATTCCCATGAACTTTCAATCTCACACAACCCAATTTAGGAATATTTATTTTTGAGCAGGTGATTGTCCTGTGTAGAGTGCAAATTTAACTCACAGACAGCCATACCTTTCCAGTAAGGCCCAAAGGCCTTCTTGTATATTCTATCCATAAATCTTTGATTTTGTTGATATATGGCTCAACGGGCTTTGCAATAATAAAAAGATGCCTGAATTTTTATAGACTTCAACCAGAGCACTTCAAAGGTGAGGTTAATATCCTCTTTTGCAAAGTTAATTTGAGCCATCTATCATAAACAAAATTATGGACCAGCACATTATCCATCCCTGTTTCTAATTTAATTGGGTGGAGGATGTGGGGTGTTGCAGCTAATCTGTTAGTATTGGTTATAGAGTTGCCTTGTGTGTTTTTATGTATTTTTTTCTGGGAACCAGAGCTTGAAGATGAGAAACTACAGAAACTAGAGAAAGCAGAAATGTTTGGAGATGGGGGAGAAAGAGAATAAAAAATGGGGCTGGAACCTTGAGAAAAAGGCAAGAAAATATCTCTGCAAATCTTGGGGCGAGCACTTCTTTTTAAGCAGGAAAGGTAGGTAGGTAGGTAGGTAGGGGTGTAGGTGTGTGTGTGTATGAGTGTTTTGGCCTTCAGGTCAATTTTTACCTGCTCCTCTGATCACAGCAATTTAAATTATGAATACTTTCCAGTAAAGGGGAAGGGGGAACCACCGAGCAATAAAGCAGTAATGTGAAGGATTTATTTGTATCTCTGCCTTCCTACTCAACAAGCTCTGGTGAAAAACCTTGGCTAATGTTTTAAACTTCCCCCTCTTCTCTTTTCTCTCTTTCTCTCTCTCTCTTGCATATTTTAATTTACTCACTGCTCCGAAGCCAAACGCCAGCCAAAGCAGCCACAGCAGCAGCCCTTAAACCTTCCCTTTGCCCATTTCACGTAGAACCTAAGGAAACTGCCCAGCCCAAGACCACCAACTAGCGAGACCTGCTTGCTAGGCCCGAGAGCCAGTAGGGCTGCGCCGACCCGCCTCTGCCTTTGGCCCAAGTCTCTGGGAAAGGGCCAGCGAGGGCCTGCTTCACCTCCTCCAGCCTGCCCAGCCCAGCCCAGCCTGGCCTGGACCACTGACCTGAGGTGAAGAGGACGATGGCTTTGAGGCAGCTATATTCGGCGGAGTCCACGTGCAGGGCCTTGAGCTTCTCCACCTGCTCCTGGAAGATGCGGATGTGGTCCATGAAGGCCACCACGCGGTCGGCAGACATGGGCGAGGCGTGGAGGCCGGCGGCGGCCAGGAGCGGGGCCACGTGCAGCGGCATGGAGCACTGGGCGGCGTTGAGCACGAAGAGCTCGCTCCAGGTGAGGCGCAGCAGGGCCACCTGGTCGGTGATCTGTAGGTCCGGGAAGAAGGGGATGTTGCGGGCCCACTCGACGGCGCTGAAGAGCAGCCGCGCCGCCAGCTCACAGATGTTCTCGATGCCCATGATGTTGTTGGGCTGCATGCACTGACTGCCGTAGCGCGACGTCGGGTAAGGCTCGGCTCGCAGCAGCAGCGAGATGTAGCCCGACAGGTAGCAGTGGCCGTTCAGCGGGTCGCCGTTGGTCAGCGCGTACTGGCCCGGGTTCGGCTGACTCGGAGGCATCCTTCCTCGCTGAACCGCTGACGAAAAGAGGGAGAGAGAGAGAAAAGGAGAGGAAATGTGCATCCGGCAGCCTGGACAAACCCCAGCCCTCCAGACAGCCTTCGCCCCGCGCTAAGGCGAAAGCAGCAGCAGCAGCAGCAGCCCAAGCAACGCGCGCGCCCGCGCACACACACACTCTCACTCACAAGCGCGCTCCTTCTGACATACGCAAACACACACACACACACACACACAAATCCGAAGGTATGTGTATGGGTAATAGGGAGACACACAGACACACACGCGCACAATGTAAGCCCCCCCCTCCCGCAACCTTGCATTGTTGTGCAAATGGGGACGCCCCGATGCTCCTGCGAGGGAGGTCGCCTTTTCTCCCCCGCGAGAAGAAGATGAGGATGGGGATGGTAAGAAGAAGATGGTGCGGATAAAAGCACAAGCTTTTCAAAGCTGCCTCTGCCAAACGCTTTAAAAAACAAACAAACACGTATCAGGTCCCACCTGCAAAATGTTCCCGCTTCGTCTTTCCAGAGACCCAGTGAGACATTCTGAGTCCTCTTGAGCCTAGTCAGTGCTCAAAGTTCTTGCGATTGCAAAATACCATCCAGCCAAGCCTCCCCTTTATTTGCCAGTCCAGGAATCGCACAATAAGGCTACCAAACTGGGAAGGGGGAGGCGAGGGGGGGTGTCAGGGCTCTCCTTAGTCTTTGCAAGCTACTCTTGCCTAAACAATCAGGTCCCAGTCCCACTAAACACACACACTCACATAACACACACAGAGGCAAGCCTCTGCCCAATTTAAACGGAACGGTTCTGTATTTAAAAGGATTTGCGGGGGGGGGGGGAAGAGTTGTTACTGTTAAAAGAGGTGGGTTAAAATAAATTGTGAACTTACAGAAGCCAAACATGAGCGGCAGGGAAGAAAGGATAACACCAAGTCTTTAACTGTATGGTTCCAGAAAGCACCAACTTGCTATTGCTTTGGCCAGTGAAGACAAACATTTGCAACTGTGCAGCATGCACAACACATACATACGTACACACACACACCTGCACGTACTACTCGAATGCCATGGATGCAGTCACTGTCCTAAATGTGTGTTTGGATTTATTTAAAGCTGAACAAAGTTTGTGTATGTGTCTAAGGGCGTAAGTGTGTCGATCTACTTAATCCGAGGCCAAAAAATTCTAACTTCTTATAAAAATAAAGGTGACAAGGTGAAGAAAGGGCCTCTGGTGAATATTTGAACCCTTCCAATTAATGCTTTCTGTTTCACACCATTGCATATTCTAATCATTTTCAATCAGGGTATTTCTGTTTTGCTGTCAGAACCTCACTTCGATTTCTGTTACTATAGTTTAGATTTCCAAAGCTGCAGCTGTGCATTTCAAACACAGTTCAAAAATAGGGGCGAATTTATCTCCTTCATATATATTTGTACTGATTAATTTTTAGTTATGTTTCTTCAAGATGTGTTTCCTGACAAAAGCTGGCTGAAGCTTCAAATGAAGTCATCAGTGGACAGTTTTAAAAAAATAATCCTTTTTTGTTATGGCACAAGGGAGAAAGTATTTTAACTTTTTTTTTCAAATTTTCACTGCAGAAAATGATCTATTTGATCTATTTGACACTTAGGACATTTTTGACCAGAGCTTGCATATATTGCAATAAAGCTGGTAAAGGAAAAATAAAAAGTAGATGGAAATGTATTATAAATAAAGGGTGGGGAAGAACCTTGCCATTAGAACACTGGAAGAATTTGTGTTTGTTTTCAAACATTGACCAGCACAATCCAGAAAGAAGCTATGCCTTATGGTAACAACAACAACAGCAACAACAACAGCAACAACAAACACAGCAATCAACGACTTGGGGTGGTTTGCAACTGGTAAGTAGTACTGTGTTTAAGAGACAATGGGGAATGTCTTAGGGAAATGAAATGAAGAGCACACAGGGGGATGAGGTTGGTGAAATGACAAAAGTACAAAAAAGAAAAAAAAAGCAGAACACATTCACAAACTTTCCTCCCAAAGCACGAGAGGAAAAAGGAATCTCGCCAAAGGCCAGATGTTGGAAAACGAGGAGTAGCTAGCAGGTGAGGAAGGCGGCAGAAAGAAGCAATACAAGCGGCACAATTCACACACACAGACAGACAGACGCAGGCACAGCCTTGAAACACATTTCTTTGGGGGAGGCGAGGAAGTTTGACTCGTCTGAAGTTAGGGTTCCCACCCGCCACCCTTCCCGTTTTAACAGGAATTAGGAATAGTGAAACTGGGCAGGAGAAGCCAGCATGGAAAGAAAGGGTCCCTTTACGTGGCCCTTTCCTCCTTCCTCAGTTCCGAATTATTATTTATTATTTTAAAAAAGGCAGGCGTGGGGAAGAGAAAGAGGGAGAGGCAGAGAGCGATAGGACTAGTCGACTCATACGCTCGGTAGCCTTGGGTGCTGATATTAATAACAATAATACTAATAATCTGCGGATGGAGCGGGGAGCTGCGATGTGGGGGCGAAGGGGACGGGGGGGCAGCAGGTCTCCCCCTCCCCTCTCCGGGACCCGCTCCTCCACACACCCCGTCTGGAGTAGAATAGGGAGGAAATCATATTCACCTTCCCTCCTCATGCCCACTTTGAGGCACTTCTTCAGGCGGCAGTATTGGCACTGGTTGCGGTGGTGCTGGTCGATGGGACAGTTCCGGTTGGCCCGGCAAGTGTACGTTAAGTTCCTGCGGACGCTCCGCTTGAAGAAACTTTTGCAGCCCTCGCAGGTGAACTGCCCGTAGTGCTTCCCGCTGGATTTGTCGCCGCAGACCACGCACTCGATGTGCTGCTGTTGCTGCTGGCTCTGCCCGGAGCTTTGCTGCTGCTGGCCCTTGTCGCCCGGCGTGGACGGAGCGCCCGGCTGGCTCGGCGTTTGCGGCGTGTGGGGGGCCGCCGAGGCCCCTTGCTGCGGATCCCGGCCCGGCTGAGCTGCTCCGGTGGGGCCGCCCCCGGCCACGTCCTCTTGCGCATCTCGCCAGCTGCTAACTACCATTGCCATATCTCGGGCCCGCGGAGGAAAAAAAAAACGGGGGGGGTGGTCCGCCGGGGAAAAGGCCGGGAGAGGAGGGGGTCCGGGCTGGGTGGGGGAAGGGTGGGGTGGAGGAAAAGGCGGCTTGTCGGGCCGGGCTGGTGTGGTGGTGGTGGGGGGAAGAGCAGAAGCGAAGGATCAGGACTCCTCCTGCTTGGCTGCTGCTGCTGCTACGGCCGCCGCTGCCTGCTCTCTCGGCTGGTTGCTTTCCGCTTCTCTCCCCTGCCCTGCCCCCCGCCTGCCCTCCTTCCTGCCTCCTTCCTCCCCGCCGCCTCGCCTTCCCAGCTCCCGCGTTTTCCCTCTCCCCGCCTCGAATTCGGGGTGATTCCTCGGGAGAGGGCGATGGGATTCCCGCGAGCTTTCAAGGCTTCTCGGCGGTCTCCCCCCCAAAGGCTCGGGGGAGCGTTTCTGTGCCGCCCGGCCAGAGCCTTTCCTCCTCCTCCTCCTCCTCCTCCTCCTCCTGCTCCTGCTGCTGCTCCTCTTTCCTTCCCTCCAGAAACGCGTCCTTTTTCAAGTTGCAAAACCAAGCGGGGCGAAGCGGGCTGTCGGGAAAGGCATTCAGGAGGGTCACCCTGGGGAGGAGAGGGAGCGGGAGGAAGAGGAGGAGGAGGAAGAAGGAAAGGAGGAAGAGAAGGCGATGGGCTCGCCCGACCCAGTCCGGGCCGGCCACAGCCCCGTACCGTCCGAGCGGGCTAGCAGCTCGCCC